>NW_028262353.1:1875000-2538004 GCF_047370975.1 Nipponia nippon
TCTGACCATTTGAAAGCACTGCAAACACCACGAAATGCCTTGTAAAACGCGACAAAATCTGGGCAAGCACGTCTTCCATTTTAAATTTAACATCTGAAGCGAAAGAAAGCCTTTATCTCTATTTATTTCCTTCTTAATTGCCTCCCCAATTACAAATCCAACCCAATATTATCTTCCTTTCGGGTTAGCTCCCACCAAAACCTCTCTTGGCGTGGACATTGAAGGCGCTTTGTGCAGATAAGTTTGCAGGGGTTTTGATAACCTTGACTTTGCTTTTTTTTTTCGTGTGTGTGTGTGTGTAATTGTAACTCAGCTGTCAGATAATATCATTTCCCTTCGGATGCGGCATGGCAAAAAAAAAAAAGGGGGGGGGGGAAGAAAAAAAAAAAAAACAAAGAGAAAAGGAATAAGAAGAAGGAAGTGTTTGGGGGTTCTGCTTTTCGAAAGGCCGCTTTTGGAGGGGCAGCGCCCGAGGCTCGGCTCGGCCGGTGCCACGGCCCCGGGCGTGGGTGCGTGGGGGTCCCCGCCCGCCCCGCAGCGCCGCGCACCCCGCCACCCCCGAGCCCTAATTCCAGCCTGCCGCTCGGCGGGGATTTTAACCCCCACACCCCAGGCAAACCATGCCCCCCTCGCTTAGCTCTGAGCAGGATTTTCTCCCGAGGCAATTGCGCTCCAACTTTTGAGGGAAATCCAATCCTCCCGATCCCCGCTTATCGACCTGCGAGCAGCCTCTGCACCCACCTAGCCTCAAATCCGGCGAGGAACAAACCCGAATATTCCCATGCACAGCGCTTCCAAGCCATATGCAACCTCGACAGTGAAAATAAAATGTGATCCGTGAAAGCCTCTTTTCAGACAATCCCAAACTTAAAACATCTGCTCAACACACAGAACCATTTTTTGCCTTCCCAAACAAGACCCCATTTCGCCAGGAAAACAACAAAAAAAAAGCCTTTTTTTCCTCTCTGGGGCTCCCAACGAGCTTCCCAGCAAAGACCCGAGGCACAGTGCACAACTCCAGCCGGAGGTGGCTGCAACTGCAAATTGGACCCTACGCAGTTTCATTTTTGTACCCCACTTTAACACCGAGCAAAGCCAAAGAAGACGAATTCGCTCAAGCAGACGGAAATAAAGCGTGGCCACAGAAAGCGACACGAAGGGGGGGGAAAAATCAGGGTTCATCTGCCTTAAAAAACACAAAGCCCCCCTAAACCAGCCCCCCCCAACCACCCAAACCCCAAGTCTCTGCGATTTCAGAGCAAAGCCACCTCAGCTTATTACATTCTGCGGCGTTGATTGCAAGGACCAACATTTTTTTTTTGCATAAGCACATGCACAGCACATTTTCTCCATATAAACAGCGAGAGGACGAGTTCTCAAACAGCTCTCCGCTCCTTTTTCTCAGCTTCAATATATATATTAAAAAAAAAAACCAACCGCCAACCAACAACATTGCTAGGAAGCGTATTTTTTTCCGAAAGACAGCAACAATACAGAACATTATTGTGCCAATTTCTGGAGGAGAAGTTGGCAGAGAGCACATTACTGCATATTCGCATTACTCTTGCTCTTATTAGCTATGGACGATTACTAATTGCTGAAATTAGCGATTGGTAATGAACGATTCCCTTACCTTTTGCTTCATTGTCAGAATTGTCAGTGCTGGTGTCAGTGTTTTTATTCAGGTCTTTCTCTGCTTCCGAAGGACTTATTTTGGGTGCTGGGGCGCTTTTTTCTGTTTTAATTTCGTTCGTGGATGTGTTCTGAGTATTATCTGTTTTTGTGTTTTCGGGGAAACTCACTTTAGCCACCGGGGGCGGCGGCGGAGGTGGAGGAGGTGGTGGTGCTGGTTCCAGATGCTCATTCCTTGGGTTCAGGCTCGCCCTGGATTCAAAACTTGCCTCAAACTCATTTGGATTGCTGCAGTTTGACGTCTTCTCCATGGAGGGGTAACCTTGGCTTGCTCGGTAGTAGCTAGGAACGGGGACTTCATGGTCATTTAGGCAAGGCTCAGGCATTTGGTTGGGGTAGAGGGCTGTCTCTGTGGCATTTTTTGCTCTTTTATCAGCGTTATACATACAGCAAACATTCTCTTCCTTGACATTGGTTGGGAAGGAGCAGGATGGGAGCTGTCTTGCAACAGGTTGCTCGATCCTGTACGTATTTTTGGGGTCACACCAAGTGTCTAGCTGAGAAAGGTAAGATGGATAGGTGCTGAGAGACAAGGTAGCGCTATTCACCTCGTCCCTTTTGGAAAGAGACGGGATAATTCCACAGTTCCTCATGACTCCGCAGCTGAAATCGCTCCCAGGCTGCATGTACATCCCTTGGCTGGAGGAATAATTCTCCCCTCTACAGGTACCGGCCAACGAGTCCATCAAAAACGAGTTAGAAGTCACATTGTTGGGACATGACATTTTCAGAGAGGGTTTTTAAGGAGGAATACTCCAGCCAGGGGCTGACATCTTTTTTTTAGGGGGAAAAAATATCAAGCACCATAATTATCCACGCATCGCTCTCCCCCCCTCCACCCCCCCACGTGATGCCCAGGCCAATGAGGATTGAAAATGGCCTTGATGATTCAGACGGGGACGACGTCACGGGGGTCAAGTTGTCGCGACCGGGAGCGGCATCGTGGAGCAACAGCGACATCTGCCAGCACCGGGCCGGGACCTTCACGTTGAACAAAGGCAGAGCCCCGCCGCCCCGCTCCCCGCCCGCCCGTTTGTTTACCAACGGAGCCACGCGGGGAACGGGGGCAAAGCGGGGGGGGGGGGGGGCATAATAATTAAAAAAAAAAAATTAAAAAATTTTAAAATAATCCTTTTTTTTTTTTTAATTTAGAGGGGGGCAGCGGGTAAAATCTAAATTAAAAAATCTCCCCCCCCCTCCCTTTTTTCCCTCTCTTTCCGTGCCTTCTCGGAATTCTCTTTTTGCGCCCCAAAACCGATTGAGATTTTTAATTGTTGCCTCCCAACCAGCGACCCCCCCCCCTTCTCCTTCCTCCTGCGCCTTCCTCCCGCGCCTTCCTCCCCCTCCCCGGCGAGGGTGGCCATGGGCGAGCTCCCCCGGGCTCAGCCGCCTGCTGCGGGGCTGCTGCTTGGCGTTATTTTTATGCTTATTTAAATTATTTGGGGGTTTTGGGGGGGTTGGATGGGGTTTGGGGGTGCGGTGGGGCGATGCGCTCGGCGCCGCTTTGCTTTTGCTGCTGCGGGAGAGCTGGGGAAGGGAAGGGGGGCAAATTTGGGGAATAATTCAGAGCCCCTTCAGGCAGCATCTCCCCGAAACCCCGAAGCTCCTTCGAGCAGGTCGGATATTTCCCCAGCAGCTTTTGTAACGAAGAAAAAGACGATGAAAACCCAGTTTTGCTTTATTTTCCTTTTTTTTTTTTTTCCCCCCCGCAGCAAAGCGGCTTCGCCTTCCCTGACTCTGCGAAGACAGCTTTTTTTAATTATCCACTTTCATTCCCGAACTGTCTTAAGTTGCTGGGCTAAAATGGCATGTGTGGTGGTGTGCGGGGAGGGGGAAAAATTCCTCGTGGAGAGGAAAAAAAGGGGTCGAATTTGTGAAAAGGGAGCGACATTCAGACGGTGAACGGCAGCAGGGCGGTGGTGCGGTGGCGTTTCTCCCCTCCTGTCTGTCTGTCCGTCTCTCCGTCTGCTCCCTCTTTCTCTCCGGGAAACATCTATTGGGGAAGAAAAAAAAAATATATCCAACCTGGGACTCACTAAATATCACACAGAAGGCTTCGCAAACTGAAACTTTCCCGATTTGGTGGGATTTGATTTTATTTTCATTTTTTTTCTTGGCGGGATTGCCCGAGGAAAGTTACTTTTCTCTCCAATATTGCCTCGCTCCTCTTTCGTGGCGCAATTCGCTGCGATGGCAGCTCAAGTTGTTCTTTTCTTTGAAATTTTACATCTCCGAGCAAGATTTGCTGCCTTAAATACGACGGAATTTAAACCTTGGTGGTTATCGTGCCCTCCCCCCCAACTTTATTTTCTTTATTATTTTCTAAATCGCGTAGTAATGAAGCTCTATAGGGGTTTTTTCATCATTTTCCCCGGCGTGTTGCGGTGCTGGTGGCTGAACTCTGATTTTAGGTGAAGCGGCGGGTTAGGGCAATGGCGAATAAATAAATAAAAAGGGAGGGAGCCCGGAATTTCAAGATCATTACGATTAGAAAGAGACGGGTTCAGAGTCACTTTCAAGGGAAACAAAAAGAAAACGCCACCTTTCATTAAAAAAAAAAAAAAAAAAGAGCGGGGATGTAAAAAGGGGGGAAAAAAAGGAAAAGAAGAGGAAAAAAGAGAAAGGGGGGGAAGCAAAAGGGAGCAAAATCGTGGAAAAAAAAAAAAGAAGTACATTGGAGCGGAGAAAGTGGAACTTGACCGTTTGGGGTGATTTGTAACGGTTTAGAGCAAAGTCCTGCTTAAATATTCTCACGTCTGCAAACCTGTTTTCCCAAAGATTTTCAAAAGCAGGGCTGTAAAATCCCCCTCGACTTAACTTTCAAGAGCCTTGCGGGTCTTCTCTCCGCATCAAGCGGGACAAGTTTCAATATCTTAGGCCGAAAAAGCCTAAAAGTGCATAATCCCATTTCGTGTGCCCCCTTCCCAGCCCAGTAAAAGCTTTCGTAGGCTTCAGACGCCATTTGGTTCCCCTGGAAAGCTATTTGCGACTTTATTGCCTCTATTTGTGTTATCTGCATAGGTCTTTTTAAAACAGTTTGATAGAAATCGTTCAGTTTTATGATATCCAACGAAAATTCCACATAATATTTATAAGCAAAGAATAAAACTTTAGTATGGGAGCCAATATTTTCTCATTTATAGGTGATGAAATTAAAGACCAATGCAATTTTGTATTATATTGCTTCTTTTTTTTTTTTTTTCCCCCGGTTTGATTTTTTTCCCCCTCTTCTATTTTATTTTTGCAGCCGATGTGGCTGCCCAATAATTTATGCTGCTCAATCAAAGAGTTACACATGTGCATTTTTGGGGGACACCAAAATTTGACCTCCTAGTTTCCTGTATTGTCTGCCTAAAGATTAAATATGTTTGCCTGATTTTTTTCGCCCCGTATTCTGGCGTCTGCTTTTGTCGAAGGAGATGTGAAGGAGTTGCACGGAGCATATCAAATTAAATAATTTGAATTTGCTTCTCCGCAGCACCTTGCTCTTGAGCAAGAGCACCTCGAGGAAAGCTCCCCATCCAGGTTGCTGGAGAGAGGAAAAAAACGGGGCTGGAAACCTCATCTTTTATGAATGTGTAAATGTTGTGAGTGTAAAATCAAGATTTACACCGTTCACAGGCGTTTTGTTTACCAGGTTTTGCCAGCACAAGGTACCGATGCAAACGTTTGAAGGGTTTCGAGCCTGCTTCGCGAGTTGCTAATCAGCATCTTCGGGAGCAAAGGGGGCTGAGTAAATATAAAATCAGATTGCTCATCAAAAATATGACCTGAATATACCTCGGAACTTCACCGCGGCGGGCTTTTTGGCCATGGAAAAAGAAAGTTGACGTTAGGAAGCAGCACAGAGGCGTCTCCAGGAGACCGAATATTGTTTAAAGTTAAAAATAATTAGAAGTATGATAAACATGGGTCATTAATGGAAAGAGAAATAAAATTCATCAGCCTAAGTGGAACCCCCGTTGGGAAAAATGCTTTACTCTAATTACAGAAAATAAATACGAACAAACGCTATTAAAACTTAAAAGGCGAGAGTCTACCCGTGGTAAGGACTTTAACATCCTACGTTGAATTTTACACACTTTTCGGGGAACCGTACACCCGGCCGAGGCTCGTCCCCCCGCCGCCGTCGGGCTGCCGCCCCCACGCGTGTCCGTCCCTGCCCCCAGCCTGCCCGTTTTGGGCCACTCCGGGGGGTTTCACCCGCTGAACCCCCGGCCACGCCAAAACCCCGGGGCTCGGCCCTTCCCCGCCCGGGTCCCGCTGTCCCCGCGTCCTCCCTTGTCCCCAGCGCCAGGGCCGGGGCCATCGCCCTAAGGCAGCCCCAGAGCAGCGCCGGGGATGCCCGGGGGGCCGGGGACCCCGCGGGGCAGGGCCGAGGGGCGGGGGGGGGGGGGAAGGATGCCAGGAAAGCCCCTCTTCTCCCCATCGCCCCGAGGAGTACATAAATGTCTACAATTTCCAAGACAAAGCATCTCGCAGACTTCCCCGGAATATTTTACCTGTCCCCTTTTCAATCTAATTATTTAACCGTGAGTTATGTGTAGAAAGCGCTTCTTCTGCCCATTGTATTTTTTACCAAGTTTTCTTACGTTTTTACGACAAACATTCATTTTGGCTTCGAGGAAGTATTTGGTAGCAACACTTTAATGATTACCTTAAATTTGTATTTCTGCCCGGTATTATGCCCCATGTTGTAGCGGAAATAATTCTGATTTATGACAAAGTACACTGGAGTACAATAACAGCGATGCAAAAATAAAACCCACGCCTTTATATGTTGGCTTAGAAACTGTAAACTATCGCCACAAGAAATCTATCAAACTTTACAATCCCTCTTACCCTGCTTCCTTCTTTCCGAGTAACTTAAGTCAAAGAATTATGGAATGATATTATGTTCCTTGAGGTGGTATTGAAAACTGTGTTCAGGCTTTTCTACCCCCAACATAGCACCCATGGACTGGCTGGAGTTTGGACGCTTTCCTTTTCCCTTTGATCACGAAGGCGAAATTTGGAAAGTGTAATTCATATATAAGCAAGAGCAGGCAGGGTGACGGGGCACAACGATGTGACACGGGGATTTTGGAGGAGTTTATTCAGTGCTGAAATGTTTCCTTTAATTTTCCAGCCGCGTTAACAAACTTAAATATTGCCCCCATCCCGCAAAAAAAAAAAAAAAAAGAACAAAAAAATTATTTCTAGCAGAGGTGGGCAAGTCCGGGTGGGAGCTCTGGAAATGGGGATTATTGCACGTTTGGAAAATTAAAGGTGGTTTTTTGGTGGTGGTGGTGGTGTTTTGTTTGGTTTGTTTTTTTTTTTTTTTGGTCTGGGAAATGCTGGTGGCTGCTCTGCGGTTTTTAAGCTGCAAAAGAACCGAGGCATTGACGGCAATGTGGATTTTGGAGAGCCCCTTTTGAGAAAGTTTAAAAAAAAAACCCAAAAAGTGAAGTTGAAAGAGGCGAAGAGTCACGATGAAAGGTAAAAATTGCAAACAATGACGGACGTGCTTAAATGTGGCTCTGCCCTGCGAGTGAAGAGCAAACCTCAAAGCAGCCCTGTTTTTCCCATATGACGAGAGGAAGATGACGGCTTTCGAAGCTGATGCTTCACCAGGCGCCTCCGGCGCGGCCCCGCCGCCGCCAAGCGAACAGCGGCGTTTCGGGGCCAATTTGTGGCGGATTGGGGAAGCGCGGCCATCAACACCCACGGTTCTCCTTGAAAAAGAAGAAGAAGCGGTTGGGGGGGGGGGGGGCGGGAAAAAATCCGAATAAATACAAATATCACACCTAGAGTATGGAAATAAGCTGGGGGCAGCGGAGCTAAAGCCTGGCCTTTTGATTTCGCTGTCTGCGCCTAAATGTGAGGGTCTCTACCTTCCAAACACGGGCACCGCCGCAGAGGTGGAGAGTGCTGCGAAACACACGTGCAGGGAGAGGACTGTATTTAAAAACCAATGTAATTCTCCTTTTTTTTTTTTTTTTTCAATTTTTGAAATATTTTTTTCCGTACCTGCGCTCCTCAGCCTGAGGGAGAACCCCGAGTCTCTCCTGCTTTCTTACTGCCCCGCTCTTCGCAAACCCCAAAGACTTTCGGCTATTTTAGCCGTCATTTCCAGCCACATACGGTTTGTATCAAGCACATCTTTAAAGCAGAGGACTGCAGATTTGCTTGAGCATGTATCACTTCATTCAAAGCGAGGAATTAGGCCGCTTTTTCACAATTAAGACGAACGAATTTACTTTGCTACTTGTAGCACATAAACAATTGTAATGTTTACATTAAGTCTTCCCCCCCTTTTTTTTTTCCCCAAAATGAATAAAGTTTTTTATGGGCTCCATCAGCAATATGCTCCAGCCTAATGCCTCAACTCCAGATTTATTAAAAAAAAAAAAAAAAAAAGAAGCCTTATGAGGTTGCAAACCACATTCTCGTGGTTTCATGTTGTAATTTAGGAGTTATCAAAAGCAGAGAAACGTGCTTCCATCTCACATGTGCTGTGCATCCCTGTATCCCCCAACTTTATGAAAGGCGGATAAGCCAGGCCTTAATGAGCCGCCATTTTGGGGCAAAATAATATAAGTCATATTTTTAATAGATTCCCGGCGAGCTCCCCCCTCGCCGCCTCTCCCTTTTGGGGGGCTATTTATTTTTAGGGGGCTATCTATTTTTGGGAGGTTATTTATTTATGGGGGGCTATTTATTTTGGGGTTCTATTTATTTTTGGAGGCCTATATTTTTGGGGGGTCTCTTTCTTTTTGGAGGTCTCTTTCTTTTGGAGGCCTGTTTCTTTTGGGGGGTCTCTTTCTTTTTAGGGGTCTCTTTCTTTTCAGGGGGGTATGTATATTTTGGGGAGGGTGTTAAAAAACTAAACCGCACGTTTGCAAACGCTTTGCCTCAAATCCTCAATTCCTTCCCCCAAGTTTTATCCCTCCCGCCCCCCCCTCCCGCCCCCTCCCTCCTCCTTTTGCCGGTGGCTTTACAATATTTCAGCAGCAAATTCGCCGCCGGTCCCCCCTCGGCAGAGCGGTGCTTGAGGAGAACCAATTTAATCGCCTTTCGCCAAGGTTATGGGCCACCAGGGTCCCTGGGAGAGGGCTCCAGGACTTGGGGATTGCTGCCTGCTTGCCTGGACCCAGCCCTGCCCCTCCGTCGGGAACAGCTATTGCTCCTATAAAAGTTCCTGGTGCACAAATAAATGAATTCACCCTCGGATCCGCAGGCGAGGATTAGCTCAATTGATGGTCGATGCGAGTCCACTTGCCAAACCCACTCGTTTTCTTCTTCGCTTTTGCGAAATCCCAGCTCTGGCCACAAACCAACGTCAACCCCGTGAGGAGAAGTGGGAACGGCCCCCAGGACGGGGTTCCCCTCCCGGCTATCGTGTGCCGCTCGGCCGAAGCCGGGTAGCCACGGGCCACCGAGGCGGCCGCGCTGCCCGCAGCCCAGGTGCTGCCGCCCTGGCCCCTTCGGGAGAGGCTGCGTGGGGGCGCGGGGTGCTGGGGGTGCCGGGGGTGCTGGGCGGGGGTGCGCGGCCCCGGCCGACACCGCGGGAACCCCTGGACACTTTAATCCAGCATTTGCAGCTCTTACAGATGCCCTACCCACGCTGCTTGGCTTTCTTCTTTCCTTTTTCCTTGTTTCCTTTTTTTCTTTCTGGTCCTTTTTTCCCTTCTTTTCCTTTTTTCTTTGTTCCTTTTTCCTTTCTTTTCTTTTTTTTTTTCCTTTCTTTTCCTTTTTTCCTTTCTTTTCCTTTTTCCTTTCTTTTCCTTTTTTCCTTTCTTTTCCTTTTTCCTTTCTTTTCCTTTTTCCTTTCTTTTCCTTTTTCATTTCTTTTCCTTTTTTCATTTCTTTTCCTTTCTTTTCCTTTCTTTTCATTTCTTCCTTTCTTTTTCCCCCTTTCTTTTCCCCCCGCTTCTTTTCTTTTTCTTTTTCCCCCCAAAACAGAATTAATTTTCTTTGTATGGAAGCCAACATAAGTGAACATTATTATCCCGCAAGAAGCCAATTAGAAGCCGGCCCCCTCTCCTCCTTCCCTCTCTGCAATATTTCACAACAAAGTCACCCAGAGCTGCTTCCAATATGTTGTGTATGAAATCCAGGGAGCAATAGGAAACAGGTTGGGTTGGTGTGTTCGTACGTCACACGGCAAGGGCCTTCGTAATTAGTCTGGGTGTCATTAACGTAGAGCGCAGAGCGGGCTCCCCAGCCTATGAGGGAGGTTTTATTGTGATGGACATCCGAGGTAGGAATAAAGTTGATGGAAAAGCCTAAATACGTGCTGGGAATTAAAAAAAAAAAAGGGGGGGGGAAGGGAAAAACTTGTAAAACTTTTACGCCAAACAAAGTTATAAAAACTTTTCATGCGTTAAGATATCAAAAGGTTTATAACAATAATAAAGAGTGTGTGCCGTGTGTGTTAAACCTGCTTCGAAATGCATTAAATGCTGCGCGGTTATTAAATATTGAGCACCATAAAGGCCACGCGGGGTTCAAAGTTGGAGTTCGGGGTTTTTTGGGGGGGGGGGGGAGTGGGGGCCCCCCCCCGACCCCCCCGGCTCCCTGGAGGCGGGGCGGCCGGGGAGCCGCGACCCTCTCTGATTCCGCTTTATTACGAAAGGGTTAAAGGTGATGGACTTGACTTTATTGAAGTTCAAAGACATCATATATTCACATTTTTCTTCCTGTGGGTCTCCCTCC
Source organism: Nipponia nippon (assembly GCF_047370975.1). Taxonomy (NCBI): domain Eukaryota; kingdom Metazoa; phylum Chordata; class Aves; order Pelecaniformes; family Threskiornithidae; genus Nipponia; species Nipponia nippon. Next base: position 1,885,390 of record NW_028262353.1, read on the forward strand.
CACCCCTGCCTCCCCCCGCCCGCCTCGGAAAACCCCTCGCCATGGCGATTTTGGGGCTTTCTGCCCTTAAATGGGAGCCGGCCCCCAAAAAACCCGGCGCCAGACCCTCCCCTCGCCCCGCCGCGTATGGCACCCTCCATATAGGTGCAAGCACACTGGGCTGGCGAGATACATATGTCTCAACCCTGTTCTGCTTGTACGCTCCCCCACTGTGGTACCCAAAGCATCTTCGGGCCCCCCCTCCCCGTCCTCCGCCAGCCCCTGCTCCCCCCTCCCCAGAACATTAACAGCCCTTTTCCTACATGGCACTGATGCTTAATGCTGCTGTAAACTCCCACATGGTCTATAAACTTGGATTTTACAACTAGCATTCCATTTTAGCTCGCGAAAACTTTGAACTAGGCCTACAGTTTCATTGTGCTGCAGTTGAACTGGAGCCTTGGAAAAGGGAGGGGGGAGAGAAAGGGAGGGAGGGGGAGAGAGAAAAAAAAAAAAAATTCCCTGGGCAAGACTCCCTTATTTGTTTACTATTTACTGCGGAAGTCTTTTCCTTTAGCCAGACGGGGTAATTAAGAAAAATTAAGCTGTTTAGTGCTGCAGTCTTTATTACAATGTCTAGACTAGCCGCTTTTGTCCGGACAGCCGCTGCTGTTACGGAGCATTAACTGCCGCTTCTGACCTCCCGATATTCACCTTATTGCACCTCTCTTTAGTTTTCCTAACCTTGGGAAGGTTTGGCAAACACTCATTAAAGAAAGGTGCTTTTTTTTCCTTTTTTTTTCTTTTTTTTTTTTTTTTTTTTTTTTTCCCCGTGGAGGAGAAGCCCCCTCCTCGGGCCGGTCCCGGCGTGCAGCTACATCTGCCGGGAAGATGGCTCCTATCTTCATCTTGCCTATTTTACTTTGCGACCCGCAAAAAAAATCCCCTCCTTTACGCCTAGTTTACTCAACGTAAAGCTTGGGCGAGGTTTTAGGCCGGGGACAAGCGTCCTTTCAGCTCGCAGGCTTTGCAAAAATAAATATAAGAAAATAAAGAAGCGCTTTGCCATCCACCGAGCGCCTTTTTCTCCTTTTTCCCACTCTTTTAATGAGAACCATGCCTCTGAACATCCCTTTCAAGATCATATCGTGGCGTAACCGGGACGGATCTATCACGAAAGCCTGAAGTTGGTTTGCATTTAATTGCGCGGGGGGGTGCGGAGGGGTGCAAACCAAGAGCATTTTTGCGGGTTTCTCTTTTTTTTTTTTTTTTTTTTTCCCCCTACCGTTGTCAAATAAAATCAGAAGACACCATCAAAGGGTTTCGTCATTCACCAGGGTTGTATTTAAAAGCAAGTATGAGAATTTTACAAGAACACGCTCAATGGATGGGAATATAATGTGCTGTTTCTTGGCTGCTGGAGGGTTTATTCCCCCCCTTTTTTATGTGTCCCCCCGTCCATATGCACAATCCCATCGCTCCACATCAGAGAGCAGGAGAGCATCCAGATTGGAAACCTCAAACATAACCCACCCACCCCCCAAAAAAAACCCCAAACCCCTTCCCATTTGTTGTATTTACACAAAATACATGCACCACATCACCAACGGCATCTTCGGGGTTGCTTTGTCCTCGAAAACGTTGCGCTGCTGTCGGACACTGCGAGGAAAAAGTCATTGTGCAAAGAGGAGGGGAAAAAAATCACTTTTATGCCCTGTGCCTGGGAGTTGAACTTGTTTTCCTTAAGCAGGAATTTAAGGACTTGACTTTGCATTTGTGCTTTGTAGGTATAAGGTATCCTTGACTCATGGAAATGCAGCTCGTTTCTCGGTGTAATTAGAGGTTCATTCATTTTTTTAATTTTTTTTTTTTTAAGAAGACTAATACATTGTTCCCATGAAAATGCAAAAAGATTAACTACAACCGGAAAACAGCGCAGGACATCTGGAGCCAAATTCAGAGGAGGATTACTGGGCCAAGAAAAATCCTATAAATTTCAGCGCGCTGGTGAAGGCAGGGAGCTCCCCACCAAACCTGGGCTCCAAGGTGGGGGGCTCGTGGTCCTCCCAGTCCTGTTAGAGCAGATTGCAGCGAGTCCCATGAATATGGATGATGATATTTCTGATATGCATTCAGGTATTTAAACTCCTAGAGAAGAACCCACACCACAATGACCGCAAAGAGGCTTTTAAGAGGGGAAATTCTAATAAAATGGTCAAATAAAATCATAATGTAGAACAGCTTGCAATGTCTTTATTTGCCACAGAATTTCACAGAGTATCCCGGGGACTCACTTTACATACACAAAGATTTTTTTTTTTAATTCTTTTCTTTTTTTCCCAGGATTTTTTTTTTTTCCTCTTGTTGGTCTTTGCCTCCCATTTCCAGGAACAACAACAACAAAAAAAAAAAAAAAGAAAAGCACTACGAAATTTATTTACAAATCATTTCAGAGCCAGTCATTGCGAATGTATTTTCGCCTGGATTTCCCCCCCTCCCGACTCGACATGTAGAAACGCTACTGCAGAGAACATATATATGGATATATACGCACACAGTCCCGTATATATATGCATATATATATTTTGAGCTAGAAAGGGTGGATGGAGGAGGTGGAAATAAGGATTTTCCTTCTGCCTGGAGAAGAGCTGAGCGCGGTGGCTGCGGATGCGCGCACACCCGCGGAGGACACGCACGTCGGTGTGTGCATTCGCAGCCACCCACACCCCGCGCTCGCCCCAGTTGAAGTGGTTTGATCCTACTGGGAGACTGGGGCCGCTCTTGGGATCACACAGCTGCCTACCGAGGTCACCGGGGGAGTAACACACAGCACGGCGATTTATTCAACTGGACAGGGTGCCTAAATAATAATAACAATAAAAATAATAATAATAATAACAATAAAAAAGAGAATCCCAACCTGTTCAGGCAAAAAAAAAAAAAAAAAAAGGAAGACAAAAAAAAGTTAAATAAAATGTTCATGGAATTCAAGTCCTTGAAGCGGGAACTGAAAGAAAATCTCACTCCTTTTGTTACTCAGCACTGTCCCGGACATAGAAATACAAGTAACGAAAAGGCTTAAACTTTGAGGTGGCTTTGTCGACTCAAAGGGCAAACCCATGCTCGCAACTGTTCCTCCGCGATACTCATACACTTCGCCAGCAGAGGGGATTCAAAAGATGTTCACAACAAGGGATTTCCAGAGAAATACTGCAGGCGGTCTCTGCTTAATTTTTTTTCTTTCATTCTTCTGTTCTGAAACCAAATTTTAACCTGTCGGTCAGTAAGATTTAACATCCTAGACAGCTGGAGCCTTTTTTCTTTGTTTATATAGACATTGAAGAAAAATTCTCTCTCTAGCTCTCTGATCTGGAATTTCGAATAGGGGCATCTCTTCTTCCTCGTTCTGGGAGCACCTTAAAAGAACCAGAAGGCAGGGTAAACATCCTAAGGAAAGGCAAGACACAGACTCATCTTCACAGCTGACCAGAGAGATAGGAGCAGCTTAACAACTCCGGGTATTAACGCGGGGGGAGATATCTTCCAGCGGCTCGCCTATTGTTAAGGGTAGCAGAGGTGAGGTTACACAGGGTCTTAAGGACCGTGGTGTAATTCTTTTCCCACTGCACGCAGCTTCAGGCAGGCAGATGCGGACATTTTCGGGGCAGATAAGTTTTTTTTTTTAAATAAAGACCAGGCTGGGACTGGAGGCAGCAGGCTGCTGGAGCTGGGTTTAGGGAGGCTGGGGGTGGGGTGGGGGGGAAACCCCCACGCTCAGCTGCAAATCTGTTATCTGTATAGAAACAGCATGAGCAAGGTTGGAATTAGAGGAACTAGATATTACGTTCCGCATAAGTTTTTGATTAACTCCAGTCCTCGCCACACACGCAAAAAGGAATCAAAGTAAAAGAGAACTTAGCATCTGAGCTGCAAAAGGGGACTTGCACCACGAAAGCAAATAGGAAAACAAACCGAGCCTCCCCTCTTCCCAAAAGAGCCCCTCGCTGAACGCCAACTTGCAAAGTTGCCTGGATTCAGCCTTTAAAAAAGCTCCTCCAAGACTGCCTAGAAAATGTGAGGGCATGCAAAAAAAAAACAACCCAGAAGACCCAGGCAAACAAGCACGCAAGTAAAAGCCCTTCCTGACAAAAGCTAGGCGCTCCACCAGGCTTGGAGGAGAATAAATGCCACTTTAAACAGAAAAGTCGAAGGAAATGCTCCGCTTTGCCTGCGAATTCGGCAGATTTCCCCCTCAGCACCGCACCCCCACCAAGAGAAAAGACTCAACATACAGTTTTAATTAAAAGGAAAAAAAAAAAAAAAAGGCAGCCCCAAACATTTTGCATGCATCTTAATGCCTAAAAGAAAGCACAGGCAGCTAAAGTAGTGTTCTGCCCAATTGCCTTTTACCCTCAGCAACCCGGGACCAAATCCTTTTAAAATGCTCATGTAAGTTCATGATCAAAGTTAATATTTGTCACGATGGTGTGCTTTTAAAATTTCACAGACTCTAAGATACTGTGTCTGCGCCTAACATCTCCATTTTTTTCAAAGAGCTTTTCCCATCGTAAAAATTCTTCTCGTTGGAAGAAAGAGCTTTGTAGGTTATAATAAAATCCTTTGAATGCTTATAAAACTCCACATAAAATTTGACCGACAAAACACACGGGCTAGTCCCTTAACCTTTCCATTTACTGCTCTACCTACTCGAATTGCTGCTTTTGCTTCCTTCCTTGGTGACAGAAGAGGACGAGGCTGAAGACCCTGGGTTTGTGTTTTCCTCCTCATCCTCCGGGTCTATACCTTGCTCTCCGCGGGATGACAGTGCGTGGGCTTGGGGCTCTGCCTCCACTTTGCCCTCGCCCTTCTGCAGGCAGGTCTCGGTCGGATTTTCCGCCCCGCAATAGGCGTTTTCGAAGAAGCGGTCGAAACCTTGGGGCAAGACAGTGTTTTTGTTCATGCTGGTGTAGAATCCCGTCGATGCCGGGTGGTTGGAGCTGGGGTGGTGGTGGCTGTACACGCTCTCGTTTTTCATTAGCATTTCGGTCATGGTGGAAGGCGGGATGCACTCTCTATGCATCAGATCTTCTGCGGAATAACACGAGGCGTAATTGCTTCGGTGGTGCCATTTACTTGAGGGGTCTAGACCATAGGAGACCTCTCGCACGGGCTGCACTTGCGAGAGGTTGGTGGAGTAAGGGTAGGAGATTTGGCGAGAGGGGGCCTGTGGCAAGAAAGATGACACAGTTGAAAATTCAGGGACGTAATAGGTACAGCTGGGGAGGTAGAGATTAGAAGCGCAACCTGCCCTTTCTCCAAACTCGGCGCTCCGCTCCTTACGCGACTGGGAGCAGAAGTTGCCCAGGTTCACCGAGTTAAACATCTTTCTCCTTTTCTTGCTCCTATAGCTAGATGTTTTGGATCCGATGTGCGGAGGGGAAAAAATTTGGGAAGGCGAGATGACGCGCTATCCGTCTTAGTCGCTCCGGCGGACACGTGATCCAAAGTAGATATTGTCATATATCAGTTTGGAGCACTTAGATGCGTAGGAGTGGTTCACTTAGGTAAGATCTCAGAGGTTCAAACGATTGGTTTGCAAACACCGCAGAAACATTATGAAAATCAATTGCAGATTTGTATTCATTTTCCTGAAGGCACACCCCTTGTAAGCATTCAAAGCAGAACAAGTACAAGGGGCGGCTTGTGAAGTTGCTGCTTTTTTTTTTTTTTTCCCCTTGCCTCTTTTTTTTTTTTTTTTTTTTTTTTTTCCCTCCTCTCCTTCCCATTTGGATTCTGCTCTCGCTGCCTTTCAGCAGGGTTTGGAGATGGGGTGGGGGCGATTTGGGCTGGGGAGGCGGGGGGAGAGGGAGGGTCTTAGGGAGCTCGAACGGTGTTTTTCCACCCTTTTTTTTTAAATATTTTAATTCCGCTGATTATTATAATTTATTATTACGGCTATTTCTGTCCTCAGAAGCGTTCCTGAATAGACTTTAGGTAGCTCCATAAAATAGCTGGAGATGCAGAAGGAAGTTTTCCAACATTTCTCCAGCCCTCGCTGCGGGCGGGAATGCCCAGCTCTTCCCACAGCTGGGCTGCGAAATTATAAGTAAATCTCTATCTCTCTCTCTATCTGGGCGTGAGGGGGTTGGTGCTAATTAACAAGCCTCTAACATACGCTAATTATGTTGATCTCTGTGTGCACATCAACTATACATCAAGCAAGTTGGCACGCTTTATGGAGAATACACCACCGAAGCGATGGCAGCGTGCGGGGGCTGGCGTCAACTTCCCAACTTTAAAGTTAAAGCAGGCCTGGCTTAATGACTTTTGATATCGAATTAGTGATATATCAAGGAATAGAGCAAATGAATTAAGTCAATGTCTAATAAATATTCGAAAACCTCCTTTAATGTTTGGTTAAATATTTATTACGTAAGAGTGGCGTATTGAATATTTAATGCAATTGTTTATTGTCAATCAATGAATGTACTTTCAGCGATACTCTCATCATTTATTCTTCCAGCTGAATTAAAAAAGGTATTCTTATTAAAGTCATTTGTCTTCTCTCCCCTGCCCCGGGAGCCTCCGCTTTCTCTGTCCTTCTGCTTTTCCATGCGAAAACCCAGGGATACCGAAGTGCTGCCAGAGATTTTGCGAGTTTTGCAAAGAATTATTAGGCGAGGGGGAAAAAAAAATTATCCGGGAAAACCCCCCAAAATCTCTTCTGCAAAGGCATGGGAAAGGTGCACCTGAAGGACGCGTAACTTGCGCGGTGCCGGGCTGCGAGGGGTTCTCCCTCCGCCTGGAAACAGGCTTGAAGGAACCAAATTGCCTGCAACAATTGGGCGCTAATCGGGTTTTCACCTGGATCAGGAATCATCCGCCTGAGGTGGAAATTATTTCTCTGCCCAACGGAGGCGGCTGCTTTCATCCGCAGATGAAAATACCGCAGCGCGTCCCCCCTTTTTATCCTTTTCTTTACAGGATGCCACTTAGGCGGTTTTTTCCCCTTGAATTATCCCTTTTCAAACGCCCAGTAAAAGGAAGAATAAATACAAATATTGAATTGTCCACACATAAACCCGAACTAAACTCCATCATGGGATCTATTTGGTGGTGGGCTGAGTACTGCGAAGAAAACTAAGGCACCGGGAGAGAGTGAGAGGCTTTTATAGAGAGGATCTTGTCAAATCGAGTCGCAGTAAATTCAAGCAGCAAGAAGGAAAAAAGGCAAATCTCAGCCTCAGAGCACCCAGCTTAAGCGGCAGAAAAAGCCTCGACGGCTGCTGGGTTTTCGCTTTGCTCCCCGAAAAAAAAAAATAACGCCTAAACTCACCCGAAAATAACCAATTCCCCAGGAAGGAGCAGCAGAGGGTCCCAGCCCAGCCCGGGGATGTCCCCCCTGGAGCTGAGCATCCCTGGGCAGCTCCTTTGTCACTTCGCTCTTCTCTATTTGATTTTATTTAATTTGCTAGCACCCAACCTGCTGTTTGCTTCTTACCCGGGGGGGGGGGGGGGGTTGCTTAATTCCTGGGCGAGGTGGAGAGAAACGGGGAGCAAAACGCACCTCGAGCAAGCGGGCGGAGGTTGCAGCCTCTGCTAAAAATAGAAATATTCTGCAATTCTGCAGCAATGCAAGGGGGAGAAAAGGGGGGGCAAAAAAAAAAAAAAAAAGTTGATTTTCATGGAAGAAAACAGCCTCGCAAGTCCGTACCTTGCAGCCGAGCAGGGAGCGAAGGATTTCAGGATGCCTGAGCAAAAAATACAGCGGGTATTTCAGCAGAGCTTTCCAAACTGTAGCGCTTATCAGGCGGTGTGCCCGGATTTTTAGGTATTTATTAGAAATGTTGAAGGGAAACATGGCGGCTTCACAGGCTAAGGTTGTGTGCTCTTCCTCACTTTGAGCCTTCTCCATCCCCCTAACGCCACAACGCACTCCTGATCATTTATTCTCATTAATTTCTGGATTCCCCCCCCCCCCCCTCCGCTAGCTTTGTATTTGCTATTTAAAGAGCCGTTCTCATAAAACCCTTTTTATAAGGGATCGGGGCGTGTGAATGCGTGTGTGTGGAGGTAGAGATATACACAGATATAAATATGTCTGTAATTCCGAAATGAGCTGTGTTTTCCTCTCTAATGCACCGTTTGGCTGATGAATATATATATATATATATATACACACACACATATATATGTAGGGCCAAGAACTCTGGCTGCAGAGATGGATTTCTTCAGCTTCGTAATCTGCCCTATTTTATGACTTGGACGTCGTTTTGGGCAAAACTTTTAATTAAAGTGTCAGCGATCTTTTAACTTGGCTTTTTATGGACCAGTGTTAATACTAACTACAAACTAATAATGTTAAGCTATTGTTTATGAGTGTAATTATTTTTTTCCCCAATTCCCTCCTGTTTGCAACCTGCGCGGAGGATCTTCTCCCTCCGATTAAAAGGGGAAAGGCTCTAAAATATAAATTTTTTGATAAATTTATTCCGATCTGCAATTCATAGGAAGGCTGTAGGCGTGAAGCTTTGCATCCAGGCGAGGAATTAGAGCGGGTAGTTGAAAAAAAACGATATCCGAGCAGCTCCTTAAACCCAAACCAAAGCGCATACACCCCAAAAAACCCCGGACACAACAGCAAACACCAAAACCCCGTGTGGCATAAAACTCGCCGTCTCTCCTCTAGGTGCGTGAATAATTTATTGCTCTTCGTAGGTAAATACATCTCAACCAAGCCCTGGTGTCGTTTTGGTTTTTAAACCCAGTTTAAAGGATGGGATTTGCCTGCTTCCTGCAAGGAAGCAGAGAGGAGGCAGCTGTGGAGTCACAGCACTTGAATTTGACCACCAAAGTGACCACCATAAAACGGAATGAGGGCTGGCGGCTCGCATTCCTTTTGGTTGCCCTTAAAAAAAAAAAAAAAAAAAAAAAAGGCAAATAACTCTAAGGCATAGCCTTAAAGCATCCAGAGCATTTCAACCTCTTCATTTTTTAAACCTGCTTCATTTCCTAGCGAATGGGAAAGGTTAGAGCGTGGAGGGGGAAATTAAAGAAAAGCTGTGTTTGTGCTCTTTAAAGGGGGGAAAAAATACCTAGGGGAACTTGAGAAGGGGGGAGGAAAGGTCTGATTTTGTCGATTTTGATATGACTGTGTGCATAAGATGAAGCTGCCCCGTCTGGAAGGTTCCCCCCCCCCCCCCCCTTATTTAGTTATTTCTCAGCCAGAGGGAAGGAGAAGGAGGCGGCAGCACCGAGCTCCTTGTCCCTCTCCTGCAATTATATATGTATTTAAACACCCAACTTTACCCTGGCAGCTCAGCCGGAGGCTTCTCCCTACCCGAATTGCCCCAGCAGAAAAAGCAAAGTGCAAGGAAAAAAAAAAATTTCCAAGCCCCCCCCGCCCCCCCTCCCGCCTTGCTCCGGAGCCCGCACTCATTTGCCTGGTATAAAGCAAACACTTAACACATTTAACAGCGTTTTCAGCAGGCAAATAGGCTCAAGGCTTGTAAGATGTGTTTTGCGTTACTAACATGAATTTTAAGGGGATGTTAGAGGCATTTGGCGACCAAAAAACATTGTAGCGACTGTACCAAAATCAAAAACTTGGAGTTGTGAAAGTTGGCTTTAGCTGATCTGTGTAAACATCTGAAGTTATATTTTGATTTAGGTTAATCCTGTACTTGAACTCTTCTCAATAAATCATTCCTCTTTTTTTTTTGTTCTCTCATTGGAGAGAAAAAATATTATTTTTTGTCCTCCCCCCCCCAGCTGGAGCTGTCTGAGCGCAATGCCAACTCGTTAGCAGCCTCCCAACTTCGGGCAACAACTTTTTTGTAAGGTTTTGCCATAAAGAAGCCTTTGTCCGAGCCCGTACAGTAGGGAAACGACTGACTGAGGGGGGAAAAGGAGGGGAAGAAAGAAAAAAAAGGAAGAAGAAGAAAAAAAGAATATATTTGATACCAACCTGGCTTACCACGTTACCCATTGCTACTTACAGTGCTCTCAAGATACCTGGTGCATTATTTAGACCCTGCATCTTTCCCTGTTTCAGAGAGTTGATCAGAATTTGCTTTGGCCCCTGCTTTGGGGGAAAAATAAAGGAGTTTTTCCAACCTGCATGGCTAACCTGTGCTCACTCGGGGCTGCAAATGCATTGGCAGGGGTGCAAGAAGCGCTGCTTTGGCGGCTGCATCTCCCAGCAGCTGCAGAGATGGGCTTTGCTCTTGCTAAATAGGCTCCAACTTCGGATGTCTAATGACTTTGGCCTATCAGATGTTCTCAGGGTGATTTTTCCCTCCCTTCCACGCCGGTACTACAATTCCTTCCTCAGACGGACTTCAAAAACAACCAAAAAAAAAAAAAAAGGAGAGAGAAAGAGAGGAAACCCAGGCCAGTAAACAGATTACGAGACACCGCGTATGGGTATAGGAAATCTGAAGGGAGAGACAATAGCTACAAGTGGGAAGCGCTTGGAAAATATTATTGTCCCCAAATGGCAAAGATAAATTTAATTGGATGGACGCCAGGCTGCGAAAGAAAACTATATAAGCTGTGAACAATTCAAAGGGAGGGAAAAAAAAAAAAAAAAAAAGACTTAGATCTCTCTAGACCTGAGCTGCAAGTTCAAAATCATGTGGACTTAATCAAGATAAAAGCAGATTGAACTATGCTTCCCAACCGCAGGCAAGGCTGGGGCTGTCTGGGATAAAAATGTGCGGCGGGTGTCGGATTCAACTAGAAGTGATGCCGAAAAGGCGTTAAGAAGAGTTGGGCTTAATAATAACCAATATAACTAACACTTCGCCAATCGGCCTTCCCACTTCTTTTTATTTTCTCGTCGGCCACGGGTCCTTCCCCACCTTCTCCGCAGGGAGAGCTGAGGCCGGGGGAATATCAACGCCTCTGTGTTCCCATCTATTTATTTACTTTCTTTTCTTCTGCCCAGCTCGGTTGCAGGGAGCTGCTGAAGCATGTGAAAAAGGCGAGGTTTGGGGAATTCAAGTAAAACTTCACAGCGTGTTAAGCTCGCTCCTAGAGCCGCTGCGAAATTCAGCCTAGAGGAGACAGGAAACCCAGAGGAGCTCGTTAAGCAACACCTATTTCTATCCCACACCCTCCCTCTCTATCCCCCCCTCCAAACCTCTCAAAATGCTTATTTAAACACAAAGGTAGACGTATAAAACACACCCAAACCTAAAAAAAAAAATTCCTTTACTCGCCAGACATTCCCTCTTGATAACTTTAGCAGCGCCACTAAAATGTGCAAAACCGTGTAAAAAGTCGGAAATTGTGGCAGGGAAAATGTGTTTTCTGTTGGGTAACCCATTTATTAGCAAAATAGCCCCGAAACGCAAAGTTCAGAATAGAAGGTGGGCGGTTAATCCTCCCCAGCCTTATTAAAACCGCACACACGTTTGCATGCGTGGTGTTTAATCCTTAAATTCTCGGGAAATCATTTCCAAGTATTGCACTTGAATCCTTTGGCTCCCGCATCCCCCCGCCTTTTTTCTTTTTTTTTTGTTATTTTTTAATATTCCCCCCCCCCCAACAGCTACCACCTAGATGCATTTCCCTCCGATAACCACGGATCAAAGGCGAATCTCAGCAGTTTACGGGGATAAACTTCAATAATTCGCAATTGCGGGCGCGACGGCGCTGGGCTCCCTCTTCCATCCCCGCATTCATCGGAATGAAATGAAACAAAATCCTTCAGCCGCTTCACGGGGTGACATTTTCCAAAGGTATTTCCAGCTTGGAGAAGGCGAAGGCTGCCGGCGGAGGGGGGGGAGGTGGACCCGCCGGTGCCCCCCCCCCCCCCCATGGAGCCCATGCAGGTACCTGCCTTCCCCTCCGCACCCGCGGCCCTTCGCCTATGGGAGCTGCCCGCAGGCGAAAGCGCACCCATCTCGCATTTTCAGCTGGAGAAGCAGAGGGATCGGGGCACAAAAATCTCTTCCCAAGCTGCTCCATGCCCTCTCCGCGGCTCCTCAAGCTCCCCTGCGGAATAAAAAATGATTTTCGCATCTTTTTTCTTCGTCGGGGAGGAGGGTTGAGTGGGGTCGGTGCCATATTCAGTTGAAATGAATTTCTGTATGAATTAACGTGTAAAGTTTTCCTTTAATAAAGTACTGGCTTTCAAATACCTCATGTATTGAGAGCAGATAAATTATGAATTAAAAATCGGTCCAATAATCGGACTCTTGTCTAACCCCTCCTTCTGGTCCCTCCCGAATATTTATTTTCTTTCTTTCTTTCTTTCTTTCTTTCTTTCTTTCTTTCTTTCTTTCTTTCTTTCTTTCTTTCTTTCTTTCTTTCTTTCTTTCTTTCTTTCTTTCTTTCTTTCTTTCTTTCTTTCTTTCTTTCTTTCTTTCCTTCTTTCCTTCTTTCCTTCTTTCCTTCTTTCCTTCTTTCCTTCTTTCTTTCTTTCCTTCTTTCCTTCTTTCCTTCTTTCTTTCCTTCTTTCCTTCTTTCTTTCTTTCCTTCTTTCCTTCTTTCCTTCTTTCCTTCTTTCTTTCCTTCTTTCTTTCCTTCTTTCCTTCTTTCCTTCCTTCTTCCCTTCTTTCTTTTCTTTCTCTTTCTGTCTCTCTTTCTCTCTCTTCCTCTCTTCCCATATTTATTGTAAAATTATGAGTCTACCGCACGGGCAACTCTGCAGAAATATTGTATTATTTGCTCCTACACCACAAATACACATAGATCTTTATTCATTGCTAAATCACACCCATGTACGCATTCTGATTGAATATTTCGATGGATTTCTATTCCGTAGAGCATAGACTTGCCTAAATAACTATATAATTATCTCTTCCTATTATGCAAAACCGGCTTCTCCCTTACACTGATCTCCTTCCATCCTTTCCAGTGCTGGGTATTCAACACAGTATTTTTGCCCTTTAAGTAGACTCTAAGGCAGAGGAGGAAAACCAGGGGGAATATTTAACGCTCTTTTTTCTCGCGGAAGGGAAAAATAAAGACAAATGGAGCCTTTTTTTCCTGCTCTCGGTGTTTTCGGGGGCCGCGGGGAGCTGGGCCGTCGGGGGAAGCCGGGCTGCAGCGTCGGGCGATGCTCGGTCCCCTCGCAGGGTTACGGGGCTTTTCAGGCCGTCACTGTCGCATCCAGGGAGCCCCCTCCGCCACCGGGGGTCCCCCCATCGCCCCCCACCAGAGACCCGCCTGTTGGAAGAGAAAGAAAGAGCAGAACCCCCCCAAAAAAGGGAGAAAATCCGCATTTTGGTGGGAGCCGTCCCCTCTCCGGGCTGGGCTCGGCAGGGGCAGCCCCCGCCGCTCGCAGGGGAGGTGGGAGAGGGGCGGGGGGGGTTGGGGTTCGGGGGGGGGGGAATGGGGTGCAAAGGCACAAAGCCAGACCTGGCCAAAGTCCCCTCCCGGCCAAGCTTTTTCCTCTTTCTGCCGTTTTCCCACGGCCCCAAGGCGGTGGGTTTGGGTGATTTTTGCCGTTTCGGCTGCGTTGGTTGGCTTCTCCCCTCTTTATTTTTATTTTTTTTAGCCCCCCGCCCTCCCCATTTTGTTTGTTTGTTCTTTTTTTCCCCTGGAATGCAGAGGTTCAGGGTGAAATCAGCTCCGGGTGGAGGGAGGAGGAAGGGAGCCAGGGGAAGGGCAGCACCCTCATTGCAAGGCAAGGGGTGAAGGGGCTCAGGGACTTTGCCACCCCCACTTGCAGCCGACCCCCCCTTTTCACCCCTTTCCCTGGGTTATCGCTTATTTATTATTAACGCCTCCCCCCCCGGGCCAGCCCCTGCTCAGGCCTTTTCTAAGAGTCAAATATGAGCAGAAACTAGCTTTGCCCACACATTAAAATCCACATTATTTTATTCAAGTTATCCCCACCTCCGAGCACAGACCGCAGGCGAGCTGAGCTCGACCCCAGATATCTCCTCCAGCCACCTACCCCCTCCCTCTTTATTTAATGATTACCCCTCTCTGCCCATTTCCCCCCTCTTGGAGACAAAAAATTCTGCCCCTCTCCCTCCCTCCACCCCCTTTTTTTCTTTCTTTTTGCCTCTCTCCTTACCGGGCGAACTTCATTGTTTTCTGGAGGAAATGGTAATGTTCAGACATTAAACCTTAATTGGGCTTTTCTTTATGATGTTTAATTTCCTCCGCGGCAGACGGGTTTGCATCTTGCTGGGAAAAGAGGAGGGGGGGGGGGGAAAAAAAAGCCGAAGAAGAAAAAGGAGAAGGGGGGAAAGACCTTGTTTGAAGTCTGCGGTCCAGCTTGGGGAGGGGGAGAAAGGCTGCAAAAAAATCAGGATTAGGAGAAAAAGGCTCCATAAAACCGCCCCCCTCTTTGCTGTTTCAGCACTTGGCTCATCTCTCTGCCCCTCGCCGGTTGGAAAGGGGGGGGGGGAAAAGGGGGTTTTGATAAAAATAGGGGTTGCGGCATTGAGCGGGCAGGTCGCCGGCAATGGCATTGCCCGCGGGGCCGCGGCGGAGCGGCGCGGATGGGCCGCGGAAGGGAGGCTGGAGGCTTAACTTGACCTTCACTTTGCGAGGGCGGCCCCCGCCCACCCAGACGGGCGGCCCAGCCGGCTCCTCCCGCAGGCAGAGCAGGCAGCGCGGGCAGGCAGCGCGGGCAGGAGCGCGGGCAGCGCTGGGCAGCCGCCGGCGTCGAGGGAAAGAAACAGAAAATCAAATATAACAGGGATTGGGGGCGGGGGGGGGGGGCTGGGGGGGAGCTGCTGCCCCGGAGCCCCCCAGAAATCCAAATTTCCAATTTTTTTTTTTTTTTTTTTAATCTTAGAGAGGGGCCGAAGGCAAGTTTTACCCGCTGCCTAAAAAAATAATCTCGGCTATAGCGGAGCAGAGTATAAGAGAGACCCCCCCCTTTCACCCCGCCGCATCCCCGTCCCCACCCCCCCCCTCCGAAGAGGCACCGAACCCCCGCACACTTCTTCCCAGACCACTTTTTTTTTTTTTTTTCCCTTCCCCGAAATCCCTTTTCCCCTATAAAAAAGGACAACGCGGAACCGCGGCAGCCAGCGCGGCTCCTCTTTGCAAATAGGAATTTTCTTTAGCCCCATTCAGGAAAGGAAAAAAAAAGGGAAAAAAACCCCAAAAATCCAGGGCAGAGGCATTTCATTGGGTTAGGGGGGATTTTGTTGAAGTTTGAGGAGAGGTTCCTCGGCCTTGGGTGAATACGTTTTGGGTGAAAAAAGTACAAAAACCAAGAAGTGCTTGTGCAGATGTGTAACTTTGTCGGTGTTCGCCCTCCTTTGTGTGTGTCTGGGGGGGAGACAGATGCTTTATTTCACCGTCTCTCTATAAAGAGATAATTATATATCTAGTTATCCACCGGAGCAATAAATACTCTTCATCCACAATTACAGATGAAGATGGTTGGTTTAAATACTCATAAAGTCAGGGTTTGGGCTCCGGCTGGAAGTTGGAAATGGGGGATTTGGGGGGGGGATGAGGTGTAAAGAGCCACAGAGGGGGAAAATCCGAAGGCAAAGCCCCGTGGTCCCGGCAGCCCCCCAAAAATGGGCCCGACTGGCTAAAAAACCTCTGAATATCGCTTTAGCTGGGCCCCGGCGGGTGCGATGAGTTGGTCGGTCCTTGGCCGGGCGGGGGGAGCTGCGCCCTGCTCGTACCTTGCTCCACGGTTACACAGCGGAGCTGTGCAGGGGTATTTCCACCCCACGGGGTGTTCACGTACCCCCCCCCCCGCCCCCATTTACTCCCGCAGATCCCCGCAAAACCCCACGGGATTTATTTTTTGAGCGAAGCAAAAAATCCCTGGCCCACACCATCCATTAAAATACCATTTTTAATATTATTTCTACCTTCAGATATTTTGATTTGAGGTATGTATGGCCTTCTCTTTTTTTCCCTTTCCTTTTTTTTCCTTCATTTTACTGGTCCCGAAGCCTGCCCGACATTCCTCATTGCTACCTTGGGTCTCACACTGTACTTTTCCATACCTAATTTTTTAAATGCTTTCTCCTTTAGCAGCGTCTCGTCTCACCTCATAATAGTTTACTGGTTAATCATAAAAATAAAATGAATTTCCACACTCTCTGTAATTATCGACACTTCTCCACCCGACGTGTAGGTTTGGGAGGCACAGGAGTGTACTGCCTGCAAAAATGAATATTAATACGCTTTCCCTTTGAAATAAATTAATTTTGGCGAACGTTTTTATAATGAGATATCCTGATGGTTTATGTGTTCTCTGTGGCAGTGTTTGGCTAACCCAAGCCTAAAATTAAAGCACAAACTCTCTTAAAAAATTACAGGTAGATTTTTAACGCGGATTTGAGGCACATGCTCTCCTGTTCCAGCTAGACCGAAAATGTGATTTATTCTGACTGGGGGAGATGTAAGATTTCTGCATTTTTCTGGTACCAGAAAAGCACAGAGAAAAATACTTAAATTTCCGCACTGCCAAAAGGAGGCAAAATGCTTTCTTTTCCAAAATAGTCATTTTTTGAGCCGAAATAGGGAGGCGGGAGAGCGCCGCTCCCCTTAAGCCGCAGAGAAGGATAGTTAATACGAGATTTATTGGGGGGCGAGGGGCGCGTAGCTTTATTTCCTATTTGAGCAACATGAAAATAAAGTCACTTAATGAAGTCTGACTCTAAAAAAAAAAAAAGGAATTTGTGGAGAGTCAACAAGACGCAGCCATTAGAAAATCCGCGCAATTTAGCCGCAGCGAGGAGTACAAGCCGACTGATCTTTTTATCTTTCTTGTCCTTTTCATCTTTATTATCACTCTTGTTAACAACACCAATGAGACTGGATACATATATCTCCTTTAAATGCAGTCATCCATGGAGCCATTGCAGTTGCTAGCTACAGATATATTAATTAATTTATTCTCTCAACAGTAAAATATGGCTGTGTCTACTTGCTACCTACCAAGCCATAAAAAGGAGGGTTCCCCCCCCCCCCCCGCACTTCATTAGGCTTTACCTATAAGTTTCCATTTGAAATGATTTGCTTAAAACTAATTACTTGCAACGTACTTCATTTTCCTCTCGCAGGGTCTGGAAGGTTTCAAAGTGGGGTGGGTGGCCATACGCTGATAAATGCTGCTAATTATTCCCACTTTGTGTTTATTTTATATTTATGAAGCCCCACTCGGAACCAAAGCAAGGCCTTCTTCGGCAATAAGGCGCTCCCGCTAAGGGGGGGCCTGGGCCTGACCCGCGGCCCTGTGATAGCACGGGGGAGGGAAGCAAACAGTTAATATCTCAGGCAACTGGCCAAAGGACGGAGCCTGAGCCACACACAGACCGGGAGAAGGAAATCCAGTCATTCTTCTCACTTTAATGGGAATTATTATATTTATTGTTAATTGCTGTAATACTTTAAGCTGCAGCCCTGTAAAAACGCAGCTGCGAGGAGCTGCTTCGCTTGGGTCCGGGTCTGGGGACTCGGGGGCGGGAGGTGGGAATGCAAAATATTTCCACGCACGGACACGGGCATCTCGAAGATGCTGGACCGAAGCCCAAACCAGTATTTCCCCCCCGCCTGCTCTCCCCGCCTCGCCCGGGGAAGACCCCCAGCACCCACCCCGCACCCCCGGCGCTGCCCAGCGACCCGAGGTGCCCCCCACCCCCCCCCCCCCCCCCCCCCCCCCCGCACCCACGCTCCTTTCACCTCGCTCTTTGTGCAGCTCCTTGGGGGCCAGGTCCGAGGGGCCGGGGCGCACCCACAGCCCACGCGGGGACACCTATGTGCACCCCCAGCCTATGGCGCTCCATGGGCTACGCCTTTACTCTTTATTTTGGGGGGCGTATAGGAGGAAAAAACAGAGTTTCCAGGTCCCTCCCCTCCAGGCAAAAGCACCAACCTGGGTGTCAGCAGCGCGGCCGGCTTTATTTTCTCCTGCACTTTTAATTCTTCCTATTTTTCCTGCCGCTAAACCACCCCGGGGGCCGCCTGGATTTGGGTGGAAAACCCCCCGATTTGGCTCAGAAAAAGGGGGGCCGTGAGAAAATGAGGAGGGGGAGGAGAGAATTTTGGCTTTCTGCCTTGATTTTCGGCGTTGCTGGCGGACCGCGGGATGAAACTTCGCTTAAAGCGGCTCTTGGTGGCTCTGAGAGGAGCCGAGCGCGAAGTCGGGTCGGGTTTTGCAGAGGGAGGTCAAAGAAATCAGAGATTTCTTCCGCGCAAAGGTGTCAAGAACACCTCTCCTGGCTCCGGAAAAAAATACCCTTTATATATTCCTGCCTTGCACATTATATTTCCCGTACCGAGTGTACGCTGAAAGTACCGAAGCAGGAATAAATCCCCCAAATTGACCCGCACGCATTGGTATTTTCTACGATTTTTGCGGTGGCTGTGGCAGAGCACCTCGCTCTCTGTCATTAACGGTAGAAATATTCCCCCGCAATTAAAGAGATGAGGGGTTTCTCCCCTCGCTAACGAATTCATTTTAAAGCCGGAGCAATGAAATAGGCTGCTGAATAAAAGAAACCAGCCCAGAAATAATACAGATTTTATGGCGAAGCAACAATTTGTTCTATCCGCTCGCTGGTAATAAATAAGTTTTATCTATTTTCGTGAGTGTTTGAATGTCTTTGAAATCCAACTATTCCTGTTCAAGGTGAAGCGACTTAGGATACATACAATTTATGTCACCCTATAGCACTCAGCCCTGCTAGGCGCAATTCCTCCTCCTGCCCGTTTTCCTGCCCGATTGGCGCAGGGACGTGGGAAGAAGGGAATAAAAGCGGATAAAAGTCAAATTTGGGTTTGCTTGCACAATATATGGACGCATATATGAATATATTTCCCCGGAGCGGGAGAAACAGAGGGAAAGCGGGTGCGCCCTTGTTAAAAAATTAAAAAAAGAAGTTTAAAAAGTAACTATTTCGGGGAAAATGTGAATTTTCCCTCTGTAGAAACCCCGAGCCCTGCGGATTTCCCCCACTCCTGCTTCTTCATCTCCCCAAACTTCAACCTCTCCGGAGGGGTGGTTGGGGTTTGCTGCTGGAAGGAGCAGAAGTGGGGCCCATTCCTACAGAAATATTTGCTCTCCTCCTTCCTCTCTCCTGTCCAAATCAAGCAGCTCCTGAAAAAAAAAAAAAAAAAAAAAAGATGAGATTGCTCAGGACTGGATAAATCCTCTCATAATTTTGGAAGACCCCAAGTGCGCCCACCCTGTGTTGGGGAATCCTGCCTAAGGAAGAGCGGAAAAATATATTCATTTAGCTTAATCGTGTGGTTTTCGCAGAAAAACTGATCTTAACTCCGTCAGGCTGAGGCTCAGGTCAGTGGCTCCCAGTGTGCCCAGACTGGAGGGTGGGCTGAGCTGGGGGTTACTGGGCTTGGGGCTGGATGCGGCCAGGACTGGGGGAAGGATCGGTTAATTCGCCGTAGACCCCACCGTGGTTTCCTTTGGCATTTCTTTAATAAAAATCCCTTATCGATCTTCTAAGAGCTTTTTTTGCCCTTGCCTCTGGGAAGTGCATAGCATCTCCCCCGAAAGGAAAAAGCCGAGAATCCATTATATATAAATATCCGCTTGGAGAGAGATCGAGGAACTCATAATCTAATTTATTTAAATTGGCCTGACGGGGTTATTTTTTTCTCTTGTTAAATGAATTTGCTGCGAATTTACGCCGAAGAAAGGCGATAACGCCGGTCCTAATAACCATAACCATAACCATAAGCATCAACATGCCCGAATCTCAACCCAGCCTAATATATTTCCAATTTAAGAGCCGCGCTTCCACGTCTCATTCCCATCTAATGTCATAGCCAGGATTTCTTTGACGTTCCTCGGGTTGTCTAGAAGGAAAGCCATCCGTACGGCATTTCCCAGATGGATCCGGGGAGCCAGGAGAGGTGCAGCCCCCCGTACCCTCACCGGAGACAAAAGAACCCCAATTAGCCCATATTCAGGCTTAAAAAAAAAAAAAAAAATAGCATCTAGGTTGAGAT
Source organism: Nipponia nippon (assembly GCF_047370975.1). Taxonomy (NCBI): domain Eukaryota; kingdom Metazoa; phylum Chordata; class Aves; order Pelecaniformes; family Threskiornithidae; genus Nipponia; species Nipponia nippon. The sequence goes on from NW_028262353.1 coordinate 1,905,280, forward strand.
TTGCTTCCAATGAATGCTACGCGCAGGAGCATAACTCTCGTTAAGGCAGCAATTTGGAGATGAACTTAGGCTTCTTGTTTCCCCAGGATTTTTCTAATTATATTTAGAGCCACGCAGCAAGCGATATTTCTCTCCTTTTACAACGCATTTTACGCATTCATTTCATTACTTTTTTTTTTTTTACCAAAAGATGATCTACAAGCCACAGAAGGCGAGGCTGGCCAATGTATTTTTTTGTTACTCTTTTATTAACCTTGCAAGTTAATCCTAATTTTAAATAGCAAACAGTAAATCACCAAGTAGATGTTTGGGCAATTTTATTTATTATCAAGAAATCACATAATAATACATTTTTTTTTAATTATTATTATTGTGAAGCAACTTTTTACAGGACTATATAAAGCCAGAACGTGCTATAACAGACATTTGCATAGACCCTACATAGAATAGCTTGAGGTAAGAGACATTACATATGAACTATACTGCGAGGGATGCATATTAACGACCGCAATAACCTAGGCTAGGGGGGACGAGCAGAAAAAACGATACCACGCACACGGAGAGCAAACACAGAACAAACAGAAATCTCACCGAGCCGCCTCTTTAAAGCAATCTGGAAGAGAATATTGCATATATTTTCATTTTCTTCGGCATTTTCGCTGGGGGTTGCTGCTGGTGTCTTGGCCTTTGTGCTGGGGAGGCCGGCGGGGGTTTTTTCGGGGGATACAAGTGCCCCTCGGTGGGTGAAGAATAACGAAACGGATTGATTTGTTTTTTGGGGATGGTGGGATTGAAACCCAACACAGCATTTCTGACATCTCACCGTAACTCACCCTCCTCTCTGCCTCCCTCAGCCGCTGCCTCGCTGCCGGGGGGCTCAGGTCAGCAGAACCTGCCTGGATTTGGCCCCTTTTCCAACCCCCCCCGGTCCCCACGACACTGCACGGCCCCAAGTCACCCTCTGCAGAGGCAGCTCAGCCCTGCGACACGGCGACAGGGTGCCCTGAAAGCACCCAAAGCTCCAACCCCCCCCCCCCAAATCCCCCCCCACACCCCCCCCCAAACTCCCCAAGACATTGCATTCCTCCACATCGCCTTCCTCTTTTAATTGCACATGGTTGAGCCGGAGCATCTCGAGATATAGCCATATTTACGTGTGTTTTAACACAGCCTAGGCTTTATTGCACAGCATCGCGACAGGCGATACCCTCCGCGGCGGCTCTTTTGTGTGGGAGGAGGGGGCAAAAGGGGACCCTGGCCCAGAAGCCAACATTGAAAGGGGAGATGGGGGGGGTGTCTTTCTTTGCAAAAAAGCTGTGACATTTCCCGGGTTGGGAATTTGATAAAGAAAAAAAAGGGGAAAATAAGGAGAAGCAGCCGGGGAAGGGGTGGGGGTGAAGGGAGGAGGGTCTGCTGGATGCTCCTGCAGAAATAAAGCTGAAGGAAAAAGCTCATTTCAGCCCAAGGAGGGATTTTTTTTTTTTTTTTTTTTAAGGAGTCGGCTCCATCCTTTGCAGCTCGTAAATAAAAGCATTCCTGGGCGCTGCTGGTCATGACCATGAACGCGGGGAAGCGGGAGCACGTGGTGAGCATCCAGACTTCCCAGAAAACGCTGCTTTGCCATAAAATTAATCCCCCCTCCGATATAAAACGAATGGAGCAAAGCGCGGCGTGGCAAAGCACCGGGCTGCAGCACCGCCGCCCCCCTCTCCCCCTTCAGCCTGAATTAAAAATTCCCATTTTTTTCCCCCCTTTTTATCCTGAATTACAATTTCCCGTGCAGGCAAAGCTCCCCGGGGCCCTAAACCTGCTGCTCCCCATCCTAACCCCCCCCCCCCCTTGCTTCCCCCCGACCTAAAAGCGCCTGGGGCACAGCCCGGACAGAGAAGGGCAAAAATTGGTGGGTTTTCCCCAGAAAATCCGAGCACACGTACAAAGAAAACGCCTCGCATCCTACCAGGCCCCTTCTCCACTGCCCTGAAAGGGAAAAAGCCAGAGAAGGTTTTAGGGAGCCAAACCCTCCCCGTCCCCCCAAAGACCGAAATCTCTTTTACACCCGGGGCTGTCGCTGTTTGCAGCTAGCGGGAGTTCTTCGGGAGGCAAAGCATCGCCCCTGCTAGAAACCTGCAGGTTTTTAACCTGATGGGCAGCTGGGGAAGGGAGAAATGGGGTGAACGGGATCTATTTCCCCTTAAAACCCCACAATCTCCTTTTTTTTTTAGTTGAGTAAATAGCGGCCAGGCGACAAAGCGCTCATCCGAGTGACCCCAGGGAAGGAGCGGTGCCACCCGCTCGGACTCCGACAGGTTGGTAGCACCGGAGGGCACAAAAAACGGATTTTTTCTACCTCTTTTCCTACCTTGTCATCAATAAACTCAGCAAAACAGCAGAGCTGTTGCAAAGAAACATTTTTTTTGAAAGGAAGGATATAATTTGGGGGTAGTGCAGAGAAACTCCGTGAATTCAGAGGGAAAAAAAAAAAAATCTCCGAAAGGCTCAGTTTCCGTGAAAGGAAATTCAGATTTTTTTTCCTGGAAGGGTTTTCTAGGGGGAGGTGCGTTTTCCCTCTCCTTGTGACATTCTGGCGTTGGGGACAACAGCACCGCCTGCACCGAAGCCTCGTATCTATAGGGACGTAGTGCGATACACGTACCTCCTCTATTATATGGATATATACCATATACACCGGACATGTACACGGGCTTTGTCTCTCGCCTCTTCCTAGGCTTAGTCAGGGTTAAGCCTAGATTAAGCCTAGAGATCCTGATTAAGCCTAGAGATCCTGATTAGCCGCAAAGTCTCAATCTAGTCTGAGAAAAACACATCTTGGCTCACACTACCCACTGAAAAAAAGCGTCTCCCAGGAAGAACTGGGGCCGGTGCTTTAAGACCCCATCCCCTTCCCTATTTTTTCCCCCTTATTCCTTCATTTTTGCTCTTTTTCCCCCTTCCCCCTTCCCACTGAAGCCCAAAGCAGCCCTAAACCCCGCCTGGCAGCCCGGGAGAGGGGCAGGACCCACCCTCAGCATCCTCAGCCCCGCTCTCGCCGCCAGCCGAAGCCGGGCGGGGGTGGGGGTGGGGGGGGGGAGCGGGACCGGCGGCCCCCGACGGCCCCGACGGTGCCCGGCGCTGCACGGAAGCCCTACCTGTGCTGCCGGCAAGGGAAAAGCGGCTAAAATGGCTCTCAAAACCTCCCCTTCAGCCCGCCGAGCATCTCTGGAAGCCGTCTGTCCCCCCGCCGTCCCGGCGGGGAAGATGCATTATGATTAATTTTTTTTTTTTTCCTCCCTGTCGGGTTTCGTATTTTAAGGGAAACTGGTTATTTATTAATATTATTTCTTTATTCATTGATTTCTGGGTAGGGAGGGGTGGAGGGGATTAAGAATGATCAGGTAAAGTCCTGGGAGCTCGGGCGAACGCTAGAGAGTCTATGTGGGGGTTTTTTGTTTTTGTGATTTTTTTTTTTGTTTTTGTTTTTTAATACCCGACACGGACGCTTTTAAAACTTTAAAAGAAAGAAAGGGCTTGCTCTCTCAGGAGGAGTCTTTTCTTTTTCATACGCCGGTTCTGGAACCAGATCTTCACCTGCTGGTCGCTCAGGTTTAATCGGTCTGAGAGCTCCCTCCTTCTTTGGCGAGTAATGAATTCATTGACCATAAACTCCCCTTCCAGCTCTGCCAGCTGCAGCTTGGAATAGGGTTTTCGTTTTTTCCGGGACCGTGTGTGCATCGGGTACCAAGGAGCACCTGGCAAAGGGGGAGCGAGAGTTGAGCACTTGGCAAGGAAAAAAAAAAAAGCAAAAAAACCCTCCTCTTTAAAAAAAGGGGCGCCCCAGCACCCCTTTCTGCACCTCGCCGGTGGCCCCGCTGTCCCCAGGGTCCCCCGCTGTCGTGGCTGTGGCCGGGGGTGCTCAGGGATGCTCCCAGGAGCAGGGGCGAGGCGTGGGGCGGTCACAGGAGGCAGAGGAAAGGAAGGGAGCGTTATAACCGGGGCACGGAGCAAAGGACGGGCAGGGAGCGGGCGGCAAAGCCCGGGCAGGGCTCCACCGCCGCTCCGGCCCCGCTGCCAGGCAGAAACCTCCACCCCAATGCCAGCTTGGAAGGCTGGGGGGGGGGGGGTTAAGCATCCCCCTCCCTTCTCCCCCCTTCCCCCGGGCAGACACACCTCTGCGCTGGCCCCAGAGCGCCTGCACCCCCCGCCAGCCCTCCGCGCCGGGCAGGGATGCGCAACCACCGCCCTTCCCCGCGTCTCTCTCCCTCTCTCTTTTTTTTTTTTTTTTTTTTTTTTTTTTATGGGATATTTACATGTTTATAGCCTTTTCTTTTAAAAGAAGCACCACCTAATAAAACATTAGGGATTTCGGTGCTACCCCTAGTGGTCTCAGCACACATAGACGCGTCGCTTCCCATCGCTGAGCCCATGAATTACACCCCGAAGGAGCCCCAAGCCGGCAAGTTTCCAAGCAAAACCCCCCTAACAAGACCAAATCCAGCCCCGAGACCCCCCCCTTTCCCCGGTCTTACCACCGCTGCTTAAAGTGCTGCCTTGGTTGAGGGGGGACACCAAGCCCCCCGCTTCTCCGGTCGTGCCTTTATTCCCTTCATTGAGCAAGGAGGAGCTGGAGTCTGACTCCAAGGACTGGCAGGACGGAGGGTCGTGGGCCACCGCCTCGCCCGTCGGATAGTCATATTTGCTGAAATTGCCCCCCATGCCATTGGGGAGGCTGGATTCGAGGGGCAGCAAGGCACTGTCCCTGCCCCTCTCCTCCCTCTTGAGCCCGCTGCTTTCGGAGCAGGTCTCCCGGTAATAACATTTGCTTTCCTCCACCCGGGCGAGGTCGCAGGCTCTGCCGAAGGAAGGGTTAATGGAGACGGGGCTGCTCAGGTAGGGTTGAGGGTACCCGTTGCAGGGTTCCGAGGATGCCCAGGGCAGGGAGCAGACGTTATCCCGTCGGGGGTAGGAGAGGGACGGCAACCCGGGCAGCTGCCCTCCGGAGGCGCGGAAATTGGGGAAGTAGAAGGTGTCTCCCGTGTGGATGTTCACCAGAGGTCCCACAAAGCCGGGATTAAGGAGGTTGTGCTCGCCCATTTCCGCGGGCCTGACCGAAAGCTTCTACTTTATTGCTATCTGACATTAAACATAGTTAAACCGACGGCTCGGCCCCATTGGTCCGGGGGGGTCACGTGAGCCCCAAATTGCGCTGGGAGGGAGGGGGGGGCCCTCCTCTCCCCTGGCAGCCGAGACAAAACACAACAGCAAGTTCCGCCTTTTTACGCCTTTTCTCCCCCCCCTCCCGCCTCCTTCACCCCCCCCAATCATAAAAAATCATAAAAAATCCCATAAAGCATTTTATTAAAAAAAAAAAAAAGCAACGGCTCCCAGCGCTGGCTTGAGAATCGCGAAGCGCCCTAAAATGTCATATTTCGCCTAAAATAATCGATAGGCGAGGGTTTTGCCCCAAAACCGCTGCCCGCCCCTCCCCCGGCAACACTTCGGGGCCCTCCACCAGCTGCAAAAGCCAGGCTGGTTCTCATTAATTAGCTCCTTTATTAACTAAAACAGTTCGAATTTACAATATCTCCCCAATAAATTACTATTAGATATTGTGTCATATAAAGTTTACGGGCTTTTTAAGGAGACGAATGATGGTGCCCGCAACAGGCTCATATTTACGCGCGGTGGGATGGGGGAGCTGGAGGCTCTTTGAGACCTTTTCCACTCTTTTTGATTATTATTCTTATCGTTTTCTTTCCCCTCCTTTCGGACTAAGTGGCTTTGTCGCGGGCTGGGGAAATGCAGCCTCTTCCCTGCCTCTTGCCACTCTCTCAAGAAGGGACGGAAGATTTTTTTAACAATCCTCAATTGCTTTTATTAATGATCTGTGTCGAAGAAAGCAGCCAGAAGAACACGGCTGTACATAGCCTTAATTTACCCGGTATGTATTCCATATGCACCGAGGTGCACACACGTATAGAGTAAGCGTTCAAATCTCCCTTTTTTTTTTTTTTTTCTTTTTGGCTTCGTTTCTGGGAAAGAATAAAAATGATAGTCCTGGCCCCATTTCTCTGGTCCCCACCCCTGGAAACAGAGGTACCCACAGAGGCACACAGGGAGATGGTTCCTCGCCACCTTACAGCAATGTATTCTGCCCTCGTAACGCCACGGAGCTCCTCTTCCCTCCCTCCCATCGCCTTCCCTGAAAAGAGCTGCTGCAAAGGAATACAAGGGATGGAAAGGGGGGAAAAAAATCAATATTGGCTTCTTTCAGTGCAAATTAAATACGTTGGGCAAAGAAAAAAATACTGGAAAGGTGCATTGTATGGAAACCGGGAACACGCAAAGAGGTCTGAGGGTGGTTTACGTTAGGTATTTTTTTTTCTGGGGTGTTTTTTCCTCTTTTTTTTTTTTCTTGTGTCCCCCCCCCCCTTTTTTTTTTCTTTTTCTTTTTAAGAAACCCAAATGCCCACCCCGTTTGCCGGATTTTTTGCATGGCTTTGCATTCCTCCCTGCCTTAAGCAACTCCCAAGCGCTCCCCTTGCCAGGTTGACTCTGCAAAGTACCGTAAATATTCCTGTAGAGGTAAAACCGCTGCGCGGGGGCGGAGGCGCTCCGCGGAGGCTGAGCCGGGCGGGCACAGCCGCACCTCCCCGACCGCTGCCTTCCCAGCCAGCAACCAACCTCCCTCACCACTATTTTATATCTTTCTCAAGCATCAAATCCTTTTTTCCTCATCTGGCAAAACGCTGGGGCTTCAGCTAACCCCCCTCCCAGCCCTGCAAGAAAAATCAGGTGCCGATAAAATAACTCCTTTAGGTGCTTTTTCCTCTTCCATGGACAGCTCCTGAAGGTGGAAAACCTATTTTCCATATTCCCCAGCCCTCTTTCTCCCTGGCACATCTATGGATACGTACATACCTTGCAGAGATACGTGCATACCTTCCTACACGCTTTGCCTGCGAAGGAAGAAATACGACTACTAGAAATATTTTGCTAGAATGAAAGTTTAGGACTTTTTTTTTTTTTTTTAAACCTTGCCAAGGAATTTTTCTCCCTGCAGGTATAAGTGAAAAAGCTGCTCGCAGTTTCTCCAAGTGTCTTCTCGCTGCAGAAGAAGCGCTCGCAACGCTGGGCAAGCGTGGAGAGGAATAGTTTATATAAAAATGAGCACGTGATCCCCGGAGGTTGCCATCTGAATTGGCTTTGTTTGCTGGTTTTTTGAAAGAAAACCCTTCCTCTACCTTGCTCTTTTCTTTGCAAAATTCCCCATAAAAGAGGTGCCCGGGTGCTGCGCGGCTTTGTTCTCCACCGGACCCTGGGAGAGTCAATTTTTGCTTCCGAGGAGTCTCGGGGTATTTGGGGCTTTTTCCTCTTTATTCAATTCGATTTTTGCCGGGTGCAAAAAAAAAAAAAAATTAAAAAAAATGACTAAAACGTCACGTTTACCACCAAGGAAACATTTGGGGGGGGGGGGGGGGCAACTGCAGGGCTGAGCTGCGGAGCAAGGGAAGCACAAACCGGGGTCCTGCGTGGAGGGACAATGTCAGCGTGGGCATCCCAGCGAGGGAGAGGGAGAAAAGCCCCTTTTTTCTTTTCTTTTTTTTTTTTTTTTTTAGAGCTGGGAAACGCTACAGCCGTGCTCAGAAATATATTAAGCGATGCACAGCGTGGAGCGTAACTCCCTGCTCTTGGTGGCCTTGAATGGGGCTGCCCAGCCCAGCGCTGCTCCTGCTGCAAGCGGACAGCAGGTCCAAGGAAGGGAAAAAAAAGAAATCTTAAGGACCCTGAAGCAAAGCCGCCGCCTTTCCCCGGGAATTTCTTCCCCATTAAAAAGGCATTTCCCAGTTCAGGTCGAGCGCTGGGGCTTTTCTAATGCTGGGCGCAGGCTGAGCGGTGCTTAAAACCGAAAGCCTAAGGCGAGAGCTCCTGCCTGGGGCACTGGCACCGCAGCCTCCTTCGTGCACAACCCACCCCGAGCGCCGGCTTTCCAAAAACACATCCCGATTCCTACCTCAGATTGCTTTGACCAACCCCCCTTCTTTTTTCCTGCGCTGTTCCTCCCCAAAAAAAGTTGCCCAGCCCAGCAAAAAAATCTCGGAGCCTTTCCCCACTTGCAGGAATCCCGGGGTTCAGGTAGAGAGACCTTTTCCACGCCGATATTTAATAATCCTCGGGGAGGGTTTACTTTTTTCCCCCCCACCTCCACGAGTGACACAGGCAGCTTTTGGGAAATGCTGGTGGGAAGAAGCCGGGAGAAGCTCCCTGCCCATGGGAGCCGGGAAAAAACCCAGCCCCTGGAAAAAAAGAGGGAGAGAAAAAGGCGCTGGAAAAGCAAGATTGCAACGTCTCAGTTCAAGGTCACTGTCTAGTGTAGTAAATAGGATCGACATCTTGTGCTAATGACTGTCTCGGGTGAGCATCACTCCCTGCTCGGGGAAAACAACAACCCCAAGTTTGGGGTTGACTTTTCTGTGCTTTGCCCTTTTTCCCCCTGTTTGAGGGCTTCATCCCTGCCCTCCTCCCTTCCTCCTCTTCCCGTCTGGCACCACCGCAAGCCGCAGCCCCTCTCTACCCAGCGTGAGAAATCAAATTTCCCCTTCCCCCCCTCCCGCATTTCATCTTCCCCCTTGAGCAGCCTCTTGCTCCCCCGCCCTCCACCCTCCTCTCTTCAAGAAATCAAAAAAATCAGAATCAAATCAATAAAAATGACCCCAGCCTGATGGCCCCAGCCAAATATTTACGTTTCAGATGGGAAGGACTTAGCCCCGTTTTCAGTTTTTCTCCCAGAAAAGACCATGAAATTTAACCCTCATAGGGCAAAAATAGTCTGCAACATCTATATTGCATCTTTCTGCCTGGAAAAGGAGGGGGGGGGGCAAATTAAAAGGTCTCCTTGTGCGTGTGCAGGTTGGAAAAACAGCTCCCGCGGTGGCTCAGCTTTTCCGCTCCGCCGAATTTCCCCCCAAATTGGGTGGGAGTTGCAAGGAGCTGCGGGGACTCGAACAAGAAGTTGGCTGCCAGGGTCAAAAGGGAAGTATTTAGAATAAATATATAGATACATGACACGGGGAATAAAATAGAGACAGGCTTTGGGAAGCCCACAGAACTGTTATTTCGGGGTAGCTATATATCATGGAAACCTGCCCCGGCTGCTTTTTTCTGCTGTGGAAAATGGGTGCCTACAGGCACCTCGCAGACAGAGAAGGGTGCGAGGCACCTTATGGGCATCCAGAGAAGAGGGCCGTAAGCTGGAATACGCAGGAGCTGGGCAAAAAAAAAAAAAAAAATTAACATGGAAACATGGTAAATGGATGCGAATAAAAACGTCTACGACACTTCAGCTCATCCAATATACAAATCATCTGGGGCAGCTTTCAGTTTAACGGAGGCAGGTCCCAGCCTCGGTGCAGGGAATAGTTAAATGCCTGGGATATCATTATATTTTTCCCCAGCTTTGCCAGCAGAGGATCTTCTCCTCCTATTAGATTAATGTAAACTGATGCCTGCATCCTTTGTAAGGCAAAGGTTTAGTCCCAACTTTGGGGAAGTTTGCTTTGTCCGCCAGCTCCGTTTTGGGTGAGAAGCTGGCGTTTCCTACTGTAATTCCCTTGGAGGGCTGAGCCCTGGAACAGCAAACCGGTTAATGGTCTAGAATTCACCACTCTTGAGCAAATCGCAACTGGAGAGCCTGAAAAAGCGTGATCTCACTTATTTAATGTTCCTTGTGAAGGGAGAGAAAGCGGTGGGGAGGAAAGGGAGTTTATTAAACCCACGGCTGGTCCGGCCCTGGGCTGAGCCGGCTGAGCTCCCTGCCAGGCAGCGGCTTCCCCCGGGCTGGAGGCAACAGCAGCCACCACATTTTGCTGGATATAATTCTTCAATACCCATAAAGGCGAGGCTTCCCCAAAATGTGCCGAACCACGCAGGCACGGCAGTTTGTAAGCAAGGAGTAGGAGTTTGTGGGCTCTGTGTACACACACACCGGGTTGCTGTCAGTGTCTTAAGAAATAACTTCTTGGCAAAGCCTTTGGAAGTCTCTTCTCTTTTGCTGCTAACCAACACACACAAGTAATCGTCTTTTTTTTTAAGACCAAGCGCCTCCATAAGAAATAGAAAGTTAACCAGCAAGAGTTATACTCACCTCTGCACCGAGCACAGGGCTGCGAGAGCAGAATTCCCCCTCCAGGTTAGGAAGTGATTCTTTAAAAATGGATTGGGAAGAAAATAGGTGGAAATGTGAGCGACTAAAAAAAGAAAGAAAGAAAAGAAAAAGATAAAAAGAGAAAAGAAAGAGAAAAGAAGAAGATAAAAAAGAAAGGGAAAAGAAAAAAGAAAAGAAAAAAGAGAAAAGAAAGAAAAAAGAGAAAAGAAAAAAGAGGAAAGAAAAAAGAGGAAAGAAAAAAGAGGAAAGAAAAAAGAAGAAAGAAAAAAGAGAAAAGAAAGAAAAAAGAGAAAAGAAAAAAGAGGAAAGGAAAAAGAGAAAAGGAAGAAAAAAGAGAAAAGAAAAAAGAGGAAAGAAAAAAGAGAAAAGGAAGAAAAAAGATAAAAGAAAAAAAAGAGAAAAGAAAAAAAGAGAAAAGAAAAAAGAGAAAAGAAAACAAGAAGAAAATGGCAGGGAAAAAAAAAAAAGCAGGGCGAGGGAAATCCCTCGTCCGGGATTTTAGCATAAAGGCTGCGGTTGGGAAGTTATTCAAAGTCCTGGCTACAAAGGCAAGAAAAAGCTAAACTTGGGAAACTTCCCTTTCAGGGCTTTATTGTTGGCCATTAGCCGCCCGTCCAGACTTCAGCCCCGCCGGGTTTATCTGTGAACAGGCGCGGGAGCGGCCTGGGGCTGAGCTGGCGAGGGGAAGATCAAGGGTGAGGGTCCCCTCGCTTATTACCCCCGCAGCTCGTGATGTCAAGGTCAAACAACGCCTAGTCACGGTCAAGGGTACTACAGGAGTGACGTCACGGCCTGCTGACCTAATACCCAGCGAGCGACGGGCAGGGCGTTCATGGAGAAACAAGCAAGGAGAGAAGCGAGCGTTTCCCGATGCCGTTTCCTAGCGGGAGTGTGAAGAATTAAGTGGGAAAAGGTAGAAATGCATTGGATTTGTGTCCTGGGGGGGGTCACGGCCGGGGGAGCTCGGCTTCCGCGCCCGCGGAACTTCAGCAGGCAAATAACGAGCGATTCCTGGCAATTTTTCTTGACATTTCTGCTCCTCCAGGCAAGTGCCTCCTCCAAAGCCCTTGGAAGAGGATGACCAAGTAACTTTGAGTTGTAGATCCTATTTCGTCCTTTTTCTGGAAAAACCCAACCCAAACCAACCCTACCTAGGACCAGCAGGAAGGATTTAACTCAGCACTTAAAGGAGGGTATTCTTTTTCTCCGACCAGCCCCGAAAACGTATTTTTTTCACCCAAATCGCCGGGATTAAAGGGAGGACCGAGTGTCCGTGGATGTGTGCAGAGGGGAAGGGGAAGGTTTGTCCGTCCGGAGCCCCCGGGATCCCTCTTTGCCCCTGAGGGTCCCATCCTGACCTCGTCCCGCCGCCACCCCCACCCGCCTCCAACCCCGAAGGCGGGGGAGGACCCAGCCCCACTTGAGGGGGGCTGAGCCCCGAGGTCCTGAGCACGTCGGGACCGGGGTCCCCCTTCCCCGGGGTCTACATCCCCCCCCCCAGTCCCTGCCGGTACCTCAGCGTCGCCTGCCTGCATCCGTGCGCCGTCCCGGCTCTGGGGCGGGGGCGCAGCCCCCAGCGGGGGATGGAGGGGTCAGAGAGGCACAGAAAAAATCCAAATATTTGAAAATATGGTGGGAAAGGTGGGCAACGGCAGGAGGTCGCCCGCTTTCACCGTCCGGCCAGTATCTGCCAACCAAGAGCATCAAACCCCCTTGGTGCCCTGAAGCACAATGAATGAATTTCTTGTTTCTTCTCTGGTTTTGCGTTTGTTTTCTCCCCCCCCCCCTCCCCCTTCAATTCCTCCCCCACCAGTTGAAAGAGCGGCTGACACACAACCCGACACACAGACAGCCCTCTCCCCCTCCAACAAAATTAAACCACAATTGACAAAAACTTCCAGAATCGGAAACTCCGGGAATAACTTGGGCTCAATTACCCGCATCCGTAAAGCAAAAAAATGTATTTATCCATATCCCCTCCTTCCCTCCCGTAACCCTCACTCAATAACCTCGTTTTTACCAACTTTTTTTTCCCCAGAGCTGGTGAAATTCAGGGACAGGGAGGAAGAGCGGAGCCCCAGCGAGCAGCACGCTCGCTGTCGGGATGTCGGATTTGGGCTTGTCTGGAGTTGCTCTCGGGCTTTGCAGTGTCTGCACACACAGCAAACTGCCTTTTCTTTTTTAAGAGGAAGAGCTTTTTTTTTTTTTTTTTTTTTTAACACCCAAAACACATATTCTCGTGGCTCTCGTGCGTTAGGGCTGGTTTTACCAACGATTTAATCCCGCCGTAACAGCGGCGGTGGGTTTCTCAAGGTATTGCGATATTTCCTAGCTGAGCGTCTTTACAAAAAAAAATGAAAATAAGAAGAATTCGAGCTCTGCCGTTGCTTCCAAACCACCGAAGTTCTCCAAAATAAACGCAGGACCCGCCGCCAGACCAAGCCCCGGCTTCCCCCGCTCACCAGCTGCGCGCTGGGAGAAATCAGGGAGCGGGGGGCAGAAACCAGGGACCCCCTTTTTGCCGCCCCCCCAAGGGCTGGGGAGCTGGGAGGAGGGGAGCCGGCCCCCGGTTCGCCCCATTCCCACCTTTCTGGAGATTTGGGGAAGCATCCACATCCATAGGGGGCTTTCCCGGCGTTTCTGGCGGCGGTATGGGCTCCATAGGGCACTGAGCCATAGGCGCTGGGGGTACCCCCCCCCCGCAGCTGTCCTTCAGACGCCTTTATAAAGCTGTATGGGCGCCCATACGCACATACCTACCGCACTATTAGAGACCGCAAAGGAGACCTACACACCACTTCGGATGATAATATACAGGGGCGCACTTGCATATGTATATATAAATTTATATATACACCATACATATTACCTACCCACCATTTCATAAAATAATGTAGCGGGGTGCACTTGCATATATATATATATATATATAAAAATTTATATATACACCATACTTATTATCTACCCACCATTTCATATAATAGCGTAGAGGGGCGTAATTGCATATATATATATATCAATTTATATATACACCATATATATTATCTACCCACCATTTCATATAGTAGTGTAGAGGGGTGTACTTGCATATATCTATATAAATTTATATATATAAGATACATATTTTCTACCCACCGTTTCATAGAATAATGTAGAGGGGTGCACTTGCATATATATATATATATATGTACATAAATTTATATATATAACATACATATTATCTACCCGTCATTTCATGTAATAATGTAGAGGGGTGCACTTGCATATATACATACACACATAAATTTATATATATAACATATGTATTATCTACCCGTCATTTCATGTAATAATGTAGAGGGGTGCACTTGCATATATATATATATAAATAAATTTATATATAGAACATACATATTATCTACTCACTATTTCATGTAATAATGTAGAGGGGTGCACTTGGAGATAGATGTGTATATATATAAATTTATGCATCTAGTATAGACACGTTGTTACCTGCGGTAGATTATACGTGATAGCCCTATATACAGAGATACACAGATCGCCTTAATACCCAGACTTATATAAATTACACGCACACCACCAAGCCCGGCACACATACATGTAACATATATATATAAAATATATATACACCGACGCCCAGATCGTAAAAAAACCCGGACATACGCGGTTATATGCGCATGCCATTATATCCCTCTGTATAAACGTGTGTGTATATTAGATATATCCGCACTTACGCACACCGGCTCGAACACCTGGTGTACCTACAGGCGCATTTCTGCGGACACCAGTGCTAATCCTTTCTTCGTATAGCTTTCTATAGCTTGTGCCTGCTCTCTGCCCCCTCACAGCACTACGCGCCCGCGCAAATTTAACGCGCAATAACATTGTTTTAGGTTACATCCCTCCCAAAGCCTTTCTCCCCCCTCCCCCTCCCCTTTTGATCATTTAACGAGGTGATTAAATCTAGCAGATATTAAGGTAGATTGTAATCCGCCTATGGAAACAATTTCCTTTCTCGTATTTCTTTCCGAGCTGCCCGGCCGGCGTCGGGGCCGCGTAAGCTCCGCGGGCGCGGAGCGGGGAGGGCCGCGGCGCTGCTCGGCGGGGCGAGGGCAGCTTGGGAGATTTTTATCTGGAGTCAAACTGGTTTGGCGAAACGCGGCCTTTGGGAGGGAGATTGGAAGAGATTAGAAGCGTCTCGGGGAAGTCATCGCGTTTTCACCCGGGGTGATTGCGGGGGGGAGGAAAATCAGGAGAAAATAAAGGGGGGAATGATAAGTAAGAAAAAAATTAAATAAAAAAGCACTCAGTTCCGTTTATTTTCTCCGCTTTTTACGCCCCCTGGGAGCACGCCGCCTTGGGGACACGCATCTGCCCCCCGCGGCTCCCGGGGAGCCATTATTAAGCGGTTTCTGCCCAAATTTGCCGGATTTCCCCCTTTTTCCTCAGCCTTTCTCTGCGGAGGCTCCCGCCCGGGCCGCGCTTGCGGCGCTGGGGAGAGGAGGCGGCTGGAGGCAGGGATGGGAGAGGCACAGGGCTACAAAGAGGTGCACAAAGAGCCTCTCCTCCAGGCAAAACAACAACAAAAAAAGATATTTATTTTTAAGAAATGTCATCTGCAGTCGGTACATATCATCTGGACACCACAATATTATATACACATACAAGACATTAAAAAAAAAAAAATGCTTTTACATATCCAAAGAACACTGTCGATAATTAGCCGGGTCAGAGAGGGAAAGAAACAAACCCCAAAGACAATATTGTGCATTTTCCATCTTGTCAGCGGAGAACAGACATTCCAGTTTTATGGCAGAGATATAGGAACCCTCGTGAGCACGTACCCCAAATCCTCTCGTACAGCAGCTCGCTTCCATCTGGGACCTACCATCAGTGGTTGGGCTATCGAAGCGACACCGAGCAATGGGTTTCTTCCCACAATAGCAGCCTTATTTCGTAATTTCGGTCCCTAGGGCCGAGCAAACACGAAGCTGATGCAACTTTGCCATAGGTTCTCCATACATTTATACATCGGTGGGTGAAATGGCCCGCGATATGAAGGACTGGCGAGGGGACGGACTATACAGCGTTACAGGGCGACACTTGGAGTTCGTCTCTCCTTTAATGTAGCTACACTCTTAGCTTATTATTATTATTTTCTTTTAAAAATATACACAGTTTAACCTTATCGATGGATTTCTCAGGGCAAAACTGGGGTTTTCACAGTCAGAGCGGGGCAGAGGGATAAATCAAAGATGCGCTCGGTGGTTTTGGGGGGGTGAGATGCGCGTGTGCATTTGCGAATGTCGATTATTATCTTTTTTTTTTTTTTTTTTTTTTTAAATAATGAATGGGAATCAGCAGAGTCCGAATGACGGCATCATACAAACTACCAGATAAATATTTACGCTTCTTGCTTCCTTTTCCTCGCCCCATTCTCCTCCAAAGTCATCCTCTGTCAGGTGGCGTGGAGATGCGCTGTCTTGGATTTGCTCACCACCTTCTTCTCCTTGACCCTCCGGTTCTGGAACCAGATAGTCACTTGGCGCTCGGACAGGTTGGTGGTGGCCGAAATCCTCCTCCTCTTCTCTTTGGTGATGAATTTGCTGGCCGCGTACTCCTTTTCCAACTCCTTCAGTTGGATTTTGGTGTAAGGGACTCTTTTTTTTCGTCCCCTCCGATAGCTGCTGACTTCGGGTTGTAAGGGGACCACGTCTGGATTAAAAAAAAGAATAAATAAATAAATATATATATATATATAAGGAAGAGGAGTGTTTACTGCATCCCGGGGCGTGCGGTGGGGATTTCTGCACATCGGGGAGAGAAAGAAAGGGGGGAAAAAGGAGAATAAAGAGTGGAGGAATGCGAGGGAAGAGAAAGAGAGAGGGAAAAGAGACAAGACAGGCAGAAAATGCATCCAGGGAGGGGAATAGTGCTATAATAACAGCAATAATCACATAATGTTCATAATTCACGTGGTGAAAGCCTGTTTTTCTTGGCGGCACTGTTCACGCTGATAAACAAGGAGCATCAAGTCAGCCCGCAGAGGAATGTGCGCGGATAATCAAAGGGACCCACAACCGGAGAGATTTTGGACAATGTCTAGATCTTCTCCCCTATTTCCTTCTTCCTTTTGCTTCCCCCCTACCCCCTTATTTTTGTGGTTTTTCCACCCAGCAGCAAATCTCCTGGGGGATCCCCGCAGATGCGCACCCCCAACCCCGAGCTCGGTGCAGAGTCAAGTGCATCCCCCGCGCCCCGGCCCCTCCCGCCGGCGTGGTGCAGCCCAGGACCCCCCTCGGGGGGCTTGGGGGGGGGCAAACCCAGCAAAAATAACCCCATCCCCCCCCCCCCCAGTGCCTTCTGCGGGCGGTGAGGAGGGGGAGATGCTCTGTGCTTTGCAAAGGGGCTATGGGGAACGGGTTCAGCAGGGATGCGGGGAGCATCTTCCCCCCTGCTCTGCCGGTATTTTAGGGGGCAAAGCTCCCCCCAAGCTTTTGGGCATCCCCAGCCCTCTGCCGGGGGGGTGGGGGGGCGACCTGGGGGCCGAATTTCCTCGCCGCAAAGGTGTGACCCAGCTGGCTGGAGCAGGAAGATGGAGGCGAGCTCTCCTCGGCAGGCAGCGCAGCCCCAATTATGGCTGACAGGGGTTAATTGGGGAGCCCCTGGGGGAGCTGTGGGGGCCATCGGCTCCTTGGGGGGTGAAATTTGGGGTGTTGAGGGTGCCGGGGGGGGCAGGAATCTCCTTGGGGGGGGGGGGGTTCATCAGAGCCGCAGGCGATGGGCAGAGGAAGCAATGGGGGCCCCAAATACAGCTTGAATGCGTCGACCCCCCCACAATAACCCACACGCCCATCATGCAGCCAACAACGCATCGCCAAATTCCGCCCCCCCCCGCCCCAAATCTCCCGGGAAAGCCCATTCCTCCCTCCCTCTTTGTCCCGAAGAAGGCAAATACACAACCCGATGTGTGTCCCCCCATTGCCCCCCCAAAGGACTAACGCCACCCGTCCCTTCTCTCCCGCCCAGATGCTGTAGGGCCCCCCCCCCCCTTTATTGTGGTTATTCCCCCCCACCCGCGTCCTTCCCCACCCAAGGCTGGGACCGGGGGGCTGGCAGGAGTCCGGGAGGCAGCACCCACCATCACCTTCCTCCCGTCGCTGCCGTCGGGGCACGGAGCCGGCCGGGCCCGGTGGGACCGGGAGGGGAAGGGAGCGAGGGATTTGCTGGGCTAAAGGATGCTCCGAGGAGGGGTTTTGCCTGCCCGGCTGCCTGCGGGCTGTCAGGCGGGCAGGGTCCCTGCCTGACCGGGTGGAGAAGCCCCGCCGGTCCCCCCGAGCCCTCTGCCTCCCTCCTTCCCCTCCGAACAGATTCATTTGTCACTTGACACCTATTGCCTATAATTGTGCGTAATTGCGATATGATTTACTGTCCCAGCCCCCGACACTTCCCATTCGACTGAACCACTAGAGAAGGGATTTTTTGTGGTTGGTTTTTTTTTTTTTTTTTTCCTTTTTAAGCTTTCTGCACTTAGAGAAGCGGCAAGCAGCGGGGAAAATGAAGAGAAAGGCACCGAGAGAGGCTCTCTAGGTGAGGCAAAAAGAGGGAGGAGAGAAGAAAGGGAAGAATTAAACGGCAAAGTTACTTTCCAAGCAAGCTCACGGCGTGTATTTTGATTCAGAAATGATTGCTTCACCTTCTTTCCCATACATGTTCATACACATTGCCTTGCACAGGAGGCATTCCAGAGCCATTTCTTTCCCTTTAATTACATATAGAGGCACAGAGGTATCTCTCTGTGTGTGTGTCTGGGCACACTCATCGCACACACGCACATCCACACCTCCGGCGGGAGCTGGTGGTCGGGGAGCAGGCGAGCGCGGCGGTTCCCGGAGCAGCCTACCTGGGAAAGGTGATTTCCAGAGGTGTGCAGACTGCGATTGCTCTTTGGAGCAGTACACTTGCCCATCCCAGCCATTAGAAAGAGCCCAGTGTTGGTAGCCTTCCATGGGAAGCAAAGCGTCGTGTCTCGGTTCCGGGTGACCCCCGAGCCCCGGTACCACCGACACGTCCAAATAGCCAGGGACCGCCTGGTAGGAGCTGGGAAAACCGGGATAAAAGGCGAATTCTTTGGCCCTCGACGGCAGCTCCTCGCCGGGCAGAGGCCCGCCGGCCTCGGGGTACTTCTCCCCGGGGTGGTAGGCGCAGGGTTTCTGCTGCAAGTTGACTCCGTGGGAGTGGGACAGCCTGCAGCCGTAGTAGCCCCCACCAAAGGGGTAACCGTAGCCCAGCGCCGCGCTGGAAGCCGCCCCCGACGGGCACTGGCGGGGGGGCTCGGCGGCCGCCAGCTCGGCGTACGCGGCCCCCTGCGGCGGCGGCGGCGGGGCGGTGGGCACGGCGAGTCCCGCGTGGGGCATCATCTCCCGGCAGTGCCCCAGCCCCTCCATGCGGTTCTTCTCCCGCGGGGCGTCCTCGCAGCGGCAGGCGAGGCCGTCGGGCCAGCGCGGGGGGAGGCCGAGCGGTGCCGTCATGTCATGCCGCGCTGCTCCCGCTGCCGCCTCCGCCGCCGCCTCCTCTTCTTCTTCTTCTTCCTCCTCCTCCTCCTCCTCCTCCTCCTCGGCCGCCGTCGGGGGAAGCTCCACGCCGCGCCCCGCCGCCCCACGACCCCCCCAACATATCGGCGCCCCGCGCGCATGCGCCGCCGCCCCGCCGCCGCCGCTCCATTAAGAAATCCCCCGCGGCCACGCCCACCCGCGGCCCCCCCCCGCCCCGACGTGTCCCCTCCCACGTGACCCTGCCGCCACGCTCATTGGTTGGCTAGGGCTTCCCCCTCTCCCCCCCCCCTCGTGCCCGCCCCGTCGTGGGTGGGGGGGGGTGCACAAAGAGCCACGCGTGTCCCTGCCCACGCGTGGTGGCTGCGGTGGGACGAACCCCCTCCCCCCCCCGCGTCCCCACGGACACCCTGAAAAAACGCGTGGGGGGGGACGCGAGACACAAATCCTTTCTGTTAAGGATCCCCCTCCCCGCGTGTTTCGGCGTGGGGGAAGGATGCTGTAAGCGATACATGGCGGGGGGGGCACAAGGGTAACCACCCACCCGCGATATTTCAAGGGGAAACGACAGACAACCCCCCCCGGTGGCCAAAAATCACGCCCCCCCCTTTTTTTTGGGGGGGGGTGTGGAACCTCTTGACTATTTTTTCCTTCTCCAAGTCCTTCCCCCCGCGCGAAAAAATAATTAAAAAAGCAAAAACTCTGCCCCAACCGCTCCCCCCCCGCCAGTTTCCCTGCCCGACACCGAAATAATTTGATTTTCACCCATTCAGCACGCGTGGGGGGGGATTTATTGATATTTAATCGTTCGGTGATCAATATTTCGAGGGGCGCACGGGGGGGTCGGTTGGGCCCGGCTGGTTTGTAAAAACGGGAATTAGTTCATAAACCGGGCCCGGGCCCGGGAATTGGGGAAAAAAAGAAGAAAAATGGCAAGTTGGTGGCTGGGGATGGGGGGGGGGGGGCAGCGTGGGGGGGGTGTCACAGCCCTGTGAACCCCCGTGGGAGGAGCTGGTGAGGGAGGGGGGAAGCTGAGCGACCTCCAGCACCCCAAAAACCAGAAATAGACGGGAAAGTGGGAAAAATTATGTATTTGTAAGGGATTTAGCGCCTTAGCCGGTGAGAAGGGAGGGGAGCTCCGCTTGCACTGCATTTGCCCCCCCCCATATTTGTGGGGGTGCCGGGAGAGGGGACTCCTCCGAGGGACTGTCCCCGCCCCCCGCGGGGTGCGCACCCACGCAGGACCCCCTCCACCCCCGGTGCTGCTGGGTTTGGGGGGAAATTCGCCTCCTGCTCCTCCTCTTCCAGCTCCTCCCAATAGCAACAAAAAGCTGGGAAAAAGCAAAACCCCCCCGAACCCCGCAAACCCCGGGCGCGGGGGGAGCCCACCCCGCAGGGGGACCCCGGGAAGGGCGGGGGCCGGTTCGCAATGAACCGATTTTCGGCGTCCGAAAGAGCCGTCGAAGTCCAAGTTCAAGGCGAAGGAGGCCGAGGGTCCCCCTGAGGGCTGGGGGGCTGGGGGGGGCGCGGCACCTTCCCAGGGCTCGGACCTGGGGGTGAAAGTGGGGATGAAAGAGGCTGCGGGGGGCGGGGGAATAAAAATAATGAAAATGGGATGGGATGGGATGGGATGGGATGGGATGGGATGGGATGGGATGGGATGGAATGGGATGGGATGGGATGGCATGGGATGGGATGGGATGGGATGGGATGGGATGGGATGGGATGGGATGGGATGGGATGGGATGGGATGGGATGAGACGGAACGGAATGGAATGGAATAAAATAAAATGAAATAAAATTAAATAAGATGAAATAAGATGAAATAAAATGAAATAAAGTAAAATGAAATGAATAAAATAAAATAAAATAAAATAAAATAAAATAAAATAAAATAAAATAAAATAAAAAAAAATATAAACCCAATAAAAGCCATGCCCGCATCCTTTGAATTTCACGAAGCGCTGTGAGTCCATCCAGAAATCACCCAGGAGAACCATCCCTCCCCATCCCAAGATCCACACGGATCGGAGGGGCGATGGAAGAAGCCGAGCAAGAAATGCTACCGAAATTAAAGCCGGGTGTCCGCCACGTCGAGGGGAAGGGAACAAAACCCCCTCCCCCCGCCAGCAGCCCTCGATTTTTTTTTCCCCCCTTTAATTTTTATGAAGTAGTTAACATTTTGTAGCATATGTCCGATCTGCGCGGCGCGGGAAGGGGATTAAATGTTAAAAATGTAAAGATTTATGGTAAGGGCGATAGGGGCGGAACGGGGGATGCGCGGAGCGGAGCGGGCAGCGGGCGGGCAGCGGGCAGGGCTCGGTGCCGAGGCGCTCGGGAGTTAAGGTAGGAGCCCTGAGGAAGGCAGAGCCCACGATAAATTAGAAAGAAGGGCAAATTGCGCTGGCGGGTTTGGGGAAGGGCATTTCCACTTCGTATCCCGGGGAAATATCGGTTTAGTGAAACGCTGAATTTTGTAATTCGGTGGGTTAGGGCGGGTTGCACGTCGAAAATTAGGAGAGGGGGTGAAAACAAGGGAAAAGAGAAGAAAACAAGAGAAAAAGAGACGAGAACGAGAGAAAAGAGAAAAGAACAAGAGAAAAAGAGGGGCGAGGGAGAAAAAAAAAACAAGAGAAAAAGAAAAATCCAAGAGAAAAAGGTCTTTTTCTAGAGGTAACAGAGGAGAAAAATCACAATGAACGCGGTGCTTTCCTGGGGAAGGGTCGGTGGCTGGGAAGGGAGGAGGAGGAGGGTCGGTGGGCAAACCAACCCTCAGCTCGGAAATTCAGGTTTTCATTTCCAAAATGCTCCTTTTTTGGCCATTTCTTTCCATTCCGCAGCTTTCCAGGGCGGCTCTGCCCGCGGTGGCGCTGGGTTTAATGAGCCCAACCCAGCTCAGGGACGTTTACCCCCACCAAAATGTGGAACCGCTTAGGAGAGGGGTACCTATAAATAAAAAATAGGAAGAGGGGAAGGAGCAATTAGAAATAAAAGCAGATGTGAGACCCCTTCGTTAGGTTAGGTTTTTGGTTTTCATATATATATAGCATTTTTTTTCCCCAAGCTCTTTTTAAAGTATAATATTCCTCTGCTTGTGCATTTATAGAAAAAGGCTGGCAGAGTCCGCGTCGCTCACACACCATCCCCGCAGCATCCCATTTGCAGGATTACTTTTTAAATTAGGGAAAGAAGAGGGAAAATTGACCAATACCAAATCAGATTGACTTAGAAATTCCCCCTTCTCATCCCCAAGCCGGCTCTAGGCTTGCAGTTTGCTCGGGAAAAGGTTTTATATGGATATTTCTGCAGGGAGCGGTTCCCTCTCGGGCTACCAGCGGGCTCCGAGAGGAAAGAAGCTGAATTTTCTTCTTCTGAAGACAAGTGTGGGTTTGCCTGGTTCCCCTTCCCTTTCTCTGCCGCTTGAAGACAAACCCTGGGAGAAATTCAGTGTATTTACTTCTTTATTTTTATTCCGGCTGGAAAAGAAGAGAGAAACAGATTCATCTCCGAGTCCATGGGGAAAAAAAAATTATCCTCGTGGTGGCCAGCTCTCCTGCTTTGCCAAACTGCAAGTTGTTTCTCATTACCTTATCTCCAGCACTTTAGCTGCTGGTTTTGAAGGCAGTTTTCTACCCTTTCTCCTTTAAATTAGCCATTTTCTTTATTGCCGCTCTCCCCTTTCAAAAATAAACCCCGGGAATTTAGGGCTGAACACAGATTTGCAGGTGAACGCGTGTTTGCAGCCGGAGATCTTGAGGTTGTCAATCTATTGCGGTTGTTAAAAAGCTAATTTGGCTTGCAGATATTCAAGGCAAAGTCTCAAAAAGAGGGATTTCTGCCCCAAACGTGTGAAGGGAACTTTTGCCCTGAAAATACCGATGTCTCCGTGGCCAAACACCTAGAGAGCACGTTCGTGCACATCTAACGGGGCTCAAAGTCGAGCTCTGCTTCTCCAGGCCAGGGAAATCTCACCCCAAGTAAAATGCAATTTTATAATAAAATCCCTTTTTATTATCCACATATCCAGGAGGAAAAAAAAAAAAAAAAAAAAAAAGAAAAAGGCTGGATGAGAATAAAGAAAAAAGGCAAATCCTTTATTTCAGTTAGGGGATAGCTGAAAATTCACCGCAAATCTGCGGCACGTGGGGACTTTTCTTTTCCTTTTCAAATTTTCCCTTTTTTAAGCTTATTTTTCCCCCTTTCCCTCCATCCTTGTTGTCTGAAAGATTTCGAAATCCCCCCTCGACACACCATTTTCTGGAGGAAAACCGCCTTGCTGTTTCTTCCCACCTCCAGACATCTCCCATACAAAGGAAAACGGCCAAGGTATGAGTTTTATTGAAGGAAAATCGGCTCCAGCCGCTCGCAGCCTCTCGACCACGATGCACCCGCACAGAAAAATCCCTACCTAGACTGGGAAAGAAAAGTTGCTTTTCCATTGATTCTTTTTTTTTTTTGGGGGGGGGGGGGGAAATAAAGGAGGGGAATTTTAACTTTGGAGCCCGCAGGGAAATTAGAGCCCGTGGTATGAGAAAGCCTGAGATCAACATACGATTTTCCCACTGGAGTACCAATTTAGTGAAGAAACTATTCCACTAAATCTCATATTCTTGCAGAGGAATCCAAGGAAAGCTTTCCCAGGCTTTGTTCAAAATGTGCTTTGGATAAATAAAAGCCAAAGCCGACTTCTTTTCCCAAACTTTTTTTTTTTTTTTGAGAGAGAAAAATAAATCCTACCATCCCTGGTTCAGCTCTTTGCTGAATTAATACAGCCAGGGAGGCTGGAGGCTGCGGCCAAGCCTTAGCAGCATTCTTGCAAAAGCAATGCCCGAAATAGAGCAGGAAAAGATTGAATACAGTCTTCTCTGCCTTGACGCATTGCACCCAAAAAGGGACAAAAAAAAAAAACCAAACCCACCCCAAAAAAAGGGGAGGGGAAAAAAAAAAAAAGAGTTTTAGATCCGACTTGCGTTTGCCCCAGCCGTTGGGGTTAGCAGCAATTTTTCACCCCCTCTTGCATTGGAGATGTTTATAGAGGGAATTAAAAAAAAATCAAATAAAACCCTACCTAATCTTTAATTGAAATGCTTTTAAAGAGAGAGGGAGAGAGGAGGAAAGATGCACCGAGGACGGAAACCCAACACCGGGTGACTCCCCCTCGCCCCCCCGGCCTGGACCCGGCCTCGGCTGGTGTCGGAATGGCGCCCGACCCGGGAGGATCCGGCTCCTCTCCCTCCGAACCTGCCAGCCCCCCGCGACCTGGCTGGAGCGGGGCCCCCTGAGGCTTTTCTGCAGCCTTTTTTCTTGGTCGTCTTGGGGTTTTTTTAGCCGCCAGGCCAGCCTGCCCCCAGCACCCCCCAGCACCCCCCAGCACCCCCCCCAGCACCCCCCAGCACCCCCCAGCACCCCCCAGCACCCCCCAGCACCCCCCAGCACCCCCCAGCACCCCCCCAGCACCCCCCAGCACCCCCCAGCTTGGGGAAGGGGCTGCTAAATCCTGAGGATGTTCTTTGTGTGTTGTGCTTTGGCTTCCCTGCATTTTGCTATCCAGAAAGGGGAGTATATATATATATATATATAAAATCCCTCGCCCCAAGGCAGGGCCAGAGGTGGATTTGCAAAGCCAAACCTCGCTGTCTCCAACCCCGTGGCTTTATTATCCTGTTTTATCCCCTTTCCCCCCCAAAAAAAACCCTGCTAAAGTGGAGAAGGAGAGGGATGAATACCCCTTGGTCCCGCTCATCTGACCCATCACCCCAGGGGTGACAACTCGGGGACATGGCATCGGGGGGGGCTCCCAAAATCCCGCAGCCCCTTTTCTCCCCCCATCCCTCCTCCCACGGCGACACCACATTTTGAGGCAAATAAGGGCTTTTTTTTTCCCCTTTTTACAGCCACTGCGGAATGTCCCAGCTCTTGGCAATTCCCCACCGTTAATTATTGTTATTATTTCCACGCCGGCCCTGTGCAATAGGTACTTCTTGACTCAGCGATTGAGAGACAGACAAATAAAATATCTGCCTCAATTTAGGGCCCCTGTCTGGTCGGAAGTCCAAGTTCAATTCCAAGTTAAAACAGGAGGTCGCCTGAAGCATTGACAAAAGAAAAGGGGGCCATTTGGTCTGGCTGGTGTCAACAAAGTGGTATCTGGCGAGCGGAATTATCGCTTCTCATCATTTTTGCCTTCATATTCTCGGGGAGAGAAAGCGGGAGAGGAGCGGGGGACGCTCAGGTGTTTTATTTTTTCCCCCCTAAATGTAATTTAATTTCTTTCTCTGTAAGTGCTCTAAAATAGAGAGGCTTGCTTTTATTTATTTTTTTTTTATTTTTTTTTTGGCCGTGGGATTGCAGCGATCCGGGGTTATTTTCTCCCCCATCTCTGGTACCGAATTAACTCAAGATGCGTTTGGAAGGACGGAGCCTAACACCAGGCCAGTGTAAGAAACCTTCTTTCTTCTGCCAAATACTCTTCAGCACCAGTTATAGGAGAGCTGTGTGTTCAAGGCTGTTTCTCCCCTTCTCCCACCCAAACTGTTTACTTCTTGGTCCACTTGATGTCCAAACATTTCATTCCTCGGAGCTGCTGGGAGGGATTGCGAGGGAAAAGTGGGAGCTCTTGGCCAAGTTTATTCACATTTTCAAAAGCAAAACACTGAAGAGTTTCATTTCCAGGGGTAGAAACTGAACATAAACGAACCGCGTTTGCCAAACTGGGGGTTAGCGTGTGTTAAACAGGAAAATAAATGATGAATAGGCACGACCGATGCCCGCACGTTCACACTGAGCGTAAAAGAGCGATGCAATCTCCATTTCCAAGCAACATCCTGATGGGAGAAGTGTAACTCTGGAAAACCTGGGATTTATTAGGCATTAGCTACGGAAAATGTGTATGCAATAAGCAAAGAAGCAAGAAAACGGGGGAAAAAAAAAAAAAAGCCTGATGTTTCTCTTCGAAAAACATTTTTGGTAAATGGAGAGATGCCAGCTTGTTCCAAAAATTATTTGCTGGGCTGAATGTTAGAGGAGGAAAAATGCTTAGGGAAATAAAATCATACATGACTCCACCTTGGCAGAGAGAGGCTGAAATCGCGGTCTTTTCCCCCAAAACGTGTGCGGGTCGTGCGTGGGATGGGCCGTTCTCCTTTTTGCAGGATCCTTCTCCGCCTGGATAGGAATAACCCGGATTTTCACCCAGGAGTGGGACTGTGCCTCCCCCCCCAGGTATGGCTATTTATCCTCCGTGGCAATTAATAACACTGATTCCATTTTAACCCTCAGAGTCTGTCCCACCTGCCAAGAACCTGATGAAATTCCGCTTTCACGGGGTTAAACCCCAAATACGGATCTGGGGGTTCAAGATGGGTCGACGGAGCCCTGGCAGGGGCAGGCAGGGCTGCTGCCTTCCCACCCCTCTCCCTCAGCTGCTCCGAGCGCATCCAAAGCACCAGCAAAACCCCCCTGGCACCAGCAAGATACGTTTTCGTTCTGCACTCGGTTAAAAAGGGGTGAAAAAAAGGATTTTACTCCATTATTGGCAAAAAAAAAGTGGTTTTACTCCCTGTCCTCCAAGGCTTCCTCAGGCTCGGACGCGCCACGAGGGACCCGCACAGCTCCTGTGCGTTTTTCCTCTCCTCAAACACGTGGAAAAACCCCTCCTCGGTTTTTTTTCCCTCCCTGAGGATGTGCTTTTGCAAGCCGACAAAAAAAATAATCGGGTTTTGTACTGTCACGCAGGGGCTTTTCAGCATTAAACGGCAAGTGCGTGCGGCGGAGCCTTCCTCGGGGAGAGCCGCGAAGGAGGAGGAGGAGGGGGCCCTGGGGTGGGTTTGTGTCTGCTGAGCTGGGGAAAAAAGTTCACTCGGGGGATGGCTAAAATTTTGCTCCGGAGGAGCTCTGGGTGCTGCAGAATCCGGAGGTTTACCCTCAAGAAGTCTTCTATAGAAATCGTGTGGGGTTTTTCCCATGCAGCGTGTGTTGGGGTGAGGATTCATCCTGCTCTGCGGGCTGGGGGGGCTGGGGGGGCAAACGGAGCGAAAATACGTTTGGGTTTTTCCCTTTTATATTCGTTTTGGGGGTTGTAAGAGGTTTGGCGTTCAGGTGGAAGCCCCGTTTGCCTGATTCAGTGCCATTTCGGCAAGGGCAGGGGTGGTGCTGGGGTGATGCTGGTCCGAGTCGCCAACCCCCCCAGGGTCCCCCCCCCATCCCCCCCCGCCTTGGGGCTGCCAGAGGCGAGCGGGGCCCGCGGGGACCCACGCAGGGCCGGGGACCCAGGCAGACAGCGGCACCCTCGGGTGGGGCTCCCCCTCGGGGCAGAGGGTCCTGGGGGGCCCCTTTCCCCCCTCCCCGAAGCTGCAGCGCACTTTGGAGGCCGGGAGAAGGAGAGGAGAATCCCAGCCACGCCGGTGGTTTGTTTCTCCCCATATCAGCTGAAAATCCGTATTAAAAATCAGAATTCATTTATGTAGAGTGCTTGGCTGCGGTGTAACTGGGAATAATGGGTAAAACTGGGAGCCACGCAGAATCTGGGCGACACATCCCTCCCCCCGCTCCATCCCTCCATCCCTCCCTCCCTGCATCCCTCCCTGCATCCCCCCCTCCATCCCTCCCTTCCTCCCTCCCTGCATCCCTCCCTCCCTCCCTCCCTCCCTGCATCCCTCCCTCCACCCCTCCATCCCTCCGTCCACCCCTCCATCCCTCCCTCCCGGCATCCCTCCCTTCATCCCTCCCTCCCCCCTCCATCCCTCCCTTCCTCCCTCCCTGCATCCCTCCCTTCCTTCCTCCACCCCTCCATCCCTCCCTTCATCCTTCCCTCCACCCCTCCATCCCTCCCTCCCTCCCTCTCTCCATCCCTCCCTCCACCCACCCATGTACCTATCTATCCATGCATCCACCTATCCATCCAATTATTCCCCACCCTCTACCCATTATATCCCATATATCCACGTCTCAGCCACTCCATTACGCTCCTTTTTCCCGGCAGACCGTCCCCACTCTCCCTACGCCCGCTCCTATCCCGAAAATCAAACCAAGCCGGCAAAGCTGCCAGCGCTGCCTGCGAGGGACGCCGAAGCCCTCGGGGACGCCTCACGTTTTATTTACTTTCCAATTAATTCAACGTTACTCCTTTTGCTAAAAACAAAAGCTAAAACAAACAGGAAAAAAAAAAAAACAAACCACCAACAAAGAGTCCCTTATCAAATCTTTCTGCAAAATAATTGCAGATATCCCCGCTCCCGCTTTGTATTTCGCCTTCCCCCAGCTCGCTTGGAAGGGCCGGTGCCACGCTGTGTCTCTCCAGCGATGAATAATTATAAATATATAATTATGTCCTCTCTAATGATGCCCGGTGACTCGCAGGTTTGGGCTCCTCAGCCCTTCAGGACGGTATTTATCCCCTCTTCTTCCTCGCAGATCAAGTGGAGAGCCAAAGCATTCACCACCCATTACAAGGGATTTAATTCCGGAGCTAAAGGGCTCCAAAACAGTCACGGGGTGAGGAATTCGGGGAAGAGAAATGGGGAATTGAACGGCTCTTCCGACACGAGTGCGGGGAAGGGGCGGTGGGACCTGCAGGCAGCTCCTGGGAGCGTGGTGGCGATGGGGAGCGGTGCGGTGGCGATGGGGAGCGGTGCGGTGGCGATGGGGAGCGGTGCGGTGGCGGTGGGGAGCGGTGCGGTGGCTTCTGCAGGGATCCCCCCGTGTCCGAACCCTGCGTGACACCGTGTCAGCCATCCCACGCCGATGCAGCCGGCGAGCTGAGACCTCCCGCACCTATTTACGGGGGAAAACCCGCAAATTTTCGGTTAGGGACCGGTCTCCTCCGATTTCTCTCCGTTCATCTTCTCACCACTTCTGGTGGCAGCACCTGAAGATCTGAGGGTAAAATGACCGACTTTTGGAAAATTCCCGGCTAGAAACCACTTTTTCTCTCTGCAGATCTACAGATTCACTATCTGAAAAAAAATAGAGAACCTGTTCTTGAGTGTTCCAGTAAAAATGCGCCTAAGTTTTGTGGAAGAAAGCGCTTTTCCCTGGGTGTCATCCCCGCTCCTTGGCAGCTGCCTGAAGTGAATTCCCCCTCTCTTTCCTTCCACCCCTGGAGAAGAAGGGGAAAATAACGGGCAAAAAGATATTTTTCCAATTTTTTTTGTTGAATAGTGGCCAAGAAGCATTTCCCTTGGGATTTCGTGAAGATCTTTGGAAGCCCGGCAAAGCCGGGGCGTGGGGGGCAAAGTCCCTTCTGCAGATCCTGGGGGATTTTCCCGAAATTTAACATTTTTCGAGCTGCTCGCGGGCACCGGGGTTTATTCCCCGCCGAGTTGCTCTTCCAGCAGCCCTCTTCGCATTGCTGGCCGACAGAAATCCCCGTTACCGGCCTGTATCGATCTTCTCCGCTCCAAATATTTACCAGTAAAATTCCTTTTTCCCCCCTCCAAATCCCACCTAAATATCTCTGCGTTATTTTTTCCAGCCGTGCTTTGAGGTTATTGCAGACTCCTGGGTTTGCTCCTTCTTGCAACGAGGTTTTTCCTCATGCAACGCTGCAAAGGCTCCGGGGATGTGCCAAGCACCTGGGAAAAACACCGGGATTTTGGGAGGATTTGAGGTTTTCTATGAAAAAAACCCCGCAGTTTTGGAGAGCTGGGCGATTTGAATGCAAACTGGATCGTTAATAATAATAATAATAAAATCAAAATAAGATTAAAGCCTGGGGTTTATGCCATGAGTGCGGATTTAGGAGGCTAAATACACGAATTTATTTTCGCCCCAATTGGTTTTTACAGCCGGACTGGGTTAAGGAAAGAAAACTGCGGGGTAAAAGTGGTTTATTTCGCCAAAGCCGCGTTTCGCGCTGGCCGGAGCCTCCCCCGGGCTGGAGCGGTCCCGAATCAAAGCGATATAAAAAGGTTTGGGTTTTTTTTTTTCTGCCTTGCCTTTGGTGGCCCACGGACACCCCACGGTGGCCCACAGCCACCCCACGGTGGCCACCAGCCCTGGCGCTTTGCACCCACCCTTCACCCCCCGGCAAAGGGGAATTGCTGGCATTAAGGAGTTAAAATCTGCAAATCCGCCGTCTCCCCCCGGGAGAAGAAGCCAAAAATGAAGAACACGGACGGAGCCGGGGGGTGGCCGCTCAGGTTTTGCCCCTCTCAGCTCCATCCCAGGGCGCTTCTGCCTCCTCGACCCCCGAGATGGGCAGAGCCCCCAGACCCTGGCTCAGGAGAGGGTCTGTACCCCCAAATACCCCTGGACATACAAACAGCCCCCCAAAAAGCCCCAAATCCCGCATGCCCCCCGCACTGAGTGGCGAACGAGCACCGAAGTCGCCCTGGTGGCTCCGCTTTCCGTGGCAGGAATAACCTTCATGCAGGGGAAGTTAAGCAATTTAAAGATGATTTGTTCCTCTTCTCCTCCTCCTGCATATACAGCCAGAGATTTAAGGATAAAAGGATCTATGCCTACACAGATGCACGTACATATATTTATGGCTATGCCCCTGGTTATGTATATATACATGCATATTTGCATGCAGATATGGATAAATGGTTGGGGGAATTTAATTAAGAGTTATCAAGCTCGTTTAATTGGCTGCCCCGGCTTAGCTGGAGCAGTGCTGTGACTTTGGGGGATGCTCGCCTTGGCTTTTTAGACGAATTTGGGGATTTTGAGGCAGTTTTGGGGGCAGGCAGAGGCCGCTGAAGGTGAAAAATGTGATTATCTCCTTGCAAATGCTGTGGTGCATCACGGCCTCGTTGGAGAAGGAAAGGAAAGGAAAGGAAAGGAAAGGAAAGGAAAGGAAAGGAAAGGAAATGAAAGAAAAGGAAAGGAAAAGAAAGGAAAGGAAAGGAAAGGAAAGGAAAGGAAAGGAAAGGAAAGGAAAGGAAAGGAAAGGAAAGGAAAGGAAAGGAAAGGAAAGGAAAGGAAAGGAAAGGAAAGGAAAGGAAAGGAAAGGAAAGGAAAGGAAAGGAAAGGAAAGGAAAGGAAAGGAAAGGAAAGGAAAGGAAAGGAAAGGAAAGGAAAGGAAAGGAAAGGAAAGGAAAGGAAAGGAAAGGAAAGGAAAGGAAAGGAAAGGAAAGGAAAGGAAAGGAAAGGAAAGGAAAGGAAAGGAAAGGAAAGGAAAGGAAAGGAAAGGAAAGGAAAGGAAAGGAAAGGAAAGGAAAGGAAAGGAAAGGAAAAAGAAGAAAATCTATTATTTCAATCTCCCTTTTTTTTTTTTTTCCCAAAGGCAATTGACATCAAGCAAAGCCAAGAGAAACAAGAGGAAAAATTTTACTGGCAAAACTCCAACTTCAGATAATTGCAATTGTTCTTCTCTTCCAACGGCGGCTGCTTTTGGCGTTCCCCATCCTTCGCTTCCTAGCGACAGACTTTACCATTTGCCCATATTGAGCCAAATTTGGTCTGGGAATCTGCAGAGTGAACCAGCAGGTTCCCGGGGCTGCGGAGGGGTCGATACGGAGCCGAGGGGCAGGTTTCACCCCGGGGTGCCAGTGGGGTGCTCGGCGCATCCCACACCTTGACCCCCAGCGCTGCAAACCCGAGCCCCCGCCGTGAGCACCTTGTGCCTCCGTGAAAGGTGTCCTGCTCCTGGAAACCTCTTCCAGCTCCTGGAAACCTCTTCCAGCTCCCACATTTTTTGTCTTCTCCACCTGGATGGGGATGAGTATGAAATGCAGCTCCAAGGTCTCTTGTTGCTGCAGCTCCCCCTGCCCTGTCCCCTCCATCTGGGTTTCTCCCACCCTCAGGGGTGGGCTGTAGGCTTCA
The DNA here is from genome assembly GCF_047370975.1 of Nipponia nippon. Lineage (NCBI taxonomy): Eukaryota > Metazoa > Chordata > Aves > Pelecaniformes > Threskiornithidae > Nipponia > Nipponia nippon. The sequence goes on from NW_028262353.1 coordinate 1,936,756, forward strand.
GAGTTAACAGTCCCCAGAGAGAGCTCTTCTGTCTCTCTTCCCTCCCTGCCCCAACCCCAAATCTGGGACAGACGGTCCTCTTTGTCCATTTTAGGCCCAAATTTGCTCAAGTTTCAGCACCCCACCCAGTCCCCCGGGACAATGAAGCCGCCCCCACCGTCCCCCATGAGGGACAACAGGGACTTGCTCAGACAATGGAGAAGCACCGGCAGCCGCCACGGGTCAGAGAAACCAAGGTCCCCTCCTGTCCCCAGGGAGCACAATGGGGACATCTCCACCCTCCTGAAAACAATAGGAGCAGCTGGTAGCCAGGGCCTGGTTACATCTGGCCTCTTCCGCGCCGGGGACATGTGTCCTCCATCCTCCCCTCGGCCTTGCAGTATTTGGGGTACGGGTCATCACGACTGATCCAGGACTGCTGGGATGCAGAGACCTTCCCAAACCCCCCTTTTTGTTGTCCCCTTGGCCACCTCCTTGTGCCAGCTCTGAGTGGCATCTCCTGCCTGTGTCATCGTGGTTGATCTATTTTCTCTGGGACACCAGAATGGAGAGATCGCCCCCAAAAAGCTACGCCAGCCCATCCAGCTGCATCCACCTGTGCGTTTCCCACAAAAAATGTGTTTCCCTTCTCCCTGTCTGTCCGTCCTCAACCTTGATGAAATCCCAGCTGCCACCAGGAGAGGAAAGGTGTCACCTCCAGGGACAGCAGCCCTTTGTCTCTTGTCCCAGGGGAGTCTGGGGTGGAGCAATGACCAAGACGCACACTCCCACTCCCTCCTGGTGTGGGGCCTTGGTGGCAACCTCCGCTCCCAGCCCAGACACAAGGCTTCATTTCTTTTTAGCAGTCACCTCATAGGAACATGTGTCTCTGTGTCCATCTGCAATTCCATCCATCCATCCATCCATCCATCCATCCATCCATCCATCCATCCATCCAAAGCCCTGCACATGCTCCTACACCTCTGCAGCACACCCACGTGCAAACAGACGCCCGCAGATACACATCCATGTCGATTTGCACACGCAAACACACGTGTGCATGAGCGCACGTGGTCCGTAGAGATGCAGGACGGGTTCATCACCCAGATGTGTCTGTGGCAACGAGAAGCGGCGATTCTTCCAGGAGGCTTTTTTTTGCAAAACCTTGGTGCATCTCCGGGCCGGATCCTGCCCTTCCTGGGACTCAGCACCACCCAGGCCGTTTCCCTGGGGGTCCAGCCGGCTTGTGGCCTCTCCTTGCCTTGGGGTTGAGGGGAGCTGAGAGGTGTCGTGGGGGAACCCCGGGATTTGGAGGAGTCGGCGGGAGGCTGGGGAGGCAAAGCGGATCCTCCCGGCTCTAATTAAGTGCGATGAACGTGTTAATTGAGCATTACGGTGTGCTGATGGACTCGGGGTACGGGAGGGGGGAGTGGGGGAGCCGTGCTCCTGGGTGTCTGGCATAGATTTTGCACTTTAATTAATGGGAAAGATGCTCTGGGCGATGCTTTTAAACCGACACTGAAACCCAGACACTCCGAAATGCCCAAAGAAATAAAAACAGTGAGTGGCAGAGAATAATTACACTGGGCCGGGCATTCCCGGATGACTTGAGCAACAATTTGCGCTCTTCCCCCCTCCCGGCTCTCCCCACCAAAAATAAAAAGGAAAAAAATTAAAATAATTACGTGTCTGGGTTTAAACCCGGCAGAATCCGCCTCCCACCTGGCCGGAGGTGATGAGGTACCGAGAGGCACCGCGATGCGCCTTCCCCACTTCATTTTATCCCGGTTTTCTCCGCTTTAGTCGGGATTTTTTGGCGAGATTTTTTTTTTTTTTTTTCCCCGGCAAAGGCCTCATTTTTTCCATGTTCCCTGCGCTTTTGGGCTCCCCCGAATCCCCCCTTCCACCCCATTTCTCCGCATCTTCCCTCCCAGCATCCCCCAAAGGCGGGGAGCCCGGTGGGACCGCTCCGGGCGCCTCCCCACGCCTCCCCCCCCAAGGTTTTTCCTTCCAATTTTTAATTGAGTTATTAATTTAGCTGGTTTTTTTCTTCTTTTTATTATTCTTTTCTCTTTTTTATCCTTTTCCTTTTTTTTTTTTTTTTTTTTTTTAAATCCAAATCGGTTGTTTTCTGAGCTGCAGGACAAAATGCGGATTATCGTGGGGAACTGATGCTCCGAAAAAATAACCCGCCCTGGGACCAGCGTTTGACGCCACTTTGGGCTCAGGAATTGCACGAAAATCGGTGAAAATGGGCAAAAATGGGCAAAAATCGGAAACCATCAGCCTCCGATGTCCGACCACGCAGTGTCCTGCAGGCTTTTTTCACCTGGTGCTCCGTGCAGGTCGTTTCTGCAGGCTTTATGTTAAAAAAAATCATAAACCAGTTAAATAACCTTCTCAGGGATAATATTAAAAAAGCGAACAAGCCCTAAAATACCCGATTTTTGTCAGGTTTCTCCCTTTTCCCTTCCAAAAAGCTGCCTTTTTAACGCATAGATAAACTACCGGACGAACGAAGATTGCGAGTACTGAAGGGAAAAAGCGCCGAAAATAAGAAACTCTGTTTTAAAAAGAGCAAAAATAAGTTCTTGAAAAGGTCTTCGAGGCTTAAAGTTGTGGTGTTCTGTAAGGACACAAAACGCACCAACTCTTCAATAAAAATCGTTATATTTTGTCGGGGCATATTTATATGTGTTCTGCTTTCGGGAATTGCAATTCAGCATCCAGCCTTGGAAATACCTGCTCCTGAGTGAACACACACCTTCCTACCCAGTCCCTTTTTTTACTATTATTCCTAATTTAAATACCTATTAATTTAGGAAAGCAGAGCACTGATAGAAAAAAAAAAAAATCGATCATTATCAGTCACGAAACCGCAGCGCCGGGCTTTGAACTGGTAATAATTTATTTAAGGAAGGAAATCGTTTCTTCGGGCTTTATTTTCTTTTCCCTCGAAGTGCTCAGGTCTTTCCTTTCACCTCCCCAGGCGGGAGGGTGCTTTTATATCCCACCGATGGGCTATTTGCAAGGGCGGGGGGGAGGAATTAGGGATCTACTTGGGGAGGGATCTACTTTTCCTAGGAGGGAAAAAAAAAAATTAAAAAAAAAATGATAATAATAAAAAGGCAGGAAAGCAGCCCTGCACGCGTGGGTCGGTGCCAGCTCGCTCCCGTGGGAATGGGGAGAGGTTTCCATGATGATTTGTGCATGTCTTAACTCGGAGCCTTCCCGGTGACCTATGACTCATGCGATGAGCGCTTCCAGGCTCAGCCGGGGGGGGGGGGGCTCTGCCCCTCGGCACCTGCAGCGCCGAGCACCCCCCGCCGCCCAGCACCCCCCGCGCAGGGTTTTTTTTTCGGGAAAAATCTGCTTTTTTTTAAGGGAATGGGAAGCGCCCGGCGCAGAAGCCGCGCAGCTCCGGCTGCGGAAGGAGCGCGCCGGCGGAGCTGCGGGAACTGCGCGCCGGGCCGCGGATTCTCCGCGCCCCCTGCGCAGTGTTTGTACGGCCCCAATTCCCCCTTTTTTTGCCTCAAGCAACACGCGGCGCTCTTCCCCCTTCCCCCCGCCTCTTTACATCAAAAATGTAGATGAAAACAATACTGCTTTTTTTTTTTTTTTTTTAAGAAAAGGGAAAAAAGCACAATCTCACTTCTCCCAGCCTCACGTCATTTTTTCTCTCTCTCTCCTGGCTGTCGGGTATTTTTTGTGATACCAAAATTTGGTTCCATCCCTTCTAACCCAGGTGTGACCCTGCCCTGGCGGGGTCGCTGCCTGCCTGGGCTCAGGCTGGTGGGAAGCCACGTTGAGTTTGTCACCGCACCGTTGTCTCCGTAACTCTCCGGGGGAATTTTGTTGGGGGTGTAGAGATGATGTCTGGGTGCATCTTCAGATCGAGGCAGCGATGGTGGCAACGTTCCTCGGAGACGGATGCGTCCCACCCGCTGCCCATCTCTTCGTCCTCCCGTTGCGTTTCTGGCCTTTCTCCTCTTCTCCTGATGTCCCCACCGCACTATTCAAATGCATTGTCTGCACCAACCTGGAGCTCTCCCAGCAAAGAATGAGATTTAATTTCCCTTCCCAGGTCTGTGAGACTCCAGTTGAGGTTATCTCCAGCTCCAGAGACCGTTAGCACATGCCTCAGGTGAAGGAAGGACCCAGAGGAAGATAACGTACAGGAGGGGGGACCAAATGGGTTCAAGACCAGGAGGTCTGTTGTACAAATATATCCAATATGAGAATGACTTCAAAGGTGTTGGGGAGTTTTGTTCTCTTTGGGAAACCCCCGTTTTCCTTCTCGACGCGCAGGTGTGCTGGAAGCAGGAGCTGGGAAGGAGGCACGGGGAGGAGAGACACGGGCAAAGGGCTCCCTTTCCCACAGCAGGACACATGGGGCAAGAAATCCTGCTTCTTCTGGAAGACCTGGGCCTCTCTGCAGCTTCATAGGTGGCCGTCTGTGGAGGCCTGTTGTTCCCAGGATCACCAGAAAGAAGGTCACCGAGAGAGAGAAGATGTGAGGCAGGACCAGAGGGCTGATTTTGCAGCCCCCATGATGCTGCAGCTCATGGGAAGGTGCCCCCCAACCTCCCTGGGTTGTAGGGACCGGTGTTGAGGCGCTATTCAACATAGAAACAAATGCACATAACTATTCCCAATGAGCTGGGTCATCGCACACAGGGCTTTCATCCCCAGATGATATTTTTGGCATATATTTCTATTTTATTGAAAATATTGAATTCCTCTTCAATATGAGGTTGGTTTTTTTTTTTTTTAAATCTTGAGTGCTTTTTACAGACGCAAGAGTCTTTAAAGAAAATTATCAATGGAAATGAAAAGAAAGGGAAGGTCCACTTAGGACAACCCACCCACCCATCCAACCACCCACCATAGCGTGCACCATGTCTGAATGCGGACTGTGGACACTACTGATGTTCTCCATCACCTCCAACACGTGCATGGTCAGGGAAAGGGGACAGCACTGTCTTGGACCTACAATAGCACCCAGTATCTCTTCTCTGGCATATTTTCCCAGTGTGCTTCCCAGGTTGTATGTTATGTCTCCAGGAGGTTTTGCCATTCTTCTCTGTGAACTGCACAAGCAGAACTGAGCCTTCCTCCTGCTCCCTGCGAGGAAGAGGAGGTCTGAAGGCATCTGAACCCAGCCAGGACCCCCTGGCCATGCAACTGGGCTTGACCCTCTTGGCTACCCCCTGCCTCCAAGGCTCCACACAAGGATTTCATCTGCTTTCCAGCGCGGTTTCTTTGTTGGTTTTCCTTTACATCATCCTGCAGCCTTTATGGACCTTTAACTATTTTTATAAGAGGCCTTTTCCTCTCATTTTAGTTATGTATTTTGCTTTTCCTCTAGCTAGAGGGGGTGGTTCAATAAATAATGGTAATGAGGCTCCTGTAATTGCTTTTGGATGTGCCTGCAGATGAAATCTTGGATAAATTATTTCTTGGTGGGAAGATTTCACTTGACTTTTTGTTGTTGTTCTTTTTCCCCTTTCTTCTTGCCCAGCTGCCAAAAAACCTGATTTCCTAAACAACGGCTAGAGCTCGGGGACTTTTGAGGGCTTTTTAAAAAACAACAACTTTACAATTTACCACCTTATAGGGTTGTTGTGTTTTTTTTTTCCCCCGCGTGCTTCCCCGTGCAAGGAGAGATTTACTCTGCCTTAAATGCCTCCCTCTCACAACAGCCCTTTATGAAAAATCGCCACCCTTACGAGATGTTCAGGCTCATTCTTTGCCTCCTAAATTTGTCAGGCGTAAATTCAACAAAATAAAACATGTCAACAGGAAGAGAAATGACTCACGCTTCTATGAAATAGTCCTCTTGGTAGAAAAATGGTACTTTTGCTGGGTTTAAACAAAGTTCCCTCTTGACCTGGACTAGGGTTATGCTTAAAAATTGATGGCTGGAGACGACGCCATATTATTAACAAAGTATTGCAGCCAAGAGAACTGGTTTTGGCAAAAAAAAAAAGGCGGAGGGGAGAGCTGGAAAAGTGGGGTGGCAGGGTTGGAAGCGGCTGAGAGAGGAAAGAGGGATGGAGGGATGGTTGAATGGATGAAAACGTCCTGGGAGCCGCTGGAGAGGTTCGGCCGGATGCGAACGCGGGGGGTAACGGCATTGGCTGTGGTTATGTGAACTGATTAACAAAAGCTTAAAAAAACCCCACTCACACACACCCACGACTAAATATGCCTTCGGGTGGCCAAGCTGAAGAAACCTTCCCACTCTGCCATGTCTCGCATGGTTAAAAATCTGTTTTCCAGTCAAACAACGGATTTTTCCCATGACTCGCTGCCTCTGGAAATATTCCTCTCCCAGACCTTTCTCCCCTCCCCCAAATCTGTGTTTTTTTCCCCTTCTCTTGAACATTTTTGTCCTATTTATTTCCATCACTAGAGCAAAACTTTCCGAGTCGGTAGGGAGAAAAATGGCAGCAAATGGCCAAGGGACTTGAAACCCAGGGATGCCATTTCCAAAGGCTTGGAAAATCACCAGGGGAACCGTTTCAGAAGTGCCTGTTCATCTCAGGAGCTTCAAAAGTGCCCAAGCCAAGAAGGAATGAACTTTTTGGCCCCTAAATTGCTTAGACGTAAGGCAGAAAAAGGTCATCTCCCTTGCCTCCAATCCTGCTGTATTTCAGGGTATGAAATTAGGGCAGGATCCTTTGCAAATTGCTCCCTGGGGAGATTGGGGGCAGGTGGGAAATGGTAAAGATGGGTCTGGGGGCAAATCCCTGCTGCCTGCTTCGCCCTGGGATTTGCCACCAAAGCTGCCCAAAGAAGAGAGGGAAGGCTTCGTTATAGCATGCATTTAATTGCCACTTTGTTCTTTTGCTTTATCTCCTGATTTTTTTTTAATTTTGGGGGATGTGTGCTCCGGTCCCGCAGGAGCGTTTTATTTCCCTTCACATGGCCAAGGTGCAAAGTTGCTTGGTCCAAATGGGATCTGGGAAGAAACCACCCTGAATCCCGCAGCCGTGGGCAAGAGGGGGTCACTCCATGCCATCACGGTTCCCATTCGATCGCATTTTCCCGCTGAGTTTTGGCAGTGGTAAAAAGCCTGCCTAGATGAGTCCCAACTCGTCGTAGGGGCTCTGATTTACATGAGCTGGGATGAGCAGCGATGAGAGCGGCTACAGAAATAAAAGGTAAATTCCCTCCATAATCCCACAACTTAAACCGGTTTATTCTTCAACAGACACAGGGATCTTTTAGGTTAGGGCTAGAGCCAAAAGAAGGATTTCTCCTGGTTTTGTTAAGCCAAGAGCCAACCCTTGTGCACAGACAGACACACAAAAATGCTTGGTTTTCCCCCCGCACACCCAAGCCCAAATGTGATCTCCCTTGCCCCCGTCCATGGCACATTTTGGATCTGTGGATATTATTCTGACTTCGCGATAATTAATTTATTAATTTCCATAAATTAGACGCTCAGCCTGCCACATGCTAGGAGTGAAGTAAGCCCAGCCCGAGCGCTGGCATGTTTGCTGGCTCATCCAATGCTCGCGCCTGGGATGGTGCTGGGTTGTGGAGCCAAAAGAGGGGAGCTTTCATCAGAGCATCGCGCTCGGGCCAGGGCGAGCTGAGCCCTGGCGTGGCTGGAAGCTCCAACTGCCAAGAAAAAGTCTTCCTTGGGCCAAATGTGTTGGTGGTGTAAGGCAGCCTGGCTCCTTTGAAGTGTTTGGGGCGGGGCCAATTTACGCCCAGTTGGGTTTGGCCCATGGCTCAAGTTTAGCAACAATATTTTCAAAAACAAACATTGGGGAGGGAACTCGTGGGTATTTTTTCCCCTAGGGCATTCAATTTACTAGCATTAAAGGAAGTATTCCTCTTCCTTTTTCCTTTCCTTTCCTTTCCTTTCCTTTCCTTTCCTTTCCTTTCCTTTCCTTTCCTTTCCTTTCCTTTCCTTTCCTTTCCTTTCCTTTCCTTTCCTTTCCTTTCCTTTCCTTTCCTTTCCTTTCCTTTCCTTTCCTTTCCTTTCCTTTCCTTTCCTTTCCTTTCCTTTCCTTTCCTTTCCTTTCCTTTCCTTTCCTTTCCTTTCCTTTCCTTTCCTTTCCTTTCCTTTCCTTTCCTTTCCTTTCCTTTCCTTTCCTTTCCTTTCCTTTCCTTTCCTTTCCTTTCCTTTCCTTTCCTTTCCTTTCCTTTCCTTTCCTTTCCTTTCCTTTCCTTTCCTTTCCTTTCCTTTCCTTTCCTTTCCTTTCCTTTCCTTTCCTTTCCTTTCCTTTCCTTTCCTTTCCTTTCCTTTCCTTTCCTTTCCTTTCCTTTCCTTTCCTTTCCTTTCCTTTCCTTTCCTCTTTTTTCTTCCTCTTTCTTTCTCTTCTCTTCTCTTCTCTTCTCTTCTCTTCTCTTCTCTTCTCTTCTCTTCTCTTCTCTTCTCTTCTCTTCTCTTCTCTTCTCTTCTCTTTTCTCTTCTCTTTCTTCCTTTTCCTTCTTTCTTTCACATCCTCAAGCCTGGGAAATGATCCTCCAGGCTCAGTTCCTCATTCCCCCCAGGATTTCAGCACTCAATTCCCCAAGGCTTCCCCTGGCCCCAGCACATCTCAGTGGGAATTGAGTGCCTGGCCCTTGGGGACCTCAGCAGCTGGACCATACCAGAGGTCACTGCCCACCCTCAATCCCCGCTTGGTTGGGATTCGATGGGATTAATGCCCACTGAGTTGGAAGATCCCACCCAAACCTAGGCTTTGGTTGTAGGGAATAGATTGTAATCCCCAAAATCGCTGGGGCAGGCATGGCCTCGTGGACACTCCTGCTCCCTGAATCACCATGTTCGGCTCCGGGGAGTGGACCTTTACTCAGCATTTGCAACCCTGTGATTCACGGCGCCTGGTGGCTGCTTATACCCACGCGCAGCAAATCCACCTCAAAACAACCTCTGCCAGGATGAGCCAGGCTCGCCTTTCTTTTTGCAAAGAGATTTTCTTTTGAAGTCTCTGTCTGGCGAGCTAAAAATAAGACAGAAGGATGGGGGGAAGGAAAAGACTTTGGTGGCTTTGGATTCCAGATGTGTGGACACCAAGGCATTTGCACGCTTGGCTTCAGCATCTAAAAGGGTCAGACCTGCTGTTTCTAGGGGTGTGTACCCAAAGTGCCACCAGCCAGGACAGCTTTATTCCCCCAAGAGGTCTTGGGATGTGAGCAAAATCCGCCGTCACCAATGAAGCTGTCCCATCCAGGGAATCATGATTTCACCCTGGGATTTTGGAGCTTGGGTAGTGAAGTGTTGCACAGTGTGCTTCCTCCCAGCAAAATGCGCATTACTTGGCGTCATTACGATGGATTAGGGTGACTAGAGTTGGCTGAGGGGATGGCAAAGAAAAGTCACCCCTTTATCCACCCAGAGAGGCAGGAGCTGCCTGGCTGGTCACACACGAACCAGTTCTGCAGTGCTTCAAACCAGTCGCAGCACCTGATGGCACCAGCCCAGCTGAGCAGAGGGTGGCTGGGATTTGGGACACCCGTGGCTTCATGATTTCTGAAGACATGGAAGAGATTTAGGCTGTTGCATGTTCAGCTCAGGGCAAAGACTTGCTGGGGGCTGTGAATTTGGGTATAAAGAATCCCTCTTTAACGATCAGCTCGCCTTTGGTCCCGTGTCTGCCCAGCACCTTGCACAATGAGCCCCGATTGCAACCGGGGGTCTCAGCTCTCTCCTACAAGGTTTGCTACTGCCATGTTTTATGCACACTCAATGTCTTCTTCCCTCTCTGGGGCCTGGAGAAGAGCAGTAAATGGGATTTCTGGAAGCTCAACACCTTTGGGGAGGCAAAGCCAGTTCAATCTGCCCTTGTCATCATACCAGGATGAAACACAGACCAGGGAGTTTTCTGTTTGTGTGCTGATGACACCACCCTTTAACTCCATGACTAAGCTCTGGGGATGAGCCATACCCGCTCGCACCTTGTTTCGTCCTGCCAAAGCAGTGCACCTTGCTGCAGACACCAGGGATGAGGAGCATTCCAAAGTGCACTGCCACATCCATTGCGTTTCATAAACCCAGAGATCAGGAATGACCCATCGACCTCTGCTCAGCTCCCTCTTTGGGAATGTCCTCTGCTGTGCACTTCTGCCAAACCCGCCCCCCTCAGCCCCTGGATCCATCTCTCCCCGCATCTGGGACAGACCGAGCTGCTTTTGCCAGAGGGGAAAGAATGGTTCATCCATGGGATTTTTTGCTTTTCTTGCTTTGCCCTACAAATTGCAAATCCAAGGAGTGGCAAAGGTGTGTACCAGCAGGAGAGGACCATGCCTAGTGAGCTGGACACATTTCCTAGCATTGCTCCATCTTTTCACCCAAATCCAGGTTGATTCCCACATCGTTATTTTAGCACGTTCTCACCCCCCAACGTCTTTTCTCAAGAGACCAGATTTGACACCCTTATACCTAGCAAGACGTTTGCTTTCTGGGCTGAAAGCAGCCACAGCTTCTGGAGAGCTTTGAGTTTTCAGCTCCACCTGCTCCGTCCATCTCTGGAAAGGGCTGGGAGCCCTTAACCATCTTGTTGCACCTTATCTGCTGCATGCTCATTCCTGGCTCTGCCATCAGCTCGCCGGTGGCCTCGGCCACATAATTTCCCCTCCCGGTGCTCCAATTTCTATAAAATGGAGATAATGGCTGTGATTTCCCTGGCAAAACACTTAGATAACTCCAGCTGAAAAGCTTTCTAACAACCGGTGTGTGCAGAGGATGGTTTTATCACTATCTGACAGGTAGATTTGGGGTTGCTGGGAATTACATGGCTCTCAAGCATTTACTGAGCTGTTTTTAACCTCGTAAAAGCAAACCAAACCCATGAATGAGGAGAGGACTCCTCACCTCAAGGCTCACTTCCACCAGAGCCAAGTGGTTGTTATCCTGAAGTTACAGTCAATGAGGTGGGATGGGACCAAGTCACCCGCTTGGTTATCTTGGCCCGAGCAGAAAGCCTTCCCGGTGGAGATTTGTCTGAGCCGCTCTTCCAGCACTTGAGATTCAATGTTCCCTGAGAGCAACAGATTTTAACGCCTCCCTTTTTGTAAGAGCCAGGGCTGTATTTCATCCCTCATCCCCAGAGATTCTGCATTAGAAAAATTTATAAGCTTGGAGGATTGTACTTAGGGATGAGCTAATGGAGGCCAGGGGTGCCTCTTCTGGGAAATGCTTTGGTGGTCTGATAAAAGCTGGAAAATATACCTATTTTCTCCGCTTGCATCCATTCATCAAATAAAAGACACCAGGTCCCCCGGTAGATTTTGGCAGTCCCTATCAACCTGGGCAAACGAATAGGAAGCCCGGTGTGGGCACGAGCAGGCAGCGTTAGGCATCCTGCAGAAATTGCATCTGAAATGGAAATAACTTTCCTCTGCATCTGTAACTCTTTCCATCGGGAAAGAGGAGGGAGGGGTGTCTAACCTCCCAGCCGCATGCTTAGGACCCAATGGCACTGGTTGTGGGCAGGTTAAATATGGGATAAATTGCAGAAATAGGTGCCCAGTTGGCTTCCATCCAGGTCTGCCGACTGCAGGAGGGATTACCAGGTCAGGAGATGTACAGCGTGAATGCGGCTTTGCAGCTTCCCCAGGCTGGGCTGGTTCAGTGGTGTCGCCTTGCCCAACTGATGCTGCAAAGTTTTGCGCAGCAATGCTGTTGGGCATTGACATTTCTGTCCAAAAACCTTGGCCCCACTGAAGTTATTTGTATTTTGGAGGGCTCTCAGTGCTCACAGCTGCTTCAAGCATGGCCTTTGGGCAGCACCTGGAGCAAGGGCAAGACCTGGAGGGTGCAACACGCCTTCACACAGATCCCTCGGTGAACGCGATGGGACTGGGTAGGCTCTGGCTGCTCACCCTGAGTCCACCCCATATATCCCGTAATGCTTCACAGTGACCTTACAGGGCCAAGAAACCAACCCTGATCCTTCCCAGAGAGGCCAAGCACTAGGTGCAGGGGATGGTTTAACTATAGGCATCCTTTGGTGGTGGCCAAGAGGGATCCCACATAAGACCCATCAGAAACAGGCTGCAAGTTCTCCCCTTCACCCCAGCGAGCCCCAAACTCATCCTGCAAAACTACAGATGCTTTTGGTCCTACCATGAGGGACTTGGGTGAGCCCAGTGCTGGGCCATGCCTTCTTTCTCCTTTGGCAGATGCTTTGCCTCTTCTACTCCAGCCAGTTCTGACCAAGAGTCCTTGCCCCTTGCCTAATCACTGTGTTAATCCTCATCTCCCGTTCGGGGAAGCTGCACGTGTTGAGGGTTCACCACCCAAGATTTAAATCCCCAGCAAGTCTCAGAGGCTCACCCAGTCCCTGCGTGGCAGCTGTTGTAATCGTGCAGAAATGCTCATAATGCCACGAAAAGAAAGTTCGAAGGAGAAACCAACAATTATTGTTCAGCAAAATAACTCAATTCAGGGAAAGCCGGGAACCGGCGTGTTCACTTTCCTCCTGTCATTCCTCCGCTGAACTTATTTATTTTAAAATAAATTACCGGCCATCCTGTAAAACACTTTACTGGCAGCTTTTAAAAATGGCCTCTCCCTCCAGCTCCTAATGCCACGTTATCCAGCAAAAAGCGGTGTTTTGCAGACGGCAGCCATCAACCGCATTGATTTGTGTGGACTCAAAGATGAATGATAACGCCGGGCCATGGGATGGACGGTGATTTATGAGCCAGAGGGGAGCTGGCGGCTTGCTCCTCGCAGCCCGGGCTCCGGCACTGCTTGGGCAGGAGCATTGCATCACCATCCCGCTACTGGTCCCACTGGGAGAGGATTACTGGGAAGGGAGGATGGAAGGGCTCTTCTGCTTGTATTCATGGCCATAGGATGCCCAATAGGGTCATGGCACACCATGGCTTCCGACACCATCCTTGGGGACGGTTGCGCTGAAGGTGAGTTGAGGTTGGGTAAAAGCTCCTCAGGACGTGATACCTGTGGGTTTTGGGTACTATTTGAGCCAGCAGCTATTCATGAGTCCTGGGACGGAGGAAACATGGTTGCCAGTGGTTCATAGCTTGCCCTTTTGAGCAAAATCTCACTAACTCCAAAGCATGACCTGAAAAATGGATTTTCCATTTGCCAGCAGGATCCGGGCTCCGGGTGAAGTTTCTGTTGGGCTTTGGGCAGCATTAATGTCTCTCTCTGGCAGGGAGGCTCCAAAGGTTACGCTGGTGTGGAGCTCACCCAGACCTCCCGGAGATAGAAATACCGTCCCTCGCCTTCACCCGGTTACATCAATACTGTAGGAATTTAATTACCTTTGAGACCTTTAGCTCAGTACTGATATTAATATGGCCAACAGGTCTAAAAGGCAGAGAGAGGGGGGAATTTATACACCGGCTCACACGGACACACACGGAGCATGAGCGATAATTTCTTTAGGAAAGCAGCTGAGGCTCATCCATGGGTTCAGTAGGGATTTTTGTGGGCAAATCCAGGCCAAGCAGGGATGCACAGTTGGAGGAGAAACCCCACATCTAGGAATGACAGCTCATCACCACCTAAATTTAAGTTAATACTTAAATCCAGCTGGCTCGCACCCTCTCCCGCTGCTGTCCCCAGCGCCGGTCGCTTGCGCAAGACCCCGAGGAATACAATGACGTGGCAGGATTTTCCTTATAAAAAATTTCACCCTGCTCTGCAGGATTGCAGCGGGCTGGAAAATTCTGCTGGGCATGTGCAACTCTGGGTCGTGCTGGATGCAAATTACCTTGATTACAGGTTGGGTAATTATAGTCGCAGCACTGGCGGTTGGAGGGCTGCGGGGGGAAGCCCCTTTTTCTTGTTTTTTAGAGGCTGCCTGTGAATTAATCTTAAAACTTTCAACAGAGAAGGGGTGTGCATGCGTGGGGGGACTCTGCCGCTCCGCTCTGCTAAGAGCATAAATCACTTTTAGGGAATCGTAAATCAATCTCTTCCCGAGCCCTCCAGCCCGTGAATGCAATGAGGCGACGGTGGAGCTCATGCTTCACAGCCTGCATGCGACTCTGGCAAGAAAAACACTCTCCAAAACATAAAGAAGTCTTGAGAGTGTAAAAGCCCTTCATTCAGAGTGGGCAGACGCAGGAGGGTGGTAAAAGGGGCCCTGGAAACTATAGGTATTTAGATAGTGGAGGATTAGGGGGGGTTGTTAAGGGGATTAGTGTTGGAGGGCCTTTCCCACTTGGATTTTGGGGAAACAAGGTCTGAGCGTGGCTTCATCCTGTTTTAGTCCCTCTGGGATGTGAACACCTTTGTGCATTTATCCCCTCCACTCTCAACCTCTGCCCACCTTGAGCACCCGCCGCAATCCAGCCCCCGGCTGAAACGGGCCCTGGGGAGCCGCTGGCCGCCGGCACGCCGAGAGCCGGCGTCTTTGGTTTTATGGGGAAGTTTCGTGCCAGCGCCGAGCGCGCCGGCGGTGGGGCCGCTCGGGGGGTGCGTGCCTGTGACCCAGCGAGAGAGCATTAACTGCTCAACGCTTGAGCTGCGCACGTTGGGGTTTGCCAGTGGGAGCCACTGATTTCTCTCTGATGAGCATTTCGAACAAGTGTATTAAACGCTCAGCATCCTGCTGAGCCCTCTGCGCTCAGCATGGGTGATATATGTATTAACATGCCAGCAAGACGCAGCATTATTCTTATTAAAAGTAATTTATGCAGCCCCATCACTTGACATTTATGTTTCGAAGCCGGTATAAATCTGGTGTGCCCAGGCAGGGGGGTTTCTGCATGGATGGGCCGTCCCGAACGGGATGCTCCTGCTACCAAAAGCTTTGGTTTGAGGCCAGGGAGATGAGGGGCAGCTCCAGGAGGCTTTTATTAGGGGGAAAAAGGGAATATTTAGGGAAAGAGGACTAAGGAAGCACGCCGGCTCCTTCTCCTGTTTTGACTCAGCTGTTAATTTGACAGTGAATGACGATGGGGTGGTTGTAAATCTGCTGCCTGCAGATGCAGCCGGCTGAAGCCGTCTGCAGCGAGCCGAGGGTGGAAGCGTGACGGCGCGGTCCCCGAGGGCTCGGCGCCTCCAGGTGAGGCTCGACCCCGCGGGCTCTGGCTGCAGGGTGCCCCCATGCCGGAGCAAACATCCCAGCGTGAGCAGGGCACGGGGGTCGGAGCGACCGGCTGTGGCACGTCCCCGTGTCCCCAGGTCTGCCGCGCGCCAGCCACTCCATGAGCTCATCGCTCGGGGGATCTCTGACTCAGTAAATGACCCGTTGGAAGAAATGAGGGGGAAAAATACTGATGGAAAGTGAAAAAAAAAAAGAAAAGCAAAAGATCTGGGAATGTGGCTGTCTAATTTGACATCATCGGGCGCTCTTTCCATTCAGCCTCTGCCCTGTGCCGTGCTGGATGATGTCCCAGACCCCTGATGCGAATTAGTCCTATTGCCACACTGTGCCTCAGTTTCCCCATCTCTAAAACATCTCAGCGCTTGCTCGGAGAGGTCTCAGGGGGCCCTGAAGTGAGGTACGGCAGGCAAAGGGGCTTCGGTGGGGGTTATTTGCAGACAAGAGGGGAGAGGACCCCAAAGAGCACAAAAAGGATTCCAGTGAGCCCTGCCTTGAGCCCGTGGCACAATCCTGTCCCTGTGCCCTGAGGTGCCCCATTGCACCCCATTTCCCATCACCTGGGCTTTGCCAGCACCCAACGTGCAGCAACCAGAGGGCACCCTGGCCACCTTCTCCAAGCTGCCTATCTCAGCATGGGGTGAGCCACCCGCCGGAGGCACCTCTTTCTCCTGAGGGACTCCAAAGGGTGCTGAGGGCAACAGGATCATGCCCAGGTCCCTGGGTTACAGCGAGGGAGCTCTGATGGACAAGGGCTGGAGCGTGGGCACAGGCAAGGCTGTGCCGGGTGATGGACGAGAGTGGGGTGACACGGGGACAGACACCGTGTCCCTCTGCACCCCTGGCAGCCGGTGAGGGACCGGATCCAGCATCTGCAGCTCAATGGAAAGGGCCAAGATGGGGACAGGTACTGCCAGAAACCTCTCCTCGAATGGAGGCAGCCAGCGGGTCCTGCTGTCACGAAGAATATGGGGTGACCTACTTGCTGCGGAGTTTAACTCGGTGCTAAGAAGAAAATAAATGCCTTTACCTAAATCTGCTCTGCTTTCAGTGGCCTATATACCAACCTGCCTCTTTAGCAGCAGCAAGGTCTCCTCTGCCAGGAAAGCCCGCAGCAATGACCTGTTTCTTGCGCTGCCAATGCCTCCAGCCCATCACGGTGGCACGAGGAACTGGAGGAGCCTATACGCCCAAAGATGATGCATAAAGGGTCTCCTCCAACCTCCTCCATTCCTGTTCCTTAATATGGGATTTAATTTGTTTTTTTCCCTTCCTGGGGATAGCCAAGCAACATTTTCCCCAGGTTTTCTTGGTTTTGTAGGTCCAAGGACAAGGTTTTTGGGGGAATCACCTTGTCCCCATAACCCAAGGGTGGTTTGAGCTCATGGTACATACCCGATAGGTCCAACCTCCCTTCCTTGGGGGAGACACAGCAAAGTGTCGCGGGACGGTGGCAGAAAGGGGGATTGGATGGCTTGGCTCTGCAGAAATGCCTTTACTTTCTTAATATCCTCTTTTTTAGGGTACAATTATAGATTGGCTGCACCTCGCTGCCGTAAATCAGCATCAAAGGCTCCCTCACGTCAATAGGAGAACACATGTACTTACAAGACTATGGGTGTTTGATGCTAATAAAAAAAGATTAAACGAGAGGTCGTAATCACCCGCCGAGCCTGCCAGTGCCAACGCGGTGTGCGCAGCCCGGCCAGGCTGGAGGAGCCGGGGGCGACCCCCCGGGGACACCCCCACCCAAGGGCCCGTCCCTGCAGGGACCCACCGGGGCTGCTCCAGCCCCCGGCCCCTCCGCTCCCCCCCTCCCCCCCTCCCACACCCCACGCTGGATTTTGGGAACATTAATCACCCTCCCTAAACTGACAGTCCGGCTTTCTGTACCTGTAGCGATTATCCAAGCGCTTTAATGACACCTTGGACCCAAGGTATCAATTAGACATGTCAGGATAAGAACTGCCTTGAGCTGATTCAGCCCATCACGACCACAAGGCAGGGACCTGTTCCAGGCTCTCCCTGGGATGCGTTCAAGCCTCTGGGGCTGGGATGGCTCCGAAATGCCCGGGGGGAGGAACGAGACAAGGACTTTACACCTTTTATTTAGTGCCTCGTGTGCTGCTAACCTCTTCGCTTGTGGAACAGCTCCTGCAAAGAGAGGCAGGAGCGTGCTTGGATTTATGCTGTGGTGTGGGATAGGGTGGTGCGGTGTGCAGGGATTATAGCGAAATTTGGGTTCGATCATGGGGTAATGTGGGTTAGATGGGATCTCAGGTCCCTCGTCCAAGCTCCTGGTTGAGGTAGGGGCAGCTATGGGGTCAGAGAAGGTTGCTCAGAGCTTCATCATCCATCCGCCTATCCACCCATCCTTTTTCTTCAACTTTCTCCCTCCATTTCCCAGATTATTTTATCCCAGCCTGGTCCATCACCCACCTGTAATGGTTTTTAATGTCCAAAATCCTCTCCTGCTGCCTATGCACAAATCTGCATTATTTTCCTCCCTGATACATCCCAGCTTTGCAAATGTGATACCTGCAGACACCGCGGCTCCTGCTGTTGATAATTTTATTTTCTTTTGCAACCAGATGAGAGCTAAGCGGGGATTTTTTAAGCATCATTTCAGAGATGGGGAGGGAAAGTGCTCAAGGCAGACCCAAATCAGTAGGTCGCAGCATTTTGGGTTTGAGTTGCATCTCATGGGCTGTAAGCAGCATCCAGATGAGTATTGGGATGCAGAAAAGCCCCACACGGGAGGCAGAAAAAGCTTTGGGAAAGCAAAATCTGGTCTTGAGGGCTTAGGAGGAGCTGCTGAGCCACAGGAATGAGGATCTTCATTGACAGTTGCTTTTCCAAGGAGTTTTCCAAGCAGTCATCAGCCTAAGCATTGAACATGTGTGGGGCAGAAAGGTCTGTGGGGCAGGAGCCCCCAGAGCAGCCCCAGATGGGAGAGCTGTGCTGCAGGAGGGAGCTTGCCTGCTATTGCCCCAAAACATCCCCTCCAAGCAGGTGTCTCAGATCTCCTGGACCCTTTTGGGACGCTCCGCTCGCGGTGTCCCGTGGAGATGCAGTGCCATCAGGTGGGGTCTGGGGCACACAGAAGCCTGGAGCAGCAGCGGGGAGGAGCTGAGAGTCACAAATTGGGATGGTGAACATAGCAAGGGTGGATTTAAATCACCATTTTTCCGTCCCTTTGCCAGTGGTGGTTCAAGGCCCAAACGACCCCTATGCTGGCCATATCATGGGCAACCCGCGCAGCTGTGGGATGGGACACACGTGGTGTGTGAAGCACATCCGGCTCCCAGCTGCTCCAAGGAGCATTCCAGCACAGAGCAGATGTGCTCGTAGGTCACGAGATGGCTCCTACAGCTGTGGCTGCTCTTGGAAGATGCAAAACCCCACTCTCCAAGTGAGGATCTCTCTTTCTTTGGGTCACCCAAGACGCATGGACTCCAGGAGACCTCTTTCTCCTGACAAAGCCCAAACTTCTCCATGTCCTTCCCCTGACACCAGGTGGTCAAGTCGAGGATTTCCATTGAGGGAGACCAAAATATGACAAAATCACCCAACCAGTGCAAGAGGCTCAGGGCTTGGGCGGCAGCTCGGCCCGTGGTTGCTTGCCATGGCCAATGACTCAATGTGGTTGTGGGCTCAGGTTTTTCACATTCCTTCCTGCACGCAGGGAGGATTTCCACCCACAAACTGCAGTGCATG
The DNA here is from genome assembly GCF_047370975.1 of Nipponia nippon. Taxonomy (NCBI): domain Eukaryota; kingdom Metazoa; phylum Chordata; class Aves; order Pelecaniformes; family Threskiornithidae; genus Nipponia; species Nipponia nippon. The sequence goes on from NW_028262353.1 coordinate 1,955,496, forward strand.
TCCATGGCTCAGCACCCTTCCTCCTGAGAAAAGCCTCCAAGAAGACAAGAGAGCCTCAAAGCTGTCATCAACATGTGGGCAAGCCGATGAGCACTTTGTGGTGACAGAGGGCCTGTCTTCGTGAGCCGGCCTGCCAAAAATGTGTCTCTCGAAATGCCGGCAATGACATATTTTTGGGAGCTGGCTGCCTCCTACTTCTCTGGAGCTAGAAAGGCTCTAAAGCCAACGATCTGTCAAAGCCTAAGGGCTATAAACATGTGGTTTTGCCACCCAAGGTCTTTCTCCTTGGCTTTTGCCTTTGCCATTCTGGGACTGGGTGTTTTCTTTTTTCTTTTTTTTGAAGAGTCTGTGGGAGAGGGCAAATTTAATACAGCCTATGGTTCCCTGCGCAGCTTGGGCCCGCAGCTACACCACTTCTGGGCCAAGAACAACGCAAGAGTTGGGAGGCTTTGCCATGAAGCCACAGGTTTGGGATGCAGGACATCTCGGCTCCTCTCCACCACATTGGCCAACCTCTGCCCGTAATTCATCTGTTTCTGAGCCCCTGAGGGAAAAGGTCGGAGTTTTTCAGGTGGACCTTTTCTATCCTCCTAAATTAGGAGGGCACGATGAACCCATTTTATGTGGTGCACATTATACAGCACCAAAAGCAATTGAGATTGGGTCATTCCCAAGAAGTGTTCAACTAAAAATGACTGTGATACCCCAGGTTTTTTAGAGAGGGGGAAGAACAAGCATTTTTGGTTATCAGACCTCCAAGTCCCTCCTTTGGTAGCCCAGCTCTAAACTACCTCAGATAGAGAGGGCAGTGTTAGGCTTTGATTAATATTCAATGTAGATATAGACTCTTAAAGTAGTGCAATCATAGGAAAACCCATCAAAGCCGTTTTTTTTTGCCCAGCTGCTGACTGGGACTTGGAGATTTCCCATCCTTCTCCATTTTTCTCGGCTCTTCAAGGCACAAAAGCTGCTCCATGGTGCGATAGCCTGGATTGGACTCAGCTTGCTACATGCTGCTCAAGCTTTTGGCTTATTCTCTCATGTGCAGCAGATAGAGGGATTAATTTACTTTTCCTTTTTTAGCAAACTTTGACACGAAGCAGCTATGGCTGCTCCTTTTGCTTCCTCTTCTCTGGAGTCCTTGCAAAGACTGTGCAAGCAGGGTTGTGTTGTATTAGGCTTCTGATCATTCTCAGCATTTTTCCTGATTTATCCTCCAGATCGGTCTTGACTGAGGTGCTCAAAAGCAGACACACAGGTAGGACCTGTCTACGATAAAGGCTGAGATATCAAAGACTCCCGTTATAATCAAAGGTGAGGAAGAGACACCTGCAGAGGGTGAATCACTGGAGATCAGTACCCGAGATAGCGCAGATGAATGGTCCTCTGCCTGTGCATACTTCTCCCCACTGCCTATGTCAGGAACCAGGTGGAACCTGCTTAAATTCAGACGTTGCAGGATTTCAATTGGACCTGGGATGGCATGGGCTGAGGTGGCATTTCATGCTGATTGAAGCGGGGCGGGCACTTTGCCCCCCTCATTTATGCATCCCCATAGGAAGCTGGTGTGAACACGTGCAACAGTCTGGCATTGCCTGGATGCAGTGACAGGGAGCAAACAGGATCTGCCTTCCCTTTTTAATCTTTTAAAATTGTTTTTTCTTTTTTTTCCTCTTTCTTTTTTTATTTTCTTTTGGTTTTTTTTTCTTTTTTCTTTTTTCTTTTTTTCCACAAAGCATTGGTTTGATTCCAGGACGTTTTTTAAATAGCTTTCAGAATTAGCAGGAGGTGGGGCAGGGAATAGATCTGCTCTGGAGCTAAGCTGGGATATACAGGCTTAATTCATCACTCCAAGGGGAGCTTGGTGATGCAAACAGGCGGCAAAGGCACTGAGCTGAGCGGCTGCAATCCCGTCTTCTCTGGGGCACGCGGGAACGTCAGGGTGACTCAGAAAGCCGCTGTAGCTGCTGCTGGGAGAGGAGCTAGTCTGAGCCCGTCGCTGCACGTGAGAGTGGGCAAGGGAGGGCAGGCAGGGTTAGGATCGACGTGGCAGAGGCAGGCAAGAAAGCTGCGGCTTCTCAAAGCAAGAAATTAGCTTTGGAAACAGCGGCATTGCTCACCGCGGCCCTGGAGACACCAAAGGAGGGGAGGAGGAGGATGGGTGGGGACCGTCCATCCATCGCCATCCTCATTCTCCAAGCACAGAGTCCAGTGTTACTTGGGCGGGGACCAGGGCTGGGGTGGGAATGGGTCTGGCCCATGCACAGGTGGGTGGACGTCCGGCTTGTTGAGTTGGAGTCCCTCCATGTAGTTGCCCATGGGCCAACCCAGCCTGCCCTGAATGGCCCGAGTTGTGGGGCCATTCACTCACAGACCTGCTCTGTGAGATGTCTCAGATACCCTGGGGCACCTGAAACAACTCCAGACACCTACGTGTGGGCAACCCAATTGAGTCCTTGAACACTCCTGTAATCTTAGAAGACCACAGAGAAGATGTCCTCATGTGAGCTGCTGTTGCCAGGTTCCTGTACCAGTCTTGCAGAGGACCATATGCTCCCCAGCCATCACAGTGGCACGTTGGTCTCCATCTCAACAATGGCAAGACACAGAAAGGCAGATTCCTTGTGGGATTCAAACACCGGCATTCATGGAGGTGGCGTATGGAGTAGGTGCCTCAATCCTCATCTCTTCAAAGCCCCAATGTCACCAAGTGCCACCCCAGTCTCTGCATCTGCTGCACCTTCCCCATTACCCTGAGTCTCAAACAGCCCCTCAAAGCATCGCAACATGGCAAGGGGGAGGAAGAACCCAACCAATGGGCCATAAGACCTCAGCTATGGGCACCTGAGAGCAGCATTCAAGAGCAAAGTGAGGCTCAGGGCTGCACTGATGGGAGCAGTGATACTGGGGTCCCAGTGGATGGGTTTGGGCAGCTCGGGTCTCACAGGGCTTGTTCCCCATGTGGAGGTTTCTTGCCATGAGGGCTGGGAGGAGCATCTGGAGGAACCAAGAGACTCCTGTCAAATCTCTCCTTGTCCTCTTGGGTAAGACTTTGTCTTGTCTATCAACAGCTATTAAAGCCTTTTTACTCAACAGAGAGACTGCTACCTCCAAAAAATCTCCTCCCATCCTGATTTTGCCATCTTAGCTGGGCCAGATGGCCCTTACAAGGTGCCTAATTCTCTCCACTGGCTCCAAAAGAAGACTGAGCAAATTCACACCACAGGGACAGGGCGAAACATCTCCTGGTCTACACTTCTCCATACCAGGGCCAACACGTTGCCTTCTTCCTTCAGGTTCTTTTGGGGTGGACATAGGGTTAGGAAGTGCCCTGGAGAGGTGGAGGACGGGATGAAGAAGGCCACCCTTGGCACCAACAAAGCCAGGTCTTGCTTGCCTTCCCCCTGCAGCTCTTGCCGTGTGGAGACGTGCACCTGAAGAGGTCATGAGTTGAGAGGAGACATCTTGGCAGTTCGGTTGGCGGAGGAGGCAGGGAGGAGGCAAGGGGGTGGGTTTGTTCTAGGCAAGGAGACAACCAGGCAAAAGAGTCATGAGTTCTTGGCTATGGAGGGGCCCATTCCTTGGAGAGAAAATTACTGGCAAATGGCTGAAACATTGAGTGTTTCTCCCCAGCCCTTCCCTCGCTGAGAGCAATATGAAGGCAATTATTAGAGCTACTTCTGAAAGGAAAAGTGGGAGGGAGAGGAGGGGAAAGGAAAAAAAAAAAAAAGAAAGGGAACAACCTGGGGAGCTGAAAGCTGCTGCCTGGATGTGGGTTTTCAACAAGACTGCTTGGCACATCTGTTTGCCTAACCCAATGCATCACACAGGCTCCGAAAGCTATAATCAGGCAATTTCAGGGTGTGGAGCTGGGCACTAAATAAGTACTGAGATAAGTGCACACATTGTTCACACGCCAAGAGTCAAAGAAGTGCAGACGGAGAGACCTGTGTTGGCCCAAGCCGTGAAATCATGAGAGCCTTGGGGGCTTGGGGATGGTGGGGACGGTCCTGGGACTGGGTGCCGGTTGTCTCGCAGCAAAGTGCCCGCGGGGAAAAGGATGAGCATGAAGAAAAAAAAAAAGGAGGAGAAAGCAGCCTGGCTTCTGCTTCTCCGCACCTCCCCACGCCAAAAAAACCCTCGGTGTAAGTGTCAATGGCGTCATCGCGGAAAGGTGGTGCTTGTCACAAATAAATCAGCCCTTGCCTTTTAGCTGTGATGATAATTATATGGTGTCTTAAGTATCTGTACAAACTGTCAGGGGAAATATATGGTGAGTAAAGAAACTTGGAGCTTGCTAGCAGGGAAATGTTAAGATGTCTCAGCTTAGCTGCTACAAAGGAACCTTGTCTGGATTTATTTGGGGGTGGGAATGATGAAAGGTTGGATTCGTGTCCTTTCTTGTCCGTCAGGAGACATTTAATGTGGTTGTATAACCCTAATGGTTTTTTTAAAAGGAAAATTAGAGAATTGGAGGTTTGGGAACACATGCGGTCCAGGGGGAGGGAGGGCAAAGGCCGGATCCTGGGCATCTTCTGTGGTGGCAGAGGTGGCCCTCCTGGCCAGGACAGTGGGGTGGCAGCACCCCAGGTGCTGCTGCTCGGCAAATGGAAGCCCAGAAAGGGCAGATGGGGCCAGGAGCGATGTTAATTCAGGATCAAACCCCACGGGGCATATGCATGAGTGAGCGGCCGTGCAGGACTTTCACCCGCAGGTGCAGATATCATCTTGGGTTTAGGAAATCCCCAGACTGTGGATGCTCATAGGTAACTTTGTCCGCCGCCTGCCTGTCATTGGAGCCCATAACTGCGAGCAGGCAGCAGCCCAACTCAGAAAATACCACCAACAGGGACTGACCCTGGCTCTGAGAACATCCCCAGCCTCGCCGCACGGCTGGCTCCAGCCATGCTGGGCGCCTATGGCAGGATACGGCCCTGTCGAGGCAGCATTCCTGCATTTGACTGGGTTTTTCCAAGGGCGCCCATCACCATGGCCTCTGGGCACCTGGTAGCCGGGCTGAGCATGTTGCATCCATGGCCGTCACAGTGCTAAGAGAAGCTGTGGAGGCGCCGAAAGGGGGTTATGCTTTGATTTTTCTCCACCCAAACACAACCGGTAACCATGTGCAAATCAAGTTTGCCCAAAAAGCATCCATTTTACCAAAAAACGCTCCATTCCTCCCACATTTCCTTTCCTCTTGGGGCTCCCGGTTTTGGTGAATCCAAGACCTGCCCTGCACACAGGTTGGGTTCAGGCACAGATATTTCGGTACTAGGCGTGGCTGCTTACACAAATTATAATTACACCAACAAAAACCCCATGGGGGACACGGTTACAACGGCACCGAGGTGCCAAAGACGGTTGTGGAGATAATGAGTCCTCAACAGACCACGTCTAACCCAGCACCTTCAGAAGAAGGCGTCAGCACCGCCGTCCCAGCTTTACAGGCAGGGAAACTGAGGCACAGGGCCATGATTTGCTCAAGGTCAGCCACCGTCAGGACCGGCCTCACCCCTTGCCGCCGCCGCATTTCACATTCCTCCCTCTCCTCAGCAGCCCACGGCCGGGAGCTTCTCGCACGATATCCTACGTGAGGGCTCCTGGGTTATTAAACGGAGCCAGGGCTCGGTGTCGGGAGGGATGCTGCAAGCTCGCACACGCTGGGGCTGGGTTAATCCCCGCCGGTGCAGCTGCAGCCGGGCAGGGTGGCTCTGTGCTGCGGTGGGGTCCAAAATGTGGGGTTTTGGGGCATCCCAAAGATGGGGGAGCTGGCGATCGGCCTGAGCGTTTTCCTGTGTTGTCCCGAAGCGATGAGTTTGTGGGTCAGCAGATATTTTAGTGCGGAGACGGGGGCTTGGCAGCCCTGTGGCTGTCCCTGTCCCCATCCCAGCGGCTCTTGAGGGCTCGGAGGAGGGGGTCACTCATCCAGGCAGGGGGGCAGTTTGCAAACGGGATGGTGCAGAGCATCTGCCCTTGGAGCACTGCCCTGGGGGGGCCACATCCTGCTCCAGGGGCTGCATCCCACCCCAGCCCCCCTTTCCCACAGGGCATCCCCCCTGCAGCACCACCCAAGGGGCTCTATCCTGCCCAGGTCCTGCTGCCCTTGCCCCCTCCCCTTCAGCCAATCCCCCTCTGCCATCTGTCTTCCTGACCAATCCCGTGCTGCCACCTGGCTCTCCTTCTAGCCAATCCCGTGCTGCCACCTAGCTCTGCTTCCAGCCAATCCTGTGCTACCACCCATGTTCCCAGCCAATCCCATGCTGCCCCCACCAGGGGTATATAAACCCCCAGCAGCCGCTGCCCCAGAGGGCCTGTGCAAACCCTTTTTGGGGGAAAAAAATGGGGGTTTTTGGTTAGTGAAGCCACCCCAGAGCATCCCAAAACTGCACCCCTCAAGACCTCCTCCCTGCCCGATACAGCTCCGATGCCACCTGAGCTCGTTAGGGCCTGGTGCTAATTGCCTTTCAAAGCCAATATGGGCATGGGGGCTCTCATTAACCCCTGCCCGGTGTCACCGCTCTGCCAACGTGCCTCGTGAAGCTGCAATTAAAACAAAGCTCATCTGCATGCCGAGCTCTTTGGGAGCGAGCCAGCATCCCATTTTTTTATTTTATTTTTCCCCCCTCCTCCTATTTCTCCTCGACTCTCCCCAGTTCCTTCGCTTGTTTATTTATTGGCCTTTTATTGCAACGGATATTTGCATGGAAACTGTTTCCTGCTGTTCCCTTCCCACTCCAAGCCATCATCCTCGGGTTGTGACATTATAGTTTCCATGGCAACGCGTTGAGATGCCACAGAGGACCGCGCTGCCTTCAGGTGGGGAGTCGGGCAGATGGAGCTGGTGAGAAACAAAGAGAGGAGGGAAGAAAACACCCGGTTTTGTGCGGCTGTGGTGGTCTGGAACTGTGCTGCAAAGCCGGGGCGCGATAGCGGGAGATGCCGGGTTTGGGGGTTCGTTGCTGAGCTGCGTGAGGATAAACCGTGGGGCTGAAGGTGTCCGAAAACTGTTTAAAGAAGGGATGGGGGGGTGATGGGGAGGGGGTTGCTCAAGGGCAAAAGGTCTGAGGTGGTTTTCTACTTGCAACCCAGAGCACCCTATTTCACCCAGGGACGCCCAAGACGTGGATGGGTTCACGCATCTTCAAGAAAACCCCTTAGCATCCCCATTTGAGGACACTGGGAGGTGCAACGCTGCTTCTGCACAGGCAGCTCTCTTGACCCGTTCCCCCCACCCTCCAAAACCCTGTTCTCCTCCAGATCTGCCCAATTTCCAGCCGAGGCTGCCGGCTGGTGTTGTGCCTTCCCCTCCTCGGCTGCAGGCGGGGATGTCTGGAAATCGTTAATCCCAAGAATGCCGCCGAGTTTCTGGCACAATGGGAAGGGGACGGGGTCGATCTATAAAACCTGAGCAGCCTGAGAGCGGGTGGTTTGCGAGCTTGCCTCTCCTTGCCTTGGCCTCTTCGGCAGAGGTCGGGCTCTCGGCTTTCCTGAATCCATCCTGATGGCTGCTGCATCTCCAGATGTTTGTCATCCAGGTCGGGCTCCTTGGTTAGGTGCGTGCCCAGCCACAGCCTCGTCTTCCAGCAGAGACATGGCCCTTGGTGTGGCCTCATCGGGTCACACAAATGTTCTCTCTGCTGTGGGAGAGACGAGACGTCTTCACAGAGGTCTGCTTGCTTGGCTGCCCTTGACCCCTAAAAGTGACCCTCTCTTGGATGCAAAAAACCTTCACGTGCTGATTTCAAGGGGATGGTGTGAAGTTCACGTTTTGCCTTTCATCAGGAAAATTGCCCCTGTAAAGGGTGGGATGGGTTGCATTAGGTAGAAACCCCCGAAGTGCTTATTTCTCACAAGTTTCATGCACTTGGGCAGCTGGGGAGAGCAGAGGGTACCCTGGCATCTCACCTCCATGCACAGCTGTGCCATGCGCCCAACCTCCCTTAGACATCAGCGAGTCCACACGGCTGACGCGGAGGTGGCACCTCCAGGAGAAAGGACATCGTGGGACATCTCCAGTCATTGAATGGTTTAGCAAAGGTGAAGTCCAACCCACGTCCAAGCAACCTCTTCCTCCAGACCTCCTCAAAATGGATGCCGAAGCCTTTGGATAGCTGCCGGCACCTCTCCTGCACCATCAGCCCATGTGCTGGCTGTCTCTCACCTCATTTTTGGATCACATTTTGAGCAAAGCTTCATCTTTCCCTTTCCCAGGACCAGCCCTTGGTACCTTTGTGCCGTCTTTTGTTGTATTTTTATTTTTATTTCTTTCCCAGTCTATAAAATGGCAGTAATAGGTGCTGCAAATCAAGGGTGTCTGGATGCTAAACACGCTGCCACTCGCCGATGGGCTCTTTGTGACGCCGGCACAACGATGTTGATTTTTTTTGCACAGAAAAGAGCTTGGAAAAGATCATTTCTCTGCAAAACTAAACCATGACTTCCTGCAACAAAGGAGGGAGCTATTACTGCAAAAAAAACCCCTGCTGACTGCAACCAGGACACATCTTCGCAGTATATTACTGCTTATTGGAATATTCCCTGCATCTACTTTACCATATGTTTGTCCTCCCTCATTTTAGGTTGTGCTGCTTTGCTAAATTACATGTTTAAAGCCAACCAAAGTAGGAAGGAGGAGAGGGGAGACTGGAAACACACCGGGGGCTTTTCTTTTGCAAAACCGTCTCGGAAAACGAGGCACGGCGCTACGCTTGCAGCCAAAGCCGACCCGAATTTCCTTGTCAATTAGATTTGGAAGGGAAAAAACCCAAGCGCGATGGCTGCGTCTTCCATTTTTGATTCCCCTTGCAAGTCACAGTGGAACAATCGGCCGCTCTGTTCGTGCTACTCTCTATTCATACGGTAATTAGAAAGCTAGGAATGACAGGCCGTTTAATGACGGCTGTAATATGTACCTGCATCTCGCACAACAGCTGGTGCACTGGAGAAAATGCAGCCATGTTTCTTTGAGATGGGCTAATAGGAAAATCTTGAGCTAACAAGGAAATAAATCTCCCCAAGGCTAAACTTCGCAGAAAATGGTTTCGTGTGCAGAGAAAGGAATTTTAAACAAGTCGGGCCAAATTCAGCCTGGCTGGAGCTGAACCGGCGCTGCTGCGGGTGCCTTCAGCCCGCTGCCGGCGTAACGGAGCTCAGTACCTGCGCCTCGGCGGGTTTTTTTTTTGCCGTTTATGCCGGTATAAATCAGGACTGACACGTCCTGAGCCGCTGGGTTTACACCAGGCTGTAAAAGCCGTGGCTGGGCAGATGCGAAAGGACGCGGCGGTCGGGGCCGGGGGCTGCTCCCCGGGGCCGGTGTGCGCCGTTAGCTGCCCGTTCTCGGCATGAGATGGCAGCCGTGGCGAGGGCAAGGCTGCGACGGAGGGCCTCGTGTCAGGGGGGATGCAAGGAAACCCCCCCTGGGTATCACAGGGGATGAAGAGTATTAGGAGGGATCAAGCGCCTCGGCTGGAGGTGCTGGTGCCATGTGTGATGTCTGAGCTCAGGCTCCAGTTTTTCAGGCTCCAAGAGGCAAAAGACCCAAGGATGGGCTGAAGGCTAAACCAGAGACCTTGGCTTGGCCCCAAGTGACACTGTGAACCATTTGGAGAAAGTTCTGCAGAGAAAGCAGTGCTTTAGCTAGATCACTGTGCTCTCCGTCTGCACAGGACGGACGGATGCATGCATCGCTGTGTCAGACCATGGGGTTAACCCTCTCCCTTGGAGCCCACATCTGATTTCCAAAGGGGATGTGATTTCCTCGGGGTGTTTTCCCAAAGAGCAGTCACCTCCCCGTCAGCTCCGGGTCTTCTGCTTTTCTCCGCTAGATCCACCAGCACTGGTTGCCCTCGTGTATTCTTTGTGTCTCCTTGGGTGATGGCAGCTGGGAAGAAAGAAGAGAAGAAGCTGAGTTCTCCCGGCATCCCCCAAAGCCCCTCTCACCTGATCTGGCCGCAAGACCGGGGCTAATTTCAGCATGCACAAGGACATCCCTTTGCACAGCACCCCATCCAATGGGGACCACCCCGAACTGCACCCGTCAGCCAGACCTTTAGGTGCCCAACGGGAGCCAGTTCAGGTCGCAGCTCCTCCGTCTCATGGTCCACAGCCAGGAAAGGGAGCAGGATGGGACCAGGAGCCCCGCTCTGCCATGAATTACAGCCGCGGGGCTGCCGAGCCCCAGCCCAGCGAGGACCTGCCGGTGCATTCTCGGCACGGCGATGATTTGCAGCTCGGCCCAGCCCAGCTCGCTGCGTGCCTTCTCCAAATGGATCCGTCTGAACCAGCTCAAGTTCTCCCCAGCACTAATTGATTTCTGCTTGCAGCCGGCTCCCTTTCAGCCCCCTGCTAGCCCCCAGCCCTCAGGAACCCGGAGATAAAGCCCCAGGGTCTCAGTTTCCTGTAGTCAACCTCCAAACATCTGATCAAGTGTCTGAAGTTGTGTGGATTTCTCTTTTTTTTTCTTTTTTTCTTCCCCTTTCTCAGGCATCCCCTGGGAAGTTCCCAGAACCATTCCTCATTTCTTCCAGCCATCTGCTCCGACCCACAGCGAGAAAAGTCTCCCTTCCTCCCAAACTCCCCTTAAAAAACGCGTTAATCCAACCCGGTTGGGTCGCACATGGGTTTTGCAAGGGACGTGGGAAACAGCTCCTCGGCAGGAGAGGACCTCAAAGGAAACCCGGAGCAAGCGGAAAGCTTTTGGGGAGCGGCGGATGGGGGAGAGGGCGAGCTCGGTAGCATCCCCAGTGCCGTGGAACGGGGCGTCTCGGGGGGCCAGCCCCGACCGTTGTCAGCCCATAAAAAGGAATCCTGCAAACAACTTCTCCGTGTCCTTCCAAGGGAGCTGCTGCTCCGCTTCGTCCCTCCTCGGGCTGTAATTTAAGGGCTGGGAGGGGGTGTGCGTCCCTTCCTGGAACCGCTGGTGCTCCGCATGCTGTGAATAATATTCCGCTTTTTCCATCTGTGACTAGATTTACGACCCGGCAGCTCCGTTCAGATCTAGGTCTGATTTCGACGGTCGATGCTGGAATGTGATATTTTCCTAAATGTCCCTGTAGTGCCATGAAATCCAGTTATAAAGAAAACAAGGACATGTTTTAACAATAAAACCAATGTGCATGATCTAATTAAATGGCATAATAAAATTAGGAAATAAATGCACAAAGCATGAAAACCTGTTCCTTGAAAAGTGAATCAAATTGGTTACTAAAACGAGCATTTATTCCTTGTGAAGGAAGCTGGAAGATCCTGCCCTCCTTCTCCGGGAAGGGATCTCCAAGCTGTTTCCAGGTTTTGGGAAGGTTTAGCCATTGAGGGCTGTTTTTCTCCGAGAGCTGGACGGAGCAGCCAGGAGGGGGAAAAGGAAAGAAATATTTGCCTAGTGGATGTATTTACCTGCTGGAAAACCCATCCCGTGCACGAGGTTAATAAATACATCGCAAAGGAGCCCAAGATGCCAAAGCTGGGGGAGGAAGGGGCTTGCTGCTGGGGTTAACTCCAACAAGACCCAGAAACACGGCTGGGAGACAACCACCACCCTACAGAGCTGCTATTGGCCAAAAAAAGGAGCAAATTTGGTTGCCCGACTCTTAAGCTCCTCTGAAATGCAAATAATATTAATTTCTTCTTATCCATAAGCTTCTTTGTGCCCTCCAACAGTGGGTTTGTGAGCTGGAGTAGGGGAAACTGAGGCAAGGGCATTTAAACCGGGAGCCCAGGGGACGTTCCCAGCCCGTGGCCGCGGCTGCGAGCCATGCCGACTCCGTGCATGCGAGGCGGAGGAGGTGAGCTTGACTCACCGACTTAGGGCCGCGGATCCCGCTGCGCTGGCAAGGGAAGAGGGAGCGAGGCCAAAGCTGGAGCCCTGGTTTTGCAGCCAGCACTGGGCAAAGAGAAAAGCCAGGCTCCGGGTGGGAGCCCGATGCTAAAACCTGGCAGCCCCGGGATGCTCGGGCTGTGCTGGAGGCTCCTGGGGTGGAATCTGCAGGTTTTTTTCATTTTTAAATTTTGCAAAACTTTGAAAATTGAGCCTGGACTTCGCAAACCTCAATGTTTCGAAATGGAGAGCTCCAACATTTGCAATTATCCCGGCTATTGCGCATGATCCGAGTCGGGCTGGTGCCCACAACCAAGAGGTTCTGGGGGGGCTGAGACCCACCTGGGGGTGCCCACCTCTTCCCTCCCGCTCTCCTGACGATGCCAGTAGAAAATTCCCTTTTCCTTTTCTGCTTGGCACCGCGATCCATCCTTCATCGAGCCCATCCATCAATTAGCTTGGCACGCACTCCCTCGCAACTCTCTGTGTCATCTCGCATACCCCCATGGTGTTAAATAATTAAACCGTAGCACGTTGTAAAGGAGAAAAAAAATAGTGATCTGTCTTACAGCTGCGGAATAAAATCGTTTGGCACCGATGCCGAGATCAGATATCATTCTGGCAGGCGACGGTGCCAAAGCTGGGCGAGGGATGGGGCTGGTGGCCTGGTAGATCTGTGGGATTTCGGATGCCCCCGGTGCTGGATTTGGCCCCCATGGCAGAAGGAAAAACTCTCTGGCTTTGCTGCAGTGGAAGGGTTTTTTTCAGGAGATGGGAAAACCTATTCAAAAATAATTATTGCCCAACATCAGGCGATATTGTGAACTCGTAACTCAGCGCAGGAACACGGGGTGCTTGGGTTATTGCTTTAATCAGCGTTGCAGGGTGTCGATAAGGACACGGGGTCTTATTTATTGCATAGGTGAGAGCACGTTTCGGCTCTGTGCCGGATCCTGCAAACCTCCCGGCGGGGACAGAGCTCCACGTGCCTTCGCGGCGAGAAGCTGAGCAGCGTTTCTGAGCCCGCGGGAGATGTACGGCCACATCCAAACACCGGCACAGCTGGAGCAGGGGACACAAAGTGGGTAAAAAACCCAAGAGTTTGGGATTTTTATTTTTGCTTTGCAGTTTTACCCACTAAAGAAACTTTCTGATTTATTCTCGGCCCCCATTTTTCACGCTTAAGGGCATGACACACATTATCATTCACCACCTTCGTTTACATGTAGCAAACATAGGTCAATTTATTTCTAAATCCCCTTTTTTATGGCTCTATTGAACTATTTGCCACATTATTTATACGTTAATGCGATGAATCCCTCTGGATATCACACTGTCTAATAAATAACGCGACAAATCATTAAGCAGGGTGATAAAATCAAGCCATTTAAAAATACATCAACCTGTGTTGCTTTCGTGTAAAATAAGCTCCAGGGGCCCATCAGCACGAGAGAGGAGGCGAGAGACACACGCACACGTGCGCACACACAAAAAAAAGGCAAAACACCTGCTTTTGCTGAATACCCTGGAAAAACGAGGATCTGGTTAGCTGGGGGTTGGTGGTTTTTTACGTAGGCGATGAGGCTGGAAGAGGAAGGATGAAATGAAAGGGGGAGGGATGATGCGGGATTGCGTTGGGGAATGGATGGGTGGTTGTGGGTGTAGAGTTGAAGGCAGCCGGGTGAAACTCGTCCCCGAAACCATGCGAGACCCGAATCCCGCGGTCGGCAGGACAGCGCATGCGGGCACAGCCCGGCTCGGCCGTCGGCATCCTCCCGAAACGGTCACGTAGGTAACGCAGGTAAAGCCGGCTTGCTGCAACACGCCGAGACGTTCGCAGCTCCTGGCTTTGGGCGAGGAAAGGTGCCGGGTGGGAGAGCGGACCCGCAGCCCCGGCACCACATCTGGGATTTTCCAGAGCAGCCATGGCTGTGGGATCCCAGATCCCGGGTGGCCAAGTCATGCAATGGCGAGCGGGGAGGAGAGGTGGCATCTCACTCACTATCTACTCAAGCAACCACAAGGCAGATTAGATAGTAGGTGCTTTCACAATTGCATCCCTGATAGCACCCAAAATCCTTCCAAGGATGAGGGAGGTGACCAAGGGCAGCGGGAAGGCAGTGTCGGAGGAACGACAGCTCCCGTCATCTTGCCTTCATCACCCACTTCTCATCTTGCCTTCACCAGCCACCTCTCGACATCCCTACAAACCGATTTCCATCTTCAGGGGCTCCATCCCCGCTCTCTAACAGATCCCCCAGCTCCACGCGGATCCCAAATCGGAGGTGCCTTTGCTGGGCACCGTCTCACCCAAGCCCAAGGAGAAAACCCGCAGAACTCGCCTGCTCGCTGCTCCACAGCCATCGCTTGCCTCTGGCACTTACAAATGATGTAATCCACTTTATTTGTGTGACAACAAAACGGTTATTATAGTAATAAGTATAATTAGCACAAGACAATTACCATAATAATACATTTCCCTTGTTCCAGAGGTACTTTTAAAAAACAGGTTTATTTAAGATTTTGAAGGAATAAATAAAAATTGCCCGGCGAGGCGCAGCAATAAAGTATTCCGTTGTGCTGATGTATGGGGAATGAAAAGCAGCTTCTGCCAGAGGCGAGCATGGACTTGGAGGTCATCGGGTTGCTCTTTGCCTGGAGCTCGGGAAAACCTTATCCCAGAGATCTTCTCCAGGCAGGTGATGCAGCTGGGGAGAAATGGGAAATATGTGGGATAACCTGGAAAAAGCGCTCCCGTGTCATCTCCCGATGGATGCCGCCCATCAAGCTGGGGGATGCCCCTTGGACGTGCCATGTGCTGGACCTCCAAAAGACCCCGGTTTGGTGGCCACCATGGGAGGAAATTCCCTGAAAACTTTTTCAGGGCTCGACGCTGTCGCTTTTGAAGCTGCTACTGGAAAGCAGAGCTTGAGGAACTGCCAGCTGCAGCCAGGACTTACGGCGGGATAATTACATCAGTTAAAAACCTGCTTTTTTTTTTTTTTTTTTTTTTTTTAGAAAACACACCCTTCGCGTCCATCCGCAGAGCAGGGAAGCTTTTCCAGGGAGCTTGGGTCTGGAGGTGCTTCAGGGCTGGGAGTTGAGCATCACGCAAAGGGCTTAGCTGCTCCGTCGGGGTCTTTAGGCTAGGTTTTAAACCCAGAGTGGTTAAAAATAGTCTGGGAGACGCGTTGCTACCATGACACCCTCGTCTCCAGCAGCGATGGGACGTGTCTGGCTCCGGTCAGGATGAAAATGTCACCTTTGCTGGACCTTGTGTCCCTCCACTGCGTTGAACAAGAGATGGCGAAGCTGTGGGAGTGGCGTGGTCCCCTGCTAACCCCCCCACCCCGAAAACCCCTCCCCTGCTCGGTCCCCCATATCCCAGTGCCTCTCCCTGGTGTGGATTCTCTGGTGGTTTGTAGGGTTGTGCCGCTTCTCCTTTGGTCGGAGAGGTCACGTCCATGGAGGTGGGTCAGTAAAAGGGCATTTTCTCACCCAAAACGATTGGTGACAAAGTATCCGGCTGGAGCTGTGGGCGCAGCAGAGCCAGCTGCCAAGGATGACAGCCAACAAGGCTCTTACTGCTGCCCCTCCTTGGCACCGCGTGGCCCCATGGGCAGCATCTCCCCAGCCGCCGCACTCAAAAACCAGTTCAAAACCAGTCCCAGGCTCAGCCTCTTTCCCCCCTTGGGTCGCCCAACGTTGCATTGGCAGGACACCTCTTCCAGAACATCAGTCCATGTTTTGGGGCAGGATTTGGGGATTTTGGGTGGAGGCAGCTGCGTCAAAGCTGCCTGGTGCTGACTCGCAAGGGCCGAATCACCTTTTTCTTGGTCTCCTGGCCAAAAGGGATGGGTTTTCCACCCAGCACAGCAGAAGAAGCCGCTGCCACTTCAGGATGGCGTTTGACCATCAGTCAGTAAAACCATCCCGAATTTCCCGAGCCGTTAGCATTGTTGCATTTAACCCCTTCCAGCTTGTCCCAGGAATGGGATCTGCAGGACATCACCTTTTGCTCATCTCCTTTCCGCAAACTCTTCAGGTCGAGCTCTTCCTGCCTTTGAAGCAGGCGGCGTCTCCCGACCGTGCCGAAAGCCTTGAGTGTAAACACAAGCCTGGCCTTGGTATTTTTAAAAGATGCTTTGAAAAATTCACTTCAGGACTATTATTCCTGCAGCCTTATTATTTTCAGATGCAAAGAGCAAGCCGTTTGGCAGCCGGCAGCCGGAGTTAATACAATGCAAATGCGGCGAATCCACCGCAGCTGAACTCTTTACATCCCAGAGTAAGGCTGCGCCCTTCATTTCTTGACAATGGCTCTTTGGAAAGACACCAAAACATCTTCTGCAAAGGATTTTCTCTTCTCAAGTCTGGTTCAACCAAAAGTTTATTAGTGGAAAGGGGGTAATGAAAATAACGTGAGCTGGCATCGTAAACACGCACACTCAGACGGGGGAGCCGAACGCAGTTTGGAACAAGCCGTGTAAGCACCACAGTATCGTATTCCTGCAATCCTCCCAGCCAGCCAAATGCCAATAATTAGCCATAAATAATACCTAGGCTCCTCACAGCAGGTTAATCCACTATAAACATGAACCGAGCTGGAGAAATAACCCGAGGATGGAAAACAGCCTGGTAGCCAAGTAAAAAGTTTTGCGCAGACGGAGCCGTTGCCAGATTTCAAGTTGCTGGATATAAACAGTTTCTTGGCTCGTCCTGCGGCTGCTTGGCCACCGAGCATCCCTGCCTCCACGGGGGGTTCGGGCTGCTCCGTGCTGCGGTAGGGACACCCGCCAGCTGCGGTCCTTCCTCACGGTGCTCCTGAAATCCCGGTGGGACGCAGGTGGGGTTTGCGGGGCCCGCAAGGGTGGGCGCACGGGGGCTACTGGGGACGCTGTTGTGAACGAGCAGCCCAAGATCCATCCAGATGGACCAAAGTGTGGAGCGGCTGGGGGGGATTTCACCTGCCACCGGCCCCGATTTCAACCTGGGGTGGATCTCAGGAGACATCAAGGTGGTCATTTGACCTACAGCCCACCAAGTTTTCCAGTGGCGGTGAAGGGAGAGGAGAGCCAACCCAAAATACACCTTTTCTCATGCGTCTGCGGGGAGGTCCTGATGTTGAAGATGATGAAGCCCGGCCGTGGGTCGTGGCCGTGGGTGGCTGGGAGGTGCCGGAGATGCCACCAAGCTGCTGAGATGGAAACTCAACCTGACCCCCTGCTGCGGACCCTCGTCTCCCACCGCCCAGACAGGCCGAGATCGGGTCACCCGGGATGCCGGCTCACGCTCGATTCCCCTTCGCGGGAGCTGCCAAAGCTTAGTCTAAATAGAGGACTGTTAAGTCAGGCAAATTCCCATCCAGGACCTCTCAGCTGCTATTTATAAAAGCTGCTGCTTTCATCAGAGCCGAGCGGGAGAGCGAGGAGGGCTCACACAATCTGGGAGAGGAGAAGCAGAGTGGCTGGAGCAGCGTGTCTGGTTTGAAGACAGCACCGTGTCCGTAACACTGTGCAGATGCTTAACCAAAGCAATTTAGTCATCAGTTGCTTTCATTTTCCTAATGTTTTTTTTCTTTTTTTTTTTTTACCCTTCCCATGTGCATTTTTCCCCCCTTTTCTTTCCAAGCTACAAACCCCACATGCTTTCTCCCCCCTCGCAGGGATAACCCCAGCCCTCCATCAGGGGTAACCTCCCTCCAGCCCTGCCCCAGGCGGTTCCCGTGGGCCAAAATGTCTTTTTCAATGTCACAGGGGTAGAAACAAGTCAGGACCCCAAATCTGCAGGCCACAGGGGTGCCCAGGAACCACAACATCCCCCAAGGGTCCCTCTCAGCCATTTCTCTCCACCCCAGTCCTCCCAGCATGAGTGGGGGGCCCTGGGTTGCTCAGGGTGGGGGAAGCATTAGGGAGCCATCCCCTGCCAGCAACCAGCTTGTAGTTTTTAAAAGAAAAAGCCTGGATCTCTCCTGCTCAGGGGTTGCTTCCCTGCTCAGATGGATTAATCTAAAGCAAAGAAAGAAATTAATAGCAAAAAGCCGCTGGGAAGGGAATAGAGGGTGGAAAAGCTCTGTCGGTGGTCCCATCTACGGCAGCAAGTGGTTCTCCAGGGCCAGGGAAGGGATGTGGGGCTGGAGATGGGCTCTGCGGGGAGGAGGGTGGCTGCTATGCAAGGACAACATGGGACGGCACATCTGGGAGGGACGATGCTGTCCCCGAGCAAACCCATCGCCTGCAGCCGCAGAGGTGGGAAGGGGCCGGGACCGCCCCGGGAAATGCAGCCGTTCCTCTCCTAAAATAAAGTAATATTGGGTGTCAGCCCTGATGTGAGCTGGGCAGGAGGGCGAAGAAAGGCCATTTTCTGTCCCAGCATAATTCCTCCTTGTCACTCGCCGCGAGGAGCCGCATTCCAGCACCACCAGCCGAGGCAAGCTTTCCAAAAATATCTCTTTCACGAGGAGTTATGGTTTTCGGTTTCCTCTCTTGGGGCAAAATCATTCCCTACCCCCATCCCTCCATCACAGCATCCCTTCCAGACAGCAGAGAAATGAAACACATGATATTTGCCCCAGATCTCTCCAGCTGCAGCCAAGAAAAGACACGGCTCCGTTGGAGCTGAATGTGGCCCCTTTCCAGCTCCCATGAATGGGATGTTTGGAAACCAGTTACATTTTTTTTAAGGGATTCTCAAAGAGCAGAAGGAGGGGCAGGAGGGCTGCGGGGTTGGGTTTTTTTTGAGAGACATCTCCGACGTCATTTATTTTAAAAGGAGAAAAAAGGAAAAGGTGAAGGGGTAAAAAAATGGGTATTTATGCAATTGTTCTCTGCATGCGAGTCTGTGTGTCACCTAATAACTTTGAACCTGGAGGCCAATACCAACTGGATTAGGCAGCGATGCTCACATCTGCCAAATTTCATTGAATCAGCAGAGAAGAAAGATCCCCAAAGGATCTCTGTGGATCTCCCTCGACCCTCTGTAAACATCAGAGAATCCACAAGGCAGCTCAATCTCCGCAGTCGCTTACCGTGGACCCAGCGCTGCCCCATCTGCCGTTCAGGATCCTCTTCTTTCCACCCAGGATGCCTTTTTCTGGCGGCTGAATTTCAGAGAGAATTCCCTTGCCCAATCCCCGCCGGATTAGCCCCAAATCGCTGCTCTCTTGCATAAGCTGCATACCTCAAAGATGACACCACCGCCAATTAGGGATCATGTGTTCACAATTAAGCACGTTGGTATCATTGTGAAATAAAATAAAACTAAAATATCAAATGGAGCCCATTATATTGGCTAATTGGCTGGCGGCATGGAGAGGGTGTTAAAATGGGTCTTTTAACTGTGCGTTAATCTCCCCAAAGACAAACTGTTTGTTTTCACGTTTTTATGACTCTTACTCCCACACACATTGTATATTTTGACCCAGATGATGGACAGAGTTATGGGAGAGAACTGTAAAAAAGTAATTACAAATTATGAAAAACATATATAGCCTTTTCAGCCTGGTGGATGAGGCAGTGTGGCCGGTGTCTCACAAAGATTTAATGCTCTTGGGCTTTATTATCTCTATCTAACCATCCATCCTTATAAAGCGATTGCGGTACAGTATGCTACTGTAATAGCCCCAAACACTACAGCCTGCAAAAGTGATAAGGCAGCCCGTGCCCGGCCAATACTCAGGCGTCATTTTATCCGTTATGTCCATGTGAAATGGCCGGTTCTCCAAGGTCAAGGCATTTGGGACGATACCAAAGCCCCATCAATCCCCCTGACGTTAACGAGGTGGGAGATGCGGGCGCTTGACCAGGCTGCTGTTTGGCTGAGGATGAGGAGCCAGGCTCTGCGCTGGGGAGCTGAGATACGTCCCCATCACAGGGGGCTGGCACAACCCCTGTGGGGTCCCCCAGGTCACCGAATCCACGATGATGGCTTGCGGCCACCAAGTCAACACTGTTGAGTTGATGACACTGTTGTGTTTGGTGCTGGGAAGAGCAGCCAGGATCACCCAAAGGTGACCATGTGCGTGGTGCAACATGCGTGTGCAATGATCCTGGCCCCTGGCACATCTTGGTCCCACCACATGTGCACCGTACCGAGAGCTACGTACGTCCTTGGTGGTGGTAGAGATGCTCTGGGACCATCCAGAAACCACGACTCAACCTCCAGAGCCTGCCCTGGCGGTATTTCTGCAAAAAGCAATAAAAAAAGGGCACTTGGGGGAAACCAGTCAGTGGGGCAGCCCAGGCTGGGAGGTGCTTAACAGCAGTCAGGATGATACCACCACCCACTCTGGCAGGTCTCTCCCACCCGACGGGTGCTCCCCCCGCAGTCAGCCGCTGCCCGAGAGCCAACGAGGCCGGATGCTGGCAAGGAGCTGACAACGAAATGAAAAACATCAGGTTGGAGACGCTCCAGCTCCTTGACAAGGCGACTACTCACACGCAGCGATGCCAGATGAGCCCCGGCCAAGAGGCGAGGGCCAGCTCCCTGCGGGGACACTGCTCCGCGCCGGCCCCAGCCGCAGCCGCGGGTGGGAGGGGGAGGGGTTGTAAAAACACTGCCGCGCCTGGGATTTTACGACTTGCTTCCAAAAAGATTTAGGTCCTCCAGGAGGAGGTCTGGTGGCAGGCAGCAGGATGCCGGCTCCCTGTCCGCTGTGACGTGCAGGTGAGTTGGAAAACCTTCCAAAATTGGCCAGTTCAAGATCAATGGTGAAGTCTGCTCCAGGCTGGAGAGGACATTATCCAAGCCCAAGATGCGTTGGCTGGGTCTCACCTCCCTGATCTTCAGCAGCGGTGTCTAGCCAAGGGCATCCTCCAACTTGTCCCATTGGAGGGGTGTCTTTGAAGCCAGGTCAGAGGAACCACCATGAAGGTCCTTGCACTCGCCATTGACTCTAGCCCAGCCTAGGTGCTTGCATGAGATAAGGAGGATGGGAGCCCTGGGGAAAGTGGACGAGCTCCATCCTTGGCATCTCCATCCCTGAGGTCTTCACACCTTGGTCATGTCCAATGGTCCAAGGTTGGCTGAGAGTCCTTCAGGGTCCTTTCCAGCCAACACCGCTGGTCCCTGCAACCTCAGCTGAGCCCAGTCCCACTGTGACACCCCAAAGAGCCTCAACTAGAGCCCAGATTTGTCTCCTAGTTGGCACAGAGGGACCAGAGGTCCCTTTCTACCTCCTGCAACCCTGCATTGGCCTGCAAACCCTGCGGCCGCTCTCCAGGCGATGCCAGAGCAATGCAGCCACAGCGAGGTGGGACCAGCCACGCTCCCCAGCCAGGCTCTTGGCCGTACTCAGAAACACGCAGGAAAATCTTAACTCCCCATCTCCCTTCCAGATTGCACCTGTTTAATTCGACGTCTGATTTCGATATTGATTTACGGCACCAGGCCCTGGATCTGGGTATTTTCAAATTGATTCGAACCTGCTTTCTATTGATTTAGCTTAAGTCGGTAGACGATCGCTTTATGTTAAGCAGCCGTAAGGCGCTTTTAAATCAACGCCCCTGGCCAATGCAGTGCTGGCACTGGCAGCTTAATAGGGAGGTATTCCCGTAAAGTGCCGGTCATCTGGAAGCCAGCGTCTGTGCCATTGCTGGGCTGGAAGCAAATGTAATGGGATTTCATTTTACAATTCAAGACAAAGGTGGGGTATGGAGGCAAAGTTTTGCAGGGAGGAAGGGGTTGTGGAAGCCTTTTGAATTTAAGGGAGTGAATCTGGGGGTCCAGCCCAAGCTCCGTTGCTTTGGGATGGGTAGGGGAGACCACTGTGGTCATTGCTGGGCTGAGAGGTCTCCCCACCGTGTCGCCCTGCATAAGGAGGCATGTCCCCATCAATAAAGCCGCAGTGCCCAAATGCACGGGGCCAGGAGGGAAACTGAGGCACAAAGACCCACATCCCTCTTGGCCAGCCACAGTCTTCTGCAAGATGCCACCAAACGTCTCCGGGAGGTGATTGAGATGGGTTAAACCTCCGTCCACGAGCCCTTGCTTCCTCACACAGGTGGCTGCGGTGTCCCAGGTTCCTGACTTGCCTCCTGCGACATCCCCTTGTTCCCCTGCGGCTGGAAAACCTCGCGAAATTGTCTTCATTGTGCGGCCTTTATTGCGCTATAAAAAGGTGTGGACCTTCCAGTCCAGCCCGGCAGAGGAGGGAGAAAAAGATAAATAACACATTCCCATAAATCATGCCGAGATTAATGGAGAGAGCTGAAGATAAAGCAAATAAGGGCACGTGCAGGAGCAGCAGCGCCACGGCAGAGCCGCCGTGTCCTTCAGGAAAGGGTGGATGAGGCTGTCGGTGATGGGATGCTGCTGGCGATGGGATGCCGTTGGCGATGGGATGCCGTTGGTGATGGGATGCTGTTGGCGATGGGATGCTGTTGGCGATGGGATGCCGTTGGCGATGGGATGCTGCTGGTGACGGGAGGCTGTTGGCAATGGGATGCTGTTCACAATGGGGTGCTGCTGGTGATGGGAGGCCATTGGCAATGGGATGCTGTTGGCGATGGGGTGCTGCTGGTGATGGGATGCCGTTGGTGATGGGATGCTGCTGGTGATGGGGTGCTGTTGGCGATGGGGTGCTGCTGGCAATGGGATGGCGCTGGCAATGGGATGCTGCTGGTGATGGGATGGAGCTGGTGATGGGATGCTATTGGCGATGGGATGCTGTTGGCGATGGGGTGCTGCTGGTGACAGGAGGCCATTGGCAATGGGATGCCTTCCAGCGCTGCCTGAGTGCTAACTGCTCTGTGCCTCAGTTTCCCCTCCCCACCTCCATCTGCATGGGAAGCTCTTGGGGCTCTTCCTGCTTCCTCATCCCCCAGCCCCCCCATTCCCATCCATCCCTGTGCATCTCCCAGTTAACAACCAGAGCCCAAATGCCCTTTGGCTCCTTTGAAGCACCAAATCCAGCGCCAGGAGCAAAACCCCCGTAACCTGGATGCTCTGGCCAGTGAGCTGCGCTCCCACATGCGCTGAAAGATTTATCCCTGGGTAGTTGGCTGAGTTTCTAATGAGAGCCGAGACGGATGCTCCACTCACCAGTTAATAGGCTGGGTCTTGGATTAGTCACACTAACTGGCATCAATGCACTGATTTTCTTTTTATTGCACATTATAACTCATGCCTGGGGAGGCGAGATAGAGAGGAGTCTCGCAGCACCAGGGAGATATGGCTCCAGCCGGTTGTTCAACGCTCACCACCAAGGATTCGCCGCTTCCCGGCTGCCGCGGGTGGATGGCAGGGAGCCGGGAGGGCTCGGTGCCCCAAACCGGGGACCCTCACGGCCCACGGGAAGGGGGAGATGGGGATGAGGAGGGAGGGGAGGGTGTGGGAGGGATGCTGGGTGCAAGCATCCCATTTGAGGTGCTCTGCGGTGCCTTCGCCATCCTCTTCACCTCCTAAGGAGAAAGGACATGGCACCGTGCTGCCACCGATCGAGCCCCCATTGCATCTCCTACAGCTTCTCCTGTTGGGTTTTGGTGTTGGGCCAGATGTTTAGGGGCTGGGGGGATCCTCCATCGTCTCCCACCCCCAGGAGCAGCAGGATCCAAGTGGCCACAGGGCCAGGACAAGCCCTGGACCACAAACCCCCATCTCAATGGACCTGGACGTGCCGGGATGTGGCCGACAGGTGCCCATTGCATCGGTGCGGGGGTGCTGGGATGCATCTCCAGCACCCATCCATCTCCAGCTCATGGCTGGAAATCCCAGCTCTGCGGGGCCGGGGGAGCTCCAGCAGCCAGGCAGGAGCAGGCAGCAGCTCCGTGTGCTCATGCTAAGCTGTTATCTCCCCATCTAGTGACCACAGCACGCATAGCAAGATGCACGATGCTGCAAATTACTTGGGATGCTCCCAAATTATTTCAGAGCCGAATCAACACCGGACGGAACAAGAGCTCCCAGAAAATACCCCCTCAAAAATCAAAACCTTTTGGGTGGGAGCTTGGATGTTGCACCCATGCAATGTCACCCAAAAGCCGTGCAAAGGTGGGGAGGTCGCATCCCTTGCGTGTCCCCAAATTGGGGACGCATGGGGCGCGCTGAGGCATCCCGGCCCCGGGAGGCCTTGAGCACGAGGCGGCTCCAACCGCAGCCGCCGCGGGGTTTTTCCTCTGCTTTCCCCACTCAGCAGCTGGCTGTGATTTACGGCTCTCGCCTAAACGCTGCCACGTGGCCGAGCTCCCGTGGGCACCCGCCCCGAGCCCCCGAAATCCCAGCGGAGGCCGATGGGATGCGCAAGGGGGATTTTTGGCTTATTTTTTTTTGCGCCGCGCATGGTGCTTTTTTTGGCTTTAGAAAGCAAGGAAAAAAAAAGCAAAAATTTGCTTTGATTGCAAGGGTTGCTTCTGTATCCGGAGGGTGCAGCTGGGCTGGGAACGGGCTGGGGATGCACCCACCAGCTCTGGGCACCCCGGGCACCTGGATGAACCCTGATTTTAGGCTCTTCCACCCCAGTTTCTCCCCTTTAAGGCGACATGGGGATCGAAGGAGTGGTTTTCCTCTGGGTTGATTCATCCCAACCCGCGTCAGCGATGCTTGGGCCTGGCTTCCCCATCCCTCTGCCCGTCACCGAGGCGTCAGGGCACCTATTTTCCCCCCAGAACCAAGCCTTGCCTCTCTCTCCAGACAAACCCCGTCCTTCCAGCCTCCCCCATCCCTTTCTGACCTCATGGGACATTTCAAGCTTTACACCCCAAGACACAAAGGCTCCAACTCTCCCTGAATGCAATGCGGCTGCCGATGCTGGTGATTCACGAATCCTTTTTTTTTTTTCCAGACATTTCCATAACTTTCCCAACCTTTCCAGAGGCAAAACGCGGCCGATAATTGTTTTCATGCAAATTAGAATCAATTAAACCAGGATAGAGTTTACTGGAAGGCGAGACAGACTTTCCACGGAGCGAAACCTGTTTGAATTTCATCATGGCATTAATTAGAGGTGATTGCGCGGCCGCGGCTCGGGCGCACGTTGACCCCTGGCAGGTTTATTTTCATTTTCTTTTAAGGTTTTTATTCATTTTCATGCAAAAAAGCAAGCCACAGGACTTCTCCTGCCTGCCCGATGCAGAGGGGCTTCCATCCTGCCTGCAAACGGGGCGTAAGATGGAGGCAGGATCTGGCCCCGCTTGGGGCAGGCAGGGAAATTTGGGGCCGTCTTTTGGCAGGAATGCTGAAATCACGGGAGCGAGGAGGGGGTAATTGCTTTGCAGCCTCTGGAGCCTCGCGGAGCCCCAAAGGGAGGCAGAACCTCACCGACGCATCCGTAAAATATGCAGGGAACAAGCCGTGACAGGCCGAGCCGCCCAGGCTACAGCCGCCCGCTGCGCCCGGCTCGCCCCAGCTCCGCTCGGGATGGAGCACAAGGAGAAATGTACTCTCCCCACAGTTTTTTCTCCATTTTTTTTTGTTCCCCTGGGCATCCCCATGCAATTCTTGCAAAGAATCGCCCCACAGAGCTCGTGGAGAGGTTGGTGCGAAGCGGGTGCAGGTCTTTGCTTGGGTGCTCCTGTGGTGTAAAAGCAAAGCCAAGATGGGGATGCTCCTGTGGTGCAAGAGCAAAGGCAAGATGAGGAGGCTCCCCTGGTGCAAAAGCAAAGCTGCAACGTGGATGGGTGCAAAAGCAAAACCAAGGCAGGGATGTTCCCCCAGTGCAAAAATCAAGTTGAAGTGCGGATGCTACAGCGGCGCAAGAGCAAAACCGAGGTGGGGGTATTCCCGTGGTGCAAAACCAAGACAACAACGTTCCCCCATGCAAAAGCAAACCCAGAAAGGTCCCACACCAGCCCCGTGGCCTCTCCGCACCCCCAGCCCTGCACGAGCCCAGCCAGCGCCCGCCGCCTCCCGCCCCAGCATTTCCACGCGGGGACTTTTCCCCGTATGCCCTCGCACGTTTCCCCTCGGCCCGGCCGCTTTGGAAGGTGTACAAAGGAGCCCAACCCGCCGCAGAGCCCGAAACGCCGGCGCGGCAACAAGCTGGGACTAGCAGAGCCCAGACAGGAGGCAGCTGCCCAGAAAATGCACCCTGGAGAGGTAAAACCCTCGCAGATTATGCAAACCTTCAGACGCCGCCTTTCCACCGACCGCCCTTACAAACCCCGCTCCCTCCTTGCCTGCAGCGAGTCGTTTTCCTTTTGATCAGCAAATAAAATATAATTAGTCGGGGTTTTTTTCTGTCTTTTTTTTTTTTTTTCACTGTCAGCACAGAGACCGACAGCGGGATTTCAATCTTTTTCATTTTTATTTCCCTCCTTTTCTCGTCTTTTCTCCACCCAAAACATCTGGGTCCTGCGGCCGCCAGCGATGCCCCTCTGCAAACGGCGGAGGATTTTGCAGGATTTGGCCCTTCGGAGAGCGCCTGCGGCAGGATTCGGCCAGGCTGCAAAGCGCCGTCAGCTGGGATTGCTGCCCTGGGGCTCACTGCCGTCTGCTTGGCTTCTCTAGTGTCTAATACGAGGTTGTGCTCCGGCCCTCTGCAGAGGGCATCGGTGCAGTGTCTCCCCTTTTCCCAGCTGCCTCGTTTGGCATAATTTAGAGTTTTTCTCCCTGCTATTAACATAGCTAAAAATTGTCCAAATTCAGTTCGATTTTGGCGACGGATGAGCTACCTGCAGGAATGCTTGCTCGAAGTGTTAAGAAATGCTCTGAAATAAGAGCTGGGAGGGGGAGCAGGGGACCAGGAGCACCCCAGGGTGCTGGGTGCCGTGGGGGTGCCGTGGGTGCCGATGGCCGTGGGTGCCGATGGCCGTGGCATGCCGGTGGCGTCCCCGCTGCGAGCAAGGACACGCAGGGCTGCGGATGCGCGGACACAACGCTCCCCCTGTCGAAGACGGGCTGGAAAACCGGGATCCATCGGCGCTGCCGCAGAGACAGGGCTGCCTCTCCCAGCCACCCCAGGAGAAAACGGGGCTGGGGACGGGGGGCTTCACCCCCAAAACCTCATCGCCTCCATCGTGACCTGCCGGATCTGCCCCCCCCCCCCCGCCCTTTGCAAGGTCAGGGAAGGAAAAAAGTAAATTTAAAAAATGCTGCTCACCCCTGGGGGCTTTGGCACGGCGTTTCAGCACCCCCAAATTTTCAGTGTTTCAACTCTGCCTCATCTCGTAGATTTCCCCCCCCCCCCCCCCCCAAAGAAATAAACCCCTGGGGAGAGGCTTGGCCCCGGGGAAGCAGCTTCAGGGTGGGGAAGAGCGGCTGGGGGGGGAAGCCAAGCCAGAAAAGGGGCATTAATTCAGCTGACGGCCTCTTTTGGGCTGCCTGGAGGGATGCAGGGCTGTTTCTCCACCGATGTGGGGTCCCCGCATCCATATTCACACAGCCCCATGGGTTATATTTAATTACTAATTACTAATTTTCCCTTGATACAACCATTTAATTGGGTTTTTGACCCAGGCAAGCCACCCTGTAGCAGCCAACCCTGGCAAAAACATCCCTCTGCCACTGCCACCACGTGCGGCCACGGTCCCCTTCCCCAGCCACTGCCACCGGGGTCCCCAGGGCAATGACCCTCCCAGGGGTGACATTTTTCAGCGCAGCCACTTTGTCTCAAATAAGAAGCTTCTAAGTCCGGTGAATCCATATTTGCCACGATGCCTCTGCCCCGCCAGCAAGGAGCATCTTGTTTCCTGCTTGAATTTATTTACCTGCAGCTCCCCGGCCTGATTGAAGAGCCTTGGGCTAACGGCTCCTTTCTCCCGGCACAGCTATTTATAGACAAGGATATTTATAAACAAGCCAGAAACGCTCCGAACGGATCGAATAACCCATAAAACCAAAGAGATTTGCAAGGTGGACGCGACAAGGGCGGGGGGTGAAGCCCACCGAGGTCTGCAGCGTCGTGGAGCATCCCCTGGCCGCGGGGCATCGGGAGATGGGGGTCTGCTCCTTTTCCCTAGGGATTTGGCTCTTCAGGCTGGAAAATGGTGCTTTTCCACCCAAAAATGCCCCCAAGGATCTCAGCAGTTCTTGGATATGGGTGTCCCTCTGTGGAGCTCGTCACCGCTGTGTGGCTACTGAAAGCAGAGCAGTGGCCACCAAAACGCCTCTTCTGCCGCCTCCCTGTCCCCAAAAGGGCAAGTTTCACCCCAAATGACGCCCCGGGACGCGGCGGCTGAGCTGACAGTTGGAATTGCACAAAAAGGAGCACGAAATGCAAAATGGGGCAATTCTCAGGGATTTTGGGTCGCTCCCGAGCAGGGTGATGGGAAAGCGCCGGTCCGTCCGTCCGTCCCATCGCGTACGCGTGTCCAAGGTTGGCACCGGACTGGAGGGACGGGGATGGGTTTGCGGTTTGATTCAACCCTCTCCGATTAAATCAGGTGCACAAAATCCCACAAATTTCCATAAAATGGGGCCAAAAACATGGATATAGGGAAAAAATTGCCAGAGGGGAGCATTGCAGGGAGCCCGGAGCCAACCAGCCCTTGGCAGCAAAGCTCAGCAAGAGCCATAGGACGATTTCAGACCAGAACAAAACCTCTTTTTTTTTTTTTTTTTTCATTTCTTTTTAGTTTTATTAACAATATTTTTTCAAAAGCAGCGGATTTTCAAGCGGAACGCAGCCAACACGGTTTTTCTCCGGGGGCAGATAAATAAAGCGGAATGAAACCTGCGGGAAGGAGCATCGCCTGACCTTTTCAAAGACAATTAAAATCCTGACGGAAACGGTGTTTTAAGGAGAATAATCAAAGCTTTGTATGAAGAAAAAAAAAAAAATCAGGGTTTTTTTTTCCCAAGGTGGGTTTTTTCATTTTGCCAGCTGAAACCATGCAGCGAGCGGTGCTGGTTTATGGGGAAATAAGTGGGGTTTTGGGTGCTTTTGCACCTGCTGATGGTAATTGGGCGCAGTGCGGGGGCGAAAATTTCCCCAGCGTTTTTTGGAGGCGATAATGGGGTTGGAGGGGGGAGATTTCTGCCCGGTGGCTTTTTATTCCCCCTCCTTCCCCATCCCTGCAGCCTTGCTCAGGTTTATAGAGCATCTCTGCGGTGCTCATTACCACCGGATCTGTTCTTTCGGACTATTTTAACTTTTTTTTTATTTTATTATTTGATTTTACAACTCTTTTTTTTTTTTTTTTCCCAGGTAATACCAAAAAAAAAAAAAAGCACATCCCGCAGCCCCTTTGCCTGGAGGGATCCGATATAAAATACAGAACAATTTGTCAGTTACAACAGGAAATAAAAATGATATATTAGAGGGACAGAGCCAACCTCCACCCCGCTCCCATCGGCAAAAGGTTTCACCTCCTCTTGTCGCGAGGAGCAGAAATGCCGGCTGAAAAAAAGGCTGGAGAAAATACACTTTGGGGTGAATAATTGGGATTTTTGGTGATTTTCCAGGCTGGGGAATGTAAAGCTGTTCGTGGTGGGGATTTTTAAGCCTGGAAAAATAACCCAAAACCCAGCAGCCAGACTCTGAGGGGTTTCAAAAGCCACTTGGGCAAAATCTAGGACCCTAAAATGTCCTTTAATTCTCTTTCCATCAATAGAAAATGTAGATTTTGGGGCTGAAAATACACTACAGGGATCAAGGCTGCTGTAACCAGACCTGGATCAGCGGCCAAATTATCTTAAATGTTCCACCTTGAGGTTGAAAGTGGCCAAATTTGGGGTTTCTTCACCAAAAATGAGTCTTCTCTATGGGAAACGATGCTTCTAATGAAAATACCCACACCCAAAAATGAGGCGGAGGGAAAAAATGGTTGAAAAATGATGGGAAAAAATGCTATTTTGCCATCATCCTCCTGGGTTTTTTGATCTTGGCATTTTCTTGGGAGCGTCGCTGCGGGAGATGCTGGAGAGGAGCTGGTGCAAGGAAATAAGGCTGGGTTTTTTGGGAGCAAATGGAGCATCCCATCCCAGAGAAGGGAGGATCTTCCTGGGAAACGGAGCCGGGCGTCCTGCCCAAAATCCATCTTGCCTCATCCAGGCCTCGCCCGTGCCTGGGGAGCACCCATGGGAGACGGCAGGGAGAAAGAAGCCCCTGTAACGCCTCTGAGGAGCTGCTCCCTCCTGGTTTGGGCAAAATGTGATTAAATCCGAAGCCTCAGGAGGAAATGGGATCTCTCGGCCTTCACTCCCCCCCCGGCACCCATCCCCTGGCGGGTGCTGCTCCATGGACATTTTGGCCAAGCAACCGTTCAGAAGCTCTTCTCTGCTGTATTTTGGGGTGTTTCTAACCCAAATTGATCCGATCGGACAGTTGCTCTGGGGGGATGAAGGGAGAGGTGTGAATTGGGGGGTGGAGGCGGCGGGCGCCCCTCACTGTGGCATCTGGGCTGCATCCCCACAGCATCCCAAGCCTTAAAACCAAGGTGAAACCCCAATCCCGGCGCTTTGCACCCCCGCGTCCCTGTTGTTCCCATCCGTGTTTCCCCAGGAAAGCTGTGGGAAAAGGAAAACCTCTGTGGGAAGAAGAAAAAAAAGGTTAAAACCCCCCTTTTTGGGAGCGCGGCGCGGACAAAGGACTGCAGCGCCCGTGTGAAACAAAGCCCTGGCAGGAGGCAGATGTCTCCCGAGGAGCCGCCGTTATTAAATCACGGCCGTGCCGGTGCGGCTCTGATCCCCGGGGCTGGAAGCACGGGGGACATCTGGGGACGCCCCAGCCCGGTGTCACCCCCTGCGAAGCACCTGCGCTCCCCGGGGTGGGGGGGCTGCGGCATCGGCCACCCCCGGGGTGGGATTTGGTCCCTGTCCTGGCGTCGCTGGGGATGGAGGGATTAATACGGGTCCGGGGGTCCAGGTCTGGGCTGTGTCTGTCCCCCTGGTCCCTTCTCCGGCCGGTTCAGCTCACTAAACCTGCAGGAAACTGGTCGGAAACTGGGATGGGGCAAAGCCACTGGGATAAGGATGGGGGCACTGGGAGGCTCAAACCCACTGGGATAAGGATGGGGGGACTGGGAGGCTCAAACCCACTGGGATAAGGATGGGGGGACTGGGAGGCTCAAAGCCACTGGGATAAGGATGGAGGGACTGGGAGGCTCAAAACTGTTGGGATAAGGATGGGGGGACTGGGAGACTCAGCCCCACCGGCCTGGGGCACCCCAAAGGGGGAAATCGCCCTCCGGGCTGGTGTGGGTGCTGGTGGGGGACCTGCGGGGGCAGCCTCAGTGCTGGCCTGGGGCGTATGGGGAGGGGAGAGCACAAACCGGAGGGTGGAAGGGGAGGGAGGACAGAGGGAGAGGGGCTGGATGAATGGAAAGGACAGACGGAGCGTGAGGACAGACAGACAGGAAGGATGGGTGGGTAGGAAGGATGGAGAGAAGGATAGGAAGGACAGAGGGATGGATAGGAAGGATAGACAGAAAAGACGGATAAATGGATGGAAAGGGCAGACAGACAGCTGAGTAGGTGGATAGAGGATGGATGAAGGGAAGGGACAGGTAGACAGATGGAAAGGACAGACAGACAGAAAGGATAAATAGATGGATAGAAAGGATGGATAGATAGACAGACGGATAGATAGGAAGGGTAGATGGATGGGTAGGAAGGATAAATGGATAGAAAGGACAGACAGATGGATAGAAAGGACAGATGTGGGTCGGAAGGATAGACAGGGAGGATACAGGGGTAGGAGGGCTGTATGGGTAAGGACAGATGGAGAGAAAGAGGGGGAGAGAGAGAAAGGAAGGAAGGATAGGTAGGAAGGACAGACGGGATAGGAAGGACAGACGGGATAGGAAGGACAGACGGCCAGAAGGATTTCTCTCTCCTTGGGCACCTCCTTGTGCATCTCCTTCCTCCCTAGCACCCGTCTCCTTCACCTTGGCCTCGACTGCTCCCACACCAGCCTGGCCACAGCGCCCAGACCCCTCACACCTCCCTGCTGTCCCCATCCCCATCCCCGTCCCCATCCCTGTCCCCATCCCTGTCCCCATCCCCGTCCCCGTCCCCATCCCCGTCCCCGTCCCAGTCCCCGTCCCCGTCCCCATCCCCATCCCCATCCCTGTCTTCCTCGCCGGGGACGGCACTAAATAACAGCGGGGCCGCGCCGCTCTCCCACCTCCCGCATAATCACCCGGCAGCTACGCTCCTGCCTTCGCCTTTTTGATTTTCTGCTTGAATTTCAAAGGCGC
The DNA here is from genome assembly GCF_047370975.1 of Nipponia nippon. NCBI lineage: Eukaryota > Metazoa > Chordata > Aves > Pelecaniformes > Threskiornithidae > Nipponia > Nipponia nippon. The sequence continues at coordinate 1,987,380 of NW_028262353.1, forward strand.
CGCGCGCCCGCCTGCATACAAATGACAGCCTTTACCCCCAAATGGAGAAATGTAGATTTTTTTTTTTGGCCGTTGCCATGGAAACCTTCCCTCGGCTGCTCTTCAACTTTCCAAGCATCTCTGGCCAACGTGGCGGCCGTTCAGCTGGAAAGTGGTCCCTGTGGCACCCGCAAGGACTCGCGGGGACAAGCGAGGACGTGCCACGCGCTGGGCGACGGATGGGCACCCAAGGGCAGCCCTGAACGCTTGGGTCCTCAACACAACCGTGACCGTGACCTTGGGTGTCCCCTACCCCGGGGATGAGAAACGGGGTTTTGGAGTGGAGCGGATCCCTGCAGCATCCCCGGAGGTTAAACGCCACCAGGCAGCTTTCCCGCAGGGAAGGGTGAGACGGCGGCGTGGGCACCGCTCCCTATTTTGCCTGGTTTTTACCCAAAATGGGTCTCCCCGGCCATTTTGCAGCTCTGCTCATGTTGGCTTTACGACCTGCCTGTGTTACCCAAAGTCCCGATGTTCAGCACCATAAAAGCAGCCGCGGAGCCGGTGGTACCGGGAGAGCTCTGCTTTTATCGGGTTTGGGGTTCAGGCCTCATGGCCTTGATGTTATTGGGGTTTTGGGGAGCCATTTCCAGCCCCAAAATGCAGCTCCCAACTCCGAGGCAGCTTCATCCCCGCTAACCCGCACCCCAATTTCCCCTCTGGGTGGGAAAACAGGGAGAGATGGAGGGAGCGGGGCGTCCTCCCCTGGGTTTGCACATGGGGAAACTGAGGCATGGGAGGGCGGGAGGGGCCACGTTGCCGCAGGTCTCCCCCGGCCAGGGCTGGTGGCCGAATTTGTGCCCCCCCAGTGTAGGGCTGTCTCCCCCTTCATCTCCCGCAGCCGCTCTGCCTCTGCCTGCCCCGGCGTTGATTTAATGGGCTGTAATGGGAATAAAAATGAAGCCGTTTTAATGGGTTTCCTTCTCTTTTAAATATTCATTTTCCAGCGGCTTTGGCGGCTCTTTTTCCCCTCCTTTTGTCGCCAGGGCTGGTGGAACGAATCCCATTTCCCAGCTCGCTTTGAGCACAGCCGGCTTTCAGAGGCAGCGCCGGGGTGGCCGCGGGACCCGGGAACTCACCGCTCCCCCCAAATGCCGCCATGGGGGGGGCAAAGCCTCCGCCCCAGCTTTGGGGTACCCCAACACGGAGCCAGGGCTGGGGGTGATGGCAGGAGGGGGGTCAGTGCATGACCCAGCCAGCCCCGCTCCAACCCCCTGACCCAAACCTCAGCTTTTTCCCCCCCCTTAATAACTTTTCTCCTTTTTTGGGCTTTTCTCAACCAAATTTGGGAGGTGGTGGTGGGGGGGGAAATGCAGAGTTCACCTGTTTGGCCAAATTTGGGGGGAATTTGGCAAAGAGCCGGCGTGACCCTGTGGGGAACAGCCCGGCGAGCACAGCCTTTATGAGACATCAGAGAATCCCCTGCGGCCGGGTACTGGAGGGGTTGCGCTGTGCCTGGGGTCACAGGGGTTTTTGGGGTGGGGTGGGGTGTTGGGGAGCCTCGCCGAGCCCTCGGCCCCCCGTGGGACCCCCCCGGGTGGGTGACAGGCCCCGGGTCCCGGGGCGAGGGGCGGCCGCCTCGCTGCGTTCCTGGACGAGCCCGGAGGGTGGAGCAATTGTCCCGAAAATGGGAATTGCTGGATCCTTCTCCCCCCTCTCCCCATTTCAGGGGACTGGCTCCAGCCCAGGAGACCCGGCGGGGAGGGCAGGGGCCTGGCAGCAGCCGAAATGTCGGCTCTGTCCTGCGCCGGGTCCTTGGGTGCCCCCTGAGCACCCCTGGGTGCCCCCTGCAGTGCCCCTGTCCTGCATCGCTTCCCCCAAGCACCCCTGGGTGCTCTGGTCCCCCCTGAGCTTCCCAGAGCCTCCCGTCCTGCATCACTTTGCCTGAGCACCCCTGGGTGCTCCGGGTCCCATCCTGCATCGCTTCCCTGTGGGGCACCCATGAGTGCCTGTGTCCCACACAGCCCCATCCCATTACCCACTGCGCTGGCCTGCAGGTCCCCTTCCCATCCTGGGATCCCGCATCCCACCCCATCCCACCCCACCCCATCCCATCCCCTGGCTCTCCCTATGTCCCATCCCATCACCCATTTTCCCACCCTGTGACCCACCACCCCATCCCGTTGCTCCCCACCCATCCCATGACCCACCACTCCATCCCACCACCCACCACCCCATTTTATCACCCAGCCCATGTCCCACCACCCCATCCTTTGTCCCACCACCCCATCCCATGACCCACCACCCCACCTCATGACCCACCACCCCATCGCATTGCTCCCCACCCATCCCACAACCCACTGCCCCATTTTACAACCCACCCTATGTCCCACCACCCCACCCCATTGCTCCCCACCCACCCCATGACCCACCACCCCATCTTATCACCCACCCCATCACCCACCACCCCACCTCATGACCCACCACCCCATCCTATGTCCCACCACCCCACCCCATTGCTCCCCACCCACCCCATGACCCACCACCCCATCTTATCACCCACCCCATCACCCACCACCCCACCTCATGACCCACCACCCCATCCTATGTCCCACCACCCCACCCCATGTCCCACCACCCCACCCCATTGCTCCCCACCCACCCCATGACCCACCACCGCACCCCATGACCCCCCACCCCATCCTATGTCCCACCACCCCATCCCATGACCCTCCACCCCACCTCATGACCCACCACCCCACCCCATTGCTCCCCACCCATCCCACAACCCACCACCCATCCCCGGGCTCATCAACCCCCATCCCTCCACCCCCAACAAGCTGTTGGCGATGGAGGATCCAGAAGGGGGGACAACTGCGGAAAATAATATCCCAGTTTAGGTGGAAACCCTTAAGGAGAAGGGGAAAATAGGAAAACCGTGGGAAAAGACGAGGACCTCGCAGGCGGGGCGCTGCTCGTCCCTGCAGCGGTGCTCGTTTCAAGACCTTCGTTAGGAGAACAAAGGAACGGCAGAAAATATTGGGAGAAAAGACGTCGGATTGATTCCCCCCCCCCTCAGTCTTTTGTCGCAGGTTCATGGTGGGAGGGGGGGAGCTTCGTGCTGATAAATCACTGCTCCTCGCTCGGCGGCTGTACCTGGGGGCCCTGACGAAGCTCTCCCCACGCCAGCACCCCAACACCCGGCTGCGGGCGCCCGATGGCACCCAAAAGTGGGTCTGGCCCAGGGAACGGGGTATTTATAAAGGGCCGGATTCTGCGGGGGCGGTTTTGGGGCTCTGCAGGGTTCCCGGCTGCAGGATGGGGGTGCGTGGAAAAAGGGGGGGTGACGGCAAGGCGAAGGGAAGGACCCGACTCCTCTCCCAGCGGCTTTGCCCGAAGCGGGCGACCTTTCCCGGCTCTGCCTCCCCCTCCCCTCCCTCGCTCCTCGTTTTTTTTCCCATCTTTTTTTTTATGTTCTCCCGCTCGTCGCTGCGGGGATATTATTTTCCGTAGCATCGTGGTGCAGTGCAGAGAGCAGCCGAGGAAGAAAAAGCCGAGCCCTCGCCCCCCTCCGCCGCCCCCCACGCTCCGCAGAGCAGCGCTGGCAAGGGGACCCCCCAAAAGCCCCTTTTTTCCCCCAAGAAGGACGGGGAGCACAGCTCCGCTGGGCTGCAGTGGGGGGAAAATCCCGTTTTGGGGTTCGCCTGGGAGCGGAGCTGGGGCGAGCGCCGTGGGGGCCCCCCGCCTGCCCCCCGCCTGCCCCCCGCGGCCCCTGGGAGCAGGAGAGGGGCCGTAAATTGGGAGGGCAGCACCGTGTGCGCGCACACACGCGTGCATGCACACACATGCACACCCCCAACCTGGGCATGCCCGTGCACGCACGCTCAGCTGCCTGCACACACGTAGTACGTGCACACACCTAGTACACGCACACACGGGCTTGCACATCACGCACACCTGCACACAGGTGCCTGTGCACGCACATACACACGCGCACACGCCTGCGTATATATGCACATATGCACACCCATGCCTGCATACACCCGAGCAGCGCGCACCCATGTGTGCAACCCGTGGGCACGCACCTGCCTGCACACGCACAAGTGCACACGCTCCCCAAGCACACGCTGGCGCTCAGCTGCACACCTGCACGCGCACGCCCATGTGTACCCCTGCACGCGTGCGCACAAGCGCCTGTGCTGGCCTGCACAGGCACACACAGATGTGCACATGTACGCACAAGCACACAGACACGTATGCTCTTGTGTGTACAGACGTGCACACACGTGCATGTACATGCACATGCATGCACACACACACACGCGCACATACGCATGCAAACACACATGCACACACACATGCACACACACGCACGCACACATATATGCACATGCACGCGCACATGCACGCGCACATGCGTTCACATGCACATGCTTGCACACGCACACACATGTACACACACACACAAACCGTGGAATCATTTAGGTTGGAAAAGACCTTTAAGATCATGCACATACACACACATGCACACACATGAACTTGCACGCACACACATGCACAGGCCTGCACGTACATGCACACACACGCATGCACGCACACAGAATCATAGAATCATTTAGGTTGAAACAGAATAGAGTCATAGAATCATGAGATTTTAAGATCACACACATGCGCAGACACATGCACAAGCATGCACGCACACACACACACATGCACAGGCATGAACACACACACACGCAAACACACATGCACACACACATGCACAGGCATGCACACACGCACGCACAGCCATGCATACACATGCACACACACACACATGCACAGGCATGCACGTGCGCGCACACACACGTGCACACACACACGCACAGGCATGCACACACGCCCTCACGCCCTCGCCCCGACGCCCCCTCCCGCCTCCCCAGCCCCGGCGCTCCCGGGGGGTCCCGGGGGGTCCCGGGCGGCTCCCGGCGCCGCTCCCGGGGCCGCCGGCGGCGGGCGGTGACTCCCGGCCCCCCCCGACCCCCCCCCGGCCCCTCCCGGCCCCCCCGGCCCCTTCGATCGCCTCGGGGCCGCCCGCATCTCCGCTCCCGCCGCTCCGGCCCCGCCGTCGCCCCGGCAACCGTCGCCATGGAGCCCGCAGCATCCCCCGGTCCCCGCTGGACCCCCGGCCCCGCCGGCCCCCGCGCGGGGATCGAGCTCGCGTGGGGGGGGGGTCAGACTCGCGGGGGTGGGGGGCACACTCAGATGGGGGGGGGGTCACATCACATGGGGGGGTCACACTCAATTGAGGGGGTCACACTCGCGTGGGGGGGTCACACTCAGATGGGGGGTCTCAGATGGGGGGGTCTCAGATGGGGGGGTCTCACTCAGATGGGGGGTCACACTCAATTGGGGGGGTCACACTCGTGTGGCGGGGTCACACTCAGATGAGGGGGTCTCAGATGGGGGGGTCCCACTCAGATGGGGGGGGGTCGCGCTCACGGGGGGGGTCGCACTTGCACGAGGGTTTTCACGCTCAGGTGGCAGGGGACCACGCTGGCACGGAGGGGCAGCGCGCTTGCACGGGGGGGAAAGGAAAGAGGAAAACGGGGGAAAAAGGAAAGAAAAAGGGGAAGGGAGGAAGGGGAGAACCCAATTCTGCGACGTTTTTAGTGCAGAAAAGCAGCAAATCCCCATTTCTCTCCACGACGGGGCCCGGCCCGGGACTTGTGTGATGAGCTGCCCGGTCTCAGCCTCCCATCCCGCTGCCGGCACAGCGCGTGTTTGGGGTGGAGACTGGGGTTTTGCCCCCGATTTGAGGGGGTTTAGCCCCAAATTTAGCCCTGCTTCCCTGGCGCAGCTGGGAAAGTGGGGGTTTCTGCTGGGAGCCTGGGGTTATTGTCCCAATACTGGTAGGTTTTAACCCCGAATTCAGCCTGGCTTTCCTGGTGCTGCTGGGAATGAGGCGGTGGAGATGGCCCGGACTGGGGGGGTTTGTCCCCAGATTTCACCCTGGAGCGGCTCTGGCTGCGATTGGGCAGGGCAGAGCAAAGTGCTGCGGTGGGATTGGCCCAGAAGCCACATACCCTTCTTAGGATTGGCCCGGGGCGGGGGGGGGGGGGGCTGCTGACATCACCGGCTTGCTCAGAAAACTGATGACATCACCGAGGCAAGCAGTGACATCACCTCTTCTACCCCACGGCTGCAGCTCTGGACCAGACGCGCCGGTGATGGGCATTTGCTGCTCGCTTTGCTGGCCAGGCGGCCTGAGCAGAAGGGGAAAGGCTGATCCGCCCCCACCCCTGCAGCACCATTAAAATCCGTCCCCCCCCCCCCCCGGAATATTTGTGCTCGAATGCAGCAAAAAAAGAGGACGTGGGGGTCCCCAGGAGGTCCCCGGGACTGCGGAGCCGGCGGTGGCGGTGACCTGCCTCCCACGCAGGGGAAATCTTCTTCGTTAGTAGTGGAAAATAACGGCGCAGGCACAAAAAGGCAGCGATAATATTTTATTTGTGCTTTTTTTACGAGGCGGGCTCTTGAAAGCCGCCCTGGCACAAGGAGGGGAGCGTGATATATGGGTGGCTGCTGGAGAGGTGGAGCGTGGCGGTGCCGGAGGAGAAACGCGTGGCCGGTCCGTCCCCCCCTACCCCATCACTACAAATCCTGCTGGTGTCCCCAGCTGTGAGATGTTGTCCTCAAATGTGTGTCCCCAAAGGGCTGGAGACACCAGCCCTGGGCCCCAGTGTGTCCCCAGGTGTGAGGTATTGTCCCCGTTCTGAGACAGCGTCCCTCACCCAAGGCATGTCCCCAGGTCTGAGACACTGTCCCCAGATCCGAGACACCATCCCCAACCCAAGACACCAACCCCAGGTCCTAGACACTGTCACTGGCCCCCAGACATGACCCCAGGTCCAAGACGCTGTCCCAAGACACTCTTTGAAGGTCCAAGACACTGTCCCTCAACCCGTGACACTGTCTCCTATCCCTGGATATCATTCCCAGGTCCGAGACCCCATCCCTTGACCCGAGACCCCATCCGCTAAGCCAAGACGTGTTCCCAGGTCCAAGACATTGTCCCCTGCCAGAAACACCATCCTCCAGTCCAAGGCTCTCCCAAGACACTCTCCCAGGCCTGAGACACTGTCCCTTGACCCAAGACAAGTCCCCAGCTCCCAGACACCAGCCCAAGACACCAACCCCAGGTCTAAGACATGGTCCTCAACCTGAGAAACCAGCCCCAGCTCCAAGACATGGTCTCCAAATCACGTCCGCAGGTGGAAGAGGTCATCCCTGACCCTGGGACATGTCCCCAGGTCCTAGATGCTGTCCCCAGCCCAAGGCACATCCCAGGCAGGAGGCACCGGAGAGCTGGGGGGCAGGCAGGGAAGCAGGAAAGCAGCAGGCAGGGGTCTGGAGGGCAGAGAGGAGCTGCAGGGCGACATGGAAAAGCCAAACCTCTCACTTTCAAACAGCAAAACCCCTCCAGAAAGCGGCGCGGTCACCTCAGCACAGCCGCATACCTGCCGCCGGAGCATCCCCACCAGGTCAGCATGGGCCGAGCCAGCCTGGGCTTTCATCACCTTCCTGACAACCCTTCTCAGGGGAACTAAAACAAGCCCCAAGCCCCCAATAAATCGCTGTCCTCTGCCTGCGGCGCGTCCCACGGCACCGGCGTCCCGGCCGGACAGACGATATCTATAATCCTGCCGTGCTGTCGGAGTAAATCTCACGGCTCTCCCAGCATCGCTGAGACCCCAATAAATATCTCCATTTCCTGCTGTCCTGGAGGGAAGATCTGATCAGCTTTTAAATGTCAAATGTAAAGTAAAGTTTGTCATAAAAAAGCCTGTAAAAAAAAAAAAATACCCCGTCGAGGCGGGCCGGGAGCCAGAGCGAAGCGTGGCGGCATCTGAAGGTGCTGGGGGATGTTTCGGGTGCCCCATCCCCATCATCGTGGGGTGTGGGGGGACCCATTTTAGCCCCCCCCACCCCAAAGGGGTCCGCCAAGCCCCGGCTCCCAGGATGAGAGGGGATGGGGACGGCTCGGGCGCGTGGCGGGGGGGTTAAGGGTGGTTTTGCAGCGTGATCTTGTTAGCACCCTAAATCCTGGAGGATAAATTTGGCACATCCCAACCCTTTACCGGCATCAGCAGGGAGGCCAAAAACCCCCTGAATCCCCCCCAGAAGATCCCCCCCAGCTTTTTCTCCCCGCCTGCCTCGCCAGCCACTAATTCCCCTCCATTTTAATGCCTCCCATGACGCCATCCCATTTGGGCTCTTCTGAATCATGTCGTTTCATGTACTAATTAAGCAATAAGACACAACAGGGCATGGATTTATGGGGCCGTATTTCACACGGAGGTGTGCGGTGGCACCGCGCGGCCGCGAGCCCTTCCCCATGGCCGCAGCACCCTCCTGGTGTGGCTGCGGCACCCAAGGGTCCCGGCTGCCACCCCGGGGGTCCCGGCTGCCAGCCCGGAGCTGGTCGTGCTCCGTGGTGCAAATATGGGTGGGGAAAGTCCCCCCGAGCGCTGCGGAGGGGGCAGGAGGTGGGAGATGCACAGGGAGGCAGTGAGCGCCCAAGGGTGCTCCTCTGCTGGCAGAAGGTGGGGGTCTCGGTGCGTCCTGGCTCGGCACGTGCCGTGTCCCCCCGCTTGGGTGCCACCCTGGGGACACCATCAGGTCCCTCTGCCCAGGTGCCACCAAAATCTGGGGACAAGCAGAGCCGGGCTGGGTGCAGGACCACGTACACGCACCACGTAGTGTCACCCGCAGGCCAGTGGCACCCCCAGCCCAGTGTCACCCGCTGTCCGGTGGCACCCGCTGTCCAGAAATGGGCCCAGTCCCGGCGTGGCTGGACCGCCACTGCCCTCTACCCTCCCACGGCAAAACGGCAGCCGGCCCCCGGCACCGCACCCACCCCGCTGCCCCCCGACTCCCCGGCCAGGCCCTGGTGGGAGCCAGGCGCAGCCATGCCTGGGATCCAGCCGTGGGCGTGAGGGTGACCCTCGCCATCCAGCTGTGGGTGTAACAGTGGTCCCTGGGATCCAGCTGTGGGTTAACAGTGACCCCTGCAATGCAGCTGTGGGTGTGATGGTGACCCCCGATCCAGCTGTGGGTGTAACAGTGACCCCTGGGATTCAGCTGTGGGTGTGATGGTGATCCCTGGGATCCAGCTGTGGGCGTAACAGTGACCCCCACAATCCAGCTGTGGGTGTGATGGTTATCCTTGTGATCCAGCTGTGGGTGTAACAGTTACCCTCATGATCCAGCTGTGGGTGTGAGGGTGATCCCTGGGATCCAGCTGTGGGTGTAACAGTGACCCCCATGATCCAGCTGTGGGTGTGACGGTGACACACACACACACACACACACCCCCACTCCAGCTGTGCGGGTGTGGCAGGCCGGAGGTGCGGGGGTGCCTGTGTGGTTGTGCCCCGGGTGTGTGTCACCGTCCCTCCACCGCCTGTCACTGGCCCTGCGGGCATGGGGGGGGGATCCCCCGGGTCCCCCCAAGCCTCCCCGGCCCCTCGGGGCGCTCCGTCGGGGTGCAGAGGCGGTGGGAGGCAGCCCGGTCCCATCCCCATCCCTGTCCCCGTCCCCCGGGGTCTCCGCGGGGCCGGTCCCGGTCCCGGTCCCGCTCCCGCCGCCGCCGCCGCCTCATTAGGATGCAGCGCGGGCGGTGACTGCGCCAGCGCCGGGACGGGGACAGGGACGGGATTGGGGATAGGGATCGAGAGTGGGGACAGGGACAGGGACCGGGACGGGATTGGGGACAGGGATCGGGATTGGGGACAGGGACGGGGACCGGGACCGGGACGGGGACCGGGTACCGGGACTGGGATTGGGGACAGGGACGGGACTGGGGACAGGGATGGGAGCGGGGCTGGGCTGGGGGCAGCAGTACCCGCCCCCCCCCCGCCCCCCGGCCCCGGCAGCCCCCGTGCCCACCCCCTACCCCCCGTTACCCGCCGTGTGCCCCCCCCCATCTACAGCCGTTCCCCCCTCCGGGAGCCCCGCAGGGGAGGGGGCACCCTCCAGCAGCCGCTCGGACCCCAGAGACCCCCCAGCCATGCACATGCACACGCATGTCCCGACACACGCATGTCCCGACACACGCGTGCCCCACTCCCCCTTGCAACTCCCCAACACCCACCCGCACCCCCACTCCCACCTCCAGCCTCCCATCACCCAATTTACAGCATCCTCCCCGGTCCCCCCCATTCCCCCCCCTCGTGCCTCAGTTTCCCCACCCAGCGCCAACCCCAACCCCCCCCCCCAAAAAAGCGGGACCCCCCCCCGCACCCCCCTCACCCCACACCCCGAGCGGCGGCCGCCGTCACACCGCGGCGGCTTTGCAAATCCCGCTATTAATCGCAAGGTCAAAGCCATTACGGTGATATTAAAACCATCAGAGCCCACGGGGGGGGGTGGGTGAGGGGGGGTGGGAAGGCGGGGGGGCGGGGGGGCGGGGGGGCCCCCCTCGACCCCCCTCCCTCCCGGCGCGGCGGCTTTGGAGGCGCGCACAGAACATTGCTTTTTAATTTAAGCCGTTAAGGTCAGTGGCAGCAAATGGAGCCGTGGTTTAAATCAGGGAATAAAAAAAAAAAAATGGGAAAAGGAGGAAAAAAAAAGAAGAGGGGGGAGGAAAGGCGGACAAAGACGGACGGACGGCTAGGCCGCGGAGGGGATTTGGGGGGCTGAGGGGTTTTGGGGGGCCAGGAGGGCCCTTCGGGGGTTTAGGGGGTTCGAAGGGGGCGCTGGGGTGGCGCTGGGGGGAGGACGCGCCTCGCCCCGGGGTTTGGGGGGCCCCGGGGGTTTGGGGCGCAGGAGGCCTGGGGGCTGCGGCCGGCGTGCGGGGGGGCACCGGCACAGGCCTCGCACACGTGCTGCTGCACGTCTGCACACGCGTGTGTGGCCCTGCGCAACCCCCGTGCGCGCGCGCACGCACGCTCACGTCCATGTGCACGCGTGTGGGGCCCTGCGCAACCCCCGTGTGCACACGCACGCGCACGCACGCACGCTCACGTCCATGTGCACGCCTGTGGGGCCCTGCGCAACCCCCGTGTGCACACGCACGCGCACGCACGCACGCTCACGTCCATGTGCACGCGTGTGCGGCCCTGCGCAACCCCCGTGCGCGCACGCACGCTCACGTCCATGTGCACGCACGCGTGCCCGCGCCCCCCGCGTCCGCGCCGCCGCGGAGCCGCCGCGCCCCCCCCGCGGCGGCGGGGCAGGGCTGATGGATGGCCTCCTTTCAATCCCGGCTCCTCGTTATTGATTTTCCTTTAATGAAAGTTAATTATAACAATGATTTAATTAATAGCGGCTCTCTCTGCCTTTATGGCTTCCCGCATTAGGGCTGCCCATAAATACGGCTGCCTGACAGCCCGCGCGGCACCGCCGCCCCGCACCCCACCCTGGGGTGACACCGTCCCCCCCGGCACCCTGGGGTGACACAGTACCCCCAGCACCCTGGGGGGCCCCGTCCCCCTGCACCCTGGGGGGCCCCAAGCACCCAGGGGTGCCCGAGTGTCCCCAGCACCCTGGGGTGACCCAGTCCCCCTGCACCCTGGGGTGACACCGTCCCCTCTGCACCCTGGGGGGGTCCCCAGCACCCAGGGGTGCCCCAGTCCCCCTTCACCCTGGGGTGACACCGTCCCCTCTGCACCCTGGGGGGGTCCCCAGCACCCAGGGGTGCCCCAGTCCCCCTGCACCCTGCAGTGACACCGTCCCCTCTGCACCCTGGGGGGGTCCCCAGCACCCAGGGGTGCCCGAGTGTCCCCAGCACCCTGGGGTGACACCGTCCCCTCTGCACCCTGGGGGGCCCCCAGCACCCAGGGGTGCCCCAGTCCCCCTTCACCCTGGGGTGCCCCAGTCCCCTCTGCACTCTGGGGGCCCCAAGCACCCAGGGGTGCCCGAGTGTCCCCAGCACCCTGGGGTGACACCGTCCCCTGTGCATCCTGGGGGGCCCCCAGCACCCTGGGGTGCCCCAGTGCCCCCTGCACCCTGGGGAGCCCTGGTCCCCCTGCACCCTTGGGTGACACCGCCATCCCCCCCGCACCCTGGGGTGCCCCCAGCACCCCGGGGCGACACCGTGTGTGTGTCCCCCCAGCACCCTGGGGTGACAAGGCCCGCCCCCAGCCTCACACGCGTGCACGCTCCTTGCACACACGTGTGCAAACACACACAGACACGCGTAAGCAGGCAGCCCACAGCGATGCAGACGTGTGCACCCCCACGCACCCCCACGCACCCCCTCTGCCTGTGCCCCCCCAGTCCCGCCCGCAGCGCCCCTCGCCGCCGCCAGGGGGCGCGCTGCGAGGCCACGCCCCTCCCCTTCAGACCCCGCCCAATCCCCTTCAGACCCCGCCCCTCCCCTTCTGACCCCGCCCCCTCCCCTCAAGACCACGCCCCCTCCCCTCCAGACTCCGCCCGCCCCGCCCCGCAGAGGGCGCGCAGCCCCCGGCCCCGCCGCCTCCCGTCCAGCAGGCGGCGCCGCGGGGCCGAGCGGCGCTCTGGGCGGTGAAACCCCCCCTCCCTCCCGAATGCCTCTCGGTGGTGCTTCCGGGCGGTGCTTCCGGGCGCGCCTGCGCAGTGCGTGCCGCCGCGACCTGCCCGCCGCCGGTGCGCCAGGTGAGGGGCGGCGGGGGGAGACCCCCGTGGTGGGGGCAAGGGGGGCGGGAGGGGGACCCCCTCAGGGTGGGGGAGCGGGAGGGAGACCCCCTCAGGGGAAGGGGAGGGCGAGACAGGTCCCCTGGGGGGTGGGGGACGGGAGGGCCCCCTCAGGGATGGGGGACGGCGAAGAGGGGGAACCCCCCGTTTGGGTGGGGACAGGGACGGGCCACCCCCCCAGGGAGCTGGTTGGGGTTGGGGCATCCCCCGCCGAGTTTTGGGGTGACACCTACACACACACACAGAGTCTTGGGGTGACAACCCCCCCCCCTGTTTTGGGGTGGCCCACACAGAGTTTTGGGGTGACCCCCCCACTGTTTTGGGGTGACCCCCACACAGAGTTTTGGGGTGACCCCGCCACTGTTTTGGGGTGTCGTCCCCCCCAGAGTTTTGGAGTGACACCCCCCCCGAGTTTTGGGGTGACTCCCCACTGTTTTGGAGTGACCCCCCACTGTTTTGGGGTGTCCCCCCCCCGAGTTTTGGAGTGACCCCCCCACACACAGAGTTTTGGGGTGACTCCCCACTGTTTTGGGGTGACATCCCCTCACGCCACCTTCTGGGGTGACCTCCCTCCACGCTGAGGTTTCGCCCCCCACGCTCTGCCCTCTCCAGCCCCCACATCCCCCGGCCAGGGCTGGGGGTCCCCAGGCCGTGCCCCCCCCCGGAGCTGCCCCGTTCTCTGCCCCGGGAGGCAGGGCTGAGGCAGGACCCCCAAGGTCCCGTCCTTCCTTATGGGGACCAGTGGTCTTGTGAGCTCCTGTTGCCCCCCCCGGGCGGGTGAAACCCCCCAGGACTCTGTGCTGGAACAACTCCAGGACCCCAAATTCCTTAGCCCCAAACTGCCACCGTGGTGGCACTCGGCCAGGAGCTGTCCCCTGGGTGACAAAGACTCATCCTGCCCCGCCGTTCCCGCATGGTTCAGCCCTCCCGTGTGTCCCCAGGTGCCCTGCCTGTCCCGGCGGCCACCCCGCATCCGCGAGGCCGGCTCCCACGCGCTGCGGCTCCTCACGCTCCGGTGTCTGTCTGTCTCTTCCAGCCGTGTCCCGCGCGTGTGTCCCTCCGTCCCTCGCCATGTACGCCTGTGCAAAGTTTGTCTCCGCTCCCGCGCTAGTGAGTAGTGACAATCCCCTCCTTCGCTCTCCATGTCCCTTCTGCCGGACGAGGCTGTGCGGGGGGTAATGCGTGGGGACAAGGGGAGAGGTTTGGGGACGCTTCGGCAGGTTTGGAGCCACCTTGGGCCGCACTGAAGGTGAACAGAGCCTCGAGTGCTCAGCGGCTCTGGTTAAAGATCGTTTGCCATCTCTTGATGGTTACTAATTACCCACACAGGGGTGGATACGGTGCTGGGAGTAAAGCGCCTTTGGCTGGGTGCTGGCCCCGGCGGCACGCGGGATCCGTACGGCAGCAGGGTGCCCACGGTGGGGCCGTGGGGCACCCAGGAGCTCCGCTTTGGTGCCAGGTGCTGGGACAGGCTCTTCCAGCTGGGTGCTGCCGGCTCACGGGGCGCCCCAAGGGGGTGCCAGAGGTGGCAGCAGTGGCCTTGGGGGACCCCCGGGTGGAGTTTTGCTGCCCTGGGGGAGCGCGGGGTGGGGCATCTCCCCCAAATCTGAGGGTGGCTGTGCTTTGCAGGTGAGGAGGAGCTCGCGGGTGCTGTGCCAGCCCCTCTCTGCCTCCGTGCTGAGCAGCCCCGAGGCCCGGACGGAGCAGGTAACGCGCCCAGCTTGGACAGGGGGGCACAGGGGGGCTGGGGGGTGCTGAGCACCAGCCCTGGGAGGAGCGGAGGGAGGTGACCGTGCCCCCTGCCCGCCCTGGGGCTCCCCGAGGGGCTGCGGCAAGCTCGATGGGGGGAAACTGAGACCTGGGGGGGCTGGGGTGAGGTCCCTCCCTCCCCGCCCAGTTGCCCACCCTCCCATCCCCCAGGCGCGGCCGGTAGCCCACCGGGCCATCCAGACGAGCGCAGCCCACCGGGATATCGACACCGCCGCCAAGTTCATCGGCGCTGGTGCTGCCACGGTGGGGGTGGCCGGCTCCGGCGCTGGCATCGGCACCGTCTTCGGCAGCCTCATCATCGGCTACGCCAGGTCAGGGGGGGACACGGGGGGCTGGAAACAGGCGGTCGGGGGCGGCTGCACCCCTGCTGACCGGCCTCTCCTCTCCCCGCAGGAACCCCTCGCTTAAACAACAGCTTTTCTCCTACGCCATCTTGGGCTTTGCCCTCTCCGAGGCCATGGGGCTCTTCTGCCTCATGGTGGCCTTCCTCATCCTCTTCGCCATGTGATGGAGCCGGTGACAGCGACGGTGACGGAGCCAGCGCCCCGCCGGGCCCGGTCCCATGGCCAGCCCTGAATGCCAGCCCTGAATGCCGGCGGGGGGACGGCGGAAGAGCCGCGATCCCAGCCCCGCCAAGGGCGGGAGGGGAATAAAGACGGTTTGATAACGGGGTCTGGGCTCCTCGTGTCTCCTTGGTGGCCCCATCCTGTCACTCACCCGTGGCTGGCACTGGGGATGGCACAGCGGGGCACCACGCTGTCCTGGGCTCGCTTTCCCCGCTGGGGGGGTGGCAGTGTCCCCAGAGGGGACACCAGGTGCCTGGGGCTGAGCCCTGACGCCACCCCGAGCCCTCAGCCACGTCCCCAAGGGGACGGGGATGGGGTTGATCCCTGGGGACGGCAGCCGGGGCGGACGCCTCCATCTCTCCCTGCCCGGGGACATCACCCCCTTGGGGACACCTCAACCGGGACCGGCTGCCTGGCCGCCGCAGGGCCAGGAGCTGGGGTGTTCCTGGGGATTGGGGTGTCCCTGGGGGTTGGGGTGCGGGTGTCCTGGGCTCAGGGGTGTCCCGCTGTCGGGGTGTTCCCGTCTCGTTGTCCCCGCAGGATGGAGGGCCCCCCCGGGTGGCCTCTCTGTCCCCCCCCCGGAGGCCTCCCTCTCGCTGGCCACCCCTGAGGAGGCGTGGTCAGCCCCGCCCCTCCGCGGCGAGGCTCCGCCCCCGAAGCCCCCCATTGGCCCCGGCGCCGTTACCTCCCCTCGGGTCTCGCGAGAGTCTCGCGCGTGGGGAGGCGCGGGGCGGGGGGAAGGAGGGGGGGGCTCGCGGAGGGGAGGCGGGAGTCCCAGCGCGAGAGGCAGCTAGCGCGAGGCCCCGGCGGCGGCCCGGCCCGGCCGTCCCTCAGGTAACCGGTAGCGCCCGGGCTCGGCGGGCCGCGGGGCCGCCCCGGGCGGAGGAGGCGGCGAGAGAGGCGGCGGGGCAGCCCCCGGGGGGGGCGGGGGGCGCGGGGAGCCCCGGCCGGCCCCTCCCCCCACAACTCTTCCCCGAGTTTTCGTGAGGCAGCCGCTCTCCCACCTCCGCCCCTTTGCTGATTGACGGCACCCTCCGGCCAATCGGGTCGCCTCCAGGCCCGGAGTGGCGGGCGGTGCGGCCAATAGTGACTTAGGGGGCGCCGCGGTGGGGCAAGCCCCTCCCAGGTGGGCGGGGCTGCTGCAGGCGGCGAGGGGCCCGGGCGGTGCCTGAGGGGGGGGAGCCCGGAGGCCAGGGGGGCCCCGGGGTGGGGTAGACCCGGGGAAATGGGGGGGCTTGGGGGGCTGGGGGTGGGCGTAGGGGGAGGTCAGCGGGATACGGGGCGTTGGGAGTATGGGGGGGCCCGCGAGGGTGGGGGCCTTGGGGGGTCCCGGGGAATATGAGGGGGCTTGAGGGATTGCAGATAGGGGGGCCTTGGGGGGTTTGGAGGGGTTGGAAATATGGGGGGGCTTTAAAGGGAGGGGGGTCCTGCAGTGGGATTTTGGGGGGTGGACCCTGGAGAGGTATTGGGGAATCTTGAAGGAATGTGGACGGGGGGGAGTTGAGGGCTTGGGGGGCTTTAGAAGGTGAGAGAGAATTGGGGGGGGTGTCTTTGGGGGTTGTAGGTATGGAAGACCCTTTGGTCTGCAGGTCCTGGGGGACCCTGAAGAGATATGGGGTGTCCTGGGGATGGCAGATATGGGGACCTCAGGGGTTAGAGGGGATCCTGGGGGGACCCCTTTAACTGGGACTCTGTCCTCTGGATGAAGAGGGGTTTGGGCTCAGCGTGGTGGCTCGTGACTCTTTTGGGGCAGCTGAGGGAGGATCCAGGCCTACGTTTTGGGGGCTCCCAGTGGCCAGCAGACGTAGAAAGGCTGTGGAGAGGTTGTGGGTGCCCATGGGGGTGAGGTGGGGAGCAGGGTGTAGGCTGGTGAGCGGCTGTGGGTCTGCAGGGTGTTGGGAGGCCGGGGGCTCTCAGCCCCATCCCGCCCCATGCAGTCCCAGGGCATCAGGGAACACTGAGTAAAGGAAGACACACAAACAGCAGAAATGAGAGAATTAAGTAGTTTCTTCTGAAGTCTGAAACAGCTGTTAATTCTCGCTGGGGGACTTTGGGAGCTCAAACTTCTGGGAGCTTGTTGAAGCGGTGAGGTTTCACCACGCACTTGCTCATATGCTGCTGGTGCCGTGAGATCTGTTGCCTCTCAGTAGCTCTGACTTTGTAAGCACAACCCGGGTCACGTCTCAAAGCTGTTTTGTTCCCGCTGCCAGAAGCGTTGGTATGGAGTCCCTCAGCCTAACTAAGGAAAAGAGATCGGCTGGTTCAGGTGTGAGATGAAATGTGTGTGACAACAAAAACTCCTTGTTCTGCTCAGCTTTCCCCCTTTTGCTCTTTCTGCCTCTTCCTTCGTTGCCTTTTCTTCACTTGAGTCCCATTGTTAGCTTTCTTTACAAAGTTATCACTTCTTTCCCTGCTCAGGTCCCTCTAAAGGCAACATTTCAATTTAACGTTCAGGAGGATCACGTAAAAGTGTCGTTAAGGCTTCAGTGGACTTCCCAATTTATTTTGCCTCGTTACAGTGCTTGTTGGGCAGGGACTTTCTTCCGCCAGCAGTGTTGAAGGGCACGGTCTGAAGGGGTTATCTAGTTCTTTGCAAACTGCTTTAAAAATAGTTGTCACTAAAATGCAGTCATTTCTGGAGAGGAATTCAGCAGCAGTTCTGAACCACTGGCTTTGTTGGATGGTTTTTTTGGATTGGGGTTTTCTCAGCGGAGACTAAGAATAACTTCACTGGTTGAATGTGGAGGAGAAATTTGTGGGAGGTGGATTCAACAGCCAGATTCCCGTTTGGAAAACGAGTAGGGTTAACATCCTTGCTCCTTGTTTCCTTAAAGCGAGAGATCGTATTCACCTTCTGTGACATGAGTGGGGTAATTATTGTTGCCAACTGTAATCGCTTTGCGGGCTGGAGAGTGCTGGAGCACTTGTTTGCTCTTAGCGTTAAAAACAAACAAATAAAAAAGGAGTGGGTTCAGCTGGAGGAAGCAGCTAGTCAGCAGCCGACCTGCGAGGCTTGTAATCACTACCTGCGGCCAGGATGGTCCTTTCTCAGAGGAGCGTTTTATTCCTGATCCTGGAAGTTGGGTGGGAATTGAGAAGTGGGAGACTGTTTTAGTATCCCGTAGACCTCACTGCTTTGAGAACTTTAATGCAGCCATGAATTTCCTTAATTGCGTGCCAGTCCTTTGGTTATACCTAATTGTAGTATGTTGAACACTTCCACTCCCTTGTGGCACTTGCCTGTCAACTAACTGTAAAAAATTACCATGTCCACCTTATTTACCGCTTAGCCAAACTAGGCGTCTAGTTATTTTAATCTTTCCTTGTAAATCAATCCCTCCAGCTGCTTAACTGTATTTTCCTGAATGCCTTCCAATTTGCCAACATCTTTCTGATACCAAATAGCTTGGAGTTGAACAGGGTTTGCATCAGAGTGCTGGAGGTCGGGACCTTCCCTCCTTGCTCCCTGTCTGCTCAGATTATAAGAAGGAAAAGCTTTACACAAACTTTGTGAATATGTTAAACCTTCCACTTGCAATTTGTCTTTCACTCTAACTTAACGTTCCCCTGTTGAAGGGTGTTTCTAACATTAATTTCTACTTATTCTTGCTCGTATTTCTGTTTTCTCAAGGGTCTTTATTTTCCAGTCTTCTCCAGCATTTCCCACCATATGTATTTAGTGCTCTGATTTTTTTTTGTCTCTGTGTGATTTATGGAGACGTCAGGTGAAAATGAACTTGCTGTTGAGCCTTGCTGAGTCCCGTTGTTCAGATGCTCAGCCCACCTTGGTAGGTTGCAAGTGTCGTTACCCTTTTTAAGCCGGTTGATGGGACTGTTGTTAGTCTGAGTTAACTTGGAAGCGCTGTACAATCCGCGTGGCACGACTGAGATGGTGATTGCATAGGTGTGCCGTGTGGGAAGATGGCAAAAATAAAAGGACGTGGCTTAAAAAAAATCAAACTTCTCGCTAATGTCTTTATTCCCATCTCTTCCGAAGCCCCTCGGAGCCCGGCTGGAGGAGACGCTGACTGTGGAGGACGTTCTCAGGGTGGCTTAAAAGGGGGTTTGTGGATGTGCCGTGGGGCAGGCAGGAAATTTCCCTCGCCCGTTTTGAAAGACGGGGAAGTTTGAGAGAGGAAGCGCGAGTGGATGAGTGTGAGAGGATGGTCGCGGGGAAGAAACCGGATCCTCCTTCCATCCTCCGGGAAGAGGCAGGAGCCGGCTCGCAAGGTCCGCCGCTTTCACCCGATGAGGCAGCCAGGAGGAACTGGAGCTCTTCTGAGGGGGTGCAGCGGAGATCAGGGCAGCTAGGACGCGTCTCGCCCAGAGCCTGTCGCTGCCTCGTCCTGGTGGAAACGCTTTTAAAACGGCTTAGTAAAATACGCTCAGCTTCTGGCAGGCCTGGTGGGGCATCTGTTGTTTTTTGCAGCATGTGTTAGTAGAGGATCTCTGGGTTGGATTTTGTTTTGGACTCATTTTCTGCTGCATCACATGTGATGCTTTTTCACGTTCTGTTTGGTTTTGTTTATCCTTCTGACTTTCTTGGGGTCTTTTTTTTTTTCCCTTCTTTGTTTTTTTTATGTTCCTAGCACCAAGAATTGAGGCCAGATTTCCAAAACCGCTCTTCTCCCAGTCGTTTAGCACCCAGCTACGATGCTTTTTGAGATGACTTTCCAGTGCTGGGAGAAAATATTTTTTTTTGTAACAGGCCTTCAGGATTGAGGACCTGTTGCTTCCTGTAACTTCTTCCCCCCCCCCTTTAAAGTAATCTTGTTTCTTGGTTTTGGTTTCAAGGAACTTGTAATACAATGGGTGATTGCTGAGTAGTGTAGGCTGAGCAGAGATGTAAGCACGGGGACTGGGTTTCCCTGGGGAGCTAGAAATGGTTTCCCTTTGGTGTAGAGGTGCGTAGGAAGCTTCCTATAGAGAGTAAAACAAAAGCACATTTATAGCCTCGCATCCTTTTGAATATAAAACGGAGGTTTTATATTCGTAATGCTCAGCCTTCACATCACAATATTTGTCACATCTTTTTGTCTGGCTGCTGAATTCCTGCATCATATCACTCGAAGTCCTCAGCGAACCTCTTAATTCTGCTCCTTCTCCGCTTCTTTGAATCGCTTTGCCCAGATCTGAGAAGTTAAGGCTTAACCTGCGCGCAGCCTTGCTCTGCCGGCCCGAGCAGCAGGAGTTTGAGGCTGGCCGCGCTCTGTCTGTGGCCTCAGCCCTCCAGGCGATGCGCACGCAGGCGGGTGAGCTGCAAGACGGGGCCACGGAGACCACGCGCCTTGGAGGACACCAGGATCTCCTGATATACAGCCCTCGGGGGCGGTGGTGTCCACACAGGTTCCTCTCCCAGCTGCTGGTTGACGTTCGTGCGCTCGGGTTTGTTCTCTGTCTTTGGAGCTGATATTTACAATGTGTTTTGCTGCAATTAGTCTTGGCTCGTGGGAGTTTGGCTTAATTGCTTCTCTGAAGTTCAATTTCATAATCTTCCAAGAGCTTCTTGCTTTTTTTTTTTTTGTTCCCCACCGCCCCGATACACCTGGTGGGGCACGTGCTGATGCATATGTCGGCCGTCCAGTAGCTTTTATATAGCACGCGCTGTATTTTAACGCATGCCAAAGTTTGACATTTGTTTTTGAAACATGATAAATTTGATGCCTTAACCAACTCCAACACAATGTGGTTTCACTGAGGCTAAACCTAATTTTAATGCTGGCTAATTATTTAGTGGAGCAGGATTTTTGGATTGCACTTCTTTCCTTTAAGCTCTTTGCACGCTTTGCTGGGGTGGCGGCGAGAGACCGAGCTGAATTTTCCTACCTCCGCGTCTCCCTTTTGCTGCCGTACGTGAGCAGGGGCTGCTGTCCTGCGTCGGGACAAGTGCAGAGCTGAGCTCCCAGGCGACAGCAGCCATTTATTGAAGTTTCCCGACAAAAGCAACGTGTTTGGCTCATGGGGAGCAACGCTGGGATTGCGAACGGCGCTGCCGCTCTCGTCGCAGGAGCGAGCCAGCCCGCGGAGAGCCTGCAGCGGTCTGGAATGCCGCTCTGCTGTCCCACCCTTGCGCGAGAGAATAAAGCGGCGGTGGAGACGCGGTGCCAGCCGTTGCAAGCTGGTTCATGAATAAACAAAGCTCCTCTGCCAGCTACAGGCCATGCTACCCACCGGGGGTATTTCTCTGTGCATGCTCGGCAGAGCTAGCCTTGCTTCTGAGCTCTCTTTGTGAGGCACGGCTACCAAATAAATCCTAAAAAAGCAGCTCTATGAGGACATTTTCCTCCTCTTCTCCTGAAAAAAAGATGTTCAAACTCCTTTAGTATGAAATGCAGGTTGTGCCTGGAGTTCAAAAGCGTGTAAAGCTGCGAAGTTCACCATTTCCCTGCCTTTTGGGGATGCGCTGCCACGCTTGCAGTGCTGCCTTTAGCAGAGCTCTTGCACAGCTTGCCTTTTTTTTTTTTTTTTTTTTGTGCTTATGGAGAATGTTTTCAGCCCTGGCTGGCAGAGACCTCGCTCTGAATACCATTGTTACTATTAAAAATAATAATAATAAAAGCGGTCTTTCACAGACTTCAGTGTTTTAAGGACTTGGCTAGACGTGGACTTGGCAGTGCTAGGGAATAAGCAGTGCCCAAATGAGTGTATTTATACCTGTGTAACTAACCGTACCGAGCTGTCTTGTACCCTTTAACTGTTTCCAAAGTGAGCGAACCAGACTTGGAGCAGAACACGGCTTTTGGGTTTTCTGCCAAAAACCTCTTGTTG
The DNA here is from genome assembly GCF_047370975.1 of Nipponia nippon. Taxonomy (NCBI): domain Eukaryota; kingdom Metazoa; phylum Chordata; class Aves; order Pelecaniformes; family Threskiornithidae; genus Nipponia; species Nipponia nippon. Next base: position 2,009,120 of record NW_028262353.1, read on the forward strand.
GTGCTGAGTCTGCTGAGATGAAGGGAACAAATCTTCACATCGCTAAGCGGTTGATGCTTGCAATTATTTAAAATAGCTGGTGTTTAAAATAGACTTGTTTCTAGAGGTACAGCTGGTCATGTCCGTGGCTGAAGATGCTGGAAACCCTTAGAAGTTTCGAAAGCGAGGTTGAACTGCTGCTGGTGAAGCTGAAGTAGGTTGCGTGTGGGCAGGGGAAGCTTTGCCAGTTCATCTTCTCGCAGTGAAAGGTGGTTTTCTTCTACCTCGTGCTGTTCTCGTTGCAGCAGGATCTGAAGGTAGGCTTGGCAGCCATTCACGGGCCATTTTTCCACTGTTCCCGCGGTAGGAATACTCCCTTTTTTTTTTTTTTGAGTGTTGGTAAAATAGAGCCAGAGGAGGAGCAGCAGAGGGAGATGAGATCCAAAGGCAGATTGTCACCAGGGGTGAGAGCAGCTGGGTGCCAGGTCTCCTGGAATGAACTGTTGGGTCCCGAAAATGCGAAGGCAGAGACTTAGCTGAGCGTCCCGCAGCGCGGGGTAGATATACCGCATGATAACGGAGCTGAGGAAGTTTATCTACAACCTTAATCGGATTAGAAGTCTTTATATGACAGAGTGCGCTGTTACAAACCTGGCGAGTTTATGTCGGAGCGGGCATTGCTCATCGTCCAGATCCTCGCGCCGACCGAGCCGCGTGCAAAGCAAACGTGACGAAATGCGACTTTTTGAACATAACCCCGAGTGCGTTGGCAGCGTTTTAATGAGCAAGTACCTTGTTTTCTGGTGGAGGTGGTGAGAAACTTCCTGAGGGATGCTCGCTTTTCTTCGTGTGGATGTTTTTCATCTTTCTACCCCATGCTGCCTTTCCTTTGTTTTTGGAAAGCTCTCTATTTTTAACGTGTAGAGAGCACCTGTTTGTATGATCCACATTTAGGATGCTGTATCCTTCATCTGTGTAAGATTTCACATTTTGAATTATGTAAACTATATATAGGAAATCATTGCTTTGTTCACCACTAAAACGCAATCATTCCAAAGGCAGAATGCAGTTCTAGTTAAACAACTCACAATAATGTACCAGATTTCTAGACACTGCTTATATTTGGAATATTTCTTGCTCCCCTCTGATTTTAGGGCTCGCATATCAAATAATGATGCCATAAAATGTCTGTGCCTTTGAATGCTAAATAAATAAAAATGCCCACATGTGATGTAAATAATAACAGGTGGGACAAAATATTTTTACTTTATGACCACGCACACATACAAGAGCGTCGTGCCTTTCTGTCCCCTGTCCCGCTGGTGCTATTTCAGCTATTTTAATTCATCGACAAGAGTTTTATCCGTAGGTAGTCGCTTACATAAGAGGCTCTCCCGTTCTTAACTCCGTGCAGCCTTGACTTTGATCTTCCTTTAAAACTACTCACGCACCACTGTGGGGAAAATATGTTCGAGCTTGACTCGGGCTCTTACGTCCCATTTTCAGCAGCTTTTTTTCTCACTTTCGTTGAAACAAGGGCTCTTAAGCGGCTAAATAATTTCAGGAAATGGGACTCCGGTTTCTAGGTCACTTAGGCATTTCCTAGGTAAAATAATGCATTCTCTAAGGCTTGTCGTGGCTTTCTTATAATTATCTCTACTCAGTAAGAAGCAGTGGGTCTCTTAGGTTTTTCCTCCCTTTCTTAAACTTGAATTATTTCTCTCTCCTGTAGTAGATCTCTTGCAATATGTTGTCCCTGCTGTGAAGAAGTATATAGCCGAAGATGTATCACCGCTAATGAAGAAGCGCAAGGCGACCCGAGAGCTGTAGTGCCGAGATCCGGAGGCTGCCTGCGTGCGTCTTGGAGGCTGCCTTTTAGAGTGTCTGTTTGCTCAGTGTGCCGTCGTGCTACAAATTTGAGCCTGCTGGAAGCAACGCCAGAAAAATTTCCTACCTGGTGATCTCTGCTTAGAGCCTCTTTTTCTGCGGGCTGCAAGGGTTCACTCGATTGTGGTGCGAAGGAGGAAAGAAAAGCTTTTTCCTTGAGATTTGGGGAAGGTTTGTGCCGCGTTGCTTTGGGTAGAGTTGGACACGGGTGTGCTCTCGCCTGTTGTCACTCTGGGTTCACGCTTAGGTTGTTCCCTTGCTCCTGGTGACAGACGTACCTCTGGGTCTAGCCAAAGCCGCGGTGTCTGCTCTGATCTTGGAGGTGACGGCAACGAATTAAGCGGAGGCTTGTCTGACCTCAGTGGAGAGGCTCAGGGACTTCCATGAAGTTCCTCCCGTTTTGGAGGAGGTCCTGGAGCAACCAGTCGATGATAAACCGTGCCTGGGGCCTCGCTGCTCGTTGCAGTGTTGAGGAGGGACGCTGTATTTGATGGGAGCTGGCTAGATGCTCCCATCCATACCCTATCTATGTGCTGCCAGTCAGTCCTGCTCTGTCCACTGTCGGGGCCTTGCGGTTTGGTGTCTCCCTTGTGTCTTTGTGTAAATACCTTAGGGACATCCCATAGAGTCCATCTTTCCTCCAGAAATTGGGAGTGGAAGCACAGCTTTGGCATATGAGTAATTGGATGATGATTTAGAGATGGTCTTTCTCCATCTTCTTGCCTGGGGAAGTTGCTGACTTGCTGGTTTATGTTGGATTTTGTCTCATGTTCATCAAAGGCTTCGAAACCCTTTGGACAGATGCCTTTTCATATTAGAAATCTGATACTTGGCACCTAACTAGAGAAACCTTGCCTGCGTTAAAGCATGTTTTGCCAAGCTACAGCTGCTTCGGTGATGTTTGGCAAGGATTAGTTCAAGTAGGTATTTGAAGAGCAGCAGCTACTTCTCTCTCAGGAATCTGACTGTGAAAGGAGGAGCGGGAGGATGTTAGCGCGATGAAATGTGACCTCCTCGCACCTCGAAAACACCAAACCCGGGAAGTGCTCACAAGCCATCTGCACACCCGTGTCCCTCAGCTCCATGTTAGAGAGCAGACGGACCTCCTGAAGGCGGTTCCAGGTCATTCGAGCTTCTTGCGGTTGGTCTCGCTTGCTTTTTTTTGCCACGGTGTTCTGCATAGATTTAAAAAAATCACAGTATCCTTCCCTCTGTGCTGCCTGTGAGGTGCAGGCAGCCCCGTGGCTCGGCTGGGGCCCAGCCGCGCCGAGATGACACGAGACTTTCTCTAACACCTTGCTCCGAAGTCGGAGGCCAGGCCAGATCTGATCTGGAGGCTGGCCAGTGCGAGCAGGCTCTTGGACAGTGGAGCTTCTATAATGGTTTTTATCCTGCCAGGCCCTGATGTGGAGGCAACCTTAACAAATTACACTTTTTGTTATGGTAACGGTAAACTCCTTACTGTTTATAAGAGGGTTATAAACAGTGTAAGTTGCGTAGTTGGGAGGACTGGTGGAAGCTGTGCTGGGAAAAGCCTTCTGGCTGCCTGGAGCTCTCAGCCGAGAGGGTTTGTTGCTCTTAACTGCAGGGAAAAAGCTTTTCTGGTCTCAGTTAAGTCACTCGTGGCTGATGTGCTGGTTAGGGGCCCGTGTTATTCCTTTCGCTGGAGTTTGTTTTATGTTTGACAGGACGCTGACAGTGCCTCCCTATCCCATCGCTCACGCACTGAGAGGAGGAGAGCGACTCTCGTTCGTGGCTGTTGCTTCACGTGAGGTTTGACCCTTTTCCCAAAGCATGTGGAAATACTCTTTGCAGCCGGGCTGTTAATTTGCTCCTCTGTGAGCTGAGGAGAGCTCCTTTTTAAGTCACTTTAGGGCCAAATGTCATGCCTGGTAGGAAAGGTCGTTCTTCTGATAGCAGCAACCGCAGCTCGCAGGGGTGGTGAAGCTCCAGGGCTGTTTTAAGGCACTTGCAAGCAAGAAGCGAGGGTGTAGTGCATCTCTGATGCTATGGAGGAGATCATGTCCCAACCTTTTGGGGATGCTCTTGTGGACAGGGGATCCTCTACAAGCTTGAGAGCAGTGCTGAACACCCAGAAAGGTACAGTCAGATGGTAAGTGTTGGACTTTGCTTTCACCCTGCGCTGTAGGTTAACTCGTAATGACTTGTTAAATACTGTGTGTCTGTTGGAGATTTACTTCAAGCGAGTTCCTTGCCAATATTCCAGTTTATACAGTTGGGTTTGCTTTATCAAGCTTATAAAGCATAAGGGTGTTATGCCTCTAAAGCAGATTTTATAGCATCGGCTTTTGGCCTTCTTTCCCAGATGACAATTTTAAGCTCTCTTGTAGCTTTTTGGTTACAAAGCAAACATTCTCACTCCTTCCCTCACACCCCAAAATAGCTTTAAAGTCAGAGCCTAGGACTAACAGCAGCCTGCGCATTTTCACTAAGCTCGGTGGTGGCCTCTCCCTTTAAAACTTAAAATCTTTCGCAATGTCTCTGGGTGTATAATAGCTGGCGATAGTCAAAAGGAGATCTGGGCACCCAAAGGTGGAGAACAAGCTCTGTTCCTAAGTCCCTGCAGGCACCTAATTTAGGCTGAGAGTCAGCAGGCATTCACCAGTGGAAATTAGGTGCCAAATTGAGTTTACAAAGCACCTAAAGGCAGGTTGGGCACTTGGCCCTCTGTCTTGTAGAGCTAACCCCGAGCCAAGGAAGCCTAGATGTTAAAGTGGCTTGTTTTCTTGTTTGTTTTTTTTTTTTTTTAAGGAAGAACTTGACCTGTTCATTTTTACCCCATTTTACGATGGGTTATGGTGCTCCGAATCATCACGGCGGCGTTGTCCGTTAACCCAGGGTGGCATGGGGAATGCCGACGCTAAACCCCAGCCAGGTGCTGTGGAAGGACTGGGTTCCCCTCCATGCGTTTTCTGGGTGCTGCTGCCTCGGTGGCCCTGCTGATCCCAGCCTATTCAGAGCAGCGTGTGCTGAAAATCCATTTCGATGGTCAGGAAGTTCGAGGCAGAGAGCTGTTAATGACTGCACTTAGAAAAATAATAAAGAGCCTTTCCTGGAACGGTCTCAAAGCAACATGTTTCCTTCCTTGCATTTTAGTGGGAAATCTCTTACTATTTTTGAGAGCTTGGGGCAGTGCCTTATACTTCCTTCTCTTTTGGCTAGCGGAGTAGAAATGGCCGTCTTAGTCTGCCTTTCTTTCCCTCGTACTTACCAAAAAGCAGTTTGGTTTTTGATTGCAACCAACCTCTCTTCCAGTTCCAGCTCCCAGTGGCAATTACGGATTCTGTCTCGAGTCTGCCTGCGATCTTGTATATTCTCCTGCAGGAAGATGTACGCCGCAGCACAGATTCTGTGCAGCCATCTATAATAATCTAGTTTATTGTGGTTTTATCTCTTCTTCCCAGTAGCAGTGTACTGCCTGTCCTTGGGGCTTGGTCTAGTGTCTTGAGCCCTATTTGTGTTTGAATAGGCTTGTTTGTATCGTGGCTCTGGTTGTTAATGCTCTTGGCATGGCTCCCAGGTCTCAACAAAGTTACCCAAATTGATCTGGGATGGCCTTGCGACTCATTAGTCTCCGAGAATTAATCCCATGTAGCTCAGTCTCATAAAAAGTTAACTCCTAGCTCTGTTTTACCTTTTGCATTAAGCTGGCGTGCCAAAAGTAGAAGAGTAGTGAGGAGCACGGTGACTTCATCAAGGAGAAAACAAGCTTCGCCTGCCGTAGGTGTAGCAGTACCCAGGCTGTACCTTGCCGTAATCCCAGGAGACGAAGCCTTCTGTGGGAAGACTTCTTTCTCTTTTTTGGGGAAACATGGGGGTTATTCTCAGAACACCGTTTCTGATCCAGTTCTGCCTTTGCTCCTGCTGTCAGCTGAGTACTGTAATTTTCCTGCAAAAGTCACAGCCCTCCCTGGATCCTCCACCCTTCTTGAAAACTCTTTGCCCTATTTAATAGCCTGGGACAATTGCAAACAGGTTTTCTGTATTGCCTGTTGGTAGAAAGACATCTTACCTTTAGCTGCACCTTTGCTTGGACTTGTTCCTGCACGCCTGAGGCTGGTGTCTGTGATGGGTTTTACATCTGACTGTGAAGGGTGCTTTTTCATTTGGGAGAGTAAAACAGTTATAATCTCTGTGCCGGTACGCGTCCTGCCGTGACACAGGACGGGGCAGTTGCACTGAACCACCTGGGTGTCCTCTCTTTGCTTGCAGGTGGCATTCCCCGTGTCAGAGGAACTCCCTCGTCCTACACCCCCTGGTAAGAGCCTTTTTGGGGTGCTGGGTGCCGCAGTCACCGCGGTGTCGGCACTGATCCTGACACCGAGGCACCAACACAGTTATCCTGCGTGATACGTCTGCTTTTTCTCGCCACCTCTCCTCCCATCGTTGCCGTAACTTTTGGCAGACTTTTAAAACTGATGCTGAAATTCCCTAAATTGTCGCTTTTTGCAGTGCAGCTCTCAAGCAATTGTTTGTTCTTTTGCAGGCTGCAAATCTGAGGGGTAAGAGAGCGCGATGGGAGACTGAAGCCTTTTACTGGAATCTGAAAAATAACCGTAGATAAACTCATGCACAGACAGAATAGAGAGCGAGGGAGGCTTGATCGTACCTGCAGGCGTCTGTTCATCTCTTGGAAACTAACAGCCCTTTTGTTTCTGCACCGCACCTTTCCCTGACAATCTTAACTTACAGTCAGTTCCCTAGGTACGTCCTTTCTCTTGATGTCCCTGTCTCTAGCAATTTTCTTTCTTCTAACACATTTTGCAGCTCGTTCTTCACTCAGGTCTTCCTAGGCGAGTAAATCTTAGCAGAGGAAGACTTCTGTCAGCAGAGCGTGCAGTTTGCTTTTGTTTTCTGTTCTACTTTAAGCCTATTTTTAGGAGGTTGCTCTGCAGTTCTTTTGGTTTTGTTTCATAGTTGGTGCAAACTCTAGCTTTAATTTTGTGGTCATATTAATGTAAAGTTCATCCTTATGATTTATGGCAATAAACCATAAATGTGCTTGTACTGGTATACCAGTAAGCGCATTTGCGCTGGAGAGGGGAGCTGTGCTGGCAAATTCGAAGCAGAGCAATTTTTGCGTACGGCCAAGCGTTCATTGGGATCTGAAGTATTTCAGCTTGTCTTGCAAGGCACAGATGCAAGAGCGTTGGGCACAAGCATTCCTGCAATAACAATAGTCACATGCAAGTACAACAATAGAACCTTATTTTTAGAGCATTTTTCATACCAACTCTATCCCCCAACGCTCAGCGGAGTTAATGACCTGGGAGTTTCTTCCATCTTAACACTGAGGTTTAAGGAAAAGGGTTTTTTTTGATGGGGATTTGAGGTGATCCAGAAAAAAAAGTGCTTTCCAGTCAGTGGGAGCTGTGAGGGTCCCAGTGTTGGGTGCGGGAGATGTCGGGCCACCAACGTAGGCAGCTGGACATAGGAGGGGATGAGGGGCCAGTTGCTCACGACTTTCGCAAGCCAGAAGAGGCATGACTCAGATTTACAAATCTTGGCTTGAGACTGCTTCCAGACCTCAGCTACTTGTCAGTAATTCAGCTGGAACAGGTCCGTAAAAGCTTCACGAACACAAAACCCCACGCTGCTCGTACCTGGATCCCGACAGGTATAAGGGCAATCGAGTGTACTTACCGCTAGGGTGTGGGCTATTTGTGGTAACGTGCGCTTGTGAAAGCGTGGCTGTGGGTAACAATACTAAACACCATTAAGAGTCCGACTGTGGCCCTTTCTGTGGCATCAGGCTAACGCTGCCAACCAAAACCATGCCTTGTCCTGTGGCTACAGGCATACCTCGGCAACTCTTTTCCTCTGTAAAGCTAAAATAGTGCGTTTGAAAGGCTACAGAGCGTCTTGGATGAAAGGATCCATAAATGCCAAATGCGCTTTTGAAAGCGGGTAGTCTGCTTCTCGTGTCTCTTCCTACACCGTTTCCAAATGGAGGTTTTTAAAATGGGTTCCGTGAGGTGCCAACGCGCGTCCTGGGGGAAATCCTTTTCAGGAAGGCTGGTCTTTCATTGCTGCTGTTGATGCATGTAATATGTCTAATTCCTTTTAAGGGAGTTAAAATATTACCCCTAGGTGTCTGTCTAGGCTAGGATAACGGGCTTAGTTTTTTTCTTAATGGGTTAGTTAACATGCTTTGGGACCACTTCGGTTTATGGACTGGTATACCAGGGGGAAAGTAGCATATGGGCTGACTTTAATATCTGCAGGAAGAATTAAACTTTTTTTTTAAATAAGTGGAAATTTTGATTCTTAAGGTAAGCAAAACCAGCTTATCCCCAGACCAGTGTCCCAGTCAAGTTCTTCATCATCAGCAGAGGATCTGATGGGCAGCTTGGTTCATTCAGACGGGAAGGGGAGGCTTCAGCTTTCCTTGGGTACCTGCAGCCTTTTCCCCTCCAGCTCCTGCAAGTACCAAGAGCCTGTTCAGATGGGTAAAATACGTATTTTAATTTTAAAGATGACAACATCATCCTGTCTATATATGAATCCGGGCATCGCTTTTAACCTCTCTAGAACTTCACACCTAGATTATGGTTCATTGCCAAGTTTCAAATTATACCTTTTGTTAGGGTTTGATGTACCTGCCAGCTAACGCTCGTATCCAGGGAGGCGGTAGGGGATTGGGATGACTAAGGTGCGTGCGTGCGTGCATGGATGTTGGTGGGGGAAAAGGGATGATTGAGAAATTTGGCGGTAATGGTGGGAAAAGGCAGAACTTTCCTGTTAGACTGGGGAGACTTGTGTGCGCGAGAGGGAAGGCCTGTGCTGGGGGAAATGAGCTGTCTACTAATAGGACTCTCAAGCAGAAGGTCCTAGACCGGACCCCCTCCCCGCTTCCCAATCCCAGCAACTCATTTAGAATCACAGGTTGGTTTGGGTTGGGAGGGACCTTTCAAGGCCATCCAGTCCTGACATCTTCAGCCAGATCAGGATGCTCAGAGCCCCGTCCAACCTGACCTTGAATGTGTCCAGGGATGAGGCTTCCACCACCTCTTTGGGCAACCTGGGCCAGTGTCTCACCACCCTCAGCGTAACAAATTTCTTCCTTATATCCAGTCTGAATCTCCCCTCTTTTAGTTTAAAACCATCACCCCTTGTCCTATTGGCACTTTCTTCCTTCCTGGCAGGCTTCTGTGGAAGAATAATAGCAAAACAACTTCCAAAGCACCCATTTGAAAAAATATGTGGAGTTTTACGTCCCTAAAATGGTGGTGGTGGGAGGTTTGTGCATCTCCTCCAAATAACAATATGCTTTGTCGTCATAAAATTGGCAGAGGCTTATCCAGCTCCAACTGTGGCCTTACAGGGCTCTTTGGGAAGACCCTTCTCTTCTCTTTCCACCGTGCAGAAGGAGGCACGGCGAACATTGCGGGGTGTAATCTCTTTCTGCGCTGGCACTGGTGCTGCAGGCGAAACTCTTCACTTCCATCTGTCTGCCTTCCCTTTGCAGGGGCTTGCCTAGATTAGGGATCCTCACGGCTACCTTGGATTACAGTCGATCCTGTCTACACCAGGCGTTGCAAACAGGTTAGTTAAAACATAGTTCTAAATACGTTTGATCTAAGGCAATAGGTATATATTCTGAAACGTGGAGAAGACCTTCTTCCGTTAGGTTTAAACTTTGAGAGGACAAAACAATTCAAAAGTGGTAAGTAGTCTCTTCAGTGCAGCTGTATCAAAGCCTGTAGGTCTCCGAATGGCCGTCATAGGGGCGAATTGCCACCTTCCTCCTCGCTGAGAGCAAGCACTTGTGCCCAGGTTCAGCCCGTGATGGATTTTTCATTTATGAGCCTCCATGGTTCTAAGGGGATTTTCTATGGTTTTGAGTTCTGCAGGTGCTAATTTGATATTTTGATTTGTTTGAGGGTTTTCTTTTTTAATTCTCTTGACTCTTCACAAGGGAATTCTTCCAGCAAGTTTCAGGTGGGTCTGCTGACTGAATTATTTATTAAGCAATCTGCAGCGTGCTTGGTGTATTGCACACAAAATTGATGTGCCGTCTGCACCACCACGTTCACACTCTTGACTCAGATTTTCCAAAGCCTCCAAGTAAAGTAGATTGTCTCCAATTCTTTCTTCATCAGACCAATAATCATCTCCAAAACAATGTCTTGTAGTTCTTCTGAACTTAATAGAAGCTCTCTGCTATCAGTGAGGCCTCAGGCTGCCCACAAGGCTCTCTTGTTAATGGACATTTAAAACATGCTGCCTCATAGCACACGCAACAAAATACTTAATTTTATTACGCATCAGCTGTGACTTGATTATTTTTTTCCTTTAAAAACACATGCGATCCCTCCCAGCTAAGGACCTGAATTAACAAAAGGCTTTGCGCACGAGTTCCTTGTGGAATGAAAACTTTAAATATCTTCATACCCTACAAACGCAATTCATGCAGCAGTGGAGTAAGTGGAGCCTACGTGGGTGTAAACTTAATCTCTAGAGGGTTCGTTTTCTCTAGCCGCAAAGCAGTCGTAAGTGCGTTGCCCAAGATCACAGCACAAGGCAGCGACGGAGCTGGGAACAGGACTTGGGTGAACGTTGCTCTGGGGCTCTGCCTCACTCCGTTTGCAGAAGAGCCCCTCATCTCTCGGCCGCTATCGTGACACGCGCCTCCTGTGTCGGCTCGGTGTCAGCCCAGCGTCCTGGCACGCGCTGAACCACTCCACATAATATTTCTCATTTATCTCCATGCCAGAAGTAGGAAGAAGCAATGTCCCCAACAAATCGACAAGGAGATTAACTTCAGGAAAAAGTCGTCATTCCTCTGTCAGCGCTGACACCCTTGGATAAGCAGCGCTGGAGAAATGGTGGAAGTGTGGCTGTTGTCCTAGCTACGCTTGTCCGGCTTTGCAAACATCCCCTTGCGATGCTGCAGTTGCTTTGGTGAGGAGTTAAAGTTGCGGCTGAAGGTGGGAACGAGATCCGCTACAGAGCAGATGCACTCTTGGCTGCAAAGCTCATGTTTATTCTGTTTTTCTGCATGCTGTGCGTGCTCCGGAGGAGTTGCTCCCGTTGAGAGCGCTGCTCTATACGAGCTAGTCTTCAGAAAATTTGTACTCTTAAATACCCTGTGCAAACTCCAAGGGGTGCCTGATTATCAGCACAACACACACTCGAGACTGCTGCAAAGTGTGGCTTTGGGTTTACTTCTTTTTACAGCCAGCCTATAGGTTATTTGCATGAGTTAATAAGGCAAGAGAGAGAGGAAAACACAGAGAGACTTGGGGAGCACGGTCTATTCCAGTTGAAAATGTCTTTTCTGTTTTCCATGAGACGGCAGCTGCTTGTCAGGTCTGTGCTGACAGAACTTTGAAGCACGCTTCAGTAATCTGTCTGCATTTCTTCGCTTCCCCTTGCTGTTTCCAACATGCTAAAAATCATCAAAACAGTGAAATACTGTCCCGCGGCTGCAGGAAGAGGAATGAGAATGTGTTCCCAGTATCCAATCATCTGCTTATTCTGCCTGTTCTTAAGAATAGAATTTATTGAAGCAATTTATCCTGACTAAATGTGATATAAATCTGAGCACATGTATGTACATACCAGTCATATTCTGTAGTGAACGAGCAGCTAAATCTTTCTTTAAAGAATGAGTGAATCCTCCTGACACTTTGCAAGATCAAGTAAACTGAGGTTTTTGCAGTGTGTTGGTCCCGATTTTTTTTTTTTTTTTTTTTTTTTTTTTTTAAGAGCTGCTTGTTAATGCTATCAGAAGTAGCTGGCAGGCAGCCTGAAATGCCATTGGGTTTTTGTTTTGTTTTCCTGCTCTCCCTTTCAGTTAGTGTTCTCAAAGCCCCAGGAGTGACAGCTGATCCATTTCTTTAATTTCTGAAATAGCTTTTATATGCATCGGAAGCATAAATATGAGGTAGAGAGACCCTGAAGTTCTTCATATTGGCGAAGGCAGCAAGCTGCTTAAGCGACGGCAGTAAGGACAGATCTCTGACCTGTGTTAATTAAAAAAGCATAGGGTTGGCTGCCCTGTGAAATACAGCAGTCTCCCTCCATAATAATTATGCTGCATGTTTAACAATAAGATTTGTTTGTTGATGACATAAACACATCCCCAACCTCATCCCACACAACCGCGTTTAAATGCACGGGGGTGATTTAAACAGTCTTCAAACACTTCCAGCACCAGCCTGACTTTGACAGCAAGGGGCATTACAACTGTCCTTTAAAGTTTTGTGACTTTGCTGCTGTCTCAGTACCGCAGCTCTTCACTGGGAGCTGCTTAAGCGCTTGACAATTGCTGAATGCGGCGCTGGACTGGCAGAGGACTTGTGATTTTTGTGGTTAGTTTGAAAACAGGCTGTAAAAACCGATGCCCCAGGCTCCCTTTGTAGACCAGTTCACCAGCATACCTGGCTGCGAGGACGCCTGGGAGCAGCTTTCAGGCTCCCGTGGCCCCGCGCTTAGCTTGCCAGCTCTAAGGATGGTCGTTCCTGGCGCTGTTTACGTCGTCAAAGCGCCATTCAAACACGAACCCCTGAGCCCCCACGAGTGCCAACTTGTGCCCCTCGCTTTGTAAGCCGGTAACCAACTTGTCAAAGCGCGCACAAATCATTGACTAAATAGGGATTAAGAAATCTGGAACTAATGACTCTCGCATCTACCTTCAGCTTGACAGACAACACGGACTGCGGCTCCCGGGAGCCTCGGCTGTGCTGAGAGCTGTGGGACAGATCCTTGTCTCTTACGGACAAAGCAAGACTGGTGGGAGGGGAAAAAACAAGGTCCAGGCTGCCCAAGACAGCAGTTGTTGACTTTTTTTAGTCGGTCTGTGTCCTGGTATCGTAGTCTTTACCAGCCGCCATACTGCGAAGGTGATGGTAAAATAACTCTAGCAGTCCTCGAGTTCATGTTTCCTTTGTGTCTAGTCTGATTTCTCTTATTATTTTCTTACAGAACGAGTAGTAATTGGGCTGCCCTCTGCTAGGAGTGGGTGATGAAGGACTGAGCCCTGTGTCTCAACTCATTCAGAGCTGTAGCTCTTTGTGCAGCTAACTGGAAGGTTTAGGTGCAATATTTTTGGACCTCGAGGGCAGGTGATAAGAAGCGTTTAATCAGTTTTGTGCTTCTCTTCTCTGCAGTGTCAGGGAGTTGATCTGAGCAGTGGTTTGGTATTACGAGAAGGTTTGACCTCTTCATCCCTCCTTGCTAGAGACTGTTAAATGTTAAAACTTCTGAGGAAGCCTGGACTTCTCTGTGCCTTCAGAGCAGCTCGTCTGTCCGCTGTTAGGATGCAGCAGATGCATGTAAGTCAGCTGCTTCAGGGCCTGACGGAGATTCCTCTTGGAGGAGGAGGATCAGCTGGTTGTGGAGAGATGGAGGTGAGATCCCCGGTTGTTTAGCAGGCAGGAGCAATTGCTCGGTATTTGGGTTTGAGCTCCCAGTTTGGAGCTTTGGTGGAAGTTCAGAAGGATGGTACGAAGAGTCCTATCGTTTTAATATGTTCTCACTCAGATTCATCTTGCTGTCATCTGCGCCCACGTCACTTCAAGGCAAGCCTTCGCCAGGATTTAATCTTCCAATACAGAGCTGCTGTCGTCTCCTGCTGTGCCACCCTCCAGTCCTGCAAGCCCCCTTTCATTTCTGTGGGCTTTTCTGGGGGACTGCTGCGGTGGGTGGATGTTCCTGGCCATCTTTATTGCCTTTATTATTACGCTTGCCCTATGCTAGGGAGCATTTTGGCTGCTCGCCCGTTCCATTTGTGAGAGGGCTATTTATCCTTTGTGAGTTCGTGTTTGCATAGGCCCTGGAGTTTTGCTTAATAAATCCAAACATAGTCTAGTGTTGTGGACGGCTCTCCCCTTTTTGTGGGAGAAGAACTGGCAGCCACTTTCTCATAGCTTTTGGTTGTTGCCGTTGTGCGCTGCGGCTGAGCCAGCGCTCGGGGAGGGGAATTCCACCTCTTGTAGCCGCCTCTTATAGCTGCACGCTGCCCTAGCACATGGTAATAGAAAAATAATCTTTTTTTTTTTTTCTCATATTAAACAATAATTAATTCCCGTGTCCTTTCAATAAAAGCAAAAGGGGAGTGTTTTCTGTAGCGCATGCATTCACCCTCTGCTGCGAAGTCGCATTCTTGGAGCGCTTTCTCATATAGCTCCTAAAAATAACAAGTCTCCCCACCCTCTCGCTGCTGCTCAGTGTGTGTGTGCGTGCGCGTATTAGCGGTTAGAAATGCAAAAAGCTAACTAAAAGAGCCTGTGTCTTCGTGAACGCGTTTTGGCCGCGTTCTGGTTTCATTTCTGCTCTTGGCTGTAGCAAGCTGACGTGCGTCGCCGAAGCCAAGTGCCGAACTTGGAGTAAGAGATGCTGGAAGCAACATGAACAGCCAGAACATGTTCGCGCAGTAAACCCCCTGAAGAGATAGCATTTGCTTTATTATAGCTTTTTAAAATCCTGCTATAAAAATATCAGTGGGTGGAGGGAACCATTATTTCTTGAATTTGAGGTGGTGGGGGTTACTTTATTTACTCTTATTTTTTATTAATAAGAATAGCTTCACTTGTAGCATAATAGGACTGAGTGTTTTGTTATCCTTAGCTATAATCTGTGATAAACTACCCCTGCCATCAGCCTTGTAGTTTACCCACTAGGGAGCCAGATTATTGCCTTGTAAAACGGAGCACCACTCCTATAATCCCTTAATTAATTAAATGACAAATTTTAGTTCTCTCCCATTGAAAATATAACTTGTACATAGAGAGGACTTGGATTTATTTGATCGCTTCTTGCTCGCGCTTTGTTTTTTTTTTCCTGTAGATTGTCACTGTCTTTGCTTATGTGTCTGTGCTCTCTACTGTAAATACTAAGGGAGGGTGAAGCAGGCTGTGCCCTCCCTCGACACCCTTCGCCTAGGGGATGTTTCGCAGGTCTTTGCTGCGCCAGGCGGTCCTTTGCAGGAGATGAGCGTCGTCCTCGTCTTGCAGGTGGTGACACTGAGATGCAGAAAGTCCCTTGGCCCTTCAGAGAAGTGGTGGTGGGAGCCCAGGCGCAGAAAACTCCCGCTCCTTTCCCACCCGCTGGCCCGCGCTGTCTCACTGTCACGGTTCCCAATGAGCCCTGCTAGCTGCGATGCAGCGCTTTCTCTTCATATGTGAAAAATCGACTGGGCCCTCCGAAGTCTTATTTAAACTTGGGTTGGATTAATTTCTCTTCCCTGATTGTGTCTAGGGCACAAAGAGATCCTCCTTCCCTGCGAGCACAGCGTTGATTAATTACAGCCCTGCAAAGGGCAGCTTCTGCTCTTGATATTTTTAATTTTTTTAGCTTATTTAACAATTTCCTCTTCTCTCCTTTCTCCTCAGCTTAGCTCAGCTGCATGAAATATGGGAGACGACAGGCCGTTTGTGTGCAATGCCCCCGGCTGTGGACAGGTACGTTTACAGTATACTTTATTGTGAATGTGTCGTTGTGAATCAAAGTGGCTGTTTTATCACTGAGGCAAAGAGTTTAAAGCCGGTGTTTTACGTGATCACTGGAGGTAATCAGATCAGAGGATTTGCAGTGTGTAAATCCAGGTTATGAGCAAGTGCAGGCACTCCAAAGTAATGAAATCTGCCTTGCTTTGTGGCGTATTGTTATTCTGCTGGTGTTTTCCGTGAGCCCCACACAGCCCAGAGAAAACATGCTGATCTCCTGTTAATGTTTTCTGATAACATTGCTCATCTTCTTTCAAGGCTATTTAACCAAAGGACAGATACTCGTTCTCGGTCGGGATGAGTTAGCTGCTATAGCATATTCTGTAAAGCAGCTGAGAATGTGACAGTTGATGGTTTGTGTTACGCGAACCCCAAACTGCCATAGTCTATTTTGGGCTTGCAAAAAAAGAAAAAAGACCCATTGTGATTTTTTCCCCCACGGACGGGCATGCTAGAGTTGGCTACGGCCTTGCAAAACTTTTGCTCGCTTTCCTAGGGCAAACGATGATTGCTTTGAATGAGTCACATCCCCTTTTCAGTCATGCAACCGTTCTCGTAGGCTCGCCTGCCTGGGAAGGCACCTTTCCATTGCGTTTTGCGGAGTTTTGCAGTGAAGCTAGTGCTTTCCCAAAGCCGAGCTTAGGGTCTCTCTGGCGCTCGGCGGTGCGGCGTCTTGGCGGCTCACGCACCGTATTAATGGGAGGAACGGGGGATTGTGCAATTACTGCTGGGGCTGTTTGAATGGGAGCTGTTAGAGACTGGGCTTTCCGCAGAAGTACAGCCCTGCGCAGAGTCCGGGGAGAGCTGGGTTTGTCTGTCCTGAAGCGTTAGAGCCTCAAAATGCTAAGATGCTTTTTGCAGGGGAAGGGAGGGGGGAATTGTGGCTTTTAATTAGATATTAAGTGATGCGCACGCACTTTGTTTTCCTGGCTGCCACTGTTGGATGTCGGGTTGCCAAACTATTATGGCTGTGACGCCTTTGGGAGCTCTAACCGATCCCAGGGTACTCCCCCTGTCGTTCCCCCCAATTCTTCAGTGTATTTAATATCTTAATGCCTCTTGTGGGTCTCTCAATTGAAATTAAAGATAATTCTGCATCCCGAGGGTGCGTCCTTTGAGACTGCAGGTGAATTCTGTGACGCATTTATTTTTATAGTGCAGAAATGGGTCAAAAATCTCATCTGGGAGCTCTTGGGGACGGGGGCTCTTTAAAAATACGCAGTTAGGACTTCTCAGCTTCTTGGTCATTCTAGCGCTAGTCTCTTCTGAAGCGTTTTCTATCCACTTGCAGGTGATCTTCCTCTTTCCCCCCCCCCCTTTTTTTTTTTTGTAGGCTGCTTTTTATCTTGAACTTCTTTGCCTGTGAAATTGTGCAAGTCATTTATAAAATGTATTAGCTGTATTTGAGCACTTAATGATGTGAGGACTTCAATCATACAACCTTAAAATCGGATTCAAACAAGCAATTAAGGCAAACAACAATGTATTTAAATTTAATCTCCCACAATCTCCCACAAATGACATATAAAGGTGGTTGCTTCCTCCTTTCGCTGTTCCAGACTGCTGCTTATGGGTAATTCTGACAATTCTTCATGTTAATATTGAAATGTTAGAATCCGGGTAATTCATACCGGTATGATTCATTGTGATCTAACCTGACCTCGTGCACAGTTTCCTAGAACGTCCTTCAATACCTGTTCAAACCAGAGCATGTATTAAATAATGATGATCCAAGCTTGATTTAAAATATTTCCAGTGATGGAAAATTCACCGCAGCCCTTGGTTAAGTTGTTCTAATAGTTAATTGCTCTCGCTGGTAAGGAAAAATTATGCCTTATTTCCAGTCTAAACCTGTTCAGCTGCAGCTTCCAGGCTGTGGATCTCGTTAATTTTTGTTTGTTAGACAGAAGATCCTTCCTATCAAATTTCTGATGTCTGTAGGTGTTTACTGACTGATCAAGTCACCTCCTAACAGTTCTTCAGACTAACTAAATACACGGAGCTCCGAGCATCTCCCCGTAAGTCCTAGTGTCTTACATGCATTTTTTTTTTCCTGTCCTCTATTCTGTACATCAGCTTCACGTTAAAGGTCTTTAAGAGCCTTTACAAATCCTGCTCACCACTAACACGCAGCAGTACTGCTGTGCAAGCGCAGTGGTACCCGAGAGCCGTACAGATCATCGTAGCAGGATCATTGGCTAAAATTAATGGTCGGTGAGCTGTGCTTTCTGGGGCAAGTGGAGTAAAATTGGATCGCTGCGATGAGCTGGATAGGGTAGCGCGATTGGTAGCTTTGAATCTTAAAAATAAATCCAGATTTGAAGTTGGGGGGCTGATGGTGGCCAGCAGCTGTCTGCCGGGCTCGACCTCTGAAGCACGTGCTGCGTTGTTTCCCCAGCACTTTGTGTTGCCTTTTGGTGCTAAACCCCGACCCGTGACAAGCCGCCATGGGTCATCCCATCAGAAATGGCTTCTTCCTGTGGACTCATGTTAAAGTGAAGCCTTAACGAGGGTCAGAGGGGACTGCACCTATCTCAGTTCATTCCCTCATTCCTAGAGATCGAGAGCCTTGTCTTCAAACATGGGGGACAAAACGGGTGTGTGATCTGCTGCAGAAACATCCTGACCTTCCCACAGGTGCTGAGTGCCTATGGCTCCCATCAGAGTCTGTACGATCCAGAGTTTTGAGCTTTCTGGAAGGTAATTTGATTTTTCTTTTTTTTTGTTTCCCCCACCCAGGCACACAAATCCACGCCCAAGCGGTGCTGTGTTATTGCTTACAGCACGGGAAGCTTTTTCCCAGCTCAAAACCAAGCCAGACTGTGGCTGGGACTGGAGAGGGAGACTGCCTTGCAGGATTCAGCCTTTTTTTCTGATTCTTTAAGACCTTTGGGTGCATTTTGCTTAGGAAAAAAGCCATTTGAATGGGAGAGCATCGGTGGCTGTTGAGCCTCTTTGGTTATCAGGGTTAACGTTTTTGGGATAACGCCCGGCTCGCTGGGTCCTTTCACCGCGGTGGCTCCAGAGTCTCCGTTCCTTTCTCTTATTTCTAAACCTTTGATCCCATGCCCAATCCATTGGCGTGTTTTTATCCCTGCAGATTCCTGCTCTTTTGGGTATTCCCCTGTTTGAGGGGTGCGTTCTGGTTTTGGTGAGTTGCTCCCATGGGAACAGGCTGCTTTGGTCCTGAGTAAATTGGGACGGGCTCCTGGATTTCGCTGTCAGCTGGGGCAGCGGGCATGGGGACAAATCGCCCGGTCCTTTTCCGCTCACTAAAATTAGCGCTCTGCCTCTTGCAAACGCTGCGTTGAGACACGCAGTAGCACGGGAGGTCACGGGAGAAGGAGAAGGGAGAGCAGAAGCAAACTAAGTTGAACAGGAGGCTGGAGACAATTGCTGTGAAGCCAGTGGTGATTTTCCCCCTTTAGTTTAAAGGCAAAAAAAAATTATTTTGCTTCCCGGTGTAATTTATTGGAACCATTAGCTGCTTCATTCCCTCTGTAGCTCATCTTTTACGCTGTATGTCCTTTTTTCCTCCTTTTCCTTCACTGTTTCTATGTAGAAAAAGGCTGCAAAGCTAACTTTTCAGGGAAGTGAGGAGAGGGAAGAGGGAATGGCCACCGAAAATAGATGAGCAGATCTTGCTGTTCCCCCCGTATCATCCCAGCTAGTGGGCTTTCAGTGGCTATGTAAACATGTTTTGGTTGCTAGGTCTTTAATGGTTGTTATTTTTGGATTCTGTACACGATCACTTCCCAACAGCGAGTCTGCTGCGACACAGCTGACTTCTAAATGTGCTGCATATACTGCTTTTAAAAAAGATTCTTCTCAAGGTCATTGATCTGGTTTCTTCTCTTAAAGAGGACAGGTGACACGTTTTTCCCCGACCCCCTGGCCCTCTCTTGTAGAGGGAGAAGAGCTTTTCTCCAGCAGGGATGTGCCCCCCTGTGCCACTGCCTGAAGGCAAGGAGGGAGGTAGAGGCAAGCCCCTGCCTCCGAAATGTCTGCAGAAGACGTAGAGCCATGCCTCAAGTAAGGCTTTCATTGAATCTGCTAAGTGAAACTAATCTGGGGGTGGTGTGCGCTGCTAATCATTATTAAAATCTTCTAATCCCATTTAAAACATACTGAGTGATGAAAGGCAGCCTTAGCGCAACCAAGTGTTAGCCGTAAACTTTAGCGTTGCCATTAAAGTTGAAAGGTACTAACTAAGTCTGCATAATGAGACAGCTCTGACTCATTAACGCAAGGTAATTAAAACTTTGGCCGTCCTGTCTAAGGCATCTAGAGCAAAGGTCTGACGGGAGGTGGGGGCTTCGGGTGCTCTGGTGCTGCTTCGTTACCGGGAGCTAGCGGTGGCAGAGGGAAGTGGCTCCGTCTGGCTCTGTATCCTCCCTTATAAAACTGCGTTAAACCCTTCGCAGGGTGATGGCCGAGTTGGGCCGGCGAGCTGGCAGCGTGAAACGGGGGTTGGCGGATAGACGTGCCTCTCCGACAGCCCTGCCTCTTCCGCTCCTCTCCCGAAGGCTTCGGGAGCGCTGGATGCTTGAGGCTTTATGAAGTGTCATAACGGAGGAACATCTTTATTAATAAAACTGGTTTGTCCACTCCTGTTGCCCAAACTAATGGAGGGGCCATAATATTGAATATATTCTACTGGGACCAAGACTTTCCCTAGCCCCTGCCCCCCCACTCCACACCATTTCACTTTTTATAAGTGACACAAATCATCACTCAGGTCCTAATTCCAGGGCTACAGTTATACAGGCCATTTCCTCAAACAATCGTTTGCTTTTTAAACCCACCCTTAATTTAACAGTTTATTCCCCTTAAACCCATGCCACCGAGGTGATGCTCGTGCAGTGTCCAAGAAACGCGAAGCCCAGAACTTTCACGAGGCCAGAAAATGATTTTTCTTCTTTGTGGTTTATTGTATCCTCTTATCTTGTCATATAATAGAAATAATGTTTATGGCATTGAGGCCTCAGCATCACTTGGCATTTAACCAACCTCAAAAGCAGTTTATTGCTTTGTATACTCTGCCGCCATGACCATTATCCCTTAAATCTCTATTGCTTTGTAATATACGAGGCAACAAATGGCTTCTGCGATTGGTTAAATGTGGAACTGAAGCTAAGGTGTGTTTTGTAGCTTGTATAATCCAAACGAATATAGATTATTCCTTTTATATGAGTGCTGGTGTAGAGAGGAAAAAATGGTCCTCTTCTCTTTCCAAGAAGTGGCGAGCTCTCCTTGTCACGGTTCAAATTTCCACGCGGCCTGGGACGTGCACGGTGCCTTGGCCTCTGGGAGGTTTGCCGTGGGATTTCCAGCCACGGAGTTATCCCTGTCGGCAGCCTGAGCTGCGATTTGCACCCGTATATCTGCATCCCAGTTTTGGGTAGGGACCAGCTCCGCCAGTCCGAGGAATGCGTCTTGCCCCTGTCTCTGCAGGTCTGTCGGTGGCTGAACGTCCTCGGTGGAAGCAGATGGTTCGGGACAAGCTGTTGTGATTAAAAGAGGCAGAATAATATAGTGAGGCAAGGAGGTGGGTGTGTAGAGCAGCCCAGAGGCGAGAGGAAGAAAGTGCCCGTGCCCGTTTGCTTTACAACAAAGCATCTTTCTTTTGGTATCGTTTCAAAGGTTGGCTTGGTTACTGTCCTCCTCTCCTTCCAGTTACGGGCTAAAGCGAAAGATAAGAAAACATTCCCTGTCTCGAAGCTGCCAGGAGCCACCTTTACCCATACGAGAAAATCCAAAGGGATGTCTCAGCCCTGCTGGAGCTTGCTGCCAGCCCTGACCGGGACCACGCGTGCGCAGGACACGAATGTGTTTGGTTTGAATATGAGCGTGTACAGAAAGAAATGCTTGTGTGTTGATTTAACAGCCTCCTTAGGGTCTGCCTCTTGAGACTTCGTTCCTGAAGCTTATGAAGGGAAGCCAGACAAACTGCCTAAGAAATTCAGAGAGGTAAAATCGAACCTTTGAGAAACTTCAGCCCAATTGGCTACCTGCTGTTAGAGCAAACAGGAATTTAAATGGTTATTAAGCAGAGTTATGACACCCTGTCCTCCAGTAGAAATTGTTACTGTCCTGGCAGGGGAACTGAGTGGGACTGGACTTGGACACAGGCGCAGGGTGTTTTTCCTAAAGAATTCAGGCTCCTAACAGCCACTGATTTAATGAGGTAGGAGCTGTTATGTCTTTGGAAATCTGAGCCTTATTAATCAGGAGAATGGCTTCTGTGGAGCGGGGTGGATAACGCCAATCGCCAAAGCCGGATAGGGCTGGTGAGAGCGGCAAGCCAAGAGCAGGACTTGCAGCTGCCCCTTCCAGGGTTACGTGGCACGATCGAGATCGGGCCTCAGCTCCAGGGGCCTGCGGGTGACCCGGACAGCGCGATGCCGTGGGGCTCGATGCCGCCTGTCACCGGGGGACCCAAGCGAAGGGCTGGATCACACGGGAAGCAGTTCCCATCCGACCCCAGGCGGTACGAAGACTTCCCCTGCGTGCCCGAAAGGGTCGCTCGCCGTGGGGGCTGAGCTGCGGCTGACGCCCCCCTCTACCAGTCAAATATTAAAATGAAAAATTGTGGATGTTAATGATGGAGCGAGAATAAAATCCTTCTCCGAGCTTTTTGTTATGCCTGGGCACAGATACCCCTTGTCTGTAGTTAGCATGCAAAGTCACGTCTATGTTGTGTCCCTACTGCACCCAAGTGATTTGAAGAGCTGAGCCATAAACTAGAGTTTCTTTTCTGTTTTTTAAATTGAAGGAAACGTCTGAAGCTCTGTGGCGAGGAATTCCTAGCTGTATACGCCTGCTTGCTTCACAGCTGCAGCTTTTTATTTGAAGCTGCCACAGCTGAAATAAAATTCTACAGAGAAACATCTTGGTTAAAGGTCTTCTATTATTTTACAGGAATGCAGGTTTCCAGAGTTAATTATTTATTTCAAATTAAGGCCTTTACAGCTGCAGTACCTGTACATCAAGCACAAAATGGCAGATGCTACACAAATCTCCAAGCGTTTACAGTATGTAGCGGGTCTGCGTAAAAGTAGTGGTTGGTTATAGTAACTCTTTAGGTTGGTAGCATCAAAAGAAGTGAATTAATTTGAATTGTAACTCATGTATTGTCAGCAGAGTAAAATGATGTCTTCCCACCTCTTGCTGAAGGTATTTTTGGAGGTGGGGAGGAGAAAGCTAATTTTGAATAATAATAAGCTTGAGAAGGCATCTGAAACCAGTAAACGTTTATTTTTTACACTCCTATAACTTAAAAACGGCCAAACCAATTTAAACCAAATTGGATAATAAAAAATATTGCTCCTAGGCTGAGCCCCTGTATGCCAAGTTCCAGTCTAGAATGAATTTTTATGACCGAATTACAAACCCCCTAGAAATGAAGGTTTAAAATGGAAATGTTGACAGACCTTTAACTACAAAAGCACTATAATAGAAGTTCTTTTTTTTATAAAATGGCTGTTTTAAAATATAATTAAGACTTAAATATTATTTAATAGCAGCATTTCCTGTAAGTTAAAATCTTTATCATTCCTATGGCTGGGATTCATTGCCAGTTCTGAGAATGCCAGCTCTGCTTTGCATTTGGAGCACGTGTGCAGTGCTGAACCGACACAGACACTTGTCTGTCAAATGGAAATGGGTCTGGACAGCTTTCCAAATTCCCCGTTTCTAAATAAGAGCCTGGATGCCAAAGGACGTGCTGGACCTCCACACAAATCCCGCGGCTCTGGGAAGAAACTGCCGCGTAAGCCTCTGCCAAAGACTCAACTTTTAATAACGTGAAACGCCGGTGGCGCGTTCTTTGTAGGCAAACATGTTTGCATCCCCTCTGGCTGATTAGGTATTAATTAGGAGTTGTGCTTTTAGCGCGATGGCTGCTTTGGTGTTCTCGGCACATGCTGACAGCCTTTCAGGGCGCTTTGGAAAGCCGTGGACGGAGCAGCCGGTCTGGCCGCGATGAATCTGGAAGCCCCTCGTGCCGCAGCAGCGCGGTGGCTCGGAGAGCCGTCCTCGCAGGAAAAAGAAAAGGCTTTTCTTTTGCAAGGGCTTTGCGCAGGCTTCTCCCCGCTCCCGGAGGGGTGCGCTTGCTGCCGCGGCTCCGGACTGCAGCCCTCCCCGGTGCCCTTTTTGTTAGCGCCGGTGCCAGGCTGTGGCCTCGTGCCACGGGCAGGAGGGTGCTGTGCAGCTGTCGCACCCCACCCAGCGTGGGGCTTGGTTTTCATCCCTGCCCCCTTTCTTGGACTTGCTAATTCCTCTTATTTTCCTGCCTTCCTTTCCCCCCCATCCCCACGTGAAATGCTGGTGTTTAAAAATAACCCCTGGCTGGTTGCTGCAGTGCCACAGATGCAGGGGTTGTTGCAACACTCGGTTCCTGTACTGCCCCATGGCTGGCTTGAAAGTGGAACTGGCAATGAGAGAGTCCCAGTTGCTGCATGGTGTCCTCTCCGTTTTCCTGCCGGTTTTCTTGCTCTCTGCTCTCCTTTTGCAGGTGAATAAGCTTCCTGCTGCCAAATACCCTTTCAGGACAGCCTTTGTCATCGGGGATGCTGATAGCAGGAGGCAGAGACCCGTGAGATCGTCACCTTAGTCTGTTGTGTTTTATATAGGTTTGGTTTTTTAAAGTCTTCATGGGAGGACGACACTAGGTAGAAAGCAACGTAACCTGGAAATTGGGCACGTTCGTAGGTGAAACTCTGCGATGCTACAAGCGCACTTACAGGTGCAGGCGCTGTTGCTTGTCCTGCTCCTTCCTTGTGGGAGCCGCAGGCGTTGCTCTCCCTTCTGCAGCCACGTGTGAAGGGCTGGGGGTGTAGGAGCAGCTTTTCCCTCCTACGCAGGGACAGCCACACGCTGGGACATCCACCCCTAAGGCCGTTCTGGGAGGGGGCTCCGTTAAAGGGCAGGCATTGAAGCCAAATTTATCTGGAAACCGCTATTATATGTATTTTAGGCTGTTGCAGTGTCCTCCTCTTGTGTATACCGCACATGCAGCGCTGGAATGTGATGGGCGAAAGGTCTCTGGAAGCTGCAGCGGACACGCTTGATAAGGCTTTGCTGCATATTTCACTAGAAACCTCCCAGATCTGGTTGATGAAATATATCTGTGAGGTTTTTTTTTTTGCGTGAAGTAATTGCTTGCTAACACAAATTGGTTTAACGTGTACGTAGAGGAGATAAGTAACTTCAACTCCTGTTAGTTCCTTTCTAGTGCGGATTTTCTAAGAAGCGTCTGGGCTGCGACTTTGGCTTCTTGCTCTGGAGATGCAGTGAGGTTTGGCAATAGCTTTTACATTTCTGTTCTGGTGAATGCCTGTTCTAGAACAAGCCCTCGTTAGGATTTCTTAGCCATATTGGCTGCTGCAGCAATTAAAATGAAGAAATAGCACCCCTGGATTTGAAGAAATAGCTGCATGGTTTCCCCCTCTATCGTCTTAGAGATGCTGTGCCAAGGCTGCAGAATACCTAATAACGCCTTAAAATATGCAGAAGCCAGCTTTAATGCAGGTCCTGTCAAAGAAAACGCTATCGGAGGATGAGCCGTGCTGCAAAGCATTGGCTCGCCGTCCGCTGCCGCCGTATCAGGCACGCTCTCCGATCGCTTCATTAGCATACTTGTTCATTTTGGCGTAAAAATGGAGTATATGAGGCGGCACACAACCAGTAAACCTATTTCATGTAGCAATAGAATAGCCAGTAATGGATCTAATTGCCCTTTTGGAGCACCTCTTGTCCCAAAGGATTCTTCAACCGGTCACAAATCACATCAGAAACGCACCTACCGCTGAGCCGCGGCGCTGGGGAAGGTGCGTCTCTGGTCTCCTGTGCCAAGGGAGCCCCTCCTGCCAGCGAGACGGGGGTTGAGAGCTCCAAGGCAGCGGCACGGTTTTCTTCGGAGCCGCTTAAAACTTCGTTTAACCTTCCTCGTTTCAGGGGAAGGGCGCTGAGTAGCGCAGCGGGGCGTCAGGCCTTATTTCCAGGGAAAGCTGGACTGTTAAGCCATCTGCTTTTCGATGGGTGACTTGCAGACTCAGCAACTATAGATATATATATAGACAGAACACACGCCAGGATCCGTTCCTATATAAACAGTCATATATATCTCTCTCTACATGTATATTTATATGAATATGAACATATCCTGGCTGCCAGACGCCCTTTATTGGGGCTGCTTGATGCCACGTACTTGAGGGCAGCAGGAAGGAAAGCCAGCAGCAGTCGTTACTCTGGATGTCAATGTAGGAGAGCATCCCCCGCTTGAAAAGCGGCCTCTGCACGGCGCCAGGGGATGCAGGTTTTGCAGGGTGTCCGGAGATGCGTGCGCTTTACTCGGGGCTTGCCGTTTCCAAGAGGGTATCGCCGTTCTCGCCGAGCCCCCGCGCACATCTCGCACCTGCAGCACCGGTTGGTCGTGCCGCTCGCCGGCCAGTGAAGCCCGGCAAACCGGGTCTGGAGTTTCTCGAACGCTGCCAGGTTTCTAATGATTTAAATTTCTGTTTTGTTTTTGGTTTTTTTCTTTAATTGAGCCATATCCTCGTTGTTCCCAGATTATGGGATGGTTTCCACTTTCTGCAGCGGGGGGGGAACGAGGAGGGAGGGTTTCCCCTTTCTTGGGAACGTGATCAGGGCTGCAGAAATACCCACAAAGGAACATGGCCGTGCACTTGCCGGGGATGGTTTCTTCTCTTTTTGATTTAAGGGAGTTTCACAACCACAGAGTTTCTGCTTGGAACGAACTAATCTCAGCCCAGTCCTTACCTAAAGCTCTTGCTCTATATCAAAAATGCAAACTGCGTGCGCTGCTAGCACGAAGCCATAAATTGAGCCAGGCTCTTTTATTAACTTGAAATTAGACTGATCTAAAAGCTTGCTTGTGGTCTTGAGCTTAATAGGAGCAGAAAGCTGCCGGTGGCTGCGCGTTCTTGCAGCCGAATGCCAACCTGCGAGTGTTGCCATGTTGACCGTGGCTTGTGAGTTTAACCTCAGGTGATCTTATCTCAAGAACTGCAAAACCTGTTTTTTATCCGTGCTGTATGGCAACCGCCGTCCCTCATAAAGCAAATGAGAAATAGGGCACTGGGTTTGGAGGTTTTAGAGGGAGGAGGGTTGGGTAGGAAACGAGAAGGTACAATCAAAGCCTGCCTTACGCTCAGTATTGAATTTTTCCTGCCTCTTGTGAGCTCTGGGTTTTTTCTTGGCCAGTAAAATATTTCCTTATGTTAAAAACAGTCTTTTGAAGACAAGGCTGTTTGGTTTTGTGGGTTTTTTTTGTTGTTGTTTAAAGCCTCACTTGCTATCTGTCTGCTCATCTCTGAGAAAATTACGAATGCTTTTTGTATTTCACTGCATGAACAGATGACTTTTTCCCCAAGTGCGGCTGCAGCACGTAGCTTTGACGAAGGCCTCGTTATCATGCCGTCACGGATACGTTTAATTTTCAAAAAGGTGCATGAGTTTGCAGGATTTTCTGTAAACTTCTTGCATAAAATCCAGCCGCGTTGTTGTTGAAGGACAAAAAACCAAGCAGGGGGGACTCTGCCTGGGACTTCCATCTCCTTCCCCAGCAAAAACGATGCTGAGGAGGCTGCTTTGGGTCGCAAGGAGAAAGACAGGCATGTTTTCCTTCGGCTCCTTAGACCCTGCACGGAGTTAGTAGTAACCAACAAGCCCGTGACTTGGTTTTATTTCAATATCTAAATAACCAGGGGATTTTTTTTTTTTTTTTCATGAGCCCGCTTCCCCTGTTCAGTTCTCTAATCCCAGAAAGGCGCAACTGAGCTTTGCAAAGACACGAGGAGGCAGCTAGGGATGGCTCTTGGTAATTGGAAAGGCAGCTAAAATCCTCTCTTTTTCTCCCAAGGATGCTCGCCGGGCATTGTTGGATGGCGGAGGCCGCTCCGCCCCTCTGCGGCAGCCGGGCCGGCACGGCTGCTGGCGCAGAGCAGCGCGTCGGGCGATCGATGCGGCTCTCCCTGGCCGCGGCGGCGGCGGTAGCGGCGATGCCGGAGCAGAGGCGAGCAGGAGATGCCGTGTCCTTATGCATGTGGTGGGGAGAAAACCCCCGAGCGTCTCATTGCTGGAGAGTAGCGTGGAAAAAAACCTTTAAGCCGTAATATCTGAGGTCCTTTCTAGAGATTTCGTGTGAGATCTGAGAATGAAAGCAGAGCTATTCATAGAAGTGATTTCTAGTCATGGGTTTTTTTTAAGCTTTAGGGGGTTTTTAGCTAACACTTCTCTCCCCTCGGTGGTTTGCATGCTTTGCATGAGAACCTTCCTTAAAGAGTCAGTTCTCGGGTTGAGGTGTAAAAGCTCACAATAAATACATTTATTTCTAGTAGCTCTTTTGATGCGGGAGGAAACGTGAGATTTATAAAGGACTGATGGATTTGCTGGGCAAACACTGCGTTATCCTGCCGCTGGGGGGTTGCGATGCTGTAGCTGCACAAAGGACTGGCGTGTGCGTGTCGGAAAGAAAAAGAGTACCTTTTGGGCTTTTTCTTCTCCGTGCATAAAGGAGAGGGCACGTGGCCGATCCGCAGAAATCCCCTTTGTGTACGGAAGGCAGCAAGGGGGGATTTTTTTCTTTGCCAGGGTTCACCCCTTCCCTGGGTTAGTGGTACTGTCGGGAGGAATTTAGGCTAAAGCAGGTCTGGGATGCGTTGGCAGAAAAGCAGAGGTCGGCGCGGGAGAGGCCGAGCTGTCAGCTCCGTAACATCCCTGCCGTTCTTGAAAGATCCCCTGCAAATCTCCTGCCGTGGTAAATCTCGGGAGGAGCGTGGCATCGTGTTTATTTAACACCTGCTTAATGATGCAAGCTGAGAAACTGCACCACCACTTTCCAAGCACTTGTACCAGCTGTTTTGCTCAAATAATTTTTTTATATGCCGGATTAAAACAATAAAAACATTAAAGTCCTAAAATTCCCCCTGAGAGTAAACATCTAGATAATAAAGAATTGTGTGTGTATAGGGGATGGGGTGGGAGAGTTTTGCAGCAGTGCAAAACAAGCTATAAATTAATCTCGGCAGTAAAGCCTGCTAAATTAAACCATTTCATAAAATGAAGTTGTTGCAAAATGTTGAATCAGTCTGTCTTTGGGGCAGTTAAAGATTTTTGGCTTCTTCACTTCTTCATGTTATTTATAAATGGTAAATGTGTCTTGTGTAGCTGTGTCAGTCACCGCTTTTAGGCAGAGAAGTGGGGTTTATTTTGGGGGATAGGTGGGGAGGGTTTTATGGTCGCTAGAATAATTGACAGGAATTCAAAGCATCACCCGTCCTGTTTATCTGCTTAAACCCCCTTAATGTCAGCTTCAGACAGGGAGGCGAGCGGTTCCGTCTCAAAAAAAAGCCCATTTATAAGAATAAATATTCAAAGGACTGGATTTTAAGCAATCCAAGCTAAGCTTAAAAGTAAGGAGCAGATGATTCCACTGATGCCTTGCTCGCGTGTGTCTTGCTGGCTCTTTTCTGTGCTTTTTTTTGGTGCGAGACTCCTGCCTTCCCCACTGCTTCTGCTACCCCAGGCGTCTGCAAAGTCCCCGCGCGATGCATTACCAGCTCCTCGCGGTGCTGGAGTTACAGGTGTGAGCTCTTCACGGCACGGCATCGCTGGCGACATCTTAATTCTGGCTTCTGCGCTTGTAAAATCTCCTAATTCACCTACTCGCTGGGGTATTAATCCAAGCTTTTGTTTCTGTGGCTGGGGGAGGTGTTTCCTGCACACGTTTTGGGTATTAAAACCAATTTGTGATTGCTGTGTTAGCTTGTCTCCCTTTTAAGAGGCTTGTGCGATGTTTGCTATAAACCTCAAACATTTGTAAGCTTTAGAAGAAAATTTAAATGCATTTTGCTTTGACTGCATGTGAAATTTTATTATCTGCAGCCCATAACGTAGGCAGAAAAATTGTTAAGACCCTAAGGATGCGAGTAAAGCAATTTTGGTGACCTCAGCTGTATATTTCTGCATCGCTGAATCATCACCCAGTTGGCACCTCAGCGGGGGTAATCTCTGCTCGCGAGGCTGGGAGCACAGACGGGGCTGGGAGGAGGGCTGTAGATCAAACAACGTGGGGAAAAGCTTATGGGAAAGCTGCTTGCGTTATGCTTGGCTCTATCTCGTCTGATTTTTTTCTTGCACTTAAAGAGTTTATCCACTTAATTTTTATTAAGGGCTGCAGGTGGAAAGTAATGTTAAAAGGGTTTACCATTAGCCAGGAGCGGCTAAGGAGGCAATTAGACGCGAGCGAGAGCCCTGGGCTGCTGCGAATTGCAGCTGGGGAGTCTGCTTCAGACGCAGAAAGGCTTTTGCTGGGGATTTTGTCGGGTCACTAAGTACGCAGACAAGCGCCGGAGAGCTGGGAGCGCGTTAATGCGCTCCTCGAACGTAATCCTGTTGTGTAGACAGCTGAAACCTCCCCGTCGTGAGCTCCTGTAATGGCAGGCCTTGGGAAACGAACGTGAGAAGAGCAAGGAGACTCGCTTCCCCATCAACCTGACCTGACTTGCTGGGGAAAACTTGGCACCTTTTGAAAGGTGGTGCAGTTGCGTAATGATTGCAGATGATTTGGGGGAGGGAGAAAAAAAAAAAAAAAGGGATCCAGATCCTGGGTGCGGGAGATTTCCCGGCACTCTGGGGTGCAGGATGGAGTCGGGCAAAGAGCTTGGAGTTAGACCCCTCTGCAATTGTCTGCTCTGAGAAATCATAAATCTCGAGAGAGAAGAGGGTCACTGAGAACCTCATCAGGGTGGGAGCAGCAGCGCCGTGTTAATATGCCCATAAATCTACCTGTTACGATAAAACAGGTGGCTCTTGCAAGAGGCAAAAAATAGTCCAACGCCCGGAATTTTTTTTTCTGCTGCTGCCTATCTCCTTTTAAAAGCTTAATTACTGCGGCGCGCTGACATCTGACGACTTATCACAGGCAATCATGGTTTATATAAAATGCAGGACTTAGTTTTGCGTCTGTGTCTGGAAAGCAGGGGCAGAAAAAGAGCGAAGGGGCTCTGCGGGTTGGCCAAAATCTCCGGGAGAAAGGTGCGGAGAGGTACAAAGAAAGGATGCGCTTTCGTAAGTGGTGTTGGTGAGACTGGTGCTGGAAAGCTGTTTGTGCTTTAAGGGCTCCTTGGAATAAAGAAGACGAAGGGAGCTACAGGATGGGTTAGTCGTGGGGGGAAATCATGCCCTCACATAAAACCTGGGAGCTGCGTAGGTACGGATGGAGGGAAGGGATGCGAGGGCAGGACTGGCTCTGGCCCGACGGGAGTCGCTGCAGGGGTTTGGTGAATTCCCTGGTCTCTCATTTCACATCTTGTGCTGGGACGTGTGTGGAAATCGGAGCTGGGCGAAGCCATCTCCGCTGGGCTGTCTTGGTATAGACAAAGGGAGCCAGACCCCTTTTATTTCTACGGCTCGTTTCCAGAATGCCCCAGTTGCTTCTCAAGATGGCCAAGGATCCATAAATCTCAATTTGCCTCCTGCGTTTTGTCCCTCTCCACTTGATCATACCCCATCTACCACCCTCGGTAATTACCCTCCCCGTTTTTAGACTGCGTGAGTGTATTTAAGTCGTGCCCGTGCTCTGGTTCTGTGGGTTTACGCTTCCTAACAGCTTGTTCCCTCTAAGTAGCAAATGCCAACATAAAAGGGGAAAAAAAAACAGCCTCTAAGCCACTTGAATTCTGTCTTCATTTAACATGATGCCCTCTCCCAGCTGTTGGAGCTTCCCCAGGAGAGGTCCCAGCTCAGGTCCACAAAAAACACCCCTTTTTGCAGAGGTTCGCACACCATGAATGGGTGGGCGCGTACCCAATATTGCAAATGAATTGAAGGAAATCAACCTTCCAGTGCATTAAAAAACTGAATGGGGACCATGGCATCCTTTTTCTAATTGTAGTGTTGTTCAAAGGTCAAGGCTGAGTCACGTCGACTTTTTCAAGCTGCAGCACACTGGCACAATGAGGGCTTTTTTCCATTGGAGCTAACTTTTTTTTTAGGATCGGCTTTCTCGTAGCCCTGAAACAATAGTGCAGCAGAGAGGATCGTGTTAGCCTGGTGCGGGGCATCTTCCGAGAGGACAGCCACCAAACCTCTCGGATGAGACCAAATTTAACCTCCGCTCCTTCGGCGGAGAATTTGCTTTGGAAATGACCGTAAGGGGGTTGGACTGGAGTTGAGGGACCGGTTGTCCGGAGCAGAATCCGCTGCTGGAGTCCCGCTTTCCCAGCGCAGCTTTCTCTTATGCTCTTCCCGGGGTAAGTACAGAAAGGGAGATATCACCACCCCGCGCCGGGGGCACGGCAGCTCCCTGCAGCGCCGTCCTGCTGCTCGAGGACCCGACCGCAGACCCTTGCTCCGACACAACTGCGTTGGGTACCTCAGGTCCAAGGGACACATCTGAGTCCTGGTTTTGTCTCAGTTCTGCTGGCTCAAACCACTCGGTTTCCCTTTACCTACATTTCTAAGCTCACCTTCCCGGTGCCGATAGCGCTGCCTTGCTGGGGGAGCATCACAGCATCCCCGCCAGGTGCCGGGGACGTGCAGGCTGCGAGGCTCCCCGTTGTCACCCCGGGCTTAAGGGCTGCGTTTCCACCGAGGCCGAGCGTGCGGCTGCGATGTATGGCTTGGCAGGGAGCAGGGAAGCTGGAGCGGTTTGCACCGCGGCGCTGCCGGAGCTGCATGTGCTCCGGCACCTGCTGCCAAAGCCTCTCCTCGCCCGTGCGGTATTGACAGACTTGGCCACCGTCCAGAGACTTTTTAAGATCCCTGTGCAGCCTCCCAAAGCACAAATCCTCAGCCCTGTAGACAAATTAATCGACTCCAGTTCGGATTTAATTATTTTTACACATACATTCTTGTTTCTCGGGGTATGCAGAGAAGGAGTTTCCTGTTATTCTTTTATTTTCACTCTATAAATTATCTCTCGCATGCATGCGTCGCGCGGGACTTGCTGCCGATGCTGTTTGTTTGCCGAGAAAGTCTTTGCTCCCAGATTATTCATTCAGGAGCTGTCGAGCGTTCAAGGCAGGAAGGGTGACTCACTTAGTAAACAGCAGAGGCTTGCAGGGGAAGGCAGGAGCCCAGATTGGGTTTCTGTGGTAGATCTGAAGTCTTGGGGGGTGGGGGTGTTTTTTTTCCCTCCTTTTTACCCTTTCTTCTCTACCACCAGCACCGGGGGCTCACGATTCTTTCTCTGCGTGGCACGAGGGCAGGGTCTTACGAATAACACAACAGCACGGCTGCATAATTCACCCCTTTTCCTCCCTCGATGCCACACAGCTTCCTAAACTGCTCAGCCCCAGCAGCTCTCTGCAGTAGGGCAGGGCAGGAATTTCACTTAGCCCGAGCTCCCTGCCCTCCGCTGTGCCTCTGCCCATTTTCCTTGGTCTCTATTCCCCAGCTCTTGCGACGGGAAGAGATGCTGAGCTCCTAATGAATCACCGAGCGCCCGCGCTTGAAATACGGTTAGGGAAACACAGCTGTAATTGCCTTTGTTAATATTTTTTTTTTTTTTTCCTGCAGTGCTTCTCACATGGCTCCTGGTACTTGCATGCGCGGTCGGCTTCCTCTCCTAACGCCCTTGTGAAGTATGGTGCCTTTTCCCTTTTTATTTGCTCTGTCTGGTAGGTAGGGGAAGAATTGATGGCTTGCCCAAGGTCACACTGAAAACCTGTGGTGCTGCTGGGATTCGAGCCGGGGACGTAATAATGATTCACATCCACACTGGAGCTATCTGGGGGTTCCCATGGGGCAGGCGCGTATCCATAGGCACAAGCTGTGGAGTCGCTGACGCTCTGCAACTCCACCCCCTCGCTCACCTCCGTTAATTACCGCTGTGCCTCTCCTCTTAAGTTATGTGGCAGCGGTAATTAATACATGTATTTTAATAACCTTCACTTTTATCGAAACAAGGCTAAAAATGCTCCACCGTGTGGAAGTAAATAATTATTGCATTTCCAGGTTCTAGCCGAGTGCCACGGGCTTTGTGCGACTGCGGGCAGGTTCCCGCATCGCTCGCCTGCGTCTGGCTGCAGAGATCTGCTGCCGACGGGATGGAGCAGCCGATGCCTGCGGACAGAGAGCTCGGGAGGAGCGGACTGACTCCTCGAGGTGTCCGTCCCTCTCGAGCATCGCTCGAGCAGAGGAGGAGGGTATCGGTGTCTTAGAAAATCCTGCCTGCTCTCACGTAGTGCAGACTCGTTGGAGATTTAGGAGCCTGATCTTCCTGGCTTAGGTTGGCATCCCGGGGTCTGGGCTGTAATTCAAGCAGCCATCCCGGAGGAGCTGTTGCCTACGAGGCACTGAGGGCTCCTCGTCTGCGGAACTGGGTGTACTTTGGGCAAAGCAGCCCCTTGCTTTGCTCCCAGGTGCTCCATAAACCACCTCAACCATCTGCTATTTTTCTATATATGCCCCATTTTAAAAAGGAGAGAAGGTTGGTTCGTGGTCCTTTGGTGTGCTGCGGAGAAATTCCTTGGTAGCTGGCGGGTTGGGTTTGATAGCGAAAGCAGCCGGTGTCCAGCCCAGGTTAAATCCCGCTGGGATGAACGAATGCCTTCCTGGCCGAGCAGGGTGCTGCTGCCTGCTCCGGAGGGTTGGCGGTTGTTTTTGTCTGCACCCAGATGTGCTGATGCTCAACTCAGGTGCGCTGGAGATGAAGGAGAGGCTGTCTCTACCATATGAGACTTTATTAAAATTAAAAAAAGAAAGAAAAGAAAAGTTGAATACAGAGTTTATTAAAGAGTTTGCCCCGTATGTCCTTGGCCGAATGCTTCCCTCCTCACCGCTACATGGTGTGCTGTAGGCCAGATGGTTGCTGCCTTCCCCCCTGCTGAAACACCTGCATTTCAGCGGAGGGGCATGTGTATGAGAAGCCCTCTGGGATAAGTGAAGCTATAGAAATGTAAATTAAATTATTTACCTACTCCGAGTTAAATGCTCTGCCCTTCTGGCCAAGGAGATGGGATGGGATGGGACGGGCTCCAGAACCTGGTTAACTCTTTGTTTAAATTGCAGAGAAGTTTGTGGAGCAACCTGAGTATCTCAGCCCTAATTACCGGTGATTTGGTAGGAGGCGAATACTGAACTGCCCATAAAAATCCGCTCCCTCCGGCCTGGTCCTCGCTGCCTTATAAAAAACATAGCTCGTCTGTCGCCTCCCAGGTGCTGATCTCAGGGAAACCGAAGGGTCCTGTGTCACGCGTTGGCATCTTAACCTTGTTGCTGCTCTCCCTCCGCGCGCCGGAGATGGGAGAAGCCTGACGTGGAGCCGCCTGCATTTAGAGGGCAGATTATATGACACAGAGAAGGTGCTGCTGTGCAGCGCTGATCTGTGATAACTACCTTAAAAACAAAACACGCGGTCCCCTGGAAAAACAAAATCTGAAGGCAGATGGTTCTCTCTAAGCAAAAAAAAAAAAAAAAAAAAAAATTACAAAGGCAAATTTTTGTGGTTTGCACAATGTTCATCCCAAACAAAGTGCTTGTTAAAGGGCTTTTTGGCTGTTGGGTCGTGGCTTCCTACCACCAGCACTGAACGCTGCCTGTGAACAGGCTGAAGTTTCTGATTATTATTCTTCTTCTTTCTTTTTTTTTAAACAAGGAAAGGAACGTGAATTAATCACAGGGCAGGATGTAAGCGGATTTTTAAAGTAAAAGGCATAGCCACATGGGTCCCTGGAGCTGCCTGAGCCAAAAATAACATTTCAAGGTTTAATCTCCATGCAGTTTTAATGGGGGGGGGGGGGGGAGCTGCAGGGGGGGCATTGCACAAAATGCATCCAAGCCCGCTCCTCTCCGAAGCGATTGAGCTGGCTGTGGCCTTTCTCATTTTCACAGGACCTGCGTGAGTAGAAATAAGCTTTTCCTGCTGCCTCCAACTTGGGAAGGGCACCAGGCACGTAATGCCCGAACATTTTGCAGACGAGCATCCTGCTGCAATGCAAGAAACAGCCCCGCTGCAGCAGCGACAAAGCAGAGCCCTGAAGCGGACGCTGAGCTGTCGTCCCCTGGCTGATACGGCCGTGGAGATTACCTCTCGCCCCTCTTTCAGGTTTTAGTTTCTCCCCCGCCTGGGCTGGGGTGAAATGACCTTGGCTCAGGGACGTTCTCAGTATAAAGCCTGTGCTGCGCTCGCAGCCCACCGAGCCGCCGCTCCCCCTCCTGCAAAAGGCTTTGTGCTCGAGCGGGAGCGGCAGAGCTCTCTTTGAATACCTATACGTGCAAGACACAATCTGTTGTGGTGTGGGTTTTTTTTTTTTTTTTGTTCTTGAGCTGATCACTCATAAACCTTCCCTCTTCTCGTTTATCCTCGTTCAGGCTCGCGGAGGTGCTGTCTCTTCCCTCCTCTAGCGGAAGGATGCTGCCACTGAAACCAGCTTTCCAGAAGCGCTCGGTAACCATAGCTGCTGCGGCCACCTTCGAGCTGCACGGACTCGGTGCCTTGGCTGCTTTCGAACATAGCCACGAGCTTTCCAGTGGGAGCAACTGGGCTCCGAGCTCTTCTGAAACCTGGCCCAGTGAGCACCGCCTTTCGGGGAACCCTCCAAGAGGAAACGGGTCCGAAATCTTTGCGTGTCGGCTCTCGTAAGTGTAAAAATAAGACAGCTTGGCCGTGCTATTGTTGCATTCTTTCAAACCAACAAGTCTTTGCGGCGTTATCTCCTCGTCGTCTCGTGACACCTCCTTTCCTATGGAAATGGGCCCATCTGGGGATTCACGTGGTCCCGGGCAGATAATTGTAATGGTCCCCCCGGCCTTTAAAATCTATGAATCACTCCAGTATCGGGGCACTTTATGCACATTAGCGAATTAATCCTTACAGCCTCTCTGCAAGGGAGGGAATTATCGTTGTCATTGCTCAGATGGGAAATGGGTGAGATGGAGCCCAGATCTGCGCAAGAACTGGGGGGTCACATCACTCACAGCCGTAACAGCTAACCTTTGGGCACCCAGCCCTTGGGGGCATCCGTGACCCTGCATTAGTTACCTCTGCAGTTGTGCCGAGTGAACGGGGAATATCTATCCCGCCTGCCATGCGACTAGAAATCCATCTGAGCCCTGTCACGGCAAGATGTATGGATGGGGCGTAGGCAGCGGGTCTGCCGCAGCCGGGAAGCGCGGGGAGGATGTGCTGCGTCGGATGCTGGGTGGGCTGGGATGCGTGCGGGAAGTCCAGCATCTCCCCGTGGTGTTGGCCTTGCTCTCCGCACGCTGCGTCTCCCGGCTCACGTGGGTGTCCTGCCCACCGGGAGGTCCCCAAACGAAGGAGGTAGGTGCCCCTCGCCCGAGGCAGTGCCAGGAGAGCAAGGTGGACCCCAGGGCATCCCCCAGCCCCTCGTCTTGGGCTGATCGCACTGCGATCGCTCGCTATAGGGCATCACAGCGACCGGACGGACTCTGGAAGTGAAACCTGTTGTGGCTCCTTTTAAAGTCGGTGACTTTGAGCGCAGCTTATCCACGCCGGAGCGCTTAGTGCAGTCATTTACCTCTAGCACTGCGGTTGCAAGACATGTGCTTATTTCTTTTGTTTCCCCTGGTATCCAGGTGTTTTGACCATGTCACAGCAGTACCGTGGTGTCCGTGGGCGGAATAACACACCGCTGTGCTGGAGTTAAGGTTGGAGCAGCGTTTCGGCTTCCCCGTATTAATGACAGCTTATTAATTCAGCCGTGTGATGAGCTTGATGGAGACAGGTTTGGCTCCTCACCCCTTTCGGGTCTGGTGAGACTGTACCAGAGCTCGTGCTTTCAGCAAGGTAAAGTCTCTTTTTCACAAGTGTGCGCCTGTGGAACAGTTTGTGCTGTTGCAGCCTACACTTGGTCTATATTAAAACTGAATTTTAGCCAGGTGACTGGCTTGGTGCACAGCCGGTGTTTATGTTCTCTGAAAATTACTGTCAAGGTTAAAAAATAGCCGTGCAGCTTGTGCGCTGGAGGTGCTGGGAGAGCCAGCGAGCGCCTGGGCTCCTGCACGACTGGAAGGTTGGATGCGGTGCGTTCGGCGCTCGCCTGACCCTCCTTTTGCATCAAATGCACTTGTAGGCTTTACAAAAGCAAGGAAAAAGCCCTGAGCAACCCCTTGTTTTTCATGTTGTGCTTATTAAACCAATGGAAAAATCTCCTTCTGACTAAAGATCCAGGCTTCAGCCTACTGCATTTATTCTCTGGCACTTGCTTTAATGGAGATGGCACATTGGTCCAGCTGGAAGTATTGTGTCCTATTAAGTAAAGATTTTTAAACGAGCACATTTATCCATCGAGCTGTCACAGCCTGTTGAGTAAAGAATGCAGACTGGCCAGCCTTAGTCTGCCTCAAATCTGTTTTCTCCAAAAAGCTGTTACCGTCTCTGGGATAAATAAACCCAGCCCCGTGTTTACCCAAACCCAAATGCCATCCGCCTGCTCCGTCCCCTGCACCAAAGGCAGCCGTAGGGCCATCGTGGGGGGAGAGAAAAGCAGAAATCGGGGCTGCGTGCAGTGTTTAAACTCTTATTTTACGCAGCCCTTCGCCATTGCAGCGTGAAGGGTCGCCGCCGCTTTCGGGGCCGATTTGCAGCGCGGAGGCGGCAGCGTTATCCCAGCGCCTGTCCCTCGCCCCAAAGAGTTTACAGTCTACGTCTTCTTTTTAATTCAGACACCCGCAAAATAGCAGGCTGAAATAACACTGCTATATGTCAGCTGCTGATGGAAGGAGATTAAATATTAAAGCCAGTGCTGTGGCTTTAACTCATTTGATTTTTTTTTTCCCCCCTACTCTTCCCCCTTTCTCCCCCCCTGCTTTCTTCTCTGTGTAAAATGACATGATTTAGAACTGAAGTGCCAGACTCAGCCTCTAGGTTTCGGCGTTTGGAAATGTATGTAGAAAGATATATTGTGTCTGTGAGCATTTCTGTGCAGAGAAAGAGAGAGCTCCCAAGCTAGCGAGACCACATAAAGATGTTAAATAGAGCTGTAACGCACACCGAAAGCAGGAAAATTGCCGTAGAAAAAAAAATGTAAAAAAAAAAAAAAAATCCTGCGATGGAGCAAAATGAAAGATTAAAATAAATTCGGAGGTACCAAGGCCGGCCTGAAACGTGCCCCGTGTGGAGCCAGGGCTGGCGGGGGGAGCGTGGAGGGGAGAGAAATGTGACCCCGTTCCCTACTTCGTCCTCTTGCTGCTTCCCTCATTGACCTAAAAATTCCCCATTTCTTTACCCAGTACAAAACGGAGTCGGAAAATTGGGAATTTTCTTCCTTGTCCTTTTTTTCCCCCCTGTCTCTGCATGTTTAGTATTTCAAGACGCCGCTGGAGCAGCGGCCGCCTGCCTGCTAAATATTCATCTGAAACCGGCTGCTCCTCTGTCCTCACAAA
The DNA here is from genome assembly GCF_047370975.1 of Nipponia nippon. Lineage (NCBI taxonomy): Eukaryota > Metazoa > Chordata > Aves > Pelecaniformes > Threskiornithidae > Nipponia > Nipponia nippon. The sequence goes on from NW_028262353.1 coordinate 2,047,834, forward strand.
AAACCTGATTTATTTTTCTCCGCTTACCGTAACCCACCTATTTTCCTCCGCTAACGGTTCGTCACCGCGTCGCAAGGGGTGAGCGGGGTTGGCAGCCGAGTACGTTAAAAGCCAGGGTGGTTTTGGGCCAGAAATATGACAAAGTGCCGGTGCCCACCCTTTCTCCTCGGTCCCCCCTTCCGCGAGCGCTTTATGGCGCGATGCAAAACGATGCTGCAAATTTTGTCTCCCTCGGAAAACGGCGGCGGTTCGCTCGCTTCTCCTTTGTTCGGTGGCGTTTTGGCGTCGCCGAGATTTGTAACACCGTTTGGAAATGAGTCACGTTTGGGCTGGGGCAGAGCTGAGGGTTTCGGAAGCTGCGGGGAGGAAAGAAACCGAGAACATGTGTATTTTTAGCAAAAACGGTTGAGAAATTTTATTTAAGGTTTAGTTAGGGACCAGATCGGGCAGCAGTGGCTGGGAAAGCCGGAGCGTGTGTGCCTGGGGTTATGTGGGCAAAAACCTGTTTGGTTTTCTCCCACCAGCTCTGATTTCATTTAGTTTGAGCCCCAGTTACGAGTCGCCACCAAAAGCACCTTCTGATACAACGTCTTTGAAGGATGCTTCGCATAATACACTTGTTATTGCACCGAAGGGGAAGATGGATGGGACGTGTGCGGATGCGCCCGTTGTCTCGGCAGCGCTGTCCCTTGCCTCTGCTAACGTCCCCCCCCTGCCGCACAGCTCCCGGGAAGGCGCCGCCGTGGCTTCCAGCCTGGAAAATGCAGCTTTGCTCGATAAAAAAAATTGAGTCATAAATAAGCATCGGGAAGAGCGAGCGAACCCGGGGTGTCATGCTTGAGCTAATTCGCAGAAACAGGTGGCTTTGGGTTGGTTTGTTTGTTGGTTGGTTTAAAGAGAGAGAAAAAAGGAAGGGGAAAAGGGCAGAAAGCCTTTGCTGCAGCAGCAGCTCTTTCTAGAAACAGCAAGCCCAATGCTGCGTGGCTCCTGGATGCATAAAAATCCTGCAGTACGGCCCGTGCAGTGCCCTCAGCCTCCCGCTTTGTCGCAGTCTATTAGGAGAGGCGCAATCCATCCTCGGGTCTTTATGATTATTTGCTTTAACCCCGTCCCTGCCTCTCCCCCTGCTTTCCTCAGTCTCGATGCTCGGGGCTGGTGCCGCTGTTGAAAGCAGCCCCGCGGCGGACGATGCTGCCCTTTTGTCTGGGTATCGATGGCCCCGTGCACCCAGCCCTGCCTGGCAGGGGGGGGATGCGAGCCCCCCACCCGGCACATCCCTAAAGCCATCACGGGTGGGTGTTTATCCTGCAGTTCTCCCGCAGGTGGAATTTCAGACAGCGTCTTTACGGCACGTGAAACGCATCCCTCCCCCCCCGGGTTCGACGGCAGCCGTGCTTCGGGCCGCTCCGTGCCGTCGCAAAGAGCCACAGGCAGGGACGTTGGGCAGCCGCCTCCGTCCTGCTCCATAAAACCACGGCCTGAATTGCCGGGCGGGTGCCAGCTCTGTCGCACACCATCCAAAAAAAGTTGCCTGACCCCTAATAGCGCCTAATTCATCCCTCCATTAGCCAGCAATAAAGCGGCGCATCTCACCGAGTGGGGCGATTTTGCATTTCCTAGATTAGTTGCAGCCACCGCGTGGCCCCGCCGCTTAAAAAAAATGGATTATTAAAAATATTTGTCCCCTGTTCCCCAGAAGCCCCGTGTAATGGCTTTTTCATTTTGAGCAATGTGTTCACACACCGCTTCTCAAACAATCTGTCCCGCTCTGGTTTTGCTTAATGCTCGGCAGCGATTGTGTTACAGTTGCTCTCCGGGCGGCTCTCTCCCCCACCCTGCTGCAGGATGTACCCGTAAAACACAAAATGCATTTATTCACGATTTTCTAAATTGTTTCATTTCAGAGGTTTACAAACGAGGACCACCTGGCGGTTCATAAACACAAGCATGAGATGACATTGAAATTCGGCCCTGCTCGAACCGACTCAGTCATCATAGCAGGTATGTGGCGTTCAATCCAGGCCAGCTCTGAAAACGGTGCACATTAATACAGCATGACTGCAAGATTAATACCGGGGACCAGATGCACTGAAAAACGTCTCTACCTCCCATAAAAAGCTCTTGTGATCTGCATTTAATCAGGAGGAAAGGAAAGCCAGAGGCTTCCAAGTTTCTATTTTTTTCTTTTTTTATGGTAGTATCAGGTTTTGTGGGGGGTTTTGGTTGGGTTTTTTTTTTTTTTTTTTTTTAGCTCTCACCCTTTTTATTAAGACTGGAAGATTTATGGACAAAAGGTCTTTCACATTTCTGCATGTGCTTTGAGGACGATGAACAAAATCTGACAAACCCAGCTTCCTCTCCTCAGCCCAGGTGTCAATTTTCTTGAGCTTTTAGGCTAGCAGTTAATAAATTAAAACGCCATCGAGTGCACTGGCTACTGCCGAGAGTGCATTTACAGAGCCCAAATGAGGCGCTCTGGCAGCACACGGTCAATGCAGCCTTTATAAGATTGGGGAAAAAAAAAACATGTATATTGTTGTCTGGCAGCAGATCGTTGCCGGTTACAGATACTCCCCTGCCTTGTCAGTCCCCTTTCCTTCGGGCTTCTTAAAAGGGCGTGAGGTTTGTGTTACCGCTGGATGAAAAGGCTGTTGCTGAGAACAAGAAAAGAGGAGGAAATGCTTTCTGAAGCCTTGAGAGTTCATAAGGGGAAACAAAACATCTGCTGCGGGAGCCTGGCACCCTTTTCCCAGGTTCATCTCCAGCACAAATTCGGTGTTGAAGTAGGAAATAGCGATTCAGTTGGTTTCTTAAAGCCTTCAAGTTAATTGTAGCTGTGGGTCGGATCGTAAGAGAGCTCACACAGCCTTTGCTGCAAGGGCAGAAAGCTTCTCCCAGGGGAGGGCTCACAGAGACGAACCAGCCTCCTGGAGGGAGAATTAATTTCAAATGGGATCAGGCTAATGGGACTTGATGGCGAAGAATTTGGGGCAGGGGCTGAAAGAAACCTTAGATTCCTAAAGGTTGTTTTTCCTTCAGTTCACCCCCTTTCTAAACAGGGTGCACGGCGGGAGGGTTAGCTTTTGCTTGATAAACCCAGGGTGTAAAGTGGCCAGGCGGTGACAGGGGAGCAGAAATGGGGTACGGTCCCGTCTGCAGCCGAAGTCCCACTTGCTCTGACAGGGATGCAGCATGAAAAGCCCCCGTCTTCGCAGCTCCCAGAGGTCTGTACTCCTCCTGCACACAAACTCTCACGGGTAAAACCGTGGGTGGGATGAAACGCTTCAGTTTTAGCACAAGGAACAGCAGCGAGGGCGGGTCTAGCCCCCTCTCCCAGCTCCTCTGGGCTGATGCTCAGTGGGTTGCTCCGGGCTAAACCGCAAAGCAAAAAAAACCCCAAACTTATTTAGCTGTGGTCAGTGCAAGACCAGCCTGTTTAACACAGGCTTTCCCTGGCTGAGCTCTTGATGGCAGATAGAGCTGCCGGGGGGTTTGTGAGGGCTATAAAGCGTGCTGGCTTTGAGCAGTGAGATCTAGGGCGTTATTGCCCTACATTCCTAGTGTCCTTTTATTTTTTTTTTTTTTTTTTTAAGCCACCATTTTGTCTCTGGGTTCGTTCTCTCCCTCCCTCTTGCTTTGTGCTGAGGCCAGGGCAGCAGCCCGTGTGTTAATGAGCAGGAGGATTCAGCGTACATCTCTTGCCGTAACTCCACGGTTAAGCTAAAGAGAGTCGTAAAGAATTGTTCTCTCTCTGCCGGTTATAGCTGGCAGCAGAGAGACTTATTTAAATGGGAACGTGCACTTCTGGGGGGATGCTGTGGGCAGAAGAGCTGCTGCAGTTCCTGGAGATACGAACTGGGGAAGGGTAGGACGAGAGAGGTTATACGGCTTTGCTTTGTGGCATTGTGAAAACTTCTGCTGGAGATTTGGGCCCCGGGCTGGCGTGCGTGGCTTGGAAGGACATTGCTAAATGGGGAATGGTCCGAAAAGAGCCCTGAGAGCCATTAAAGCACTGGAAAAACAGCCTCCTGCTGAGATCTTTAGTTGACAAAGTTTCTTGGTTTAATGAAGAGAGATTTGGGAGGAACCAAAGTGTGCTCAGAGGAGGCCTTTGCTTTATTAACAAAACCAATAGGTAGGGTTTGAAGTCGGGCTGGAAATAAAGTGTAGTTCTGCGACAGCAAGGCGAAGTAATCGCCGGATTTGCTTCCCGAAGGCTGCGGGAGACTCTCCACCACTGGCCGGTTTGAAATCAAATGGGATGCTTTCCGTAGACACTTCAGCTCGAGCACAGCTACTCCGCTCGAACGGGGAGCATCCGTGCCAAACAGCCGATGTTTTATGCAGGAGGTCAGGCTAAACTATCCCAGGGATCCCCTTTGTGCTTAAAAATCTATGTAGTTTTCTGCCAGATGGATTCTTTTGGTGTAATGTGCTCGTGCCGGGCTCCCACTAGTACCTGGACTCCTGACCTAACGTCACACAGAAAAACGAGGCTCGCTGGGAGCAGGGAGATTTCTTTCTGCTTTATAGCCTGGGTGATGGCCAGAGAGATCATGACTCAACGTGTTAATATGGTGGAAAACGGGCCCCAGAGGGATTGCTTTGGACAGTGGTGGTAATTATTAGCACTCCCACGTAGCCGTCTGTCCTAGGATGCGTATTAATGTACGGAGCCGGCGCAGGGAGGGAAGCGACTCTGCCCGGCTCTGTTCCACATCAGCAGTGGAGCTGCTCCGATCAGCCGTTTCCCCTCGCATCACTCCGTATTTTTGAGATCTGCTGTTGCAGGGAGATCAAACCCCACTCTTTTCCTTCCTTGCAGCAGCAATTCAGATGAGGACAAGCAAAACCCTGGGGTGGGAGGGACAGGGCACGACCCAAAGGCAGGAATTTCACAGAAATCACTGCAATGATTATTTTTTTTTTTAAGCAGCGTTTACCAGAGAAACAAAATCAACATGAAATTATTTTCCCCTTTCTGACTTGTCAATTGCTTTGCAAACACGACACACAGCGGAAAAGCATCCGGACTTTCACAAAACAGAGGCCACATTTGCTAGGGGTCCCCGGAGAGGGCCGAGGTGGTTCAAATGAATTCTCTAGCCTCTCTTTAACCCGTGCTTGGTGTTACAACCCAAACAGATCAGACTCCGACCCCAACTAGGTTCTTGAAGAACTGCGAAGAAGTGGGACTCTTCAATGAACTGGCCAGCTCCTTTGAGCACGAGTTCAAGAAAGCTGCGGAGGATGACGAGAAAAAGGCAAGAGGCAAAGGCCACCGTTGCCGTAAAACTGAGCCGGGTGCATATTGTGGGGGCTGGCGGGGGGACGGTGCCGTTCTGATGAAAGGCACATGTTGTAGGGTAACTAAGTGTGGGCTCGGATTTAATATGCTGGCTTACATGGGACTTTATTTTTTTAACTGGGGTGACTTTGGCTGGCTATCCTGCAATCCGAGGCCTGGTGAGAGCGGATTTTAATGGCTTATTATTCCTTTGGCTTTTCACTTCAAAAAAGGAAAAAAAAAAAAAAAAAAAAGGCAGTACCCAAAATACCTCGCACCTTGGGAAGGAGATGCAGGAAAAGAGCAGGACTCTGTGAAGTGTTCAGGATCTGAGCAAAAATTCACTCAGAGCCTCCTTGGGGATCAAGATCTGTAACGATGGTGCCTTTAAGGTGCAGGGAAGGGACGGAGCTCAGCCGTGTGCCTTTAGCATTTGAAGGGTGTCACCGTAGGTGCAAATAGAGAGAGGGTCTCTGTGGAGGAGTGAGGCTTTTTCTAACAAAGAGCTCCCTCATATGCAAGCGGCATCGATTCAGGCTGCCCCTGCCAACCTCAGGAGCGCAAGGGTCTGAAGGACAACGGGATCTCGTCAGATAGCAGCTAATTAAGGACATTTCTCCCCCCCTTTGCAGGCTCTGAGAAGCAGCAGATGCGTATTGGGCTCTTAGACTGGCACATACATTTACTAAATTGATATATGTATGTACATACGCTCACAGTCAGCGGCGCTGCTCGGAAATAAACTGCAGGAGCACAGCCGCGTAAATCTTCACCGAGATGGGGAACGGAGGAATTCAGAATTAAAACTGAAAACTGTCTTTCACCCGCTCTCCTAATAACAGGGCTCTTTAAAGCATAAATTGATCTCTCTCATTGGTATGCTGCAGGCCCTTGTCGGGGCTGCGTGGCATTTTATGCTCTGAATTCCCTGCCTTTTGTTCTCTGCAGCCCAGACCCTGAGCGCTGGGAGAAGGTAGCTTTTCGTTTGCGGTTTCACATATAAATGGTTGAGCAGCCCACAGTCTAGCCAGTTGTTTTATATGTAAGACCACCCATCTCCTGGGCTGCGCTACCTAATAGCTGCAGCTAAGATCCTTAGGCTGTTCGATGTTTTCATTTTTTGCCTTAGGATGACTGCAGTCTAAATATTTCTGCCGGCAGCCAGGCGAATGGGGCGGCGTGAAGCTTGGGGTGGTTTCAGGCGTTTGGGAAAGCATTTATCCCTCCTAGAAAATCTCTGCAGAGGCGAGGTCCCCAGGCCCAGATGGCTTGTCACTCACCGAACCTGGCCAGAGCTGCCTGCTGCATTTCTGAGATGCTTTCAACATTTGGCCGCATTGAGCCCAGTTGCTGCTGTTGTGTTTTGTCCTCCAGTTCCAAGGGTGGTCTCCACACCAGCATGTTAATTAAAACCATAGGCACAGCAGGAGCTTCCCTGGAGGCACTTTAAGTGGTTTGAAACTTTCCTGCATGTTAATCCTTTCTCCTTTGTGATTCCCAGTGCAACATCTCTGCTTAAGAGGGCAGGTAAATGGTTACTGCACGTACCGCAAGCAAAGCTCCTGCGTAAATCAGTGCAGAGCGGAGGCGTTGGAGCCGCACCCCACTCGAGAGCATCTGTAGATGCCCGGATTTACCCTCTTGCCGCAATTTTCCCTCCCTTGAGGGGACTTAAAATGCAGCAAAGGAGGAGGTTTAGGTTAGATGCTAGGACGAACTGCCAGCAGTCGGGCGAGGGAAGGAAAGCGCCGGGATTGATTGTGGAGGGAGGGAGACCAGGTTGGACAAACAGCCGTCAGGACTGATTTAGGGAGAGTTTCTCCTGCCCCGGACAGAGGGAGGGACCGGGTGATTTGCGAGGTCTGTTGGAGCCCAGCTGAATGCAGCGTCCTGCAGTCGGTGTCTCGCTCCATTGCATGTTTCTCCGGTGCTCCCGTACGCCATCTTCTCCCAGGTCTTCTCTTCCTCCAGGTCTGGGGAGGGGAGAGGTGGCCGCGCAGTTTAGTCCCCCTCCCTTGTTGTCACCCTGCCCTTTTCCCATCCCCAGCAAGTCATTAACTGGTTAAAATGGGGCACGTGGCACTGCTGGAACCCAGGGTGGTGGCAAGTTGCCAGGTTCAGGCATATGGTTGGGTTTTATTTTAATGGGGCGCTCATAGATATTTAATAACTTGCATGGCTCTTTGTTTGCTTTTGATAATCGGGTAATAAAATAATTCAGGCTGATTTATACAATGCTTTACAGCTCTTCTGTGAATGAAAGTGCCTTCTGTAACTCGCAGGCATTTGGCTTTGTTACCTGTTCTCCTTAGCAAAGCCCTTTTATGAAAAAAAAAAAAAAAAAACCAAACCAAAATCTAACCCATGGAAAGAATTGGTGTGTGTTACTGAGAAACCACAAAATGGTGCCATCTGGGGCAGAGACCATCTTTCCTAGGCCTCCGTCTCTGTTTGGATGGGGCCAGCGCGGCGCGGCACCGCTCTCCGCCTCGGGCTCCCAGATGCTACTTCAGTACAAATAAATAATAATAATTTGGCAAGAACTCAGAGCTGTAGCTCTTCCTCTGGGAGCAGCCGAATGTTTCACAAACAATATGAGCTAATTGTCCTTTCAATCCGTGGCTGGTTTTCCCGTAGAGTGCTGGAGCCCTGGACATGTCTCTGCCATCCACCCCGGACATCAAGATAAAGGAGGAAGAGCCGGTGGAGGTGGACTCTTCTCCGCCAGACAGCCCTGCATCTAACCCGCAGTCGCCACAGAACAAGGAGAAGGTAGGTCTCCCTGACTATGCCCTGTGGAGATGTTGGTCTCTCCTTCTCTGGATGAGAAGAAGCTTTTTCTCCACTTGGGTGCCAAGGCCTGATTTGGGCTTGTGAGGTTCCCCTCATTTTGGAAAGAAAGAGAAAAGCTTATTCGCTAAAATACACATTTGCTGCCCTTAAGTCTCCGCATGGATTTGACTAATGCAGAAAGCCTTGCTGTTCACCCTGGGAATGCTTTTCTGGCAAGGCAAAAGTGCCAAACAAGTAACGCATCTTCTCCGAGACCGGCTCCCTGTGTCCTGGGGGAGCTGGCTGGTGATTCAGAGCAGATTAGTCTGGGTGACACAGTCTCCATCTGAGTAACTTCCCACTCTAGAGACGCTGGCTGGGGCTGGAGCCGTAATTTGGAGAGGGGGATTATTTCCCAGTGGCTGCTGCAGGCAGCAGGAGTCTGACATTTGTGCCCCCTTCCCTGCACTGGTATCAAATCAGTGTGGCTTTGGGTAAGTCGCTCCCCTCCATGCCTCAGTTTCTGCAGCGAAGGTGCCTTAATTTTCACAAAATTGCTTTTAAGCCGTCGGAAGGAAGAGACAGCCAGGTGATTATGAAGCTAATAAGTAACAGCGTCTCTCCTTTTGTCTGTTGAGCCTCTTCAGGAGATCACCTCCAAGCCTGTAATCATTTCTACGCCTACTCCAACCATCGTGCGGCCAGGCTCGCTGCCACTACACTTGGGTTATGACCCGCTCCACCCTACGCTGCCTTCCCCAACCTCTGTCATTACCCAGGCTCCCCCTTCCAACAGACAGCTTGGGTAAGTGCGGAGGAGGGACACGTGCGCTGAGGTTTTTCTCCCGTACCGTCAGGCTTCCTGGGCAGTAATTAGGTACCTAAATAAGTTCCTTGATTGTCGGAACAACCGAGGTGCCGCGATTCCGGCTGCGGCTGCTTGGGCATAAGGGCCTCGTTGCTGCACTGTCTACGAAAGCAGAATGGGGTGTAAGTGCAGAAAGCAGGAACTAATTGTTGCAGTGTAACGAAACGAGGCAAAACTCACCGCGGGGAGAAATTAAACCCAATCCCCAAACACGTTGACATGCCACTCGCTGTCTACGATGGGAGCGTGGCCTGACTGGGGACTCCCAAGTTGCTTTTGCAGCCTGATGCGGTGGAGAGAGCTCAGCTAAACCGATGGTAGGAAATTGTCTGGATCTTTAATGGCTTTGGGATTTTCTCAGACAGCTGTTGCCTCTGAAGTGTAACCTCTTCTGCAACCTGCTGGCCTCCTTCATGGTCAGCTTCTGCCTCGGGAGCTGTTTGTTTCAGCAGATCTAATGACCTGCTCCTTTTTGCCCCTTTAACAGTCTGGATCCGAGGCTCCAGAGCACTCGCTGCGGTGGTTATGAGCCTGCCACACCGTTAGGTAGCTCTGGCCTTGCACATAAAAGGAAGGAGCCTGAAGGATGCAGGAAACGCATTACAGTGAGCCCTCAGGAGATGTATATTTACCCCCACTTCTATTCTTTGGTGTCAGGATGCTTCTTTTTCGCTGTGGTCCTGGCCTCTTTCTAATTACCCTTGTTTGAGGCTGGCTCCTTACATTAACCAGGCCATTCTTTTTGGCTGTCAGTTCATATTTTCGTGTGTGTTTTTGCTTTGACCCACTGGCACCATCAATCCAGACTTCCTGACGGAAAGTTTTAAATCCTGTCTTGAGGCATTAAGGGGTTAAGTGATTGTCCTGGGGTTTTGAAAGGACATTATATTCCTCCTGTAACCCCGCACAGGCAGAGACACGCGGGGCTGTTTGGAACCGAGTCCCCTTGCGCTTGAAGACATGAAAAAATCAGAAAGTCTAGTAAGCTAGACTTTAATATGATTTTATGTGCCCTTTGCAGCCTACGGGGGTAGATCCCGCCTAGGGCATGAGAGTTGAACGCGTTCTACGGAGAGGTTGGGCTGCAGCTTTAACGAGGGTCCCTGCGTTAGGGCCACTGCGGTTGTGGTGGGGCTGTCAGCGTGACAGAGATGGAGGGGAGGCTGTGACCTCCCTGTAACTCGGCTTGTTAGGCTGGGATTTTCAAAGCAGCCTGGAGGATTTGGGATGCCCAATAGAAATGAATGAGAGTCGAGCGTTCGCGTTCCCAAGGCAGCCTTAAAAATTCCAGCCTGAGTTATTGGCACGATGAACTCCCCCCTCTGACCCACATCCCCTGCTTCTCCCCACCCTGCCATTACTCCATGCCAGCGCGGCTTCCTCCGAGGATCCCAGGCAGCCCAGCCTCCTCGGTCCCCTTCCCTGAGCTCAGCAGAGGAGGCAGCAGCAAATTTTTTTTCTCCCTCCCCCAAAGTCAGGCTCCCAGCAGCTCTGCTCTTCTCTTCCCGGCTCGTCTCTGCCTCCATTCGGCTCCTTGCTGCGCTGTCACAAGCTGAGAAGGAGCAGGAGATCAGCCCTTGCTGGCAGGGATGGTTTCCTTGCTTTCCCCATCGGCCGGAGCAGATCAGCTCTGGCTTTTCCTCCGCTCTCCTAGAAAGGCTGAATCCAGATGGTCAGAGCCGGAGCACGGTGAGGTTTGTGACACTTCGAAATGGAGGCAGGGATGTGTGTGCCTGTTTGTCACCACATGCAGAAACACCGCCTTTCGCTGCAAAGTGATCTGCAATGGAAAAAGTTCTTGGTATTTTTAATTTGTCACAATTAGGCTCCGGCGCAATCACCGCCTCCCCCAGCCTGCAGTGAGCGGGGCCGTTCCCCGTCTCCCGGAGCCATTGTCTGGGCAGACACAAGCCAGCCCTGCATCGACTCCATATTTAGGAGGTTTTCTCTGGAGTCAGAAGCGCTTGTTAATGGAAACCTAAATCCTTACGAACCCTCCCGTGGGAGCTCAGCAGAAGTGGCTCACAGGCCAAGAAGTTACTGGTAGGCAGGAGCAGCTGCCCAGGCCCCCCATCTGCCCAGAGCCAGGCTCAGCCCGGGAGGGCACTTTTAATCTCCCCGAGGAGGAGCTGCAGCAGCCCCTGGATGTGCTTCTCTGTCTGTTCAGGTGGGCATCGTGTCTCGGGGCTTTGGCAGCCATGGTGTTTTGGCCGGCCGGCGTATGCCCAGGAGTTAACCAGGGCGCATCGTAACGCTGGCCATCAGCGCCGCTGCCAGCCCCGAGCGAGGAGCGGCAGCCTGGGTCACCTCGGCGTGACGTTGGCACGTGCTGGCTGCCGTGCCGTGAGCGTGCGGGAGGCTGAGTTACCTTAACACGTGCCCAGCTAGGCTTTGCACCTACCCTTTCAGAACGTGCCGTTCAGAAATGGGAAACTGAGCCCAAATCCACTAACCAGAATTAATTCGCCCTTCTGCCCTTGAGCTCGTGGGGCTGCCGGGTCAGCATAAACTTGAAATAATCCATGAGAACTTGAATTGTTGTTTCTCCAGGTCTCCCACAGGTTCCCTTCCTCTTGTCGTGCAGCTTGCAAACGGACAGACCATGCCCGTCCTCCCAGGCCCTCCCGTACAGATGCCTTCTGTTATATCGGTGAGAGAAACTTCCAACACAGCTCCGCGCGGCAGAGGAGGGGACTGTGTTTTTCCCCTGCCAAATATATGCAGACACTTCCATTTTGTAAAAATTAAAATATATCTCCCCCTCTGTGCAAGATACGACTGGAAGAGGAGGAGGAGGAGGGGGCCCAGCTCTGGCAAGGTAGTAATAACATGTCGATCACACTAGAGGGCAATAAGTCTGGAAAAAAATAAAGCCTTGCCTGGACAGATGGCTCATGCCATTGATCCAGGGCTGGGAACTGTAGGATCCCTGATTAGCTGCTTCCATTTGGAACAGCGTGCCTCAATTGAAACCAGTCGAGCTTGCAGAGAACATGTTGGTCTTTGCAGTCCAGGAAAGCCACCCTAACCTTGCCAGTGTGCTAAAGAGCTGTTTGAATATCAGCCTTGCGGGTTGTGCTTTTTGCATACGGAGAATTTGCCGTGGTGCAGACTCACGAGCAGATTTGCATGGTGGGTGGCTTGTACGTCTTCCGAGCGCTTCAGCTTCCGACCAAGCAGCTCGCGTGAATCCTGTCTGTCCTGCTGGGCATGTCTTTTGGGTTTTGAGTGAGTAACGGCCAAAACCTTCTGCCTCAGGTAACAGGAATGTTGACGTCAAAGTAGGCAGACTGCAGGCAGCTCGGCATAGCTTGGAGGCACGGAAAGGTCTTCGTACCTTCCTGATCGTTTGAAACACGACTTGCATTTGTAGTGCTTTGCAACAGCGTACCTGAGCGGCCTATAAAAGCAAGCACAAATCCTAGTTTTTCCCCTCTTTGGTGAGGGAGAAAGCTCTCCGTGTTTAGGAGGGGATGCTGTGACTTACCCTTGGTGTTGCGGCAGCTTTGCGATAGAGCCGGGCAGAGAACCAGAGGGGATCTCCTACCCTTCCTCTCCATCTGGTCTCCTCTACTGGTGGGGAAAAGCCCTCTGGGAGGGAAGGGAAGGAGGGGGGATTTAGGGCTGCCCTCCTCCCTGTCCTCAGCGCTCGGCTGGTATGGCTAGGTGATTCCGAAACAGCCACCGTGGCCACCAAAGGAGTGGCTGCTGGCCTTCAGTGACAGCAGGCATAATTGATGGCAGTAGTTAAACGCTGAACGTTTGTCAAGATTTATAAATGTGCTTGGTCGGGGAATTATTACAGAGCCGCTTCGTGGAGCGCGCTTGCGAAAGCACCTCAGCTTCCAAAACCCATGTGTTGCTTCCTCCCCAATAGCTGGCTCGGCCGATGTCCATGGTCCCGAACATTCCCGGTATTCCCGGGCCGCCCATCAACAGCAGCGGGTCCATTTCACCATCAGGACTTCCAGTGCACTCCGAAGCCAAAATGGTAAGTGTCCAAATACATGCTGGGAAGGGTGTCACATCCACGGTGTTGTCCCTAAGCCTTCACTAGCTCCTCCAGAAGAGACTCCGTCTGGAGGCTTTTTCCCTGCAGCCTTCGCAAAGACCCACTGCTTCTCCAAAATCCTGCGCAGCCATCGAGGCGCCGCCCCACACCGAGAGCAGGTGTTACAAATGCCACCAGGAATATTAGACTAATCAGCGCTGCAGCTCTGGCAGGCAGAGCCGGCGCGCTATTGTCAAGACAAACCTCAGCCCCATCCTAAACGCGGCTGTTTTGTAAAGCTGGCGCTTCTAGTTCCAAGATAACAGATGGGTTGGAGGTGGGCTTGAGGAAGGCAGAGCCAAGAGAAGGGATGTTGTGCTGTAATCCAAGGATCCTGGTAATGGTTTTCATGTAGACCTCTTTAACATAAAAGCTTACGAAAGAATTTTCCTCTCCTGGCTCTTCGTGACTCAAACTGGGTGCACACAGTGGGGGGAAGCAAACCTAAGTTTGCAGACAAATTGCAGCGAAACCCCCTGTCTTTTTGGCTGCGACGGGGTGGAGACGTTTGCAAACCCACCTCTTCCAGCGGCGCCGCTCACCTTTGTGGGTGCGTTGTCACTGCTGCCATTGCACCCTGCTCAGGTGTCTGCAGGATTCATGGGCAGATCAGAGCTACAAGTGGGGTGAGAGATCTTAAACTCTTGAGGCATGAAAAGCCACCCTGCCCTGCTGGCCTGTGCCTGGCTGCCCAGAGGAGGAACTTGGAAGACACGGTCTTGATCACACGTAGGTCCTTCTCCACCCCAGAAGGACCCCTCTGTGGGTGCTCAAGGACAGTTGGGCTCTGCAGCCTGTTCAGTCCGTGGTCTTTCTGCAGAGCCTGCCAGCTGGGGAGGGGACCGGTGCCAGTTGCAGTAGCAATTTTGGGATGCGGACACCTGTCCGCTTGGGCCTAAGTTGGAAGCCGCTGTCTGTCTTTGTGTAGGCCAGATGGTGATGGCTTGCAGTTGGATTTGAATCAGCCGCGGTCCCTGAAGAGCCTGTTTCCCCACGGCCTGTCTCCTTGGATGACAGAGGAGCTGGTTAAAGCCTTAACAGCATGGAGAACAAGTCCACTGATGTCCTTTTTTCTCCTTTAACAGAGGCTGAAGGCCAGCTTGACGGCATCTTCCTCACTGAATGGCAGCAACTTGGTGGTGGGCTCAGCCAGCACGATGGTGACCGCACGTCCAGAGCAGAGTCAGATCCTTGTCCAGCACCCTGACGCCCCTTCCCCAGCTCAACCACAGGTCTGCTGCTGCTTAGCCTGCGAGGCTGGGCTGGAGGTGCTGCGGGTTTCTGGGCCTCGGGCAAAGAGGAGGAAAATCTTGCAGCTTCCTGGTTTGCAGAATGGGTTAAAAACCTTGTTTTTTCAGTGCCGTTTCAGCACTAATGTTCTCAAGCACCACCAGGCAGAAAACTTCAGCAACATGTTAATTTGCTTGACAAGGTCTGGAGTTCCGAAAGAATATTTCGCTCTCTTCTCCCTGCTCAATTACTGGGGTTAAACGCTCCCCTCTTAGGCAATCAACTCCACCAGCTCCTGCCAGCTAACCAAATGCCAGCCTTCCATCAGGATCGCCACCTGCTCCGTCAGTTAGATAGGCTTCCAAAAGTTTAATATCCATATGCTGCCTGACAGCGAGTACCGGAGTGTAACTGCACTCCCCGATTGTGGCAGTGTAATTACAGAGCCCTCGCAGAAGCGCCGGCAAGGCTGTGTCTGCGGGACTTGTTTGCCCTCACTGACTTTTCCTTTGTTCTCCCAAATTAAAACTGGGAAATGTGCGGCGTTACGAAATCTTTTTGTACCAGTTGCCTCTGAGAGCTTGTTTAGCTGAAGACATTCAGGGAAAATTTAACCCAAATTAATTTTTAAAGCAGATTACCCACTCAGAAACTGTAATTTGTGCTCTGCCAGTGATTTACTGAACCCAAATGGAGTTACTGAACCCAAATGGAGACGGCGCTTTGACCATGCGTGGTTACATGCGTCAGAGCGGGATCAAGCGCTCCCAGCCCTGCAGCTGGAAGTTACCCTCTGTCAGCTGATATGTGGTTGCTGGCTGTGTGGGAATCTCCTAAGTCATTGCAGTGTGAAGTGCTTTTTAAAGTCTCTTAAGTGAAATTAAAAGGAAGGCGTTTTCTCTGTGCTGCCCGTGGTCATTTACCATGTTAGCTCCTCGTCATGGAGGGGAGGAAGCTTCTGCTGTCAGTTACTGCCATTAGCTGACTGTACAAGTTTGGGATTTTACCAATTCCCCTGACATTCACACGTTCACCGGGTTCAGGATCTCGGAGAGTCCGTGTGGATTCACGCCTGAAGTCTGCAGGGCACTTCAGGCTCAGCTGGGGAAGGGCTGCCAGAAACGCCTGTGAAAGGGACTTTGTCCCAGCCAGGGCTGCCCCCGCTCCGGCCCCGTGGTGTGCGGTCCTGGCTGCTCTGCAAAAGCAAATCCCTTTTTGCCCCAGGCGCATGAGCTGGCATCTCCTCTGCCAAACCCTGGTTTACGCTGGTGTGTGTCTGCTTGCCTGCCCCAGAGCTTCTTTTCAGCATCTCTTTCCTGTGCCCCATCTGCAGGTTTCCCCTGCCCAGCCCACCCCCAGCACCGGCGGGCGACGGAGACGCACGGTTGACGAAGACCCGGATGAGCGCCGGCAGCGGTTTCTGGAGCGGAACCGGGCTGCCGCGTCCCGGTGCCGTCAGAAACGCAAGCTCTGGGTGTCTTCCTTGGAAAAGAAAGCCGAGGAGCTCACGACCCAGAACATCCAGCTGAGCGTGAGTATGTAACCGTGGAGGCAGAGCACAGCCCTTTGCCAGCGTTAGGACCATCGCTCCGGAGGGAACATCTTCCCCATGCTGCGAGACAACGTGCATTTGGACGCTGCTCTCTGGAGCAGGATTGCTGCCTCTGTGCCTAGATTTCACTCCCTGCTTTCCATCCTGCTGCTCTGCCTTGAGCAGGCCATGGGGGAAGAGCACTTCAGTGCTCTTGTTTCTCTCCCTGTCCCCCTCGAAAGGGCTCTGCCTCTGCCCATCACGGCAGTAGCTCAAGGAGCGTTGGCCAAGGATTGAAGGGTCTGCAAAGACTGAACTGGTGTCCGTTCTGGGCTTTTTCTTTCGCTGCTGGCTAGTGGCTCATGCGGTGGGATTTTTTTTCAATAGCACTGATCATGGTATTTTTATTCTCTTCCCAAGATAATTATAGAAACTGTTTCCTCAGGCAGTTTTGAAATACAATTGACTGGGTTTCAGCTGTTTCTCCAAACATTTCAATAGAGGAACAATATGCTGCACAAAGTTTTCAGGGGCGTAGGCCTGGTTTACGGAAGAAGCTCACAGAGGTACCAAGAGCTTGGAGGAGCTCTGATGTTCCCCACAGCCTGGCGTGGGCTTAGCTGGTTGTACACTCAGCTTCTCGCTCCGTTTAGTTTTCCTTCGGAGCCAACGGCACGCCGGAGCGTCTGACTCAAGCAGTTGGCATTAGCAGGAGGGCTCAGGCAAATCTGTGTCCAGGATTAGGTGATTAACACAGCAAGGGGCTTTCCAGGCAGCGGTGGGGGCTGCTGGAGGGAAATGCTGCAGTCCGTGTCTGCATTCCCCAAACCCGGAAACTTTGTTTGGTATTCTTGTGCCAGAGGCATCTCAAATTAGACAACAAATTGTAAGTTTGCAGGGCACATAAATTAACGTCCTGCTGTTGCTAGAGGCTGCTGTCAAGAGCATGAGTGATGCATACGTGCGTGTTTGCTTTTCAATCTCAGAATGAAGTTACGCTACTGAGGAACGAAGTTGCTCAACTTAAACAGCTCCTGCTGGCTCACAAGGACTGCCCCGTCACTGCACTACAGAAGAAAACACAGGGCTATCTGGGTGAGTGATGAACTTTTGCTGGTCCTTACTACCCTTTAAGTAGGTCTAAGCAGATGAAACCTGAGTAAAACGTAAAGGAACGGAGTTTTCATTCTTAGTCTCTGCTCCATCACCCTCAGCGACTGCACCTGGCAGGACAAGGACAGACCTTGGTCCTGTGTCTTCTGCTGATAACGGCTCCACAGCCTCCACAGTGGGGAGGATCACCCAGGCTGGACCTGCAGATTTGCACTGCGAATTGGCTCTTTAGCGTGGTTTATAAGATCTTGCAACCAGGCAGCGAGGGCAATCGCGGTGCGAAAGCACCGAGGGAAGGAGGTAGTGCATCTCCCTCCGCGTCTCTGTGGTGTGAAATATTTGACAGCGATCCATATCTCCGCTTCTCCCTGGAGTGCAGGCCAGCGTCTCTCCACCCGCTCCCAGGCAGCTTGCCAAGCACTTGATATTCTCTTTGAAGTTAAAAACTATTGCTGCTCTGAAAGTGAAGCCGGAGTCAGAAAAGGCCAGACTCTATAAATGACATCATGGGGCTCTATATCTCAGTCTCTGCAATTCACATCAAATTGGCTCAGGTTTGGAACCAAGAAGGCTTCTTTTTTTATCTTCTTTTCTTTCTTTTTTTTTTTTTTTTTAATGCTGCCTATTCCATTATAATCAACCTGGGAGCTAAACATTATGTCTGGATTCTTATGTCATCTCTGCAATAACAATTCCACGCTGTGGAATTTGCGCAAAGACTTTGGGAGGATGCTGGAGTCCCCTAGCGTTGCCTAGATCAACAGGACGAGAGGCAGGGATGGATGGAGGAGAAGGAAAGGGGAGGAAACAAAAGCCAAGCAAGCAGGCACTGTCTGTCCTGATCGCCTCCCGCTTCCCACCTCCTGGGTCTCTGAAACGCTCCTCGCCTGTGCGGCGAGGCACGAATACGTGCTGTACGGGGCCTGGCACAGCCAGTTTATTTTCACTCATTACAGTGACTCAGAGCTTGAGTAATGTGGTCGTGAAAATCCTCGCTGTCCCCCAGCCCTTGCAGACAGGTGTTCGCTCCGCGTATAATGCAGAGAGGCGACATGATTTTTCCTGTTAACTTCCAAAGTTTACAGTTCCTATTATTATTCCTCGCAGTCTGTCTACTCCAATAATAGGAATTCATCACACATCTGAATAATAAAAATGAAATTCACACCTCCCTTCCCGTGCCCCCCCTCCCCGGCTGCCTTTTTTATTATTGAGATTTGTGACTAAGCAGGTCCTTAAACAAAAACGCCAGATTCCCTTGATGGAATTACAGCTGCCTCATGTACAGTTGGGTTGTTTTATTTGTAATACCTTGTAAATCTCCTTTTTGGGATGCCAAACTATTATATTGCTCTGCTCGACCTTCTCGCTCACCGCCAAGTCAGTTTTCAAATCTGCTGCGCTAGCCGCATCTTTCAATACGCTGGCGAAGGCCAAGCCAAGGTTTCACAAGGGAAGGTAAAACCCGTTTGGGAAAGGGGTACGATATTCAAGCACCTGGTAGAAAACTGAGCCCTAAAATACTTTTGCCGGTGCCCAGTAAGGTTGTAAACGTCTTCTCTGATTTTTTTTTCTGTTTTTTTTTTCTCCGCCCCGCCCCCCCCCAGTGTCATGGGGTTTACCCTCTTGACGTGGAAGAAGTATCCCAGCTCATGCCATTATTTTGCTCTTTTAAAGGAAGGTGACCGCATCTTACCCGTAATTCATCTAGCCAAGTGCACAGGAGGGAATTTCCTCCTGACATCTGTAGATAATGAGTGTATACCCCCAAAGAGAGAGGTCTGATTGCTCTCGCCTTGGCATTTGATAGGTCACAAATTATCCTCTGTGTTAGAAGCTCTGCCTGGGCGCAGTGGGCTGTTTGTGGGAGAGAATCCAAAGTTTTGGAAACCAATCTGCGTCGCTCAGAAAAGCACGGAAGAAGGTCTCTGCCTTTGTTTGCCTCCCAGCCCTTCAATCATATTGCTTCAAGTTACCGAACGAAATCGAGCAAGCAAACAGTTTGTAATGGGCTCTAATTGATTTTAATGTTCTAGAGAACAATAAAGAGCAAACCAGGTAATTTATATAAAAAATGGAAAAAAAAAAAAAAAAAAGCCTTTGCAGAAGGGTTTCTGTTGCACTTTCCTGTGTGCTCACCCAACAGATGGTGAGGACTCTGAAGGAACTGTTCAGTCTCTGGGCTAAATGGCCTTGAACCAAGTACCACGCCAGGAAACAACATGTAGGGAAGTTCATTTGTTATAATGAGGAAACAGATTTATTACGATAAAGGTTACGCTGGGTCTGCCATCCTTGGTGTGAAGCCTGCGCTTTATGCCTTCCTGGCCTGAATTCAGTAAGATTCGGTGGTGTTTCTCCGAGGGACGGGGCCAGCCAGACCCGGTGGGTCGTTCTGTCCCAACTCTAATCAGTTTTATTTCCAGTCCTCACTTGCTTTTGCCAAACAGCTGCTTGAGGGGGGGCCCAGCCTGGTGGGGGGAGCTGGGATTCCTGTAGGGATCAGCCTCTCTGCTCCAGGCTGCTTTGGCTGGAAAGGTGAGCGTTAAGTCAATACCTGACTAATTTCTGCACGCCCTCCGAGGCAGAAGCAGTCGCCTTTCCCATCGCCTCGCTGCTAACTACCGGTAGCAACATGCACAGCCTCTCTCTAACCTTGTTTTCTTCTTTTTTTTCCCCATCCCCTTCCCCTTCTCTGGTCAAGCAGAAAGCCCAAAGGAGAGCTCTGAGCCCACCGGCTCCCCTGCTCCCGTCATCCAGCACAGCTCCGTGACGGCCTCCCCCAACGGGCTCAGCGTCCGCTCGGCGGCAGAAGCGGTTGCCACTTCGGTGCTCACTCAGATGGCGAGCCAAAGGACAGAACTGAGCATGCCGATACCGTCACACGTCATCATGGCTCCACAGTCGCAGTCTGCTGGCAGATGATGTCACAGCCTGGGCGTGTGACATGGAGCTAACCGCGAACTCGCAGCCGGAGAGACTGACCCTAACTAAGTCCCTGACGAGTGGGGGCCGATAAGGATTTTATTTTTTCTTTTTTTCAAGTGAGTTAAGGGCAGCTATGGCGCTTCTTACACTGCATAGCCTGTACAGATCCTGGCCCCCAGCCGCTGCCCTGCCATCGCCCGTCCCCGCAGGACGGCCGCGGATTGAGCGCTTTTCTCGATCCTTCGGTTGACGATCCGTCAACTCGCAGAGTCATCCGAACACACAGAGCCTCACTTTGAAAAGCACCTTGAATGGTTCGCTTTCAGGTATCAGTTACATTAACACTAAACCTCCATGCTTGGTGGATCCCCTTGGCGCTTTCACTCTTCCAAGTGCCCCCCCTCCTTCCTCCTCCACTCTCGGCAAAGGAAAACATAGCTCTTGGGAGGCTGTGACATTTAGTCGTGCTGTCAATGTATTTTATTTTTAACAGCATGCTGCTTCCAGGCATCTGCTCCCCCCTCTGCTCTAGCTACCTGAAACATTGCACCTTCGCACAAGAAGCCTCCTTGAGCTCTGAGGTTAAAGGGATCGAGGTTAGTCTCGTCACACACGAGCTCCCAAGATGCCAACGACAGATTTTGGACACGATGGGAGCGTAATCGCTATAAATCGGTTTGTGCCCAACGGGAGAGGGGGACACGGGGCCAGGGGGTGACACACGTGTTCCTGGTCACTTGGGCCGCACCGGGAGCTGCAGACGTTCGCGTGCTGCGCTCGTAACGGGACGCAGTGGTTGCTGGAGAAAAGGTACCGTCTGTCCTAGCAGCGGAGGGGCTGCTCTCAGTCTTCCTTACAGTAAATTGGTGCTGATCCGCGTCGGCTGGGACCGGTGCAAAGGCGCTCTGGGAGGTACAGGAAAGGATGAGCCGGCCTAGCAGGCCGTAATAATGTGAGTCCCAGAATTCATCATCTGCTCCCAACTCCACTGTACACCTTAGCAAACCAACCCCTCCATTTCCAAGGATCATCTCCTTTACACATAACCTCGATGACCTTAATAATGGTGGCCTTAAATCACGAATTAGTTGCTTGTTCCAAGGGGAGGGAGCATGAAGTCGTGCTTCTATTTGCCTGGTCTTTTACCTCTTCTTCATGATTATCTTCCGCTCTCGGCGATGGAGCATCCGTTGCTTCCCAGAGCGAACGAAGGATTCGCAGAGCTTCCAGTTTCATAGGGCAGGTTCAAAACCCAGCCTCTCGATGTTGAAAGACACTTGGAATCGGGGCCGCTTCCTTGCCGGGCGGGCGTAGCATGCGTGCGTGTCTGCGTGTGCTTCCCGGGGCTGCCGCTGGCCCTGGGCAAGCGATTGGAGTTGGTAGTTTGGAAATGGGCAGGGGTGCTGCGTGCGGTCGGGCTCTTCGAAGGAACCTGGGTAAGGTCCGCGGAGCTGCATC
Organism: Nipponia nippon; assembly: GCF_047370975.1. Lineage (NCBI taxonomy): Eukaryota > Metazoa > Chordata > Aves > Pelecaniformes > Threskiornithidae > Nipponia > Nipponia nippon. Next base: position 2,069,072 of record NW_028262353.1, read on the forward strand.
AGCCCTTGGTCTTCCTCTCCTCCTCGGGAGGTCCCTCCTCGCCCGAGCTCTCGCCCACCTCAGGTTGCACTCGCCACTTTCGAGCCAAGTTTGTTTGTCAAAGTGATTTCGTTTGGCTTATCCAGACTTGGAAGGTTTCCAGGGACAGCAAAAACCCAAAGCAAAGTCTGAGCAAGGAGCCGGATCCCATTACGGATGGGGAGGTTCAGTGGTTTAGTTTTTCTGTTGGTGGGATCTGTCTTCCTCCTCTCTTTTTCAGGTTTTCCTCGACTTCAGTATCGACCGCGGCGTTTCCCGGGTTTGGTTTGTCCCGGGTTTGGTTTGTCTCGATGCGGTGCTGCTCTCGTGCTCTCATGGCTTCTCTTGCTCATCTCGAGAGTCGTCTTGTGCGTGCTCAGGGTCACTTTGGCCTCGGCAGTTTGCACGTCTGGTTCGGGTCCTGCGTAGCCCCCCCAGCCCTGCCTTCTGCTTCTGTAAAGCTCTTTCCGCAGAGGCTGTAGGCAGGTGTTTCTGCTCTTGCTATCCCGACACAGTATGTGTTTCTGCAGCGAGAGCGAGCTGTGAGAAGAGGACACGGGGGTTTGGGGCGCGTCTTAAAGCCGTGCGACCTGGACAAAAAGGGGTTTCAGCCAGGTGAGGCACCGCGGGGGATCAGGACCTTTTTGGGGGGCCAGGATTTAAGGCAGAGGGTTCGCAGGAGGTACGAGATCCAGCCCGGCTCTGCTTTCTCTTGGAGCTGCTGCTGGATGCGGGTTGTAGAGCTGCGACGGGGAACAGCGGAAAACCCCGCGCTCCTTCGTGTTGCCCAGAAAGGTGTAAAAATGACCCGTCTTGCAGCAAAGGGGCTCGCTCTGGTCTTCGGATCTGCTCGCTTTGCTTCAGGGGGCTTTGAAACAAATCTCTCTCTTTTTCTTTGTCCGGGAATAGCAGGAATGACAAAAATGTGTTGTAAACATATTTGCTTCGTCACCCGGCAGCCGTTGGGTCCCTGTCCCTTGGTGCGTAGTGCTCGGAGCTGGGAGAGCGTGCGGGAGCCAGCGGTTGTGTCCGCCGGCAGCTCACCAGCTCCTCCTAGGCTCGCCGAGCGTGCGGCTCTGCAGAAAAAAACCCGTCTGTCGAGGAAAAGTGTTGGTTGAAAGAAGAGGAAAGAAGGAATTGAGCTCTGGGCTGATCCCACCGCTGGTTCCTTGGTTGCTTTGGGGCGTCAGGGTCTGGTGGATGAGGCAGAGGCGAGGAGCAGCCGGTGGCTTTGCTGGTGGGGTTGGGAGGAGGGAGTGACGGTGACAGTGGAGAGGCTACGAATCCAGGACAGCGAGCACGTTGGCATCGAATGCAGCACCTTCCCCGACCCCTTGTTTTTACCCTTAGGGACTAAAAGTGACCCAATTTTGTGTGACCGGAGAGCCGAGATCGCCCAGCCTGCCTGCGACTTGCCTGCGTCCCACGAAAGGGCTTGCGCTGCCCTGCCCGCTCCGACCCTCGAAGCCTCGTAGCACCATCGGGCATCGCGAGGTAGTTCTTTGCCGGTGGCGAGTGGGGCTTTTCCCCCCATCCCTCCGTGCCTCGGTGCTCCTGATGCCGTCGGTGCTGCCCCGCTCCAGCATCTCCCCGCCTCCGCTCCGCCTGCGAGTGCTTCGCGTCTCGAAAAATCCCCAAACCCATGAAAACGCCGTTGTAAAGCTCCGAACCTGGGCAGCAACAATCCAGGAACAACTGTTTGACCATCCCTTAACATCTGATTTTGTTTCATCGACAGGGTTGCAGCTTTCCCGTCTCCCCTTTGGCTGTGTTTTACCCCAGTTCCTGCACCGCTGCTGCGAAAGCAGATCCCGGAGCAGGTTTTAGGTCCCCGTTTTCTCTTGCCGACAGCGTCGCTGCTTGCAGGGAGGGAGACGGGTGGCGCGAAGCAGGAATCCTCCCCAAGCCCGCGGTGAGGAAGGGAGCCGAAAAACCCAGCGTCGCCCTTGGCTAACGCATCCCCGCCACCGGCCTCGGGCAACGGGGGAATTCTCCGCTCCCATCCCAGTGCGGTGGGTGGATGGCCCAAGCCATAAATGTCACTTTGGGGTGCATGGGCGAGGTTCATCCTCCCCGGCAGAGTCGGTCTTAAACCTCAGAAGGAGCTGAGCGTCAGAACGCCGGGGCGGCTGCGACTTTTCTGGCGGGAGCGACAGGTTTGGTTTGTAAGGGATGACTCCAGGCTCTCTGGAGAGGAGGCTACGGAGGGAGCGCGTTTTCCACCAGCGCTTTTTCCAGCACCTGCACGCCGATGGAGCGGCTGCGCATGGATGCGTCTGCCTGCTCCGGTAATTAAAAGCCGGGATCAGTGTGGTCTCCTCTCCTGGAGCTCCGAGGTGTGGAGATCCCCGCTGAGCGCTTCAGGCGGCTCCGACGAGCCGCACGGCTGCTGGGTTTCTGCCCCACATCGTCTCCTGCCTCATCGCCTCTCTCGGAGGCGGTTTCTTCCCTAGGCCAGCGTGGCGGCAGCTGTCGAGGCCGGGCTTTGGTTTTGGGGGCCGGTTTTGGTCGGGAAGTCGGCTTTTCTGGGAGGTTGGTGACGCCGGGTCCCGTGAGGATGGGCGAGGGTAAAGGTGGCTTTTTCTTCTCCTCCTTCCCATGCTGGTTCCACTCTTGCTTGAGGACTTTGCGGACATCTTTGGATGGGGCAAAAGAAAAAAATTATTTCTGCTCTAGGATGATTTCTCCGGCTTTTCAGAGGCTCCCGGCGGATGGCGGCCGCCCGGCTCCGCTCGGCAGCTCGCCGGGCACCTGCACTTTCCTCTGCCAGCCCTCGGGCCTCGGCTGCGATGCCTTAACCCAGACCCTGCTTAGTGCCGGTGTCGGCCCCGCGGCTCCCCCGGCGCCCAGCCCTGCCGCAGCGGTGGTCAGATCATCAGAGAGCTCCTTCCCTCCTCCCTGGCCTGACTGCGGGCCGGAGGGTGATATCTGGGCTCCCCGCAGGAGCGCAGAAAAGCTTTTCAGGGTTTAAGGGCTGCGTTCAGGCCGTGACTGGGTTTGGGAGAGCCCAAGCGGTGGCATCGGCTGCGGGGAGTCGGGGTTTTTATCGATCCGGCTTCGCTGTAACGTTGAATAGAAGCAAATGGCTGAAGAACGCGGCCCAGGGCTGCCGTCCCCCCGGCCCGGGGCAATGCCGAACCCTGGGAGGGCTCACGATGGCGGGGAGCTCGCCCTCTCCCTCCTCGCCAGCCTCCAGATCCCTTGGGATTGGGGTCTGGGGGGGGGTTCGGTGCCGCCTTTTCCCCCCAAACTGGCTCCTTGGTTCCAGATTCCCATGGCTCAGCCAGGAACTTTGTCATTTTTAGACTTGCGGACCCGTTTCTGTGTGGTTCCCCCCCGGTTTTGTGCACAGGCGAGCTCTGGCAGCGGGGACGCTCCCCGGCCCCCAACCCAGCCCCGGAGGTGGCGGAGGGACCTGGTGGTCCCCGGGGACGCGGCCCCCGGCCCCCCAGCTGCTTTGTACGGCCAGCTTTGACCATCGATAACGGAAGAAGCCAAGAAAAAGGCAATCCCCCGAAAAGCGTAACCACGAGGGTGTAGTATCTATAAAAAAAAATACATATCTATGAGTATATACAGACCTATATAGACATATATCGACTTCCTGAACGGATGCGCAGCTCCTTACGCAACGAAATGGTTTTTCTAGCTGTAACCCCTTCCCGCGGCCCCCGGGGACCCCGTCCCCACGGCCTCCTGTGAGCGGGTCCTCACAGCCCCCGCGGGGGCCCGGGGCCGCCCGTCCCAGCCCCCGGCCGCCTCGTACCAAACATGTAATGTGCCTTTTATTTATGCTGCAAATATAACATTAAAATATTACCCAGGAGCTGGTGGCTGCCGCCCTCTGCTTCGCGGGGGTCCCGGAGCTGCCTAGCTTGGGGACAACCCTGGTGTCACCTGGCCCGGGGACCCCCGGTGTCACCCGCCTGGGGGACGCGGTGTGGTTGTCACCGGGGGACGGTGGTGGCTGTGCCAACCCTCGGCCGTCACCTGGGTGCCACCGGCGGGGCTGTCACTCCCCCCCCCACCGGGGACACGGGGAGGCCGCAGTGGCCCGGGCCACCTTCGGGCTGAGCGTTTTGGGGTGATTTCAGCCGGTTTTGGGTGGGAGGGAGCGGGTGAAACCCGCGGCCGCCCCGTCGGGGCTGCAGGAACGCGGCGCGGCCACGGGGTGGCAGCACCGAGCCGCGGCGGAGCGGGGGGGGGTCCCTGCCTCCGGGGGTCCTGGGCCGGGAAGGGGGGCCCGGGGCGGGGTGGGGGGGCCCGGGGGTCTCGCTCCGGCGGTGCGGGCAGCCCCGGTGGTGCCGGCTGAGGGTCCCGGGCGGGGGGGGGGTGTGGGGGTGTGGGTGTGTGTGCGTCTGTCCGTCCGTCCCCGCGGCGGGCTGTCGCGGGTGGTAAATGGGTTTCATTAACGGCGGCGGCGGGGCCGGGATTGATCCCCGCCATCTCCCGCTCCCCCGGGACCCCCCCGGCGCCCCGGCCCGGCCCGGCCCGACTATAAGAGGCGGCGGCGGCGGCGGGCGGCGGGGGCGATGGCGGGGCGGCGGCTGCTGCTGCTGCTGCTGCTGCTGCTGGCGGGGACCCTGCGCGCCGCCCGCCACTGCCCCGGGACCCCCGGCCCCGGCCCCGACCCCGGCCCGGCCCCGGTGAGCCCCGGCCAGCGCCGCGCCGTCGAGGCGGGGAAGCGGGATGCGCCCGGGGCGGGGGAAGGGGATTTTGGGGTTTTGGGGGGGGGCGCCCCCCGGGCCCGGGGCTGCCGTGACCCCCCCCGTCCCACCGCCCCCTCCCCGCAGGCCGCCGCCGCCCTGGGCGCGCTGCTCCGCTCCCTGCAGCGCCCCGGCCGCAGCCCGGGGTCCCCCCTCCAGCCCCAGAGGTGAGCGGGACCGGGGGTCCCGGGGGCACCGGGGGTCCTGGGGTACCGGGGCGGTCCGGGGGTACCGAGGGGGTCCGGGGGCACCGGGGGTCTGGGGGTACCGAGGGTACCGGGGGTCCTGGGGGCACCGGGGGTCTGGGGGTACCGAGGGGATCGGGGGTCCTGCGGGTATGGGGGGGTCTGGGGATACCGAGGGTCCAGGGGTACCGGGGGGTCCTGGGGGTACCGAGGGTCCGGGGGTACCGGGGGGGTCTGGGGGCACCGGGGGGTGCGGGGGTACAGGGGGTACCGGGGGGTGCGGGGCGCTGCGGGGCCGTTGGGGCCCTGGAGGGACCCGGGGGTTTGGGGACACGGGGAGGGACCCGAGGGTGCGGACGGACGCGGGTGGTTTGGGGGCACCCAGAGGGGACAAGCGGGTGGCCTGGGCGGTGCCAGGATGGGGGGTCCCTGCCAGTGTCTGTCTGTCTGCGAACGGCCCGTGTATGTCCATCCCCATCTGGCCACGCTCCTCGGGCCGTTCCCATCTGTCCCATCTATCCATCTGTCTGTCTGTCCGTCCCGCTCTCCCCCTCCATCCATGGCACTGAGTCTGTCCCCTTCCGTCTGTCTGTCCCCATTCACCCATCCCTGCCTGTCCCTGTCCGTTTGTCCATCCTCTTCCATCCCTCTCTCCCCTTTCATCCCCATCCGTGCCTGTGCGTCCTTGTCCGTCCGTCCGTCCCCGTCCGTCCGTCCGCACCGGTGGGTGCCAGCGCTGCCACGTCCCCGCGCCAGGTTCGGGCGGGGGCCGCGGGGGGGGGCCCAGCCCCAGCTCAGCCCCCGCAGCTGGGACCCTCCGGCCGCCCCGTTCTGGACCATGGCGACGCCGCAGCGCTTCGGCCGCCGCCGCTGAGCGGCCGTCCGTCCTGCCGTCCGTCCCGGGAGCCGTCTGTCTGCAAAGCCATCTGTGAGTCTGTCCTCGAGTCCGTCCAGGAGTCCGTCCGTCCATGGGTCCACCCCTCAGCCAATAAACTGGTGCCACTCGCCCCTGAGCGCTCGCTCTGGTTTTGCCCCCGGGGCGGGGGGGCGCCTGCCCCCTTTGGGCCCCCCAGCCCCCCTCAGCTGCCCCCCCCAAAAAGACACCGACGCGGGGAGCGTACAAACCCCCCTGCTTTATTCCCGGGGGCTGGGTGGCACCCAGGGACCCTCCTCGCCCCCGGGGGAGCCGGGACGGAGGGAGCCCCCGGGCCCTGAGGTCTGTCCGGGCTCCGTCTGGGGGGCCGCGTGTCTGTCCGTCTGTCTGTCAGCAGGTCCGGGTGCCCACGGGCTGTGGCAGTGGGGCCGGGTGTCTGTCTGGGTGTCCGTGGGTGGGTCTGGGTGTCCACCAGTGGGTCCAGGCATCTGTCCAGAGGTCCGTGTGTGAGTCGGTTGAGTCCAGGGGTCCGTCTGTGGGTCCATCGAAGTGTCCGTGGGTCTGTCCGGCTGTCGGTGGGTGGGTGGGGGGGCTCATTTGCCCCCTGCCATGATGCGGAGGTACTGGAGGGCGTTGCGGGCGGCCTGGGAGCGGGCGCCGTCGCGGGAGGTGGCCGCGCCGTGGCACACCGTGGCCGGCTGCGTCGACAGCTCCACCAGGCACTGGTGCAGTCCGCTGAGGCTCAACGCATCTGGGGGACGGACGGACGGACACGGGGACGGGCCACCGTCACCCCGGACCCTCCCGAACACCCCCAAGCCCGGGCTGGGGCACCCGTGGGGCTGGGGGGCGCCCAGAGAAGGGGGTGGGTGCCCGCGGGGCGGGGGCTCACCGATGTCGAGGTAGCTGATGGCGAAGCTCTGCTCCTCGGAGAGCTCCTGCAGGAGGGCGCAGGCCCCCGCGCCCATGGGTGCCAGCGGGTGGCTCCGCAGCTGCACGATCTTCTCGCCCGCCGAGTTGCGCAGGGAGTCCCAGGTGCAGCCGGGTGCTCGGCCCCGCAGCCCCTCCAGCCTGGGGCCCGCCTGCGGGGACGGGGCGCTCGCGGACCAGTCTGACCCCCCGCCCCACGGGGACACGGGGACCATCCGGACCCCGGCGTGGGGACGTGGGGGCTCAGGGACCACCCAGCGTCCCAGGCAGGGACGCCCAAGGGACACGGGGGCTCAGGGACCCTGCGGACTCCCACGCAGGGACGTGGGGCTCAGGAACTGCGAGGACCCCGACATGGGGACACCCATGGGGGCTCAGGGACCACCAGGACCCCCATACAGGGGCACCCTTGGGACACGGGGGGCTCAGGGACCCTACGTGGGGACACAGCGGCTCAGACACCCCCATCTGGTGACGCGCTGGGAACAAGGGGGCTCAGGGACCCCCATGTGGGGCCACGCCAGGAATGTGGGGGCTGCTGGGACCCCCATGCTGCGTCCCCCGGGGGACATGGGGGCTTGGGGACTGCGGGACACCCCCCCCTCCGATTCAGGGACCCTGCATGGGGACCCCAAATCCACAGGGTCCCCCCCAGGTCACCCTTGGGTGTCCCCCTGCCCCTACTGTCCCCCAACTTTAATCACTGGGGGTCCATAAGCCCTGAAATAGGGGGTACAGAGGTGCCCGTGTCCCCCATTGACCCCTCAGGGTGGCTGTGTCCCTCCCATTAGCCCCTCGGGGTGCTGGTGTCTCCCGTTAACCCCCCCGGGGTGGCCTTGGGGTGCCCATGTCCCCCCCGTTAACCTCTCAGGATGACCTCAGGGTGCCCGTGTCCCCCGTTAACCCCCTGGGGTGGCCTCGGGGTGCCCGTGTCCCCCGTTAACCCCTCAGGGTGGCCTCGGGGTGTCCATGTCCCCTATTAACCCCCTCAGGGTGACCTCAGGGTGCTCGTGTCCCCCGTTAACCCCCTGGGGTGGCCTTGGGGTGCCCGTGTCCCCCGTTAACCCCTCGCTGGCCGGTACCATGGAGAACTGGTCCTCCTCCACCTCGGCCTCGCTGCCCTCCCGTGGCTCCATGGGGACGTTGTGGATCCGCACCAGCATCTTGGCGGCCGCGTTGCGCTTCGCCAGCTTCTTGGAGGTGCCGCTGCCTGCGGGGAAGGGACGAGGGACACCGAGGTGAGCCTGGCACCCTGTTGTGTCCCCCCTCCACGCCCGGGGGGTGCCCCGGCCCCGTACCGATCTCCACGAAGCGCTCGACGCGGCAGGTCATGGTGAACTCCTTGCGATGCGCCGGCCCCGACTCCTGTGTCACCGTGTACTCGGGCAGGCGCCAGCCCTTCTGCACCACCAGCTCCTGGGGCGGGGGGACAGAAATGGGGGGGTCCGGGGAGGGCAGGGTCACGGGGTCCCCCCCCGAAATGGGGAGAGCTGCCCTCAGAAAGGAGCTGCCATCCCCGAAACGGGCACTGCCAGCCCCAAAACAGGCGGGGCCAGCCCCAAACTGGGTCCACTGCCTCCAAAATAGGGATAACCATCCCCAAAATGGGAAGAACCGTACCCCAAATGGGGATAACTGTCCCCAAATGGGGATAATTGTCCCCAAAATAGGGATATCCATTCCTGAAATGGGAAGAACTGTACCTAAAATGGTGATAACTGTCCCCGAAATGGGGATAACTATCCCTGAAACAGGGATAATTGTCCCCAAAACAGGGATAACTGTCCCCCAAATGGGGATGACCATCCCCAAAACAGGGATAACCATCCCCAAAATGGGGATAATTATCCCCAAAACAGGACAACTGTCCCCAAAATGGGGATAATCGTCCCCAAAACGGGTTCAACCGTCCCCAAAATGGGTCCACCATCCCCACAACAGGGATAACTGTCCCCAAAACAGAGATAACCATTCCCAAAATGGGGATAACTGTCCCCAAAACAGGGATAACCATCCCCAAAACAAGGATAACCGACCCCAAAATGGGTCCACCATCCCCAAAACAGGATAACCATTCCCAAAATGGGGATAACTGTCCCCAAAAGGGGCAAGAGCCCCCCGCCAGCTGGGGTGAGGCAGCCCCCAAAGGTCACCGCCACCCCCAAAATGGGCCAGGTCACCCCCAAAGGGGCATGCCCCCCCCTCCCCCAGATAGGGATGGCCATCCCCAAAACAGGCTCATCACCCCCAAAATGGGGACGGCCACCGAGCCGGGGCGGGGGCACGTCCCCGTTTGTCCCAGCCCGTGGTGGCACCCACCTGCAGAGCGCCCACGGGGTTACATTCCGACTGGGGGGGGGACACGGGCGTCTTCATCTCCAGGGGGGTGCCCCTGCGTGGGGCAGACGGGCACGGCGTGAGGGGGGCATGGCTCCGAGCCCCCCACGCCAGGACCCCTGGGTTGGGGAGGCGAGGAGGGGTAATGGGGTGCCGGGAGCTGAGGGTTTGGGGGGGATCGGTGCCCCCCCTGCCCAGCCCCGGCACCTGGGTGCCCCCCACCCCGTTACCTGGGCGAGGGTGGGGGCACGGCAGGTGCTGGGGGGGCGGCTGCGGGGCCGAGCTCAGCCGGGGGCTCTGGGGGGAAAGGAGAGCTTGGGGATAAAAGGTGAGACGTTAACACCCGAGCCGGCCCCCCCAAACCTCCCTCCCTGGCACCCCCAGCCCCCCAGGTGCCCCAAATCCTGCCAGGCACCCCCAATTCCCTTGGGACCCCCAGGCATTCCCAATTCTCTTGGCTCCCCTAAGACACTCCTCACCCCCCTGTACACCCCTAGACTCACCCTGGGCACCCCCAGACCTGCCTGGGTACCCTCAACCCCGCCGCAGGCACCCCCAAACCCAACTGAGACCCCCAACCCCCCCCAAATCCCTTGGGATGCCTAAGGCCCCCAGCATCCCCAATCGCCCTGGGTACCCCCAAACTCCCCTGGATGCCCTCACCCCCCCGCAGATCCCCCAAACCCACCGGGCCTGGGTGCCTGGCACCCCTAGGGTACTCCCAACCCCCTGGGTACCCCCAGACCGCCTGGGCACCCCCTCCGCCCTCCCCAGCATCCCAGAGCACCCCAAACTCCCCCCAGCACCTCCCAGATATGCTCAGTGCCCTCCCCTGTGCACCCAGCACCCCCCCAGACCCCTCCCCAGCTCCCTCCAACGCTATTTTGTGCCGCGCCCTGACCCCCATCCTGAACCCCAGCACCCCGGGGACCCCGTCCCCCCTCACCTGGGCTCCTCGGGGGCGGTGGGTTCCAGCATGTCCCCCCCTTTGAGCAGCTTCAGGGCCACCTCCGCCGCTTTGTGCTTCGCCGCCTTCTTGCTGGGCCCCTGCCCTGGGGGAGACACCAGCTGAGCGGGGTGGGGGGCACCCAGGGCCCCCCCAGAGCCCCGGCTGTGCTTAGGGCTGCCACAGCCCCGGTGTCGGGATCCCGGGGGATCCCTCTGCCGTAATACCGGCAGTGGGGTGCCGGGGGTCCCCAGGTGTTCCAGGCGTCGGGGTCCTGGGTGATCCTTCACCAGGACCCACTTTTTTGGGGTCCCAGGGGACCTCCATGTGTCCCAGGCGTTGGGGTTCTGGGTGATCCCCCACCAGGACCCACTTTTGGGGATCCCAGGGAATCCCCATGGCACATCCCAGATGTTGGGGTCCCCAGGAGGATCCCTGTGTCACAGCACAGGCTTTGGGGTCCCAGGAGATCCCCGGGCATCCCAGGCATTGGGGTCCCAGATGATTCCCTACCACAACCCACTCTTTGTGGTCCCAAGGGATCCCTGAGTGTCCCAAGCACCACGATCCCAGCCCATCCCCCATTAGGACCCACTTTTTGGGGTCCCAAGGGATCCCTGATTGTCCCAGGCATTAGGATCCCAGGTGATCTCCCACCACAACCCACTTTTTGGGGTCCCAAGGGATCCCTGAGCATCCCAGGCATCAGGATCCCAGGCCATCCCCCATCAGGACCCACTTTTTTAGGGATCCTAGAGGATCCCACCACCACAACCCACTTTTTGGGGTCCCAAGGGATCCCTGAGCGTCCCAGGCATCAGGATCCCAGGCCATCCCCCGTCAGGACCCACTTTTTTAGGGATCCCAGGGGATCCCCCCACCACAGCCCACTTCTAGGGATCCCCCAGCACATCCCCACCACCTTGGGGACAATCCCCGTGTCCTCACTGTCCCCTCCACACCCCAGGTCACCCTCTCCAGGCACCCCGGGGGGGCAGGGTGAGAGGCGGGGACAGCCTGGAAGCGAAGGGTGTCGGGGACCCACCGGTGCAGCTGATGTCCCCGACGGTGACACGGAAGGTGAAGTTGGGCTGGTGGGCTTGTCCCTCGGCCTTCAGGAGGTCGTAGCCGGGGGTCTTGCCTATGCGAGTGCCATATTCCTGCAGCAGGCTGATGGGCGTCTTCCCGGGGTTGGCGGCCAGCATCTGCTCCAGGCTGGGGACAGGGCTGTCACCAGCCCCAGCAGGGGTCAGAGGGGACCGGTGGGGACAGGGATTGAGGGGGAATGGGGTGGTGGGAGAGGCTGGCATGGCCATGGGGACGTGGGGACAGGGGTGGCATCGCCACGCAGCATGAGGATATGGGGACAGGGGTGGCAATGCCACACCACACGGGGATACAGGGACAGGGGTGGCATCACCACGCAGCATGAGGATATGGGGACGGGGTGGAGACACCACATAGCATGGGGACATGGGGACAGGGGTGTCACCAGCCCGAGCAGGGGTCAGAGGGGACCGATGCGGGTACGGATTGGGCGGAGCGGGGTGGTGGGAGAGGCTGGCATTGACGTGTAGCATGGGGACACAGGGACAGCGTGGCACTGAGACGTAGCGTGGGGACATGAGGATAGAGGTGGCACCGCCATGTGGCATGGGGGCACGGGGAAAGGGGTGGCATCACCACTCAGCGTGGGGACAGGGCTGGCATTGCCACACGGCATGGGGACATGGGGACAGGGGTGGCACCAACAAACAGCACAGGGACATAGGGACAGGGCTGGCACCAACAAACAGCATGGGGACAGGGGTGGCACCACCACGTCGCATGGAGACATGGGGACAGGGGTGGCACCAACAAACAGCACAGGGACACGGGGACAGGGGTGGCATCACCACATGGCATGGGGACATGGGGACAGGGCTGGCACCAAAAAACAGCATGGGGACATGGGGACAGGGCTGGCATCACCACGTCGCATGGGGACAGGGCTGGAGCCCCCACACGGCATGGGGACAGGGCTGGAGCTCCTCTGCTGCGTGGGGACAGTCACAGGGCACAGTCACAGGGGTGGCACCAACAGACAGTGTGGGGACACGGGGACAGGGGCGGCACTGCCATGTAGCATGGGGATGCGGCTGGCACTGCCACACAGCATGGGGATGTGGGGACAGGGCTGGAGCCCCCACACAGCATGGGGACAGGGGTGGCACCACCACGTCGCATGGGGACATGGGGACAGGGGTGGCACCAACAAACAGCACAGGGACATGGGGACAGGGCTGGAGCCCCCACACAGCACAGGGACATGGGGACAGGGGTGGCACTGCCGCACAGCACAGGGACATGGGGACAGGGGTGGCACCAACAAACAGCACGGGGACATGGGGATGGGGCTGGAGCCCCCACACAGCACGGGGACATGGGGACAGGGGTGGCAACAACAAACAGCACAGGGACACGGGGACAGGGGTGGCATCACCACATGGCATGGGGACATGGGGACAGGGCTGGAGCCCCCACACAGTGTGGGGACATGGGGATAGGGGTTGGCACTGCCGCACAGCACAGGGACATGGGGACAGGGGTGGCACCAACAAACAGCACGGGGACATGGGGATGGGGCTGGAGCCCCCAGACACCGTGGGGACAGATCCGGAGCCCCCACGCAGCGCGGGGACACGGGGACAGGCCTGTACCCTCCCCCCCCCCCCCCCGCGGAGCCCAGTCACACAGGCCCGGTGTAGGCCCCAACCTCCCCCTCTCCCTCCGGAGGGGGATAACCGCGGTTTGGGGGGGGGATCCCGGTTTAGGGGGGGGGTATCCCGGTAGGAAGGGGGGGGTATCCCGGGACAGGGGCTAGGGGTGTCCGGTACCTGGGGAAGCCGCCGCTCCGCCTGGCCCCGCCGCCCGCCCCCTCCTCGCTCATCCCCGCCGCGCTCCGTCCCGCCGCCGCGCCGCCCGCGCCGCCAGGGGGCGCCCGCTCCCCCCCGCCGCGGCGCGGGGGGCGATGGGAAACGGGCGCCGCGGGGGATTGTGGGAAGCGTAGTCCGCCGGGGGGGGAGCGGCAGCGGCAGCTGCCGCTCCCCCCCCCCGGTGGACTACGCTTCCCACAATCCCCCGCGCGGGGAATGCTGGGAAGGTGGAGGACTCGGAGGGCGGGGCCATGCGGCGGCGGGGGCGGTCTGCCTCTGTTCGCCCCTCCCCTGGGGGGGGGATAAGGATGGAGGGGGGTGATGGATGGGGACAATGGGGACAGACGGACAGGGTGGGCCAGATGGGGACAGACGGACAGCATGGGACAGGGGTGAATGGATGGGGACGGTGGGGACAGACAGGGCGGGAGAGGGATGGACAGATGGGGTGGGAGAGGGACAGACAGACAGGGTGGGACAGACGGACAGGATGGGACAGGGATGGACAGATGGGGTGGGAGAGGGATGGACAGACAGGGTGGGACTGGAACAGACAGGGTGGGAGAGGGATGGACAGACAGGGTGGGACAGGGACAGACGGACAGGATGGGACAGGGATGGACAGACAGGGTGGGACAGGGATTGGACAGATGGGGTGGGAGAGGGACAGACGGACAGGATGGGACAAAGATGGACAGATGGGATCAGGCAGGGACAGACAGATGGAGTGGGACAAGGATGGACAGACAGAGTGGGACAGGGACAGACAGATGGAGTGGGACAAGGATGGACAGACAGAGTGGGACAGGGACAGACAGATGGAGTGGGACAGGGATGGACAAGGCGGGACAGGGATGGACAGGGAGCAAGAGGGGCTGATGGATGGGGATGTGGGGACAGACAGGGTGGGACAGGGACAGACAGACGGGGTGGGACAGGGACAGACAGGGCGGGATGGGGATGGACAGGGACAATGGGGACAGAGGGGGTGGGATAAGGACAGACAGACAGCGTGGGACAAGGACACAGGGGGACAATGGGGACAGACAGGATGGGACAGGGATGGAGAGGGGTCCCTGGGTGGGGACAGTGGGGACAGGGAGGGATGGGGACCCATGGGTGGGGTTGGTGGGGACAGACATGGTGTGATGGGACCGGTGGACAGGGAGCGATGGGGACAGACAGACACACAGACAGGGGGACAGACGGACAGGCAGTGATGGGGACAGGCCAGTGGGTTGGTCAGACTGGGACCAACTGGGACAGGCAGGGTGTGGCAGGGACGGACAAGGGGCCATGGGGACAAATGGACACCTGCACTGGGAGCAGACTGGGAGTACTGGGAATAGACTGGGAGCAGTGGGGACAGGGATGCCTGGACTGGGAGCACTGGGGACAGAATCACACTGGACTGGGAGCACTGGGGACAAGGACACCCATACTGGGAGCACTGGGGACAGACTGGGAGCACTGGGGACAAGGACACCCATACTGGGAGCTCTGGGAACAGACTGGGAGCAATGGGGACAGGGATGCGTGGACTGGGAGCACTGGAAACAAACTGGAAGCACTGGGGACAGAATCACACTGGACTGGGAGCACTGGGAACAAGGACACGCATACTGGGAGCACTGTGGACAGACTAGGATACGTGAGGACAGAAGGACACTCATACTGGAAGCTCTGGGGACAGACTGGGAGCACTGGGACAGTGACACCCAGGCTGGGAGCACTGGGGACAGACTGGGAGCACAGGGGGCAGAAGAACTCCCATACTGGGAGCACTGGTGTCAGACTGGGAACACTAGGACAGGAACACCCATACTAGGAGCACTGGGGACAGGCTGGGAGCACTGGGGACAGAGGGACTCCCATACTGGGAGCACTGGGGTCAGACTAGGGCAGGGACACCCATACTGGGAGCACTGGTGTCAGACTGGGAACACTAGGACAGGAACACCCATACTAGGAGCACTGGGGACAGGCTGGGAGCACTGGGGACAGAGGGACTCCCATACTGGGAGCACTGGGGTCAGACTAGGGCAGGGACACCCATACTGGGAGCACTGGTGTCAGACTGGGAGCACTGGGGACAGAGAGACACCCATACCGGGAGCTCTGGGAACAGACTGGGATCACTGGGGACAGAAGCGCACCCAGACTGGGAGCACTGGGATTGCACTGGGGCCCCCCTGTGGTGCTGGGGCTGGCGGGGGTCCCAGTCCCGGTATCGGGGGGTCCCGGGGGCACCGGGGGGGTCCCAGTCCCGGTGCTGGTGCCCGTGGGGGGGTCCCGGTGCCGGTGGTCCCGGTAGGGGGGTCCTGGTGCTGGTGCCAGTATGGGGGTCCCAGTCCTGTTGCTGGTGCCAGTATGGGGGTCCCGGTGGCGGTAGGGGGGTCCTGATGCCGGTGCCGGTACGGGGGTCCTGGGGCCGGCTGTCCCAGGGCCGGTGTAGGGGTTGCGGTGCCGGTGCCGGTGCCGGTGCCGGTATGGGGGTCCCGGTGCCCGTGTAGGGGTCCCACTGCCAGTCCCAGTGTAGGGGTCCTGGTGCTGGTGGTCCTGGGTGCCTGTATGGGGTCCTGGTGCTGGTGTAGGGGTCCCAGTGCCGGTGCCGGTATGGGGGTCCTGGGCCCCGTGGTCCCAGTGCCGGTGTAGGGGTCCTGATGCCGGTGGTCCCAGTGCTGGTGTAGGGGTCCCGGTGCCAGTGGTCCCAGTGCCGGGCGTCCTGGGTGCTGGTATGGGGGTCCCGGTGCCAGTGGTCCCGGTGCCGGTGCGGGGGTCCTGGGCCCCGTGGTCCCAGTGCTGGTGTAGGGGTCCCAGTGCCAGTGGTCCCAGTGCCGTGGGTCCCGGGTGCTGGTATGGGGGTCCCGGTGCCGGTATGGGGGTCCCGGTGCCCGTGTAGGGGTCCCACTGCCAGTCCCAGTGTAGGGGTCCTGGTGCCGGTGGTCCTGGGTGCCTGTATGGGGTCCTGGTGCTGGTGTAGGGGTCCCAGTGCCGGTGCCGGTATGGGGGTCCTGGGCCCCGTGGTCCCAGTGCCAGTGTAGGGGTCCTGATGCCAGTGGTCCCAGTGCTGGTGTAGGGGTCCCGGTGCCAGTGGTCCCAGTGCCGGGCGTCCTGGGTGCTGGTATGGGGGTCCCGGTGCCGGTGGTCCCGGTGCTGGTGCGGGGGTCCTGGGCCCCGTGGTCCCAGTGCTGGTGTAGGGGTCCCAGTGCCAGTGGTCCCAGTGCCGTGGGTCCCGGGTGCTGGTATGGGGGTCCCGGTGCCGGTATGGGGGTCCCGGTGCCCGTGTAGGGGTCCCACTGCCAGTCCCAGTGTAGGGGTCCTGGTGCCGGTGGTCCTGGGTGCCTGTATGGGGTCCTGGTGCTGGTGTAGGGGTCCCAGTGCCGGTGGTCCTGGGTGCCTGTATGGGGTCCTGGTGCTGGTGTAGGGGTCCCAGTGCCGGTGCCGGTATGGGGGTCCTGGGCCCCGTGGTCCCAGTGCCGGTGTAGGGGTCCTGATGCCGGTGGTCCCAGTGCCGGGCGTCCTGGGTGCTGGTATGGGGGTCCCGGTGCTGGTGGTCCCGGTGCCGGTGCGGGGGTCCTGGGCCCCGTGGTCCCAGTGCTGGTGTAGGGGTCCCAGTGCCAGTGGTCCCAGTGCCGTGGGTCCCGGGTGCTGGTATGGGGGTCCCGGTGCCGGTATGGGGGTCCCGGTGGCGGTGTAGGGGTCCCGGTGCCGGTGGTCCCAGTGCCAGTGCCGGGGTTCTGGTGCCGGTGTAGAGGTCCCGGTGCTGGTATGGGGGTCCCAGTGCCGGTGCCGGCGGTCCCGGTGCCGGTGGTCCCGGTGCCCGTGCGGTGGTCCCGGTGCCACTATGGGGGTCCTGGTGCCAGTGCGGGGCCGGTGGTGCTGGTATGGGGGTCCTGGTGCCGGTGGTCCCGGTACCCGTGCAGGGGTCCCGGTGCTGGTATGGGGGTCCCGGTGCCCGTGTTCCCGGGGCTGGTGCGGGGTCCCGGTGCCGGTGCGGTGGTCCCGGTGCCGGTGCGTTCCCGGTGCGGTGGTCCCGGTGCTGGTGCGGGGGTCTCCGGTGCCCGTGCAGGGATCCCGGTGGTCCCGGTGCCGGTGGTGCTGGTATGGGGGTCCCGGTGCCGGTGGTCCCGGTGCCAGTGCGGGGTCCCGGTGCTGGTGCGGGGGTCCCGGTGCCGGTGGTGCTGGTATGGGGGTCCCGGTGCCGGTGGTCCCGGTGCCGGTGCGGTGGTCCCGGTGACGGTGCGGGGGTCCTGGTGCCGGTGGTCCCGGTGCCGGTGCGGTGGTCCCGGTGCCGGTGGTGCTGGTATGGGGGTCCCGGTGCCGGTGGTCCCGGTGCCGGTGCGTTCCCGGGGCCGGGGCGGGGCGGGCGGGGCGGGGCCGCGCCGAGCGCCGGGCGGGGCCGTTCCTCTCCGCTC
This sequence comes from Nipponia nippon, assembly GCF_047370975.1. Taxonomy (NCBI): domain Eukaryota; kingdom Metazoa; phylum Chordata; class Aves; order Pelecaniformes; family Threskiornithidae; genus Nipponia; species Nipponia nippon. The sequence goes on from NW_028262353.1 coordinate 2,086,401, forward strand.
TCCCTGACCGCGGCACCGGCCCCCGGTACCGGCCCCGCCCGCCCGCACCCCGGGCCCCACCGGGCCCAATCCCGCTCCCGGTCCCACCCCCGCCGTCACCGCCATCGCCCCCGGCATCACCGGCGCCACCGGCATCGCCCCCACCGGCCGCGGGGCCCGGACCCCCCCAGGTACCGGCACCGGGGGCAGCGGCGAGGAGGCCCGGGGGGGGAGGGCACCGGGAGGGGGGGTAGGACCAGGGATGCGGCCGGGATGGGGGAGGGGGGGGGCACGTGCTCCCCTCCCCCACCCCTGGCCGCCTGGGTCCCCCCCCGCCAGGCCGGGCCCGGGGGGGGCCGCACCCTCCCCTCCCCCCCCCGCTTGGGTCCCCCCGGGGGCTCGGGGGGGGGCTGGGGGGGGGGAGGGGACAGGAGGGGCCTCTTGCACACGCGTGTGCCCCCCCCCGCGCGCGTGAGCTGCTCTTGCACACGCGTGGGCAGCTCCTTGCACACGTGTGCCCCCCCCCGGCCTTGCCGACGGGCTTGCGCCCCCGTGCACACGCGTGGACCCCTTTGCACGCGCGTGTGCAACGCCTGCAGGTGCGTGCACGCGGGCCGGCACCCGTGCGTGGCCCCCCCCCACGTGCGTGTGCGCCCCCCTGGCATGCTCGCGCATCGCCTTGCACACGCGCGTGCCCCCCCCTGCACGCGCACGTGCCCACCCCCTTCCCCACGCGGCTGCACCCACGCGTGAGCGCGCACCCCTTGCACGCGGGTGTGCGCCCCCCACACACGCGGGCACTCCCCCCATCTGCACGCGCACCCCCGTGCACACGCGTGTGCACCCCCGCGGGCGCGTGCAGCCCCGTACACACGCGTGTGCACCCCTACGGGGGGGTGCACCCCCCCCCCCAGGCCTCTGCACCCGCTTGCACGCGCGTGTGCCCCTCGCAGCCCGTCCCACTCCTCCCTCCCCCCTTCCCGTGTCGCGACAGGGCGCCATGTCCCGACATGCCATGTCGGCGGGGGCGGCGCGGGGGCGCTCTCTCCCCCGCTTCCCCTGCTCCAGCTCCGCTCTGTCGCGACATCGGGCTGGCGCTGTAGCACGTCGTGACAGACACACACCCCCTCCCCCCCCCAGTTCCCCGCTTCTGCCTCAGTTTCCCCTTGCGGAGCCGCCGGGGGGGGAGGGGGGAGGGGGAGGCTCCATCCCTCACCGGGATGACGTCACCGCGTGACGTGATGTCACCACGGGGGGGACACGACACCTGGAGGGGCGGGGTCGTCCCCGCCCCCTCCCCCGGCTCGGGTCCCTCGGGGTGACGCTAAGCCCCGCCCCCTTCCCCCCCCGTGACTCACCCCCCCCCAATTTTGGTGATGACCTCATCTGCCGGCTCCGCTGTTGCCATGGCAACTCCCCCCCCCCAAATTTTCAGGGGCGCTGGATCGGGCCTGATCCCTTCCCCCCCCCGCGTGGGCGCCCCCCGGCCCTGCCTCAGTTTCCCCTGGCACATTTGCACACCGGGGGGGGGCTTGCACGCCCTCCTGCACACTCTTGCACGCCCTTGCACGCTCATGTGCACCCTTGCACACTTGTGCACACCCTTACGTGCTTGTACACCCTCTTGCACACTCGTACATCCTCGTGCACGCTCGTGCACGCGCTTGCATGCTCACAAATGCCCTTGCGCGCTCTTGCACACCCTTACATGCTCCTACACCCCCTTGCACACCCCTACGTCCTTTTGCACGCTTGCGTGCCCTCTGTGCATTATGAGGGCCTCTCCCAGCCCCCCCCAATTCCCCCCAGCCTCATGGGGTGCACACACGTGTGCAAAGAGGAGTGCACGCGTGCAAGGGGGTGCGCACACATAAACTGGGGGTGCACACATGGGAGAGGGGGTGAAAATACGTGCAGGGGTGCACACACGTGTGCAAGGGGCTGCACGTGCGTGCAAGGGGTGCCCACAGGTGTAGGGCTGCACACAGGGGCGCACGCGTGTGCAAGGGGGTGCACGCCTCTGTGAGGGGATGCATCCAGGTGCAAGGGGGTGCATGTGTGTGCAAGGGGGTGCACACATGTGTAAGGGGATGCATCCAGGTGCAAGGGGGTGCACGTGTGTGCAAGGGGGTGCACGCATGTGTAAGGGGATGCATCCAGGTGCAAGGGGGTGCACGTGTGTGCAAGGGGGTGCACGCCTCTGTAAGGGGATGCATCCAGGTGCAAGGGGGCGCACGCAGGTGCTGGGGCCGCACACGCATGCGGGGCCGCACACGCGAGTACAAGGGGTTGCACATGCGTGCAAGGGAGCGCACACTGCGGGGCTGCGCACACGGGTGCAGGGGGTGCTGGTGCGTGCAACGGGGTGCGTGGGGGTGCACCCATGGGTGCAGAGCATGCGAGGGGATGCCCATGGGTGCAAACTCATGTGGGGCTGCTGACATTGGTGCAAGGGGTGCACATGCATGCTCGGGGGTGCACGCATGGGGCTGCACCCGTGGGTGCAAGGGGATGCACATGCCTGCAAGGGGGTGGTGCGGGGGGGGGGCCACACACAGAGGTGCGAGGAGTGCAGGTGTGTGCAAAGGGGTGCCCATGGGTGCAAGGGGGTCCACACACGGGGCACCACACAGGGGTGCAAGTGGGTGCATATGTGTGCAAGGGGGTGCCCAGGGGGGCTGCACACAGAGGCGTGAGGGGTGCAGGTGCCTGTAAGGGGGTGCCCATGGGTGCAAGGGGGTGCACACACATGTGGGGCTGCAGACATGGGTGCAAGGGGTGCACATGCACGCACGGGGGTGCACGCATGGGCCTGCACCCATGTATGCAACGGGGGGTACAAAGGTGGAGCTGTACATAGAGGTGCAAGGGGTGCTGGTACATGTAAAGGGGTGCGAGAGGGTGCGTGTGTGTGTAAAGGGGTGCCCATGGGTGCAAGGGGGTGCCCATGGGTGCACGGAGGGCACCCCACTCCCGCTGACGGCCCCTCTCGCAGGCCGGGGGGTGGCGGGGGGGCGCGGGGGGCCCCCGCCATGGCCTGCCTGCACGAGACGCGGACGCCCTCGCCCTCGCTGGCGCTGGCCTCGGACGGGACCCCGGAGCAGGAGCTGACCCCCACGCAGTGCGTGCTGCGCGACGTGCTGCCCGCCGCCCCCGCCGCCCCCGCCGCGCCCCCCGAGGCCTGGCCCCGCCGCGGGGCCCCCCGCCACCCTGACCTGGGTCCCGAGGGAGCGGGACCCCTGGCCGCCGAGGCCGCCCACCTGCGGTGCCAGGCGGGTGGGGGGTTCCTGGAGGGGCTTTTCGGCTGCCTCAAGCCCGTCTGGACCATGATCGGCAAAGCCTACGCCGCCGAGCACAAGCACCCCCAGGAAGGTGAGGGGGTGCGAGGGGTGCTGCGTGGGTGCTATGGGGCTGGGAGGGTGCAAGGGGGCCAGGAGGGGGCAAGGGAGGGGGCAATGGGACCGGGAGGGTGCCATGGGGCCGGGAGGGGGCAAGGGGGCAAAGGAAGGTGCACTGGGGCGAAGGAAGGTGCAATGGGGCAAAGGAGGGTGCTATGGGTCTGGGAGGGTGCAAGGGGGCAGGGAGGGTGCACTGGGGCAAGGGAGGGTGCAATGGGATAGGGACAGGGGTGCTGGGTGCTGAGGGAAAAGGGGTGGCAATAAGGCAGGGAAAAGGGTGCAGTGGGATGGGGCAAAGCAGGGGGCAGGGGGGCAAGCGAGGGGGCAGGGAGCAGGGTGCCGGGGTGCAATGGGGCAGGGTGGGAGCGGTAGGGCTGGGGTGAGGGTGCCAAGGGGGGGCTGCACCCTGGCCATGCCAGCATGCAGGTGCCATGGGGGTGGGTGCACCGGGGGTGTGGGTACCATGGGTGTGGGTGCATCGGGGGTGCTGATGTGTGGGTGCCATGGGCATGGGTGCCCGCAGACCCCTGGGAGGTGCCGTTCGAGGAGATCCTGGACCTGCAGTGGGTGGGCAGCGGGGCGCAGGGCGCCGTCTTCCTGGGCCGCTTCCACGGCGAGGAGGTGGCCGTGAAGAAGGTGCGGGACCTCAAGGAGACCGACATCAAGCACTTGCGCAAGCTCAAGCACCCCAACATCATCACCTTCAAGTGAGCGTGGGTGCTGCTGACACCGGCATGGGCATGGGGCGCGGGCATGGGCACGGCGTGGGGCATGGACACGCTATGGGCATGGGGACACCATGGGCACGGGGCGTGTTCACAGTATGGCACGCGGCATGGTCATGCCACGGTCATGGAGTGTGGATGCGGCATGGAGAACACCGTGGGCACAGGGCATGGACACGGCATGGGGCATGGACACGGCATGGGGCATGGAACATGGACGTGACGTGGGGCATGGACACGGCATGGGGCATGGACACGGCATGGGGCATGGAACATGGACGGGGCATGGGGCATGGACACGGCATGGGGCATGGACACGGCATGGGGCATGGAACATGGACGTGGCATGGGGCATGGACACGGCATGGGGCATGGAACATGGACATGACGTGGGCAAGCCGTGGGTATGGGGAACACCATGGGCGCAGGGCATGGACGTGGCATGGAGCATGGACATGCTATGGGCATGGAACATGGACATGGCGTGGGCAAGCCGTAGGCATAGGGCATGGAGAACACTCTGGGCACAGAGCATGGGCACAGCGTGGGCACGGACACGGTATGGGGCATGGACATGGCATGGGGCATAGACATGGACATGGCATGGGCATGAGGGATGGAGGCATGGACATGGCATGGGGCATGGACATGCTATGGGCATGGAACACGGACATGGCCTGGGCATGAGCATGAACACAGCATGGGGCATGGACACACCATGGGCAAGCCATGGATGAGGAGGACACCATGGGCACGGCAGCGTCATGGGCATGAAGACAGCATGAGGCATGGACATGCCATGTGCAAGCCGTGGTCATGGGGCATGGGGAACACCATGGGCACAGGGCATGGGCACGGCATGGGCACGGACACAGCATGGACACAGGCATGAACATGGCATGGGCATGGACACGGCATGGACACGGCATGGACATGGCATGGGCACAGGGGTCATGGATGCAACGTGGGCATGGGACACCAACACAGCACGTGCATGGGGAACACCAGCACGGTGTGGACCTGGGTGGGCAGGACACGGCATGGACACGGGGCACTGACACGGCATGGGCACACCGGCATGTCCCATGTGTGGCACAGGGGATGGCCACGGATGGGACAAGGCTGTCACAGACAGGGCACTCTTGGGGCAGGGCGATGTGGGTGCAGATGGGTGCCCCGGTGCTCTGGCACTGATGGTTGCCTGGGTGTAGATGGGTGCCCCAGTTCAGATCGATGCCCCAGTATCCCAGTGCTACTGGGTGTGTGGGTGCAGAGGGGTGCTCCTAGTGCTAACAGATGGCCTGGGTGCACTGGCACTGAGGGGTGCTGACAGGTACCTGGGTGCAGCCAAGTGTCTTGGTGCAGATGGGTGCTCACACGTCCCCTGGTGAAGTTGGGTGCCCCAATACAACCGGGTGCCCCAATACAGTTGAGTGTCCTGGTGCAGCCGGGTGCCCCGGTGCTGCTGGGTGCTGCTGGGTGCCCCGGCTGGCCAGGCAGCGGGTGCTGAGGGTGCTGCTGTGCCCGCAGGGGTGTGTGCACCCAGGCACCCTGCTACTGCATCATCATGGAGTTCTGCGCCCAGGGCCAGCTGTACGAGGTGCTGCGCGCCGGGCGCAAGGTCACCCCCTCCCTCCTCGTCGACTGGTCCATGGGCATCGCTGGCGGCATGAACTACCTGCACCTCCACAAGATCATCCACCGCGACCTCAAGTCGCCCAAGTGAGCGGGGACGGGGGCTCGGGGAGCACCCGTGGGTGCTGGGGTGGGTGCCCCAGGTGGCGGCGTGCCCGTGATGGTGCTGTGTCTGTGGTGGGGACATGCGTGTGGCGGTTGCATGATCGTAGCAGTGCCATGCCCGTGGTGGTGCCTTGTCCTCGGTAGCTGCATGCCAGAGACGGTTGCATGCCCACAGGGATGCCACGTCTGTGGTGGTGCCATGTGCGTGGTGGTGACGTATCCATGGTGGTGACATATCCATGGTGGTGCCATGTCCATGGTGGTGTCGTGGCCATGGCGGTGTCATGTCGATGGCCACTCCATGCCCGTTGTGATGCGATGCCCGTGGCAGTGCCATGTCTATGGTGGCTGCGTGTCCATGGCAGTGTTGTGTCCATGGCAGTGACGTGCCCATGGTGGTTGTGTGTCCGTGACAGTTGCGTGTCCATGGCAGCACCATACCCACGGTGGTTCCACGCTCATAGCATTTGTGTGACTGCGGTGGTGCCATGCTCGTGGTGGTGGCGGTGCTGTACCCATGGCGGTGGCACGCCTGCAACAGGACCATGCTCATGGCAGTTGCGTGCAAATGCCGGTGTCGTGCCCCCGGTGGGGCCATGTCCGTGGTGGTGCCATGTCCATGATGGTGTTGTGCCCATGGTGGTGGCATGCCCATGACCCAGTGATGCTCGTAGCAGTCGCATGCCCGTGGCGGTGCCGTGCCCGTGTCATTGGTGTGGTGCTGGCGTGGCGCTGAGCGGGTGCCCCCCAGCATGCTCATCACCTACGATGACGTGGTGAAGATCTCGGACTTCGGCACCTCCAAGGAGCTCATTGACAAGAGCACCAAGATGTCCTTTGCCGGCACCGTGGCCTGGATGGCACCCGAGGTCATCCGCAACGAGCCTGTCTCCGAGAAGGTCGACATCTGGTGAGGGCACAGGGACCTTGGGGACATCGGGGCCATGGGAACCTTAGGGACGCCAGGGAACCATGGTGGCATTGGGGACACAGCAACAGAGGCAACGGGGACACTGGGGGGCACAGGAGGCATTGGGGACAATAGGAACAGGGGACATTGCAGGGACATCAGGGGCACATGAGGCCTCAGGGACAGCAGGGACACGGGGGGGAACAGAGATGGGGACATTGGGGATGCTGGTGGGGACATTGCAAGGACAGGGATGAGGGACATCAGGAGGGACAGGGGACATAGGGGACACCAGCATGGGCAGAGGCAGGGAGGGGGCACCAGGGCAGGGCAAGGGGGACCAGGGGACAGCTGGAGGACACTGGGGGTGCTCAGCCGTGGGTGCCGGGGGCCATGGGTGCCGGTGCCCCCAGGTCCTTCGGGGTGGTGCTGTGGGAGCTGCTGACGGGCGAGATCCCCTACAAGGACGTGGACTCCTCGGCCATCATCTGGGGGGTGGGCAGCAACAGCCTCCACCTGCCCGTCCCCTCCGGCTGCCCCGACGGCTTCAAGGTGCTGCTGCGCCAGTGCTGGTGAGTGCGCCCGCGGGGACACCCCACCTGGGGACACCCCGCCTGGGGACACCCCGCCATGGGGACACCCCAGCTGGGGCCACGCCGTGGGCACCCAGGCCGTGGATGGATCATGCCATGGGGGACCCCACCATGGGCACCCCACTGTAGGGACCACCATGAAGGACCTGCTGTTGGCACCCCAATGTGGGCAGTGCAGGGGGGACCCCTTGTCATCGGGGCCCCCATCCTGGGGGTGCCCCCACCGGGGGGGGGGGGGGAGGGGGTCTGCCTATGGGCACCCCACGCCAGGCTGCACCCTGGGCACCCCTGCCCCTTGGGTACCTCATGTGTCTTGTGCACCATTCTCTGCTCGTGGTCCCCAAAATCCTCAGCACCCCTCCCAGCACCCAGCCGTCCCCCCCCGCCTGCACCCAGTGCCGTGCCGCTCTCCCCAGGAACAGCAAGCCCCGGAACCGGCCGTCCTTCCGCCAGATCCTGCTGCACCTCGACATCGCCTCCGCCGACGTCCTCTCCACCCCCCAGGAGACCTACTTCAAATCCCAGGTACCCAGCACCCGGGACCCCAGCACCCCAGGACCCCCAGCACCCCAGGACCCCAGTACCCAGGACCCCAGCACCCAGGGGCACACCAGGACCCCCAGCACCCCAGGACCCCCAGCACCCCCAGCACCATGGGACCCCCAGCACCCTGGGACCCCCCAGCACCTGGGGACTCCCAGCACCTTGGGACCCCAGGGACCCCCCAGTACCCTGGGACCCCCAAACCTTGCAGGACACCTACTTCAAATCCCAGGTACCCAGCACCCCAAGACCCCCAGCATACCCAGCACCCAGGGACCACCCAGCACCCCCAAACCCTCCAGGAGACCTTCTTCAAATCCCAGTGACTGTGAGGGCTGGTGCTGGGGCAACTGGTGCCAGGAGTAGCTGGTGCTCAGAGTGTCCAGGCCCAGTATATCCCAGTGTTCATGGTAGCCGTGCCCAGTATATCCCAGTGCCTAGAGCAGCTGCACCGAGGTAATGCAGTGCCTGGGGTATCTCCTGCCCTTGGTAGCCCGCACCCAGTGACTGTGCTGGCCAGTGCCCAGGGTAGCCAGTGCCCAGTGCCTGTGGTTGCTGGTGCTCAGGGTGCCCAGTGCCCTCGGTAGCCAGTGCCTGGGGTGCTTGGTGCCCGTGCTAGCCAGTGCCCAGGGTAGCTGGTGCCCAGGGTGCCCAGTGCCCAGGGTAGCTGGTGCCCAGGATGCCCAGAGCCCATGGTAGCCAGTTCCTGGGGTGCCTGGTGCATGTGGTAGCTGGTGCCCAGGGTGCCCAGTGCCCAGGATAGCTGGTGCCCAGGGTGCCCAGTGCCTGCGGTACCCAGTGCCTGGAGGGCCCAGTGCCTGCAGTAACTGGTGCCTGGGGTGTCCCGTGCCCACGGTAGCTGGTGCCTGGGGTGCCCGGTGCCTGCTGTAGCTGGTGCCTGGGGTGCCCGCTGCCCAGGGTGCCCGCTGCCTGGGGTGCCTGCTGCCTGTGGTAGCCAGTGCCCACGTGCCACAGGCGGAGTGGCGAGAGGAGGTGAAGCTGCACTTCGAGAAGATCAAGTCGGAGGGGACGTGTCTGCACCGGCTGGAGGAGGAGCTCATCAACCGCCGGCACGAGGAGCTCCGGTGGGGCCCGTCCGTGGGACACAGGGACACTGGGGACACGCGGTGCCGTGGGGGCATCAGGGACGTGGCGGGAGGACGAGGGTCAGGGGGTATCAGGGGGTGCTGGGGTACAGGGAGGGCTGTTGGGTGCCTGTCCTTATGTGTGGTGGGTGCTGGGTGCCGTGGGGTGCCATGGGGGGGGCGTGTGCTGACACCACACGTGCCCTGGGTGCCAGGCACGCGCTGGACATCCGGGAGCACTACGAGCGCAAGCTGGAGCGCGCCAACAACCTCTACATGGAGCTCAGCGCCCTCATGCTGCAGCTGGAGCTCAAGGAGAAGGAGCTGCTCAGGTGAGCGGGCACCCCCAGCACCCCCAGCACCCCCTATACCCACCCCATGGCCACCCCATTGCTGTGGCCAGCTCTATACCAAGCCTATGGCCATGGCCAACCCTCTATCTACCCTATGGCCACCTCACAGCCATGGCCAAACCTATGGCCACTCCAAGGCCACAGCCAACCCTATAGCCAGCCCATGGCCCTGGTCAATCCTATAGCACCCCATGGCCACGGTGAACCCTGTATGCATCCCATGGCCACCCCATGGCCATGGCGAACCCTGTATGCATATCCCATGGTCACAGCCAACCTTATATCCACCCCAAGGCCAACCCTATATCCACCTCATGGCCATGGCCAATCCTATATCCACCCCAAGGCCATGGCCAACCCTCTATTCACCCCAAGACCAACCCTATATCTACCCCATGGCCATGGCCAACCCTATATCCACCTCATGGCCATGGCCAACCTTATATCCACCCCAAGGTCAACCCTATATCTACCCCATGGCCATGGCCACCCCATGGCTACCCTGAGCCCATGGCCAGCCCTTACTCACCCCATGGCCACCACCCCAAGACCACGGCCACCCCACACGGCGTCCCCGGGTGCGGGTGCCCACGCGTGGCCCGTGGCAGGCGGGAGCAGGCGCTGGAGAAGCGCTACCCCGGGCTCTTCAAGCCGCGGGCGCCGCGGGGGCTCCTGCATGGCAACGCCGTCGAGACCCTCATCAAGAAACGCAACGTCCCCCAGAAGCTGTCGCCCCACGGCAAGCGGTGCGCCCGGGCGCCTGGGTCCCTCGGGGGGGCGGGTGGGTGGACCCTGGGTCCTTTGGGGTGGGGGGATCTGGGGGTTCAGCTGCCTGGGTGCTTTGAGGAGGGGGGCACGGACATGTGGGTCCCTCAGGGTGGGGGGGGTGTCTGGGGACATGGATATGTGGGTCCTTGCGGGGCTGGGAGCCCAGACACTGGGGTCCTTTGGGTGGGGTCTGGGGGCTCGGGTGCCCTGGGGTCCTTTGGGGAGAGGGGGTGGGGAGACTGAGTGCTGGGGTCCTTTAGGGCAAGGAAGCTCTGTGGGTGCAGCTGCCTGGGGTCCTTTGGGAGGGTGTTCTGGGGTGCAGATGCCAGCGTCCCTTGGTCTTTTGGGGGGGTCTGGACGTGGGGGTCCCTCCTGGCTGGGTGGGGGTATTCCAGGTGCTCCTGGATGCCTGGGTCCCCGTCCGCAGCCCTTCCCCATGTCCCCCCCACCCAGGCCCGACATCCTGAAGCCGGAGGTGCTGCTGCCCAAGCTGGATGCAGCCATGGCGCAGGTGGCCCTGCCGGGGTGTCCCAAGGGCCCCCCCTCGCCTGGGCGCAGCCGCCGGGCCAAGGGCCGCCATCGCAAAGCGGGACCCCGGGGGGGCTGCGGGGAGCCGGGCCCCGAGGCCGGACCCCCCCGGGGGCTGCCTGGACCCCCTGCAACCGCCGCCGGCCCCGACCTCCTCGGGGGCACCCTGGAGGCTGCGGGTGCCCCCCCGGCTGCGGTACCTGATGCAGGACCTGGGGGGGCAACGGGCCCCCAAGGGTCCCCCCCACCGCCGCCCCCGGCTCCCGGTGAGCCCGAGCGGGAGAGCGGGGCCGGCCGGGGGGGGAAAGCGGGGTCCGGGCAGCACCTCACCCCCGCGGCACTGCTGTACCGGGCGGCCGTCACCCGCGGGCAGGTGAGAGCCCTGGACGCCTGGGTCCCTTTTTGGGGGGGTTGGGGGGGGCCACAGGACCCCCCAAGTCCATCCCAGCAGTGGGTTTGGGGGGGTCAGACACAAGGGTCCCTCCTGGGGGGGGGTCAGGACCCTTGGGTCCATCCTGGAGGGGGGGTCAGGACCCCTGGGTCCCTCCTGGGGTGGAGGGGGGGTCAGGACCCCTGGGTCCCTCCAAGGGGCAGTGGGAGGACCCCAACGCCCCCCCTCTCTGCCCCTCCAGAAGCGGGGGGTCTCATCGGAGGAGGAGGAGGGTGAAGTGGACAGCGAGGTGGAGCTGCCGCTGCGGCAGAGGTGGGTGCTGACACCCCCCACCCTGGACGCCTGGGTCTGTTTGGGGGTCCATGGGTGCTTGGACACCTGGGATGGGTGTGGGGGGGGGTCCATGGGTGCTTGGACACCTGGGATGGGTGCGGGGGGGGGGGGGTCCATGGGTGCTCAGACATTTGGGACGGGTGCGGGGGGATCCATGGGTGGTTGGACACCCAGACTGGGTGCAGGGGGTCAGCGGGTGCCCAGATGCCCAGGATGGGTGCAGGAGGGGTCTGTGGGTGCCCGGACACCTGGGTCCTCACGCCCCCCACCCAACCCATCCCAGGTGGCCCCCAGGCATGAGCAAGCGCCAGTCGCTGTCGACCTTCAGCTCGGAGAACTTCTCAGACGGGGACGGGGACGGGGACGGGGACGAGGGGCACACGAGCGAGCCCTCGCACAGTGCCACCCCCGACGTGGGCAGCACCAACACGGACGAGCGTCCCGACGATCGCTCCGAGGACCTGCTCTCCCAGGGCTCCGAGATCCCCCTGGATGCCGCCCCCCCCGAGGGTCCCGGCCGCCGTCACGGGGGGCTCAGCCCCAAGGTGATGCCCCCATCCTGGGGTGGGTGCTGGGGGAGCACCCACAGTCCCACAGGGATGGGTGGCATTGGGTGGGGGGGGCTGGTACTATGGGGTGGGGGTCCCTAAGGTCCCCCAGGATGGGGTTAGCGAGGGGAAGGGGGTCCCTCAGGATCCCCCAGGGGTTGGTGCCATTGGGTGAGGGGGTCCCTAGGGTCCCCCAGGGCTGGTACTATGGGGTGGGGGTCCCTAAGGTCCCCCAGAACAGGGTTAGCAAGGGGAAGGGGGTCCCCAGGGATGGGTATCATGGGCTGCGGGGTCCCTAGGGTCGCCCAGGGTTGAGTACTATGGGGTGGGGGGAATCCCTAGGGTCCCCCGGGGCTTGGTATTATGGGGTAGGGGGCTCTAGGGTCCCTAAAGGCTGAGTACCGTGGGCTGAGGGGTCCCTGGGGCTTGGTGTATTATGGGGTAGGGGGTCCCTAGGGTCCCCAAAGGCTGGGTACCATGGGCTGGGGGGTCCCTAGGATCCCCCAGGGCTTGGTATTATGGGGGTAGGGGGTCCCCTGAGCCCCCCCGGACAGGATTAGCAAGGGGAAGGGCATCTCTAGAGTGGCCCAGAGCTGGGTACTGTGGGGTGGGGATCCCCTGAGCCCCCCCCAGGACAGGATTACCAAGGGGAAGGGGGTCCCAGGGCCCCCAGGGTCCCCCAGTACTTGGTACCATTAGTTGGGGGGGTCCCTTGTGTCCCCCAGGGCTGGCTACTATGGGGTAGGGGGTCCCTGAGCTCCCCAGGATGGGGTTAGCAAGGGGAAGGGGGGGGTCCCCCTCTGAGGGTGCCAGGACCAGGTACAATGGGGAACGGGGTCCCCAGAGCCCCCCAGGATCAAGTACCAGGGGGAGGGGGTGACGTCCCAGGGCCCCCCAAGGGTGGCCATCATGGGCAGGAGGTCTCAAGGGCTCCCCAGGACCAGGTATCTTGGGGAGGGGGCCCCCCAGGATGAGGGACTATGGGGAGGGGTCTTGTGAGCCCCCTATGATAAGGCAACAAGGGGAAGGGGGGGCCAGAGACCCCCAAGACCGAGCACTATGGTCTTCTTGGAGGGTCCTGGAGCCCCCCCGGGATGGACATCATGGGGAGGGGGTGCCAGGGTCCCCCAGAACCAAGCACCATGGTCATGGGCTCCCCAGGGCTGGTAGCGAGGGGAGTGGGTGTCCCCTGAGCCCCCCCAGGGCTGGATCCCATAGGGACAGCTCTCAGGGTCCCCTCAGAGACCAGCTGGCATGGGGAGGGGTCCCCCAGAGCCCCCCAGGGCTGGATACGACGTCCAGGGGGTGCCCAGGGCCCCCCACAATGGGGTAGCAGAGGGAAAGGGGTCCCGAGTCCCCTGGGGGTGGTTACTGTGGGGAGGGGGGGTCCCCAGGACCAGGGCCTATGAGGAGGGGGGGTCCCCCAGTACCACGCACCTTGAGGAGGGGGGGCTGCAGGGGTCCCCAGGACCCCTGGGTGAGGGTGAGGCGTCCCCCAGGGCCCCGCAGGACTTGGTACCACGGGCAGGGGGGTTTCAGGATAAAGCATCGCTGGGAGGGGGTCCCCAGGGACTCCCCCCCCCCCAGGAAGAAGCACCATGGGGAGGGGTCCCGCAGGGCCCCCCCAGGACCAGGTTCCATGGGGAGGGGTCCTCTGAGCCCCCCCCCCCCAAATGAGACCCCAAGGGCAAGTACCATGGGGAGGGGGTCCCAGGCCCCCCCCAGCACTCAGTACCATGTGGGGGGGGTCCAGCAAGCCCCCCAGAACACAGCAGCTTGGGGAGAGGGTCCTCAAGGCCCCCAGGGGCCGACACCATGGGGAGGGGGCCCCCCAAATAGCAGAGGCCATGGGGAGGGGGAGTCCCCAGGGGTCTGCCCTGCAGAAGAGGGGGGGTCCCCAACGCCCCCAGGACCAGCTGTGGGGCAGGGGGAGGCTCTGAGGAGGTTTAACCCCCCCTTTATGTCCCCATGTCCCCCCCCCCCAGGTCTCCGAGGACTCAGACTGCGACAGCGCGGAGCTGGACCACTCAGGCAGCGGCGAGGGGCCCCCGGCCCACGGCCCCCCCGGCCTGTGACCTGTGTCCCCCCCTCACCCCCACCCCCCTGCACACCCCCCCCCCTTCTACAGCCCCAAATATTTATATAAATATCTATCGATCTCTACAGAAAGCGCTGTGCTGTCTCTGTGCCTGGGGGGGGGGGGGGGGTGTCTCTTGTATTTATGTAGGTCCTACTGTAATAGCCCCCATCCCAAAGATGCAGAGAGGACCTGTCTCCCCAAGACAGGCCAGGGAGAATTTGGGCAGGGGCAGCATAAAGGGCAGAGCCCCCCCCCCTCCCTCCTTCTTTACTGGTGGAACTGGGAGCACTGGATGGTAGCAGAGCCCCGGGGGGGAAGGGGAATTGCTCTCACCCCCCCTGAAGCAAAGGAAGATCCCAGGTGGATTTGGGGAACCTACCCCGACAGATACTGGTTTCCATTAAAGACCAGTTTGTAAGGCATCGGGAAAGGCAGAGAACCCCCCAAAATGCATTTCAAGGACCCCCCCCCCCCCCCAGGGACTGGTTTATCCACCCCCAGGGGGAACCCCAACCCTACTGGGAACACTGGGCAGAAGGGGGGGGTGGGATTCAAATAAAGACGGAGACAGGCAGATCCATTAACCAAAATATCCTCCAGTTTCTATTCACAAGGAAAAGCTCCAGTCCATCTTTTTATTAATTTTTTTTTTTGAAAAATTTCCTGATGTTACAGAACTAAACTGAAATGTTTCTCTTCCACTCTTACATTTCATGACAAAAACAGAAACTTCATGAGCCGAAAAAAGGGGAGGGGGAAGGTGGGGGTGAGGGGGCAGGGAGGAGAGAGAGAAGCTTTATAAAACTAAGATCTGGGGCTCAGCCTTTTAACAGCTGAACAGAGAAAGGAATTAAAACGCTGTAATTAAAAAAAAAAAAAAAAAAACCAAAACAAACAAAAAATAAACCTCATGAGTGGCCGCGGAGAGCATGGAGGAACCGAAAAATTTACAAACTAGTTAAAACCTGGGGCTGGCTGCTAAGGGACTACACAGATGGATGGTGAGGTGAGGCCGAGGGTCCGCGGCGGGGCCCCTAGCTGCTTCCCATGCCCCCGGTCTCCGAGGAGAGCCTGCAACGAAGAAAAGGGCGTCAGAGGGGGCCCCGGGTTGGGGGGAGGAAGAGGAGGAGGGAGGGGGCGAGGGGGAGGAAGGGCGTCCCCGTGGGGAGGGCCCTGGAGGGGGGAGAGGCCCCCCAAGGAGGGAAGGGAGGAGGGGGTGGGGGTTTTTTTGGGGTGCAGGTTGGGGTGCTTTATGCACAAGCGGCAGGGAAGATGCGGTGAGGAGGGGGGGTGCAGGCTGCTGCCGCCCCCCCCCATATTGTGCCCCCCAAAATGGAGGCAGAGGGGTCCCCCAGGGCCCAGAGCTCGGCCGGGGAGGGAGGGATGCGGCCCGAGCGCACCGGCAGGCTCAGCTCCAAGCAGGGGGGCAAAGCTTTTGGGGGGGGGACCCCAGGGGAAGGGGGACCCCGAGGTGCCCTGGGCACCCCAGGGTGCAGGCAGGCAGGAATTAGGCAGCGATTCCTGTAGGGAAGGGAGAGAGCGAGGCAGGGGGGGCTGCACCCCCACCAGGGACACCTTGGGGGGGCACGGGGGGGGGGGACGGGGACGACAGACACGATGCAAGGGTGTCCCCGAGCAAGCAGGGACAACACCAGCACCCCCAAACCCCCGCCGAGCGTCCCCAGGAGCTGCCACCTCCGCGGCTCAAAGCTTCTCCCTCCCTGCAATTTGGGGGGGGGGGGGGCACCCCAAGTTGGGTGGCAGCGAGCCCAACCCCCCAAAAAGAGGGCACCCCGCGAGGCCCCCTCCCCGGGGCTCGGCCCCCCCGTCGGCACAGATCTAGCAGAGCAGATTCTCACCGTGGCAACTTTATTACAGGTACAGACATTCAAGAGAGACAGGCGAGGCCGCGAGGCCCGTGGGCAACGTCACCAGGAATGCAATTAAATCCCGTTTTATTCGGTAACGAACCCCTCCCTCCACCCCCCCCCCCCCCCCCCCCCCCCCAAACCGCGACTGCAACCAAGCTACTAAAAAAAAAATGGAAAAAAAAAATAAGGAGGAGGAAAAAAAAAAAAAGCAACGGCTACAAGATAGCAGGATCGAGAAGGAATCGAACAGATCACTAGACTCCAGGCCGGGCTGGGACACAGGGAAAATCGTCTCTCGGCCGGCAAGAAAACTCCACTCTAAGAAACATCACAAGCTCACTTTGGAGTAAAAAGGAAGAGGAGGAAAAAGAGGAAAAAAAAAAAGAGAAAAAATTGCTCTTCCAAGTCTCCTCTACGGGGTCTCCGTGCTGCCACCGATCTGCTGGTCCTCTAAGGCCACAAGCAGACTCAGTAAGGAGAAAATCTCTGCTTTTCCGCTTTCAGTTTGTTAGTGACACAGGGCACAGCTGGAGCGGAGGCACCCTTAGCAGCAGACACAACATTTAGAGCCAGGAGAGGGACAGGTTTCATGCCAAGCAGACTGGAGACACAAGGGGCAGTCGGAAGAGGGTTGGGGAGGCTGGCGGGTGCTTCGGAGGCCCCCGCTGTGGCGAGCGAGGGGGTGGTGGTGGAGGAGGAAGAAGAAGAAGGGGTGGAGGGTTGAGAGAGGTTGATGCTGAGGTGGTCAGGGATCGTGACGGAGGCTGCCTGGGAGGAGGGTTTAGCGCTTTCTAAACTGTAACAGAGGAGAAAAGGAACAAAACAAAAAAAAAAATACGGGTGGGTGGAAGGGAACACCACAAAAAAAAAAAAAAGCAGCACAGGACAAACAGCGTAAAGTCGCACGAGCCGAGCTCGGGGAGGGAGGGAGGGAAGGAGGGAACGGCCCGGCAAGGCCGCAGTCGTGCCCGGCGAGGTTTGGCCTCGCCTCCGAGCCGCACCGGGACCCCCCGCGCACCCCAGAGCCCCAAGCCCGAGCTGTCAGCTCAGCAGCAAGGCCGCCCCGGCGCCCCCAGAGCCGGGCGCCTTCACAGCCTGGAGCAAGTGGAATAAGCCAGAAAAAAAAAAAAAAAAAAAAAAGAGAAAGAAATCGCAGGCAGCCTCTCCTCTGCTCCCGCTTGGGAGCAGGCTGGAGCTGCCGTGCCACCCTGGCGTCAACCCACACGACATGGAGCGGTGACAAGTCCCTGTGCAGGCTCGGGGCTCGCCCGGCTCTTCTCCCGCCGTCCAGAGCCCCAGGGGCCGAGGACCGGGGAGGACGTCACTCCCAGCCCCGCTCGCCGCAGGGGACACGGGACGCCGGGGCAAGATGTGTCTGAGCACACGGAGTCCGAGTCGGGCCCTAAACCCCCGCTGCGGCAGAGCGAGCCGCAGCGTGCCGCATGGCGGGCAGGCGGCCAGGCCCCGCGCCGGGCTGCGGGGAAGGCAGCCGGCCCCGTCGGGGCTCGCCGGCCGCTCCAGGGAGCCAAGCCATCACCAACTCCTCTCCCTGACATCACAGCATCCCACCGGGAGACACTCGGGATCTCCACGAGCGGGCCCAGGGGAGTCCCTCCTCTAGCACCCCACGAAAAAGCCCTCGCCACGCAAGCGCCGGATCGAAACAGCACAGCCCTAACCGCCGCGAGCCTGATGGGGCCAGGCACGGCTTTCAAGGAGCCACAGGCTCCCTTCGGCCCCATGGCCGGATCCCTTTCCAGCCGGGTCCGTTACCCTACAGCTTCCCACAGACCGGGAGGCGATCGCACCAGGAAAATAGGACAGCAGGCACAGGGAGGGGAAAGGAAAGGGAGGGGGAAACGGAAGAGAAAACCCCTTCCCCTCATGCGTCGGGGCATAAGGGGGGTCCCAGCCCCGGGAGCGGTACCCCACGGCGCGGGCGCGCAGTGCCAGCCCCCCCTGACCCGCGGAGCCTCGTCACCCGGAGACTTACCTGACATTAATTAGATACTGGGCCAAGCTAATGCTCGCTGCAGATCCAGTTATGGTAACCTGCCTGTCAGTAGATCCTTCCACTGGATTGGCAATTTTGATCTGCGCCCCAGACATCTGGCGGATCTCATTGATTTTGGCGCCCTGACGCCCGATGATGCAGCCAATCAACTGGGGGAGGGAGAAAGTGGCTTCATTAGCAGCGGGTAAGAGCCAAGGGCTCCTCCTCCTCCTCCCCTGTCATGTGTTTGTCCACCACAGGGTCAGGGCTGGCACCTCCTGGGGGAGTTTAAGGGGCAGAAAAAGGCATTTTCTGCCTTAAAGCTGGCTGGAAGGGGAAGAAGGGATGTGGTGCCAGCGGAATGATCCGAGGAGGCGGTTTGGGGTGCAGCCGCAAGCCCTCCCGCAGCTCTGAAGCCGAGAACGGGCAACCCCACACCCCATTTTATTAGGAGAAAGAGGGGCAAGATCCCAGTGACCCACAGGGCCAAGGGGGCAGCTGCCTGCCCGCTGCCCACCACCCTCCCTCCCCGACGTGGGCTGGAAAGGACGGATCCCATGCGGATACTCACATCATTTGGAATGGTGAGTTCGTGAGAGGTGGTTTGAGCGGAGGCATCCAAACCTGCTTAGAGACAGAGAAAAAGCGGGAGAAGGTCAGGGGGAGGCGGTGGGACGGAGGGGCGCAGCACAGACAGACCGCAGCAGTCAAGCCAGCATTTGCTGCCAGCTTCATGGCTACCTTGAAGACGGTTTAAAACAGGAGGGGAAGGGCAGAGCAAGCTGTGAGGTTACTCCAACCCTCCCCGCTGCTCCCCACCTCCCTTCCCGCTCGCCTGCTTTCCCCCCCTCGGTCACCCCAATTTCTCTCCCCCTTGTCCCCCTCCCCGCGATGTCACCACAGGATCTTCCGTCCGGTCAGGACAGTCCCAGAGCAGCGCACTCTCACTGCGGGAGCTCCATTCGGGCACTCGGCTCCGCTGCCCGCTCCGTTACCAGCTTCGAAGGGCTACGCTACCCCCCTCCTCCTCCTCGCCGCCACGGCCCGGCAGGGCAGTGCTACGCCGGCCGGCACGGGCGCTGCGAGGCTGCTCATGTCTCGGATGGGGCCAAGCACGTGCGCTAAGTGGATTTTTTTTTTTTAGGTTTTTAAATTTCCCCCCCCCCTTCCCCAGCTCGCTCCCTGATACAGGGAGCGGTGGGAGCCTCAAGACCTCACCCCAGGGCTTTGGCAGGGGCGAAGCAGCCTGGGGACGCACCGGCGGCCGAGGCGGTTAACGCGGTGCTGTCACCCCCTTCGCCAGCAGTTCTGCCACCGGCAGCAAGCGGGGGCTCGGCTGCTGCAGGCGATCTGCTCCAGCAACTCCTCGGGCAGAGGGAATCGCTCCCCCCTCCCCAGCGCATGGTTGGGGGGTAAAGCAAGGGGGCCCAAGGCTCGCTAACAGCGTCAGGCGCTGGACGATCGAGCCCTTCAACAAGTCCTGCTGCTCTCCACTGTCCAGCTGACTTCTTCTGGGGCACGTACAACCAAGCCAGTCGGTACCTCCAGCCCTTCTAAGGCTCCCCTTGACCCCCCCTTTCCCCTCCCATCCGTGCACAAAGGCGGGCAGCATTTAACAGGGAGAACGAGACCCCGGTCAGTATTAATACACAATAGAATAACTACAGATTTTGTTTTTTAATCATTACCCCAATAGCCTTTCACCTCTGGAGAGCTGGATTCAATGCCTGTTAAGATACAAGTGACAATGAGTTTGGCTGTCTCAGGTTTAGAGCCCCAAATGGATATTTTAGCCATCTTAGCAAATCTACAGCAAATTTGGTACAACTCAACAGTTGCCTGCTCAGGACTGGAGTAGCCGGAGGGGAGAGAGAGGGTGCTGCGGGTCGGGGGCTCTCCCGGTGCATTGGCAGAGCTGTGGAGGATGGGGGTGAAAAGGAAGGAAAGCAGCATGGAGGCCCTGCCTGCTCGGTGGCTTGTTTTTTTTTTTTTTTTTTCTCTACCCTCTGCGGCCCCCCGCGACTCGCAGAGGCCGGTACCAAGTCGCCCCCAGAGACGTCGCGACAAAAAAAATCATTACCTGGTCGGGCTCGGCTCTGGGGGAATGTTTGGTTTGGTTTTGTTTGAGAGCGCGAGACCCAAGCGGAGGCCCCGTTAGAGAGGAGCCAAGCGGCGGCTCGCGGGCTGGCCTTTGGCCCACGCTAGCGTACAGAAGAGAGAAGGAGTTTCCATACCACTGAATCCAGTGTTGCCATGAGACATTGGAAAGTGTGACTGTTGCATTGCCAACTGGTGCAGCTTGGTCAGCTAGAGGGGGGAAAAAAAAAAGAGAAAGAAAAAGGCTGATGTTAGCCATTTCCCAAGCCCAAGGGGGGCCAGGACTCACACAGCACGCACATCAACACAGACACTGCCAGTGGCACCGGGTCCCCCCCGGCCCCTCTGTACCCGGCACGGCCCTCTCCGCACGGAGAGGAGGAAGGCACCAGGCCAAGGTGGGCTGCGCCCACCCCCTGGTGAAGCGAGGTATGAAAGGAGCTCAGGGAGAGAAGCAGAGAGGAGCAGGAGAGACAAGACGGTGGGGTGCTCACACCACACCATGCAGGGAGCAGCAGCGGGGGGACAGGGGTGCCACGAAGGGAGATGGGGATGGAGCCCGGCTCAGTTCAGCCCCCGGAGTAGCTCTTAGCCCAGCTTCCTCCTAGCCCTTCTCCTCCCTGGCCTGGCGCGTCAGAGCCCCCCCCTCACTGCTCTAAGGGTACCAAGAGCACGGATCGGCCCCTGCCGAGCCTGCAACGAGCCTACGGGATGAGCATGGGTGCCAGAGGATGGTGGTGTCCGACAGCAAGCCGGGACAGCGCCCACGGGAGAGGCGGCCGCTGCCTGGACTGTCACTCCTCTCCCAAACGGTCCCCGACAGGCTGGCAGCAGCCTGGGCCGGGCCGGATCCAACACCTCCCCCTCCCCAACTGCCACCTGCGACCGCTCGCTGGGCCAGCTGTCCCCTGCCCCAGGAGAACCACCGTGACAGTGAACCATCATGTGCTGTTTTTGTTTTCTCTTGATGGGCTGCGTGCCAAATTCAAGAGGCAGGAGGGGGCAAGGGAAAAGCCAGAGCTGGTGTGAAATGCCAAGCCAGGGAGAGGTGGGTCGGAGAAAAAAAAAAAAAAAAAAAAATATATATAGGAGGAGGGAAGTGTCAGAAAGAAGGCGGGGAAGGAAAAAGGAGAGATCTGAGACCGGGTGAAGCTGGCTGCAGGAGGGCGAATTGGAGGGATGTGAGTTTTTTGGGGGGGAGTTCGGATTGAGTATTCAGGCCAAGCTGACGGCTAGCGGCTTGAGTCGAGAAAGCACGGAGAAAATTTTGGAAGGGGGGAGGAAGAGGGTGGATTTCAAGACAAGAAGTTGTAAACAAAACTTACATCTGGCTGTGGAATGGCATACTGTCCTTGAATGGTATAGGCCTACAAAAGGAGGAAAACAGTCCTATTAACAACCATCGGACAGCCACCCAGGGACAGACAGATTTCAACTAGCCAGGAAGTCAGAGAGCCAAGGTGGAGAGTTCTCCGGGGCGAGGGAAGTGGGGCAGGGAGAGGCAGGGGACGGATAAATGCTGTAACAAGCAGTTTCTAGACGGGCGGTTACTTGAATTGGCCTTACGTGGCGGTTACAGGGAGGGAGTGGACAGTATGGCGCCGTCCCCCCCAAAAAAAAAAGTGGCAGACAAAAACAGAACGGCTGGGATCTTGATGAAGATGTATGGTGTGGTGGAGTCCGACAATGCTTCTAGCCCTGCGCCCCCCGCCTCGCCGACAGGGGAAGATCTCCAACGCCCCCGCCAGCCCTGCTAGCTCCCGGCCCCTCCTCTCCCCGGCCCAGCAGCCCCCCCCAAAAAAAAAAGTCCCGTTTCCGAGTCCTCTCGTCACTTCCGCACGCCTAGGAAAACGTCACCGGGCAAGCTAGAGGTAAATGCTGGAGCTGGCTACCGATGCTAGACAAGGCAAAAGAGAGGCATTCGGGGGGGGGGGGGGGGGGTAACAAGGCTGAGTGCCTGACCTGCCACAATTCCATGTCTTGAGGTTAAGGGACAGCCACAGACTTCAGATTCCTCCTGAAGCTACCCAGAAAGGGCGAGTCACTGGCTGGGGCCTGGCTGGCTAAGGTTTGGGGGGGTTGGGGGGGGCCGGGCAGGTGGGGGTGGGTGGGATAGGAAGGGGAGAGGGGGGTACACAGCCTCACTTCCAGGTCACCGGAAGAACTGCAGCCCAGGCTGGAATTGGCCCAAGTTCGTTGCCATGCAGTGGCTGCCGGGTGGCCTGCGTGAGGAGAGGTTGGTGGGCTCAGAGTCCAGTTCCCAGTGGACAGGAGTCCACAGCACAAAAGCCACCGTTGACGGTTTTGGGGGACGGGGACGGGGATGCCACCCTTGTTGGCAGTCTCAGAGAGGCCAAGGATTGAACGGGCCGTGGAGACTGAACTCCCCTCTCACCTCCTGAGGTGGTCCCTCCAAGTCAGAGTTGAGGCACATGGATGGGGCGGTGTGGGGGTAGCTCGCACTGCCGCTGCTGTACCTGTCCTGTGGATAAATTAGAGGACTTCAGTCTCCAGGGCTGTCAATCCGAAACCTTCCGCTAACACCAAAGTCACATCGACATTAGCTCTGCTTTTCGAGGGCTAACCCTGCTCTACACACGACTCTGAGCTGCAAAGACAGAGCGCAACACCACCGGGAGCGGGGCCCGGACGGCTGCATGGGGCTGGCCGCGGCCCTGGGCCAGGGGAGAGGGGTGGAAGAGAAGGAGGGGGGAGAAGAAAGGGTAAGGGAGGGAAGAGATGCGTGGCCGTGGGAAGCCTGCTCCTCACTGCTCTAACGGGGAAGGCGGCCTGCTCCCGCGCCACGGGGGGGCCGCACGGTACAGCCCTCCGCTTGCAAAAGGCGTGGAGGGCACGGAGGTACCGGCCAGGCACTTCCCCCGGGGCGCAGAGCGGCAGGAGAAGCTGTCGGAGAGGCAGGGGGGGCTGACCGGGTTCAGGGAGGGGAGGAGGAAGAGGCAGGGAGGGCAAAGGGTGGGTGGGGGGGCCGAGGCGAGGAAGGGGACAGCGGCAGGTCCGTCCCCAAAACAAGCATGGCGTGCCAGCCTGGCGGGGGGGTGGGGGGGAAGAGCAGAGTCAGGCCTGGCTCTCGGGGAGGCCAGCGGCAGCTACCCCCTTCCCTGCCTACGGAGGCCTCCATCGACAATGCCGGACCCTGCCTGCGCAGGTCCCTGGGCCGGCTAGGGGCTCCAGGCCCTGCCGGAGCCCACCCCGGAGGGGTCTCCCTGATAGCAGGAAGGCAGCGGATACGTTTGCACGAGTCGCCGCGTTTTCTCCAAGCGTTACGGCAGCCCTGGGAACCGCAGGGTGGGGAGCGGGTGACCCGCACCCGGGCCTGAGCCCGTCCTGCCCAGCGGCCTGGATGGGACCATGGGCAAGGACGCCCAGCCAGCACCCCCCACCCCAAAGAGGGCCAGGGGGCTTCAGGGCTTTACAGCAGACAGGATCCCAAGGGAGCCCTGTCACCTGTAACCCGGCTCAGCAGCAGGGAGCAAGCAACTCCCCTGGATCAGCTCAGCGCAGGAGGGACTAAATCCCACATCACCTGATGGCTACTCCTATCTGACACCCTCCCCTCGTGCGAGATGAAACCTTTCCACACCCCAGGCTAAGCCTCTGCACCCCAAGAGCCAGCCCCGGAGAGCAGAGAACCCCCCCCAACCCTCTGGGCCGGTCACCCACAACGGGTCATGCCGAGTCCTCAGAGCCAGCCCCAGGCAGAGGGGCAGAGCCTGCATTTGGCAGCTGGAGTCTCGGCCTGATTCAAATCCCCCACCACCACACAGGATTCTTTTCCTTTTTTTGGCTGGTTAACTCCAGAGCTGTTTGCCAGCACCCCCTCCTCCCCAAATCAGCATTTTTGCCCGCCCCCCCCCCCCCCCCCATCCCACCTCTGCCCTCTTCCATCCCTCTGAGCTCAGCAAGGAAGGCTCGGAGCGGGCTCTGGGAGGCCGAGGCCAAGCAGAGCCGCTCTCCGCCAGAGGAAGCGGCATGGGTGACAGGCACGCAGAGCGGCTGATGTGCGCTGGCAGCGTGGCAGCTCGGTAAGACACCCCCTTCCTCTCCCCACCCCATACCCCAGGAGCAGAGGAGAGGCCTTACCTGACCGCCTGCAAAGATGACAGGAGAGCTGGATGGCTTGGGTCGGTACGGGATGGTGACGCCCTTCGGGGGAGACTGGGTGACAGGCAGAGAGGAGAAGTTAGACACCGAGTGCCACCAGCACTGACAATCCCCTCCCTGCACCCCAACGCTCTGCTTTGGGTTTAAATCAGCCATTTAGGAGGACACAGAGCAATCCTATTTCTCGCCCACGCCAGGCACAGGGCTGAGGGAAGATACCCAAGGCGCAGAGCAGCGCACGAGGGAGGCTTGGGACAGCAGGATGCTGCTGCTCAGTGTCACCGTGCTGGGCAGCACAACGTGTCACCACGGAGCCGTGGGCAACACCATTAGGTGGCGAGCAGCTCTTAAGGGCCTGGCTCGACCCCGGTTTTAAGCAGCTCCAAGCCTCACCTGGATGAGGCCGTAATCCCCAGCTATCCCTTTATCCCCCAGCAGCCATTTCTCTGTCCTCAGCAGCTTCCACTTGCTAGGAGGGCCACAGCTCGCCAAGGGCAGCGGGGATCCCTGCGCTGCACGTGCCTCCCCGGGGGAAAAAACGGGCCCGCGGGGAGGCCCTACCTCAAGCATGACGACGCAGATCTGTTTGACGCACTCGATGATGGACTGTGGGATCCCAGCGATGGTGATGGCTCGCTCAGTCGAGTTGGGCAGCATGTCTCCTGCCACCTGGACCTGTGCCCCCGTGCTCTGCAAAGTTTACGGTTAAAAATAGGCGGTCAGACCCCAGCGAGGGCTGTGACCTCAGCAACAAACCCCGTGGATGGGTTATACATAGCCAAAACTTGTCCTCCCCCCCGCCCCTTTCCCCAAAAATAAAGTCCTTTAATCCTAGCTGGAAATAATTTGGTCATCAGGAGCCCGGGGCAGGAGAGAAGGACCTGGGCTGCAGCTTTTCCCTGTAACCCAAGTCAAGCCTGTCTCTGCAGCCAGCAGAGCTGGACAGAATTAATCCCCCAGCAGCCCACGGTCGGCAGCGCTGGGTTACCGAGGGCAGCGCAGGCCTGGCAGCGCATTCCCCCCCTCCAACAACTGGGAAAAGGCTTGCGGGGGGGGGGGGGGGGGGCGATTGAGAGCCCAGGGAAGGGGGGAGCAAGAACCCAGGCATCCCACTGTGGGGAACAGTGTCGAGAAGGGGAGGGTCTGCCCCAAGTCTCAGTTTCACAAGCACTAAAAATACAAGGAGCTCTAAAAAAGTCGAACGATGCCACGTCTCTACTATGTGGTACCACCCGGGGTGGGGGCTGACACAAGGATTTGCCCCTGGGGGCACCCAGACCCCGTGCATCCCCCTCCGGGCTGGCCAACACACACCTCTCTTATCTCTTTGATCTTGCAACCTCCTTTTCCAATGAGGGAACCGCACTGGCTGGCGGGTACCACGAGCCGGAGGGTGACCGGGGGCCGGCTGGCAGCTGTACTGTTGGTCATGGAGCTGCTGATGTCCTGCGAGGAAGAGGAGTTACTCAGAGGGGTCAGCCCAGCGCGGTGCCCTCGCCAGAATGGCACGCAGGGAGGTGACGTGCCCGGCAGAGGGACAGAGAGGATGACGCTGGCATGGGCAGGCCGGGCCAAGGTGACCCCGAGGCTCTCCCAGTCTTATTTCCCAGGACTTTGTTAGCAGCCCAGAAATGACAGGGCGACATTGCGGGGAAGGAAGAAGCAGCCAAACTCTGTTGTCTCAATGAAAGTGGGGGTTTAACCCCCACCAGCCCAGCGCAGAGGCACCAGCTGGGTCACGTCGCAGCCAAATGGGAACCGGCTGTGCCGGTGCTGGAGGGGGACAAGCGGGTGGGGGCTTGGTGCGCCCACAGCTCCCGGTTCAGCATGGAGCTTCCCGTTGTAACGGGGGATCAGGGCAGGAGCAGCTCCAGGGAAAAACAAGTCCAGTGCCGATTACAGCGGTCACGTGCTGGCAGGGGGAAGGGAGGCACAAGGCCACGGCTCAACTGACCTACTAAAATAAAAGCTTTAACTCTGAGCCCAGCGCTCAGAGCACCAGCAGCCAGGAGCCACGCTCGGATGGGGAGCCCTCAGAGGACTCCAGCTCTCAGGGTACGACAGAAACAGCTCTGAGCCCAGCGGCCTTTTAGGCAGCGGCAAGAGCAGAAAGGCCTTAGGGACAGATCCGCCGGCGCTGGGCTGTCTCCTCCCAGGGAAGGGTCCCAAATCCAAACAGAAACAGGATTTTT
Organism: Nipponia nippon; assembly: GCF_047370975.1. NCBI lineage: Eukaryota > Metazoa > Chordata > Aves > Pelecaniformes > Threskiornithidae > Nipponia > Nipponia nippon. The sequence continues at coordinate 2,112,650 of NW_028262353.1, forward strand.
ACCCCCACAGGCGAGGTGAGGGCCACGGAGCTCTGCCCCGCAGCAGGCGAGGCGCGCTCACGCCTTCCAAACAATGCAGAGCAGGATGGAAAGCTCCTCGACACCACAGCCCTTAGCAGGCTCTAATGCCCACAGCCAGGATCCGGGTTATCCAGGATCAACTTCTCCCCCAGAAGCCACCGATTCAACGGACCGGGGCCACGATGCAGCTCCTCCTGCAGCGCTGCGCAGCTGCACGCCCAGGTCCCCTCCTCAGCAGGGCCAGAGATGGAGCCAAGCCCCCGCTGCCCATCAAGGCATGCCGAAGGGGAACCAGCAGCACCATGCAGGAGGATGAAAGAAGCCAGGGGAGTTTCGAAGCCCTGCTCTGTTTTAAGCTGTTTAACCAGTGGCCACGTGGTGTTTTCAGCCCAGGGAAGTCCCTGCGGGGCTCTGGCACTCAGCAAGCAGCCGCTTAAGGATGACTGAGCGCACACGGGGAAGTGTCACTACCTGGACCTTGACCCTGCTCACAGCTGGGCAAAGATCAAGCCCCACAGGGAAAACACCGCTAGCCCATGCAGAACAAGCCCATCCCACTGCTCATCCCCAGGGAAGAGCTTTTCCTCATGCTCTGGGCCCCGCAGCACGCTCTGGGGCAGATCCCAGGGTCTATTTATCCGAGGACGGGGCAAAGGGTGACTGCAGGCAGGGACAGCAGCCCGCTGCCTGCTCGCTGCAGGCAGGGGGGGCTCGAGGCCGCAGACGCACCTCTTCCAGTTTGTCAATGATCATCGCAAAAGCTTTGAAGATGGCATTGGTGGGTCCAGCGAGGGTGATGATCCGTTCGGGGCAGTTCCCTTCTGAGATGTTAATGCGAGCACCGCTCTGCAGGAGGAAAGCGAGCAGACGTCAGGGCCCCCACGTGGACCCCCCCAAAAGCAGTGGCGGGTCTATGTGCCCAGCTCGGTTCTGCGTGGGGCAGCCGGGGTCCCCCGGGATCCACCGCCAGTGATGAATCCTCCCTCCCTCCCCGCTCGGCTCCGGGCAGCCATCTTAGCCTCCTCGGCTTCCTGCCCCGGCCCTGCCTACACCTCCCAGCATGCCTCGCGCCCGCTGGCTCCCATCTGCTGCCGGTGCCGCTGGCACCGCACTGCCTGCAAATTCCTTTTAAGGTCCGCGCCACCGCGGCCCCGACGGATCCCACCCAAATCCCCCCGACCCTCCTGGCCCCGGGACTCACCTCCTCGCGCATCTTCTTCACGGACTCCCCTTTCTGCGCGGAGGAAGAGAAGGGAGAGGCGTTAGTGCGGCCGTGCTGTGCCGGGCAGTGGGGGACAGGGGAAAAGGGAGGCAGGGCGAGGGGGTTTGTTGCTCACTTACCTTCCCAATGATGCTTCCCACCTCCTGGGATGGAAACAAAAGCAACAATTAGCCAGTGCTTAAAAAAACTCCAGGAGTCCCAAGCTTCAACAAGCCCTTTTCACAGCCAAAACAAGTTGCTCAGGACCCCAGCTGTCCCCCTGTAGAGGTACCAACACCTTGCTCCCAGCCGAGCTTTCCATCGGGTCACTTTTCCCCCCCCATCCTGGGCTGTTATTTTTATTGATGTGCTGCGCTTTTAAAGCACCGCCTCGCTCGTCATGAGATATCCAGGAGCCGGCCCGGTGCCAAGGAGCACATTCCTAACACCGCTGCCTAATGGCTGCAATAACGAGGCAGCTCCGAGACGTCCGACCGATATTTACTGCCGTGGAAGCACTCAGCCTCCATCCGCTCTGCCGGAAGGTCCACCCCTGCGGCGAGTGAGGGGGTTTCGGCACGGCCCCGCGTCCCGCGGACACGTACCTTTCCGTGCATGAGTAGTCGGATGGTGAGCGTGACATTTAAACCACCTTCAATGACACCGGTGTCCATCTTGAGCTGCGTTGGGTTGAGTCAGGCTTCGTCAGTGGTCAGATCTTTGGTCACTGGGCGAGTGGAGCTAGGAAGGAGAGAGAGGTTGCGTTTGAGGGGCTCTGCCAACCCTCCCCAGCCAGTTTCAGACCCATCCCAGGGGGATTCAAGGCCCATTATCTTTCCTTCTCCCTCTGAATATCCCCCTGGCAGTTTTAAGGCCATGCTCCTCTCCAAGCAGCAATCAGGAAAGCCGATCCGTGGCGGTTCAGCTCCCCAACAGGCTGCTCCTCCTGCCAGGCGTTTTCCAGGGCGGATGGTCTGAACTGGCACAATCCCACCTGCATCGAGCAACAGCCAGAGCCGCAAAGGTCTCGCTCATCCCCTGCCTCCTTCCAGCCCCACTCCTCACAGAGGCTTTGCCTACAGCTCCAGGAAACTTGCCTCTACTTGCGAGCCCCACACCTTAATCTAGATTAGGAGCTTTCCTCCACAGCTGTGTGTGGACACACACCAGACAGAGCGACCGCCCTGTCTCCCTTTGGTTTAACCCACTTAGGGAACAAGGCTGTTGAGAAAAAAAAAAAAGAAAAAATAACTTATCTGCACCCTGAGCCTGCGTGGGGAGGCCTTTCAGACTGGTTTCCAAGTTGATTTACTCAAACCAGATAAGGCCACATGAGCACACGATCATGTTTCAAACAACCTGCGGCCTGAGTCGACAGCAGTTGCAAAACACCGCAACCGGCCAGCAGCTCGGCTGGTCAGCCATTTAACTTTAAAAATAAATTAAATAAACTAAATTTCAGCTCCTTTTTTTTTTTTCCAGTCCAGCTGGTCACCATCCCATCAAAGTTTAACCAAGCCCAGGGAAAGATGAAGCCGGGGCGAGGGCAGGGGGATTAATCTGGCAGGGGACCGTGCCAAGCAGGCAGCACTGCCGCGCTCCGGGTTAATGCTCTTTTAAGGGGAAGCCACTGGCACGGAGGATTTTTTTTTTTGCCATAGCGAGGAGTTACAGCTTCCATAAAACTCAGCCTGACAACCCGTCGGATCCAAAAAAGCGCCCGTTTGCCTAGTTTGGAAAGAAGGGCTCAAGATCCCAGCCCGGCAGCGACAGAGCGAGGAGGAGAGTCTAGACCCGAGCCCACGAGTTGGTTGTTTACGAGTTTCCCAGTTCACCGGAGGTGGCAGGAGCCTCGCTGGCACCCGCCGCCGTCTCTCCGGCTCCGAACCCACTCCTCCTCCTCCCACCAGTTCAGCGTCCCAGTTCGCCTTCGTTAGCATTAATTTGCTTTCCTAGCAGCGGTTTTGCCAGTCGAACGAGCTTGGGTTGGTTACGGGGCCACCTCGCAGCCTGCCGGGGACAAAAGGAGCCGACCAAACCTGCCGGGGGGTTACGCAAAGGGAGAAGCGAAGCCGTGCGGGGAAGGCCGAGGCCGGCGGGCAGCCGTCGCTCCGACCCGGGCTGACGGCAAGCCAAACTTCTCCTTACCTCCGTCTGGACAGGCAGCCCTGCCTGTCCCCACAGTGCACGTGGAAGGCCGGGCCCCTGCCTGTACCGGGATCAAAAACCCACCCGTGGGCCTCCCCACTCAGAATCCCAGCCCCAAACTGGGACCGTTTTGGTAGGGGGAACTGGTTGCCGGAAGACATTTGGCTCCAAAACCAGCTCATCCCTGTGGCCAGGGAGGGGGGGGTGTTTAAAAATAAGCCCGGGGCTGGAGATCCCGGTTCGTTGGCCCAGGGGGGAATGCGGGGGCCATGGACGGACCCCCGGGCCCGGGATTGAGCCTCCAGACCGGGCCCGTCCAGAAGGGGGGACGAGGGGGGGATCCCCAGTCCCGGGATCGCGGCTCTAAACTGGGCCCGGACCCCGGAGAGGGGAAACCGGCCGAGTCCCGGGAGCGCGGCTCAGCCCCAGCTCGGTCCCGAGGAGCTGGGGGCGGTTCTGGAGCCCAAACCGGGCCGGAGACGGCGGGGGGGAACCGGCTCCGGGGCTCTAAAATCGTCCCGGCATCGGGAGGGGAGCGGGCAGAGCCCGGCCCGGGGTCGCGGCTCCGAACCGGGCCGGTCCCGGGGGGGTGTGGGGGGTCCCCATCCCATAAACCGGGCCGGGAAGAAAAAAAAACAAAAAAAAAACAAAAAAACCCAAACCCTCGGGATGGCGGCAAAACCGGGCCCGGCAGTTAAAAAAAAAAACAAAAACAAAACACAAAAGTGAAGGGAAAAAAAGCACAAAAAAGGAAAAAAAAAAAAATCCCCCCCTCCCCCGGTGCCCCCCCCCCAACGGCTCGGTACCGGGCGGGGGGGAGGGGGTGGCGGCGCCATGTGACGCACGCGGGTCCCCGGCCCCCCCCGGTCCCGGGGGGGGCGGGGGGGAGGGGCGGGAGGGGCAGCGGCGCCCCCCACCCCCCCGCCGGCGGCGGCGCAGCGCGCGCGCAGGCCGCGGCCTAGGCCGCGACTAGGCCGCACGTAGGCCGCGGGCTGGCGTGAGGGCGCGGCCCGCGGCGGGCGGCGGCGGGCGGCGCAGGGGAGCTACGCGAGGCCGCGGCTCCGCGGCCGCTGTGGAAGTCGGCGCCGGATGGCGGCGCGGAGCGGGGGGAGGAGGGTTTTGGGAAAGGGGTCGGGAGGCGGCGTGGGGAAGGGTCGGGCCTACCTGGAGCGGCGCCGGTAACGGCGGCGGGAGAAGGGCGCTCCGGGCGGAGCGGGAGGAGGGAGGGGGGGCGGGGAGGAGGGGAGGGAGGTGGGGGGGGAGAGGGAGCGCGCCGGGGCGGGCGGGCGGGATGGCGGCGGGAGGCGGCGGCGGCGGCTGCTCCTGCTGCGGCGGCCGCGGCGGGTCTGGGAGGGGGCGGCGGGAGCGGCCCGATTTACACCCCGCCCCGACCCGGAAACGGACGCCGCGCACCAGCGAGGCGCGGCGGGGCGGGGATAGAGCGGCCTCCCCCCTCCCCGCGCCCCGCCCCGCCTTGCTCGCACCAAAGAGGGAAGGGCAGGGGGCGGGGGGGGGGGCGGGGGTAGAGCGGCGACGTGGGACCGCAGCGCCGCCGGTGGTTCGGAGGACTTCGGGGGAAGGGGGATTGGGGGGGCAATGGGGGCAATAGGGGAGGGGGCAAGGGGGTAATAAGGGGCAGGAGGAAGGGGGCAGGAAGGGGGTAATGGGGGCTGGGGGACAATTGGGGGATAATGGGGGGGCAATGGGGGCAATAGGGGAGGGGGGTAATGGGGTAATAAGGGGCAGGGGGAAGGGGGCAGGAAGGGGGTAATAGGGGGGTGGGGGGCAACTGGGGGGCAGTGGGGGCAGGAGGAGGGGGCAGAAGGGGGAATGGGTGGCAATGGGGGCAATAGGGGAGGGGGCAAGGGGGTAATAAGGGGCGGGGGAAGGGGCAGGAAGGGGGTGATGGGGGGAATTGGGGGCAATGGGGCAGGAGGAGGGGGGCAGGAGGGGGGAATGGGGGCCAATAGGGGCTTGGGGGGCAATAGGGGAGGGGGGCAAGGGGGTAAATAAGGGGAAGGGGCAGGGAGGGGGTAACGGGGCAATTGGGGGACAATGGGGGGCAATGGGGGCAGGAGAAGGGGGTGGGAGGGGGAACTGGGGCAGGAGGGGGGCAATGGGGTCAACTGGGGGCAACTGGAGGGAATGGGGGGGCAGGAGGGGCAATGGGGTGGGGACAGGTTGGGGGGCAAAGGGGCAGCTCCCCTCCCCCCAAGGGGCTGACGGGGGGTTGTGTCCCCCCCCAACGGCGCGAAGGAGATGCTGACACAGCAGGGGGTCCCAGAGCTTTATTGGGGGGCAGCGGGGGCACCCCAGCACCCAGCACCCCGCCGCCCGGGACCACGGGGTGAGGGGAGATGGGGGGACCCCGTGGGCATGAGGACATGATGGGCAGGGGGACACGGGTGGGCACGGGGGTCATGGATGGACACGGGAGGTTCCAGGTGGCCATGGATGGTCATGGGTGGACATGTGAGGTTCCAGGTGGTCATGGATGGTTCCAGGTGGTCATGGATGGTCATGGGTAGGCACAGGAGGTTCCAGGTGGTCACGGATGGTCATGGGTGGACACGGGAGGTTCCAGGTGGTCATGGACGGTTCCAGGTGGTCATGGATGGTCATGGGTAGGCACGGGAGGTTCCAGGTGGTCATGGATGGTCATGGGTGGACATGGGAGGTTCCAGGTGGTCATGGACGGTTCCAGGTGGTCATGGATGGTCATGGGTAGGCACAGGACATTCCAGGTGGTCACGGATGGTCATGCGTGGGCACAGGAGGTTCCAGGTGGTCATGGGTGGTTCCAGGTGGCCATGGATGGTCATGGGTGGGCATGGGAGGTTCCAGGTGGACACGGGTGGTCATGGGAGGTTCCAGGTGGTCATGGATGGTCATGGGTGGACACAGGAGGTTCCAGGTGGTCATGGATGGTCATGCAGGGGCACAGGAGATCCCAGGTGGACACGGGTGGTCATGGCTTCACACAGGTGGACATGGGTGTTCCTGGGTGGTGATGGGCACACGGTTGGCCACAGGAAGACGTAGGTGGTCCCAGGTGGTCACGTCTGGCTATGGATGGTCACAGCACCCAGGAGGACATGGGTGGTCTGGGGGGGTCACAGGAGGAGACGGGTGGTCCAGGGGGGTCACAGGAGGCTGTGGGTGGTCACGGGTGGCCACAGGTGGCCATGGCAGGAGATGGGTGCTGGGCGGTGACGGTGGCCTCAGTCGGAGTCGCTGCTGGAGGAGGAGGAGGAGGAGGAGGACGAAGAGCGCTGCAGGGGGACAGGACAGCCATGAGCACCCGGGGGGGGCCAGGGGTGACCCCCCCGTGTCCCCCCCACGTCCCCCCCTCACCTTGTGCCTCTTCTGAGCCTTCTTCATCCTCTTCTTCAGCTTCTTTGCCGCCTTCTTGTCCAGCCCGGGGGGGTACAGGGGGGGCAGCCCGGGGTGGGGGGGCTGCAGGGGGGCACCCCGGGGGTCCCATCGGGCATGGGGGGGCCCCGAGGGGGCCAGGGGAGGCCCTGGGGGGTAGGGGGCTGGCCGGGCCCCCCCAGCGGGTTTGGGGGTACTGCGGGGGGGGGGGGTAGGCGGGGTTGGGGGGTGGGGGCTGGGGGGTACGTGGGGTTTGGGGGGTACACGGGGTTGGGGGGGGCGGCTGCCCTGGAGGGGGGAAGAGAAAATTGAGTGGGGGACCCCAACCCCCTCACTGCCTCGGTGGAGCAGGAGTGGGGGTCAAGGCAGCCCCCCCCAAACTTTGGGGGTGTCGTCCCCCCACCCGGTTTGCCCCCCCCTTACCTGCACCGGGGTCCCACATGGTGGGCGACAGCTCTGGGACCTGGAGGGGGCACACGGGGTGAGCGGGGGCCCCCCAAAACCCCAGGAGGGGTCCCTGGGGAACCCCCACCACCGTGGGGACCCCCCGACTCCGAGGGGAAACTGAGTCACGGCAGCTCAGGGGGGCCCTGCCGTGTGCCCCCCCCTCCGGGGCTGGATCCAGGGAGTGGGGGGTGCCGGGGGGGCATTTAGGGGTGCAGGGGGGGATCTGGGGGTGCAGAAGGGGTCCGGGGGGTGCACGGGGGCTGCAGGGAGGATTTGGGGGTGCAGGGGGGATCTGGGGGTGCAGAAGGGGTCCGGGGGGTGCACGGGGGCTGCAGGGGGGATTTGGGGGTGCACGGGGGGATCAGGGGGTGCAGAAGGGGTCCGGGGGGTGCACGGGGGCTGCAGGGGGGATTTGGGGGTGCAGGGGGGGTTCGGGGGGGGTCCGCTCCCACCTGCCGCCTCCGCTCCGGCCGCGGCCCCTCCCGGTAGGAAGCAGGGGCGGGGCCCCTCCCCGGGGCGGGGCCGGGGGGGCGGGGCCGGGACGCCTGGGCTCTTCCCTCCTCCCCCCCCCCCGCCCCGCCGTGCCTCAGTTTCCCTCCGCACCCACCTCTCGCCCAGCGGCAGCGGGGGCGGCCCGGAGGCCGGGGACCCCCGGGGGGGCGGCAGCGGGCGGGGGGGGGCCGGCAGCCAGGCGCTGCAGCCGCTGGAGCGCCCGCTCGGCCGAGAGCCGGGCCTCGGGGTCGGGGTCCCAGCAATCCTCCAGCAGCTCCGGCAGAGCCCCCCCGGGCTGCGGGGACACCCCCCCACCCCACCCCCGGCCTCAGTGGGGAGCCCCCGGGTTGGGGGAGCCCCTGGAAAGGACACCCCTCCCCCCCCGGCCATGACATCCCCAAGCAGGGACCCCCCCAGGCAGGGACCCCCGTCCCGGGCAGGGGGACCCCCCCCAAAAAGGGACACCCCCCCCAGGGTAGGGGGACCCCTTTGCACCCCAGGCAGGGACCCCCTGGCCATGACACCCCCAAGCAGGGACACCCACACCCCCCCCGGGCAGGGGCACCCTCAGGCACCCTCAGCAACTCTGGGCACCCAGGCAGGGACTACCCTGGGAAGGGGCACCCCTGGGCACCCCCAAACACCCCTGGGTACCTGGGCAGGGACCCCCCTCATCCCCAGGCAGGGGCACCCCTGGGTACCCCCCAAACACCTCTGGGCACTCAGGCAAGGACCCCCCCCAGGTCGAGCCCCCCCCAGACACCCCTGGGCACCCCTGAACACCCCATGGCACCCAGGTACGGAACCCCCCAGGGCAGGAACCCCCCCCCCGGACACCCCGAAACACCCCATGGCACCCACACATGGACCCCCTCCCCTCGGCACGGGCACCCTGGGTCATCCTGCACCCCCCCGGGACCCTCTGGACATGGACCCCCCTGGGTCACCCCTGCCCATGGGCACCCTCAGCATCCCGGGGCACCTCTGGGCACCCGGGCAGGGACCCCCCAGGGCAGGACCCCCCCTGGACTCCCCCAAACACCCCTGGGCACCCAGGCAGGGACCTCCCCAGGCATGGGCACCCCTGGACACCCCGAAACACCCCTGGGTACCTGGGCAGGGACCCCTCTTCCAGGCATGGGCACCCCTGGGTCCCCCCCAAACACCCCTGGGCACCCAGGCAGGGACCTCCCAAGGCAGGACCCCTTGGACACCCCCGGGCACCCCGAAACACCCCTGGGTACCTGGGCAGGGACCCCTCTCCCAGACATGGGCACCCTTGGTCACCATGGGCACCCCTGGGTCCCCCCCAAACACCCCTGGGCACCCAGGCAGGACCGCCCCCCCCATGGGTGCCTGTCGGGGCTGACCTGGGGGGCGCGGTGCCAGGCGGGGGGGATGAGCGGCCGCCGCCGCTCCTCCACGGCCAAGCGCCGGAGCTGGGCACCCGTGGGGCTGGCACCCAGCTCCGCCTCGTACGCCAGCCGAAACGCCGGCACGGGTGCTCCTGTGGGGCAAGGGGGGGTCAGCAGGGATGGGTGGGGGGGTCCTGCGGGAGGGCAGGAGCACCCATGGGTGCTCACCGGGGCTGAGGGCCTGGCAGCGCGAGAGGATCTCCCAGAGGAGCAGCGCCAGGGCGTAGACGTCCGCCTGCCGCAGCGCCCGGCCCCACGCCCGCAGGTCCAGGCTCTCGTCCAGGATTTCGGGTGCCAGGTACCGCTGGGTGCCCGCCTGCGCCCACCCGCACTGCTCGCACGGCCCGTGGGACACAGCGAGCACCGGGGCACCGCGGGCTTGCACCAGGGCCGTGCGTGCACGTGCACAAGGGTAAGGCTTGCACCAGGGCCGTGCACGCGGGTGCGCCAGGGTAAGCCTCGCACTGGGGCTGGGCTTGCACGCGCGCCAGGCCCCAGCTTGCACCAGGACCACGTGTGCACATGCGCCAGGGTAAGGCTTGCACCAGGGCTGGGCTTGCACGTGCACCATGGGAAGGCTTGCACTAGGGTCGTCCTTTCACGTGCACCAGGTCCCACCTTACACCAGGGCCATGCTTGCACGTGCACCAGGGAAAGGCTCACACCAGGGCCGTGCTTGCACCAGGGCTCAGCTTGCACTAGGGCCATGCTTGCACAGGCACCAGTCCCCCCTTGCACTACAGCCGTCCTTGCACGTGCACGAGGGCTGCGTTTGCACCCGCACCCCACTGCCAGCAGCGCGAGGGGGGCCCGTCCCCATCCCCGTCCTTTTCCCTGTCCCCATCCCCATTCCCATTCCCATTCCCATTCCCATCCCATCCCTGTCCCCGTCCCCATCCCATCCCATCCCCATCCCATCCCCGTCCCCATCCTTGTCCCCATCTTGTCCCTGTCCCCATCCCTGTCCCCATCCTTGTCCCCATCCCCTTTCCCATTCCCATCCCATCCCTGTCCCTGTCCCCATCCCCATCCCTGTCCCCATCCCCATCCCATCCCCGTCCCCATCCCATCCCTGTCCCCATCCTTGTCCCCATCCTGTCCCTGTCCCCATCCCTGTCCCCATCCTTGTCCCCATCCCCTTCCCCATTCCCATCCCATCCCTGTCCCTGTCCCCATCCCCATCCCTGTCCCCATCCCCATCCCATCCCCGTCCCCATCCCATCCCTGTCCCCATCCCATTCCCATCCCTGTCACCTTGCGGATGGGCACAGCATGGTGGGCGCTGGTGCCAGCCTGGGCGCGCGGTGGCAGCGCCAGCGCCAGCCCGAAGTCCCCGATGGCGCAGGTCCCATCCTCCCGCACCAGCACGTTCTGGCTGCTCAGGTCCCGGTGCACCACGCTGGGCTTGTACAGGCCTGGGGGGACGGGGGAGGGGGTGACAGGAGGGGGTGACACCCCTGCAGAGACCAGGCGAGCTCGGTGCAGGGGTGGCTGCGCTCACCGTCGCGCCAGAGCTCCTGGTGCAGGAAGGCCAGGCCGCGGGCGAGGGAGAGCGCCAGGCGCACGCTGCCGGCCCACGTCCCCACGTGCTGCCCGAGGAAGTGTCGCAGGGAGCCCTGGGGACACGCGTGGGGACACGGGGACACGCGTGGGGACACGCCTGGGGACAGGGGCAGCCCCCCCGGGAACGCACCCAGCTGCACCCCCCCTGCCTGCAGGAGCACCCGGTGTCATGGCCACGGTGCAACCTGCGTGGGCACCTCCAGCAGCCCCTGCACGCGCGTGTGCGACTCGAGCGGCCCGTGCACACCCGTGTGTGCACTCACAGCAACGCTCCCACATGCACCAGCACCCCTGCACACCCCTGCACACCCCTGTGCACCCCCAGCACCCCCTGCACAGCCCTGTGCATCCCCAGCAGCCCATGCACACCCGTGTGTCCACCCACAGCAACGCTCCCACACGCACCAGCACCCCTGCACACCCCTGCACACCCCTGTGCACCCCCAGCACTCCCCTCTGCACCCCAAGCAGCCCGTGCACACCCATGTGTGCACCCACAGCAACGCTCCCACATGCACCAGCACCCCCAGCACCCCCCTGTGCACCCCCAGCAGCCCATGCACACCCATGCACACCCTGAGCAGCTCATGCACACCCATGTGCACCCCGAAAAACCCATGTGCACCCCGAACAACCCACGTGCACCCCCAGCAGCCCGTGCACACCCATGCACACCCTGAGCAGCCCATGCACACCCACGTGCACCCCGAACAACCCACGTGCACCCCCAGCAGCCCATGCACACCCATGTGCATCCCGAACAACCCACATGCACCCCGTGCACACCCATGCACACCCTGAGCACCCTGCACACATGCCCACACAACGCCCAGCACCCCATGCGTGCCCCCCAGCACCCCTCCCACCCTCGTCAGCACCCCCAGCACCCCGTGCCCCCCGCTGCCACTCACGGCGGGGTAGAGCTGGAGGACGAGGAGCCCCCCGCGGGCACAGGGCCCAGCACCCCGTGTTCCCAGCAGCCGGGCCACGTTGTCGTGGTCCATCAGGGGCAGCCCGTGCACGGCCCGCTCCGCCGCGAAGCGCCCGGCTGCGCCCGCCGCGAAGGCCTTGATGGCCACCGGCCGCTGCTGCAGGGTGCCCCGCCACACCGCCGAGAAGCGCCCCGCCTGCAGCACCTGCCGGCGCCCACAGCACCCGTGGGTGCCCGTAGGGACACCCCGGGTGTCCCCTCTGGGTGATGGGGTTTCATCCGGGCTTGGGTGACCCCAGCACCAGGGACAGGCAGCCCTGGGCACCCATGGGTGGTGCCAGCCCCAGGAACCCCAAGCCTGTACCCTCAGCGCTGGGCACCCGTGGATGCCCCCATTCCTGAGCGCTCCCGTGCCCAGGGATCCCCATCCCCAGGCACCCATGGGTGTCCCCAGCCCCAGACACCCCCACACCCAGGGATCCCCATCCCCAGGCACCCATGGGTGTCCCCAGCCCCAGACACCCCCAAACCCAGGATCCCCAGGCACCCATGGGTGTCCCCAGTCCCCTATGGGTGTCCCCAGCCCCAGGATCCCCCAGCCCCAGGCACCCCAAACCCAGTAGCCCCAGTCCTGGACACCCACGGACACCCTCAGCCCCGGGCTTCCTTGTGCCCACCCCTGAGCTGCTGCCCCCCCGTTTGTGCCCGTCCCATGGGTGCCCCCCAGTCCCCTCCCCATAGAGGTGCCCCCAAGTGGGTGCCTCCCCAGTAGCCCCCTTAAGTGGCCCCCATTTGGTTGCCCCCCCAACCTCCCATCAGGGTCCTCAACTGGGGTGTCCCCCCAGGGTCCCCCGTGGGTGCCCTCCCCGTGGGTGCCCCCTGCCACGGGTGCCCCTCGCCCCGTGGGTGCCCCACACCTGCAGGAAGCGCAGCGCTGGCAGGTCCGGGCTGGGGGGCTCGGGGGGCACCCCGACCCCCTGGCACCCCCGGGGCGGCCGCCTTGTGTGGGCCCTCGCCCGTCGCAACCCTGGTACGGGGACATATGGGACACAGGGACACCGGGGACCCCCCCCACCCGGGGACCCCCCATAATCAGGGACACAGGACCTGGGGACACCAGGGACCCCCAGGACCCCCTCACCCTGGGGACGCAGGGGATATGGCACCCCGGGACCCCTGCACCCAGGGACTCCGGCATCCTGGGGACACTGGGGACTCCTCACCCAGGCACCCTCACACCCAGGGCTCCCCAAGACACTGGGACCCCCCTGCCTCGGGGACAGGGTGACACGGCACCTGGGGACACCCCCACCCCAGAAGACCCGCACCCTGGGGACACCAGGGACGTGGCCTTTGGGGACACCCACACCCAGGGACACCCAGGGGACACAGGGTAGGGGTGGCCTGTGCCCGGGGGTCCCCGTGTCCCCCCCGCGTCCCCGTCCCTACCGAGGACGCCCAGGCAGGTGAGGAGGAGGAGGAGGAGGGGGCTGGCACCCCACAGCCACAGGGTCCCCGCGGACCCCACGCGGCCGAGCACTGGGGACAGAGACCGTGGTGACACGGGGCCCCCACACCTGACGGGGACCCGGGCCCCCCCTTTTTTGGGGACTCAGGGCAGAGACACCCCATGGGTTCCCCAGCCCCCCGTGGGTCCCAGGACCCCCCCCATGGGTCCTCCATCCCCATATAGGTCCCCTATAGGTCCCAGGACCCCCCCCCATGGGTTCCCCATCCCCATATTGGTCCCCATAGGTCCCTTAAGGGTCCCAGGTCCCCCCCATGGCCCCCCCAGTCCCCCACGGGTCCCCTATGGGTCCCAAGCCCACCCCATGGGTGCCACATCCCCCTATGGGCCCCCCAAAGGTCTCAGGGTCCCCCACGGGTCCCCCCAGTCCCCCGTGGGTCCCCACGCCCCCCACCCCTCATGTCCCCCAGCACCCCCTGGCCTCCCAGTGGCTCCCATCCAGCCCCCCAGTGCCCCCCAATACCAGGGTGGTGGCGGGGCCCCAGGGCTGTCCCCGTCCCCGTCCCCGTCCCGCTGGCGTTGCCGTTGCAGAGGTGGCCGTGGCAGAGGCAGACGAGGACGGCACCGCCGGGGGGGCCCGCGGCACTGGGGGCGCAGGTGGGAGAGGGGCAGGCAGCCCCCCCGCCCCCCCAGCAGCCTGGGGACACCGCCACCGTCACCGGGGCACCCCAGGGTGCTGGCGGGGGGACCCCGAGCCTGGGGCTGGGACCCCCCCGTCCCCGGGACCCCCCCGCCTGGGACACCCCCCCCCCCCCCGCAGCGCTGCTCCATCCCAGCGCCGCTGTAGCTACTTCTCAAGGCCAAGGTCAAGCGCAGCAGCTGGGAAGGGACCCAGGCGCCCGGGCTTCCCCCCACCCCCCCCCCCAACCCCCCAACTGCCCCTAAAGGCAGGATCAGGCCCCCGCATCCTGCCCCATCCCCTTCTGCCCCCCGATACCCCCCAGGGCAGGATCAGGCCCCTCCATCCTGTCCCATCCCCTTCTGCCCCCCCCCCCCCAATGCCCCCCAGCACAGCATCAGGCCCCTCCATCCCGCCCCATCCCCTTCTGACCCCCCCAATGCCCCCCAGCGCAGGATCAGGCCCCCGCCCTTTCTCCCCAGCAATACCCCAGGGCAGGATCAGGCCCCTTCTCCCCCCCCATGTCAGGATCAGCCCCCCCACGTCACGATACACCCCCGGGGAGGGGGGGGGGTCCTCACCCTGCACCAGTGCGTGGCTCTGGTTCCAGATGCCGATGCAGCACTGGCCGGGGGGGCAGCGGACGGTGCCGGCCTTGGCCCCCCCGGTGCCCCCCAACCCTCCCCGCACGCTGGGGTGCTTGTAGGAGACGCAGCTGAGGTTGCGGGGGCCTGGAGGGGGGGGGACACACAGTGACAATGGCTCCCAGCCCCCCCAAAAATAACTCTCCCCCCCCCCAGGGTGGGGGGGTCCCCAGCACCCACCTGGCAGCTCCGGCGCCAGCCCCATGGGTGCCTCCGGCTGCGGGAAGGGAGCTGGCAGGATGCGTGCGGGGGCCGGGTGGGAAGAAGAAAGCAGGGTCCTGGCCAGAGGCAGCCCTCGGGGAGGAGGAGGAGGAGGAGGAGGAGGAGGAAGGTGCTGCCCCCGCAACGGGGAGGAGAGCGGGATGGGGTGCCCCGGGTGGGAGCCAGCCCTCACCGCCCCCCCCAGCATCACCCACAGCCCCAACGCCCCCAGTGCCCCCAAATCGCGCTCCCTGCCTCAGTTTTCCCCCAATCGCACTCCCTGCCTCAGTTTCCCCCCAAATCACGCTCCTGCCTCAGTTTCCCCCTCCAATTGTGCTCCCTGCCTCAGTTTCCCCCCCAAATCACGCTCCCTGCCTCAGTTTCCCCCCCAAATCGCGCTCCCTGCCTCAGTTTTCCCCCAATCGCACTCCCTGCCTCAGTTTCCCCCCAAATCGCGCTCCCTGCCTCCGTTTCCCCCCCAATTGCGCTCCCTGCCTCAGTTTCCCCCCAAATCGCACTCCCTGCCTCAGTTTCCCCCCCATGGCAGCCCCAGCTGATGCCGTGCCTCAGTTTCCCCATTTTGGGACTGAACCCCCCCCCGAAGCAGCCGCGCTCCCCCCAGTCGAAGGCCCGCAGATTTCCAGACAACGCCAGCAACTTGTGTTTATTACAAAAAAAAAACCAACAAGCAATCATCATTCCCCGTTTACAAAGGAGCCCCAAAAAAACTAACATTTTCATCTAAGTCTTTTTGTACAAAAAAATAGCACTTTGGGGGGGGGGGGGCGGGGGGGGAAGGGGGGAGGAACCAAACCCCCAAAACCCACGTTTTGGGTGTTATTACGTCGGCCACCGGATTTTTAAAAAAGAAAATAAAACAACAACCAAAAAAAAAAAAAAAACAACCCAAAATTTAATGTACAGCACAGACGGGAGAAGATCAAACAGTCTCGACAGGGAGAGAGAATTATTGCAAGGGGGGGGGGGACCCCCCCCTTGCCCCCCCCCCCCCCCGTGCTGCATAGACGACCGGCCCCGGCGCCCCCAAAATTAAGGGGTGACGGTGGATTAAAGCTGGGAGATGGGGGAGCCTTGGGGACGGCCCCGACGCCCCAATTTGCCCCCCCCAACCCCCTGGGGGGGGGATATAAAGTCTTGGGGAGGGGGGGCTTGTCCCCAGACTGTCACCCCCCCCTTGTCAAGGCACGTTTGTGTGTGTCCCCCCCCCGCCCTGGGGGTGGCTGGAGGTGTTTTGGGGGGCTGCTGAGGGGGGTTGGGGGGCCCCGTGGGGTGCAAGGAGCAGGGGGAGGGACCTGGGTGCCACAGAGCCGAAATGGGGATGAACGGGTCCAGCTGCCCCCCACCCCGGTGCTGGGAGCATCCCCCCCCCTCCCCCAAATCCTCTGACCCCCCCAAAATATGGGGGGGACGGCCGCAGAGCCCACCCCCGCCGTCCCCCGCTGAGGACCCCCCCCTCCCTCCCGGCCGCGCTTCCATAGGAAAATTAAGCTCCATCAGGGACGCTGGGGAACATCAGCGGGGGGGGGGGGGGGACACACACGGGACCCCCCAAAACCCCGCGGCAGAGCCCGTCCCCTCGGCCCGGTTTCGGGATGGGGGTTTGGCACTTGATTCCCGCTGGGCGCAGGGGAGGGGGGCTGGGACGGAGCAGAGCCGGCGAGCGCGGGGGGGCTCGGGGACCCCCACGTTACGGGGTGGGGGGAAAGGGGGAAAAAAACCCCAATATATCAACAATTAAATTAAACAAAATTCCTGTTTTCTACCAATTCTCTGTAACTTCCAGTATCGGGGGGGGGGGGGAGACGGACACAACGCGCTGGGGAACTCATAGTGCTTCACAGATTATTAAAATACAAATGCTTAAAGTTTCCTATATAAAAATATACAAATGCAAAAATATATATCGAGAGAGAGAGAGAGAGTGGAAAGATCGGCCGGAGGAATCGTCGCGCTCGCCGCCTCCCTCCCTGCAGAGCTTCTTCTTATTTTTTTTTTTGTTTTGTTTTGTTTTTTTAAAAAAAAAAACCAAACCAAGGTAAAAACACCTTCGCACTTCACAGTTTGGCTGGGTTTTGCCGCCGATGGTTCGGGAGGGGGTCCCTGGTGTGGATTTGGGGGGGGGTTCCGCGGCTCCGACGAGCCCACCCCGCCGTGGGAAGCGTCCGAGCGTGGATGAGCTCGGGGGTTCGGTAGAAAATTCGCCCCCCGGGGGGGTCCCCGGCTACGCCGAAGCCCACCGGGCAAGCCCAGGAGGAGGCATCTCCGGGAACGGGGAGCGCGGTGGTGGGGATCGCCGCTTTCCGCATCCCGGGAATTTTCCTGGTTATCCTCAGGCAGGAAAAAAATAAAAACGCTTCCAGAAAACGATAAGAGCCGAACCCCTCGCGTTCGGGCGGGGAGGGAGGAAGATGCTGTCGGCAGGCGGGATTCACGGATCCGAGATCAGCGAGGAAAACCGGGGGCTTCTGGCCTCCGCGCCGCCTTCCCCCCGCAAGCGAAGGGGACGCAGGCGATGAGCCCGACCCGGTGAGACGGGGATGCCAGCGGCCACCTCCGCCTCTCCGAACCACTACCGTGAGCTCAACACCCGCTCCGGCTCCGACCCGGGGTTGGTTTCCACATCCCAGGGTCGCTCCTACAACCGACGCTGCCTGCTCTGCTCAGCTCTCCGCTAAGCTGCCCGGCGGGGCTCTCTCCTCTCCAGCTCGGCCCCTGTTTCGTGCTCATCTCACCCCAAAATTTCCGCTCGAAACCCAAGAAATTTCACCAAACGGCTCCCCGCGGCCTTCGAGGGGGTGGTTGGGATCCATGTCCCACCGTTGCCTTGTTTCGGGGATGAAATAAAAGCTGCCCCGCGTGCTCTGCATCACCCTGAGATGAAATCCCCCCCGGTATCGGGGGGACGGCGCCGGGCCCCCCGACAGCTCCTTCCTGCGGCGGGCAGGGAGCCCCTGCCTGTTTACGGCCGGAGGGGAAAGGGCAGATATTGTCTGGAGCAGGAAGAGGAGGGTGTGGGAGGAAGAACGGAAGAGGACTGAGCCGTCCCGGTCCTCCCAGGGTGGGAAAAGCCGGGGATTGGAAAACCAAAAGGGTTTTCCCTGAACTGTCCCCATTTCCAACACCCTTTTTTTTTCTTTTTAGGAGGACTCCAGCAGCGTCACGGCAAAACCCACGAGGCGACGGCCCCGTCCCGTGTCCCCTCGATGCTTCACCCTCGCCGCTGAGACCTCTCCGGGGTGGAAAAGCGCCGTCTCCCGCTGCCCAGCTCCAGAGGCGCTGATTTTTCAGGATTATTCAATGGCGGCCCAAAAAAAATAGATGTTTTCCCCGAGGAGGACCTCCCGAGCCGTCTCCCGCCGTACCCCAACGCACCGGGTCCCAGACCCTCTGCTAAATAGCTCGAGTGAACCTGCACGAAACCCTTTTACAAATCGATTCCACGGGTAGAGTCACTGCTCAGCCCGCCAGAGCGAGGATTAGAAAAGCCGGAGGAAAAGGATCTTCGCCAAGAAGATCGCTGGAAAAGAAAGATCAAAAAGTCCAGTGAAGGGCAGGGAGAGGGCAGTTATTTTTACAAAGGGAAGGGGGGAAGGAAAATAAAAAAAAAAAATAATAAAAAAAAAAGCAAAACCTCACCCAAATAATTACAAAGAAATTAAAGAACAACCTAAAAGCAAAGCGTACAAAAAAGACCGGGGGGGTTGGGGTGGTTTTTCTTTCTTTTTTCTTTTAAGATTACAATGTAAAATGTAATATAAGGTCTGAAGGACAGCTCGGGCACTGTCCAAACTGTCCCAGAGGGTCAACCTGTTCCAAGATAAGGCATCAAAGAGACCAAGCCATGGTCGCAGCAAAATCTCTCCTCTCTCAAACGAACACATTTTATATTTTTATATATATAATAATAATATAGAATCTTTTTTCTTTTTTTTTTCTGGTTTTTTTTTTTGTTTGTTTGTTTTTTTTTTGTTTGGTTTTTTTTTTTCTTTTTTTTGCTAAAAAGTATTT
Organism: Nipponia nippon; assembly: GCF_047370975.1. Lineage (NCBI taxonomy): Eukaryota > Metazoa > Chordata > Aves > Pelecaniformes > Threskiornithidae > Nipponia > Nipponia nippon. The sequence continues at coordinate 2,131,261 of NW_028262353.1, forward strand.
CAACGATCATATACTTTTACCAAGGCATGACGGCGTCGAAGGCTAGCTACGGAGGGGCAGACGGATCTCGGGGAGGGAGTGGGGGGATAGGGGTGGTGGGGGGGAAATAATAATAATAAGGTCAAGCCGAAATTAAAAAATATATATATAGCTCTGGCCTTCGTGTGTGGTCACCGGGCCCCGGAGGTCGGACAGCTCAAGGAGGGCTGTGATCCCAGGTAAGAGGAGCTGGGCTTTAGTGCTGGAGGGTGACAAGGGACGTCACCCTCGTGGTGAAAATAGCTCCCGGCTCCGTCTCCGCTCGCCTCTCAGCCCCAGGCCGCACGGCGCCGCCGTGTCGCCTGCCGGTGCCCGCGTCCCGCTCGCCCTCAGAACCCGTTGCCGCTGATGTTGATGGACTGGAGGTCGGCCACCTGCATCACGTTGATGCCGCTGCTGGCCAGGCGGGCGATGCCCTCGGGGCAGATGGCTTCCATGGCCACCATGTTGGTGGCGATGAGGGCCGAGGGGGTGGCCCCGCCGTTACCCTCCGCCGAGGCCCCCGTGTCCATGGGGACGGCGGAGACGTTCATGGCCACGTTGTTGGCCGTGCCTCCCTTCTTGTTCTGATGGGTCTTGATGTGCTTGGAGAGGTGGTCGCTCCGCATGAAGCGTTTGGGGCACTCCGGGCAGGCGAATTTCTTCTCCCCTGGGAGAAGGGAGGGAGAAAGGGGTCAGGCAGAGGCTGAGCCAGTTCCCCCTGCACCCAGGCTGGCAAGAAGGTGACAGATCCTGAGGGAAGAAGGTGACAGATCCCGGGGGATGAAGGTGACAGATCCCGGGGGAACCAGCATCCCGAGCCCTACCTGTGTGCGTGCGCTTGTGTCGCTGCAGCTCGTCGCTCCGGGTGAAACGCTTCCCGCAGAGGATCCAGGTGCAGACGAAGGGTCGCTCCCCGGTGTGCCACCGCAGGTGAGCCCGGAGGTGAGAGGTTTTGCCGTACACCTTCCCGCAGCCCGGCATGTGGCAGATGTGTTGCTTTTTTTTACCTGGATCCCCAGAGCTCCTGAAAGAGTCCAAGGGAAAGAGTTAAAACAACCCTGAAAGCTCCAGCTGACTGGAGGGAGGGAGAACGGGGCCAAACAAGACGCTTTTGGGGTTTCAGCCTGCTCCCGGGAGTTCGGAGGTCGCTTGGGCAGCCCGGCGTTGCCGGATCCACAGCAGAGCAGCCTTACCTTCCCTCGCTGTCCTTGCAGTAGGGGCAGGTACATGCTTCTCTCCGCACTTTCCGTCCCTGCTGGGGCTGTGGATCCGGGCTGGTCTCTCCTTCCTCCACAGCCGCGTTCTCATCTCCCAACCCGTCTCCGCTCGTGCTGTGAAGACCCAGCTGAGCACCGTGGTCGCCTGGAAGAAGAACACAGGAGGTTACTGCGGGCTCTCGGTCAGCAAAGCCCCGACCAGCAGGAGGGAAGCGAGAGGGGCTTTCCCCGGCCTTTCCCCACGGCAGCCGCAAAGCCGGGAGGGTCTCGGCTTGATTAAGCTGAAGGAAGTTATTAATTGCAGCCTTCTCCCTCGGCTTTCTGCAGGCTCCTGTGTTTTCCAGCCCTGGCAATCCCACACCAAGCCTTCCCTAGAGCCCTGGGGCTCTCCCTGCCCTCCACAGCCCCCAGCAAAGCAGGGGGCCCCCCCAGCTCCCACACATCGCCCCACATTTTGGTCCACGCCCTCTGGTCCGTGTCCAGAGGAGAGGTAAGAGCCACGTCTCTCCGGAACAACACCCCCCCTACGTCACTCCAGCCACCTGCCAACTATTCCAGCTATTTCAGCTAACCTAGTGCAGAAAACAGAGCAAAAATGTAAACTGAGCAGCGCCGGCCAGCTCGAATTGGTGTCAGCAATAAAGCAAACATCAAAACACCGCTGAGGGAAACCTGGGCTTCTCTGAATCACACCCTGCTACTGACCTCACCGAGGTCCCTTTCCCCCCTTGTATTTTGGGCTGAAAGAGGCAGTTTTCCCTTTTCAAGCATCTCTCCACCTTAAACCTGATGAAAGCAACAATCCAGGAGCAAATCTACAGAGCAGATGCAAACCCTCCTGCCAACCACCGCACTCCCCCCCCCCCCCCCCCCCCAAAAAAGGCAGCGATAAATAAAGTGGGCTGGAAGATCGCAGTCTTCAGCAGCATCCATCAGCGAAGATATTATCGGCACGCGCTCACTGGTTAATTACTGCGATTACAGAAAGGGATATGTATATATAAAGTTGAAAAATCATCTGGCGCTGCTCGCGGAACGCGGTCCCTCCCTCTCCCGAGGAGCAATTCCCAATTACAAAAGCCGTAGGAACCGCAGGGTAGCGGTGACGAGCTCCCAAATGCAGACAAACATAAACCATTCGTAACGGGGGGGTTGAGGGGTAGGAAGTTTTTAAGCCTATCGGTTTTCATTGCCATTTTATTGCTCTACGCTTATGCTGTCATCTAATTGCTTCTCCAATAACCCCATCTACACTTCACAAGTGTTTTATTTCCCTTCAAGCTCCGCTGCTTGATTATTTTCATGCTGAAAAGCTGGAGCGGGCGCAGAGACGGCAGGCTGAGTAATCTCTTTTCAGCTGCAATTAACATATGCCAATAGGTCTAACGGCAGATTTAGAGCCGAGACGCTTCCGCCGGACGGGCGGCGGCATCCTTGGCTGGCTACAGGCTGCGATTTCAGCCCAAAATTCACCTTTTTCCTACCAACTTCCTCGCAAGCAGGCAGCCAGGGTTGAGATCACTGCCTGAACGTGGTGGTGGTTGAACACAGGGCTGAGATAAAACACCTGTGTGTGCAAACACACACGCTTGTCCCCAAGAGCAAATGACGCTGCGCTCTGCCACTCTTTCTGGAGATCCTCTCCCACTGCCGGGAAATGAGGCTGTGTTGGGATGGGTCTTCTCCAAAAAACACCCATCTGGGGGCTTTCCTGATGCTGTTTATCAGCAGCTGCCCAGCTGGCTCCAGCGAGGATGAGTTAACGGGAAGGACGGTGCCAGCCAGCCCTGAGAGAGGCTGATGGGGACATCGGGATGCAAGGGACGTCTTGGTGCCCTGGGAGACGCTGGTTCACTCACTCCATCTCCTCTTCCCAGTACCTGGAAGCTGCTTCTTAAATGGGGAGCACAAGTGTCACAAGACTGCGGTTTCCAAAGCTGGCGTTCCCAAAAAACAGCCCACGATCCTGCTGCCGGTGTCCTCCAGAGCCGTGTCACGACAGGGCTGCAGGAACGAAGGCCACCTCCCCGGCATGGGGACCGAGACGCTGCCACCAGCGGTGCTACCACAGGAGGCCACCGCAGCCTTTTGAGAAGCCCTGCTGGGACAAGTACCTTCAGCAAAGCGATGAAATTTGTTTTAAAAACCTGGTTTTCCATGTAGCAGCTTCTAGGCAGGAGGCAGCACACCAAGCATCCGCAGGAGAGGTGCCGGCGCTGAAGAAGGATGAACTTCAGACTTAGGCCGGCCCGAAACGTCCATTAGCTGCAGGCTGGGCTCTCTCCCTGCGGCCGGGAGGGAGTTTCACCAGGGGGGAATGACGAAGAGTTTCTGGCAGCGGGCAGCCTTCCCCGGGCCCCACGGCTTTGCAGTTACCAGCAGGTGTCAGTGGTGCCCTGGCAAAGCTCAGCGGAGGAGCTGGGGCACAGGCCCATGCTCAGGAAAGGACAAAAGCCACCAGGAATAGATGCCTGGCTACTTGGGGAACGGGCCAGCTCAGGGCCGGGATGCCCAGCAGCTCTGTGGTGGCACTGCCAATGATCTGCGCGGCCGGTGGGGGATTTATGTGCGCAGCCAGGCCATGCTCCATGTCTGGGCTTCCTCCAGCAAGAGGAACAGCTCCGATTTCACTCCTCTGGGCCATGGCGGCATCAATAGGAGCTCCGCTCTCCCAGGCAGGAGCATGCAAACAGGGAGGCTTGGAATGAGGGCTGGCTGCTCTGCCCCCCCAAATCCGCAGGGGTCCAGATTTCCTGGGAGACGGCAGCGCCGGGCAAGCCCTTTGCCATCGAGGACTGAGACACTCAGAGCATCAAAGCAAGAACCAGGAGAGACGGGTTGCAATCAAGGAAACGAACCCTGACTCATCCACTCGCCCTGTCTCTCTACTTACGTCACGCCGGGGCCGGTTTGTCCGCAGGGGGACGAGGCGCACGCCGCTGTCTAAGCAGAAGGTGGGATGTCGTCCGTGTTACGGCGAGGGGACGTGCTCACACGTCTGCACTCCAGCATCGCGTGTTAAAGGATGGTACCAGCCCCAAAGACCGTATAACCCTGCGGATGCCCTCCAGTCCGCACCAGGGCAGGAGGAAACGCCCGGCTGAATCACAGCCAAAAGATGCTGCAAATAACACCCGTGACCGACACACTCAGACCAGTTCAGCCCTGGGACGGGGCTCCTGCGCGGTGGTAGCATTAACAACCCCAACAGCGATGGTTGCCTGCCCTCAAACCGGGACACCAAGGTGGTAAGGAACATTGTTGGCCATCGAGTGACAGCGACCAGGCCAGGCCTGGCTGTTCAACGCCGCCGGGCAGCAGGAGGGAAATTCTTTGTCCCCCCGCAAAGGGGACACAATTTTGAGCCCCGTTTGGAAATCTTGGCTGGGCCCTCCCGTACCTCATCAGCAACATTCCTGCGCTCCCCGCAAAGTTTAGCAATTTTAGGACAAAACCTTTTCAGTCCCCCCTCCAGCTCTTGCAACATATGTTTACAGTCTAAAACCAGCACGGAGGGAACCAGGGAGGGGTTTTTTTCTTTTAAGCTTTATAAGCCAACGACAACAGCTTGCCTTACAGCGACAGATTAGAGATTTCCCTGTCGCGTATGTGCCGTCCGGGGAGAGCTGTTGTTAAAAGGAAGGAGAAGACATACACGCTCTCCCCAAAATACGCTTGGGAGGGGGAGAATCCAGCCCTGATGTCTTGGAATGGCTTCAATCTTCAAACATGCAAAAGCCTACGCAGCGTTTTATAGTCTGTTGGCATGTCATATGGAGGGGAAAAAACCCAAATCCTCCTTCTGGTAATCTATGGCTCGCATCTAATTAAGGTATAAATAAATTACGGCAAGAGAAGACAGATCTTGTACGTACACGCTTCATTCTTCACATATCAGGACGCGCCGAAGTCTCCAGAATATTGCAGTTTCAGGAGAAAGCTTGGTGGAGAGAAACCAGCTGGATAATTTACGTTTATTATCTCCACTAATATAGATTACTTCTAAGACCAAAGCTTTCATGAAGGCTGCCAAGCCCCTGGTCCACGCTCAGGTCATTGAAATCCTGAAAAAATATATTAATAGCAGAGCAAGGAGGGGGTTTAATCCTTGGAAAACCCTGGGAAGGACTTGCCGGTGAAGACAGGCGACAGGGGCAGGAGCTGACCCCGCTCTGCTGCACCCGGCTCCTGTACCTGACCTGTCTTTGCCCGAAGGAGCCCGCGCTCCGTCAGCACGGGATGGGGGTCCCGACCTCCGAGACCCCCGAGAAGAGGGGTAGACGTTTGCCAGTCTCACACTAAAAAAGACCAAAGCACCCGAGTCTTGGTTTGTGACTTCTCTCAAGACAAGGTGTTTCTTGTCTTCTAACTGCTCGTCGGAGGAAAAATGCTTCGGTTTAGTCGTTTTATTTAGCAAACTAAAACGAGGTGAGAAATGCCCTGTGGATAGAAGAGAGGAGCATTTTTAGATCCACCCCAGCTGACCTTAGGAGAGGGGAAACAGACTCGATGTTCATTTTTAGGGAGGATCTGGAAAAAAAAAACAAAACAGTTTCTTGTGCAAACTCTGCAACATTGGCAGCTGCAACTCTGCAGAGGCAGGAGAGGAAGAGGGGGGTAAGTCATCACCACGCAGAGCGGGGCACGCACGACAAACCGACGTCAGCTTCCAGACGCAATGAAAAGAGGCAAGAGGAAGTTTTAAGGCTAAAAGAAAGGGCAGCAAAACCCAGCGGCACGCAGCCCCGGGGCTCCCCAAACCTCTCGGCACATCTCCGCTCACGGCGGACGACAGACGGCAGGCATGAGCCTGAAAAAAAACCAACCCCAAAATCAAACCTTTGTAGCTCACAACTCAAGTCCTCCCCATTTCCTCCTCCTCTTCTTTTTTGGCAGAGTCTGAGAGCCCGGGGTGGCAGCGAGCAGCGTTGCCTCGCCGATGCTCACTGCTCTCCCCAAAACACACCACCACGCTCTACTCCAGACAGATCAAAGACAATTAAGCTGCACTTGCTACACAAAGGAACAAAGTAGGTTTTGTAATGCAGTCCCCTTGATTTTGATCTCGTTTGATTTCCTCACTAATTTGCAAAATGAGTTAATCTGCAGTAGGAAGTCATTCATGTAAATTAGCCAAGCTCTCGCTTAATAATTCTTCGGAGTTATGGACAGCGGAGAGGGGAACACACGGTGCCCGGCTGCGTAAGATGGTGCAGTTTTGAAGTCAGGCTGCAGCACATTGAGTAATTGTGTTTTAATCTAGAGTTTAACGACTTGAAAAGCCACACGGCAAGTTTGGTGATATCCTTTAATTGTTGGAGGTTTCTGTGCGTCACAATAAATTACACTTCCTTTGGAGAAGAAATAAATAGGGATGGAGCTGTCGGGTCAAGAGCAAGGTGGGCTGCAGGGGGAGCGGGAGCTGCGTCCGCCCAGCCCTGCGACACACGGGCGGACTCGGAGGTGAGCTAGGAGGTCACCTCGTCCAATTTGCAAGATCCCTGACCCCCTCAGGACTTGCTAAATACCTTTGTCATGCTGCAAACTGAAACGCAGATCTCCTTTGCCCTTTTAATTCCAGTCTGGATTGCCGTAAAACTGGGATGAAGCCTCTAGTTCTGCCAAAGCCTTCACTGGGGCGTCCCTGCCAGGGCAAACCAGATCACCAGCAACCGGCAGCTCTGGCAGCCGGAGCACCTTCACCTCATAGCATAGGCAGGTCCTACCAAACCACGCCAAAAAAGAAATCAGGCTAGTTAAAAAGAGAAGTCCCTGATGACGCATGAGGAGCACAGGAGGAGGAAAATGCCCAGCTGAGACGGGGAAGGGCGATCCCCGTGACCACCGAGGAGGAGGGCTGTGGCCTGAGCCCAGCCCAAAGCACACCCAGGAGACGGCGAAATCCCCGCAGGCATTTCTCACCGCACCTGAACCTCTGTATTCCTCTCGTCCACCGCAGTCAAGGGCGGACGCTTTTTCCAAGCCTCAAAGCCCGTGTTTTTAATCATGTCCCTCTGCAGAGAGGGGGAATTTGCGCCCACATCGCTCATGGCATCTAACCTAGACGTCCTGCGCTGGGATGGGGAGATGGCTGGACGGCGTGAGCCTCTCCGAAGGGGGAGCCAGCGCCCTGAGAGCCGAGGCTCTGGAAAGGAGCCACGCTGAAACTACCCCTACTCCTGGGGCCCAGGATCCAGCTCCTGCGAAAGGGCGATAAAAACCACGTTCCTCGGCGAGGAGGCAGCGGGGCTGAGGTCGGCACAGATAAAAGGAAGGGGAAGATTAGGGCCCGGCGAGACGGTCCGGAGCCGGGCGAGGAAACTCTTCCACGAGGAGTCACGGGGTGCGCAGCACCCAACCAGTCAGACCAGCGCGGCTGCCAACCCACGCTCCAGTTCCTGGGCGGCCGAGCCCCGGCCTCGAAGAGGAGGAGGAGCAGGAGGAGGAGCAGCAGGGCTGCCCCATGGAGCCCCAGACCCACAGCAACTTTGTGTGGGGCACAACCTCGCTCAGACAAAGCTGTGCTGCAATAACACCGGCTCTATATCGGGATCACTCCCTTTTCCCAAGCAGACCCCGGGATCTCTTGGGATTTGTGCAATTCTTTCAGTAAACCACCCCCTTTATTATGGCAAGGAGAGAGGTCAGCCAAGGAAGCCGGGAGGGTATTTAAAGTCCAGCCCAGCTACAGCTTAGAGAAGGAAATTTCACAATATAATTATTTTCTGACGTGATGTCATGGGCGTAATGAAACAAACAATTACAGCACGTTAAGGAGAGATCCTGTCAGGGCTTGCTGGCCCGAGATTGATTCCGATTTTCCCCTCCCCTCCGCAGACGATGCCATGTGGATGTCTCATCAAGGCCCTGCTACAAAGCTTCCCTTAAAAACAGAAAATAGGAGACAATCAGGTCTTTGTGTCAGTGCTCCGACGGCAGGGAAGAGCCCTGTAAGAACAAAGTCGCAGCAGAGAGCTGGGGATGCATTTGGTAAACAGATTTCAAAGGGTTACTTCCCCCTGAAGGCTTTTTTTTTTTTTCTTTCAGAAGGATGTCCTCGCTACGTCCCACCACTCGATTCGACCACAAGCCCCTGTCCAAACGATAGACGGAGCTCGTCCTGCCAAAACACCGCTGGGCAGGGGCATGGCTAGGGGCTGGTGCATCTCCCCAGTCCCACCAGTGCCCCCTGCCCCCTCCCAGCTCCATTCTCCCCTGGAATAAAACACCCTTTAGCTCTCGGCTGTTTTGCACAAAACAAGGGCCTCGGATGAGCGGTTTAACTCCAGCGCTGACCTAATGGGAAGCCACTGGCGGACGCCTGTTTACCCAGCACATACCTCAGCCAGGCAGGGCTCTCTATCTCCGAGGCACGAAGCACTAAGCAGCAGGACTCTGCCAGGGACAGGTACATGGGGCAGAGCCACTTCGCTGGCAAAGCTATACAGACACGGAGCTAAAAAAAAGTCCCTCTCCTCCTCCCTAAAGCTCGGTAAAAAGGGGAAGAGAAACCCCGGCATCGCAAACTTCTTGAAATCGCCCCCACCCCGCTTGCCAAAAAGCCTCCGCGTGAAGGGGCCTGGTGCAGGACGTCCCCTCCCCGAGCAGGCCAGCACTGCGGTGACATTTGGGTGACGCTGTTCTCTGGGGTGAGGACCCCACCAAGGTGTCCGAGTGTTGCAACACTCACCTTTGCACTGCTACACCCACAGAAGAGCGCCCAAAACCTCTTTCCTTCATCCCGGAGGCAGTCCTGCTGCCCACTCGCGTGGGGAGCGGTGGCACCCAAACCCACGCGTGGGTTTTTGGGGCAATGCCAGCCGAGGAAATCCCCTCCCCAGCTCTGTGGCTGCCTTTCCTTCGCAGCAGAGCCGGCTGCAAGGCCTGTCTGCCCGCATACCAGCCCATTACGGTCACAGGCCTTCGCCTTCTCATGTCTCTGCCACTGGGGCTAACGCACAGCCCATCTAACACCGAGGAGGAGGAGGCAGCCTGCAAACCACCTAATTAATACAAACACAGGCTGAGTTACATTTGCACAGAGCGCCGGGCTCTGCCTCATGGCCAGGAGCGAAAAATCTGATTTTTGAAAACCTTTTTAGGTGTCATTTTCTCCGGGGGGATCTCTCCCCTCCCCGCTTCGCAGAAAGGAAAGCAAAAAGCAGAAATCTCATCAGCGACTCGCCCCCAGCCCTCACGAGGGGCTGAAAGCCACAGCCCAGAGGAGTCCCCCTGCCCACGGACCGGAGCGGGGTTCAGGAAAGGAGACACGTGCTTCCCGCAGCCCCGCAGCCACCAAGCCGGGACACCGGGGCGGCTGTCAGCCCCGAAGGAAGCCGAGCTGAGCTCTTTGAAGCAGCTCAGCTACGACAAATTTGCAGGGAAGTGGTAGGAAACGCGGTGGCCGCAAGCCTGGGAGGCAGCTGGGGTGCACGCTCAGCTACCGAAACCCCTCGCCACGCACCCCCTTCTCCCCACCACACCGTAACACGTGGCAACACCCAAGGGGCTGGGAAGACCAGCTGCCGGTCTCCCCTCCCAAGCAAAACTGAGTTTTTATTTTCCATTCACCTCCCTCGGAAGCAGAGGAGCTTTTTCTGCTACAAAAAACCCTCCCAACTCCTAGCCTCGAGCAGAAAGCGAGCGCAGAAAGTTCCAGCACACGTGGTGTGGGCTCGCAGAGCCGAAGGGGAGGCTCCTCGTGGGAAACGTTTGGCGATTTGGACAACAGGCAGAGTTGGTAACAAACCGCTCCCTTAAATTGCCATCAGAGAGCTCGGAGTGGGAGGGATCCGCATTCACAGCCCCATAATGTGGCAGAGGACGGCTCAGCTACGTGGCCGTGGTGCAGGGAGACGACGCACCCAGTACAAGGTCCGGGGAGGCTCAGCACCCACCAGAGAGGGGCTCTTTGCAGGTGGCAGGGGGACAAACAGACCTATCACCACCTCTGAGGGACCCAGCTAGAGAAAAACTCCTCCAGCCTGAGTTAAACCATGCAAATTGTGCGAACGGATCAGTGCCAGAAGCTTTCTGTCCCAGCCGCAGCCTCTGCGACCTCGTCCTAGGAGCCTGACTTACGGTCCCGTCGAGCGGGGGTCTCGGTCCCCACAAGCCCTTTGAAACCTGAACTCTGCTGTGGTTTTTTCAAACGTAACAACATCAAAGCGGCGCCTGAACGTCACATCCTCCGAGCTAAGGACGAGCAAGGCCCTCGGCCGCGGTGCTAGGTGCAGCCGCCAGCGTCAGACGGTGAATTTGTCGCTGTGGATCAAGAGCTAAACATGCTGACGAGCTAAAAAAGGAGGAGGAGGAGGCGGCTCCCCAGCATGAGCGCGTTGGATGGGTGGTCTCTGGAGCGTTCCTCCCTGCCCCACCTCCGAGGGCAGAGCCAGGCACAAATACAGGAACTAGGAGTCGCCCATGCGTTTCTTCCGTGCCTTCAAAACAAGCACGCCTCGACGCAAGCGGCCCCGCCAGGCTGCGGGGCGAGGGGATCCTGCCAAAGACGAAAGGGGCCCTCCGCCACCCGCATTTCCACGTATAAAAGCGGTGACGCACCATCAGCTCCCCTCTGGGTGCAAAAACGAACGTCCTCTAGCACAAGCGGGTCTCTCCGCTCGGGGAAATTCAAGGATCAGGCTAATCCCAACTGGGACACGGTCTGTAATAAACCCGTGGACGCCTGGAAGCCAAGCTGCTGTAGCAACAGCCCAAAATACCGCTGCAAAACAACTCCGGGAGAGCAGCCGCCTCCTCTCGCGAGAAGGAAGCACGAGTCGGATTGAGCAACATTTTTCGCTGCCTCTCAGCTGTGACTAAATCTAGCAACTGCCTTTTTAGCTGGAGCCAGAACGAAAAAAAAAAAAAAAAATAAAAGAAAAACACTGGAAAAGCAAGCAGAGCTCCTTTTCGGCACCGATTTCTTCCGCAGCAGGAGCTTACGGCCGCCTCGTACAGGCAGGCACGGCATTTCCAAGGGGAAGCTGAGTGGCCTCAAGCTCGCACCCCATGTCCATGCACCCCCCCGGGGCTGGTGGGAGCTTTTGGGAGACGACGGGGCTGATCCGAGGGAACTGAGCAGGGAGCTCCGCGCCAGCCGTGAACGCGGGCCTGTCTCGGGCAGGATGAGATCACAGCGTCCCACACCAGCACCCAACTTTAGGCTAAATATACACTTAAAGAGCCCGTTCTTCCGCCCCTGCAAGGAAATTCCCCAAGGCTTTTTGTTTGTTTGTTTTCTAGGGGGAGGGCAGGGGGGATTTAAGTTATTCCGGAGTTTTATAAGGCTGTGACTCTTTCTGCGGGCTCCCACAGCCGAGCCGGACTCAGCTCCATGCCCCAGCCCCGACCCAAGACCCCTGGGCAGCCGTTGGGGCAGGACGGCGGCCTCGCACAAAACCACGCTTCACCTGTAGCGCCGCACACAGCGTCCCCCTTCTCCCCCGCCTCTCCTCTCCGCACATCTCCCTCCTTCCCCATTCACAGGCATCTCCTCGGTTTCTTTTCATGCCATCAGCCTCCCAAGAGAGTTAATTAGATCAGAAACTCCCCAAAATGAGTTTCAGTGTCTCCTGGCGATCAGCAGAGGCTTAATACTTCCATCCCGGGGCCAGCATAAGCACCAGCCCGCTTGCCAACACGGTTTGGCATCGATCACCCCCAGCTCTAGCCCTGGCATGACTGTGCCAGCACCCTGAACCCCGCAGAGTCCAGACAGCGCACGGAGCCAGCTGCGTGCAGCTAGGCAACATCATTTCGCCTTCGATTTCCTCTGCCCAGCTACGGAAAGGAACCAAGACCAAACAACTTACCGGCAGTGTTTGCTATGGCCAGCGGCAGCCCTTGAAGCTGATGCACCTGGATCCCAGACGCTCCCAAGGCACTGAGGTTAATAGTCTGGAGGCCTGGCATGGAGGAGAGCTGGGCAGCGTTGACCGTGACAGTGCCGCTGGGGAGGGAGGCGATGGGGGTGAGCGTGGTGCTGGTGCTGCCCGTCTGCCCCAGCGACACTCCCTGCATGGGGGCCAAGGTGATTGTCTGGGCCTGGGGGTTCTGAACCTGAAGGTTTTGGAGCTGGATGGTCTGCCAGCTCACCTGCCCGTTGGGACCCACCGTGGGCGTTCGGATGATGATGGGCCCGGAGTTGGGGACAGCTTGGAGCTGCAGGTTCTGCAAGGCGTCTTGGGAGATGGCTTGAGTGGCAAAGGTCTGCCCAGAGAGCGGGGTGGTCTGGAGGGCTTGGATTGTCTGCCCTCCTTGGACTAGCTGAGGCTGGATCAGGATCTGCTGCTGCTGCGATTGCTGACTCTGATCCCCCTCTTTCTGCTGCCCCGGCTGCAAAGCCACCCCAGAAACTTGGCTCTGCAGAGAGTCCGAGCTCTGGACGCTGCTGACCCTCTGGGGTGTCTGCGCCTGGACGTTGGTTCCCACCGTTGCGCTGGTGGAAAAATTCATGATGCCCATATTACTGGTGGTGGTGGTGGTGGAATAGCTGTTGGCGTTGGTAAAAAAGGCGCCGGAACTAGCGTGAGACGTGGCCGTGTTGGTGGAACTGATGGCAGCACCCGAGGTGGCCGGCTGGGAGCTGCTGTCCGGAGAGCCGGAGCTGCTCAACGTGACCGTCTGAGAGGTGGGAGCCAGGCTGGCGGCCACGCTGTTGACGGGCAGCAAGGTGATGTTGCCGTTCAGAGCCACGGGGACGTTGGCCACGTACTGGGTTTGCCCTGAGAGGGCGTTGTTGGCTAAGCCCACGCCCTGGATGGGGACGGCCTGCTGCAGCAGGTTTGGCATGGCGATGAGGTTACTCGTCCCCGCTCGGCTCGTGATGATCTGCTGGTTCGTGCCGGGGATGATCTGGAGCTGACCAGAGGCATCCTGCTGCACGTTGACTTGGGCAGGGGTGGTGGCAAACTGGAGCTGCTGCCCATCGATGGTTTGGAATTGGGGAATGACCTGGTACTGGATATTTGGGATAACGCCCGGCAAGCCCGTGAGCACCTGCTGGTTCTGGAGGTTGGAAGCAGTCGTGACCACGTACTGCCCCGCGCTCACGGGCCGGCTTTTGGAGGCGTCTCCGCCGTTGCTGCCGTTGCTGCCCTGCTCCTTGGAGGCCGTGGGCGTGCTGGAGCCAGCGGAAATGATCTGCCAGCCGTTGGCTGACTGGGCGATCTGAGTGGTGGCGGCTGTCAGGTCCAGCTCGCCGCTCCCACCTTGCTGGCCCTGGGAGCTGTTGGAGTTCTCGTTGGGAGACTCGATCCGGCTGCAGGTAGCTGCCAGCAGAGCCAGCGGGGAAGGCTGCGATTCCTGGGAAGGAGAGGAGGAGTTAAGGAAACAGGAGGCGGCCCAATGGGCAGGCTGAAAATAAAAAAAAAGGGGGGGGGGGGGGAAATAAAAAAGAAAGCAGGGAGGAGCATACTTGGAAAAGATAAACACTCCTTCCTGAGAAAACCCACCCACAGCCGGAAAAATACAACTGCCAGACACAGGGCTGTCAGGCCAGGACAGACTGAACCCACAGGGAAAAACCCTCTGGGAGGGAGTCTGCATGTAAAAGGCAAGAAGAGACGTCTCCTCCACCCCAAAGCGGGTGAATCTCCCCACAGGAGAACAACTCCGGGGAAGTGCAGTCATTCCTGGGCACCCCGACCTGGAGAAGGGCCAGTCGGGGCTGCGGTGTCTACTGGGAGCAGAGGAACTGTCATGTTTTTGAGGGCACTGCACAGAGCTGGGGGAGGAGGGGAAGCCACGGGTGCTGCGGGTCAGCGCTCCGGCAGGGCGTTTGGCAGCGTGACGATCCCCCGGCGCGCACTCGCCCTTCTCTTCCTCTGCCCAGGGAGAGGAGCCGGCGTAACGCTTGGCTGGGCCAAACAAACACCTCGGCCCGGCCCTGGACTTTGCTACGGGGACGGCGAGTTCCCCAGGGCAAGCGGAGCCAGGAGGCCGCCAGCCTGGGCTGTTCCTCTCTCCCCACACTCACCTGGCTCTCCCCACCGCCTGTGCTGCTGTTACTGCTGGCATCTCCTTCGCCCTTCTCAGGCTTCACTGTCGCCATCTCCTCGGGACTCTCTTGGTCTGCGCGGGCGGGAAACGACAGTGGGAGTTAAAGACATTTCTGGGCAGGAGAGGGGGATGAGGGGTGTGAGGACACATGGGGAGCCACAGGCAGGGAAGGCAGGAGAGCTGGGCAGAGCAGGGGGGAAGGCACGCTGGCAAGCGCTCCAGGGGGACAGTGTGCTGCTCGGGCACTGGCGTGAAGGGGCTGGGAACCGGAGGGAGCTGCCAAAGGGGAGCTGGCAGCGGGACAGGCGGAGGAGGACCCGGCCCAGCTCCAGGCTCCAGCTCCTCCCCACCCGCTCGGGACACTCCCTGGCCCCCGTCGAGGTCCTCCCCGGGCCTCCCCTTTCCCTTCCCCGCTGGCCTGGGAGCACACCTCCTGCCCCGGTCCTCCATGGATCCACCCCGGAGGCCCTCTGCCTGCCCTGCCCACGGGATTCCCCCGCCGTGGATCCAGCCCACGGGGCTCCCCAGGGATCCCCTGGCCAGGACTCCTCAATCCGTGCTCCCTGTGACCCCCACCGCGCGGGGGTCCCTGCTCCCCCCAGTCCCTCCTCTCCCACCGCTCAGGGGCCTTCACATCCCCCTCCTCTGGCAAACCCCCTCCCCTCCCCCGCTAGGACCTGGGCCTTGTGCCCCCCACTCCTCCTCACACCCCCAGCACCCCTGACCAGGGTCCCCCCCAGCATCGCTTCCCTGGACTCCCTCCCTCCCAAACACCCCCCGACCCCGGCTCCACCCCCCCCGGCTCCCGCCCCTCCCCGGCTCCCCCCCCCCCAGGAGCCCCCACCCACGGCTCCCCCCCCCGCCGCCCCCCGCATCCGCCCCCCCGCATCCGCCCCCCAAGGCGCCTTCCCGGGGGGAGGGGGGGAAGCGCCCCCTCCCCCGGTACCTGCTCTCACAGCCGCCCCCCCCCCCCGCCAAGCCTACACCCTCCCCCCGCAAAAAATCCCCCTTTCCGCGCCCGATCCCCCGGGATCCTCCCTCTCCCGGTGCCCCCCGCCCCGATTACCGCGGCCTCCCCCATCACCCCCCCCGCCGCCCCCTCCTCCGCTCCCAGCCCGGCCCGGCCCGGCCGCCGGGTCCCTCCCCCGAGGCCTTCCCCCTCCCCCGGGTCCCTCCCCCGGCAGGTCCCCCCGGCGCGGCGCGGCGAGGCGAGGCCCGGCCCGGCGGGGCCCGGCCCGGCTTGGGGCGGGGCCGCCTCTGGCCCCTCCGAGCGGGCGGGCGCCGTCGTCTGCGTCTGCTTGGGCGGCCGTGCGCCCCTCGCCCCCCTCCCGCCGGCACGGCGGGCCCGTCCTTACCGCTCATGGTGGCCGGGGGGGCGAGCCCGAGCGGCGGCGGGGCGGGGGAGAGGAGGGGCGGGCGGGCCCGGCTCGCTGACGAGGCGGCCTAACCCCGCCGGTGACCGCCAAGGGGCTGCCGAGGGAGGGAGCCGCGCGCCGCGGCCCCGGCCCCGCGGCCCACCCCCGCCAGCGCCTCCACCAATGGGGCGCCGCCGCGGGCGTGCGAGCGACGGGGAGGGCGGCCAATGGGAAGCGAGGGCGGGCCGGCGGAGGGGAGAGGGAGGCGGGAGGCGTCCCGCCCCCTCCGCCCCGCCCCGTGGGGGAGGGGGAGCGCCGCGGGCGGCGGCCAATGGGGGAGCGGGGGGGAGGGCCGGCGGCGGCGGGGACCAATCGGCGCCCGCGCGGGCTCGCAGGGAGACCCCGTATGGGAGCGGCCGCGGCGGCGTGGGCCGCGGCGTGATGGACGCGCGCCGCCGCCAATGGGTGGGGGGAGGCGGGGCGGAGGAATGATTGGCAGCGGGGACCGCCAAGCGGCGGCGCGGTTCGCCCTGCGGGGGAAGGCGGGCTCGCACACTGACGGGCGCGCTGCCCAATCTTAGCTCGGAGGCGTCGGCCGCGGCGGGGCGCCGAGCCAATGAGAACGGCGGTCCGTCTCAAACTGACCAATGGGCGCCGCGAGGAGGCGGGGAGAGCGGCCGGGCTGCGCCCTTGGAGGGACGGCTTGGCGGCGCCGGGAATGTGGCGGAAAAGGCGCCATTTTGGTGCTGGCTCCGCCCCGCCGGCGCCGGCCGCTTTGCCCGGAGCCGGCCACCCCCAAGCCCGGGCGGCGTCCCCGGGGCGGCCACGCCGGCTCGGTAACCCCGGCCGTGTCGCGATAGCGCCGCTCTTCGCTTCCCCCGTTACCTTTTCCTGTCACGAGCCGCCTCAGCCCTGTCGCGACAGCCACCATCCCGCTGCGACGTGTCCTCGCAGGCCCTTGTCGCTGTGTAAACATCCCCAGGGCCCTGTCACCACAGCGGACCCTCCAGTCCCTGTCACGACATGCCCCAGCCCTGTCACAGCACCCAGCCCTGTCATGACAGGGACTGTCACCGCTAGGACGCCCGGGCCTCTTCCCCTTCTCCGTCGTGAGCTACTGGGGTCAACCCAGCTCTGGGGCACGGCGGGGGAGCTTTTTTGGGGGAGTTTCCCAAGAAAAAGCCCCTGGTTTACAAAAAATGAGGGGTTTGATGGCAAACGAGGCGCGGGGGTCCCCGGGGCCGCGGCCGCGCCGCCACCTCGGCGGCGGGAGACGGGCACGGCCGGTGCCAAACCCCAGGGGGGGGCGAGAGGTGACGTTTCATGTCTTTTTGTCTTTTTTTTTTTTAATTTTGCTTTCCAGCATCAAAGCCGCCCGCCCCGCTTTGATGTCCCCCGGTGACGGGGGGCCACGGCGCGGGGAGCCCCCCGCCACGGCCCCGCTGTTGATTTTGGAGACGCTACCGAGGCCAGCGAGCCCGGCGCCCCGCCGGCCGCCCGGATGCCGTCTTCACCGTGACCTTTTTCTTTTCCACTTTTTTTTGGCCTAATTCCCTTCATCCCGCAGCTGGAAAACTGCTGTCGCTTACCGCGACCTCACCCCGCTTCCAGCGGAACCGTTTTATTTCGGCTTCTCGGCGCGGCACCGGCCCCCGAGCCCCCGGTGTCATTAAAACAACGCCGGACGAAGAGCAGAGACCCACCCGGGGAGGCGAAATAAAACCAAACCCCGCCGCAGCCGGTGGTTTTTGGGGACAATCCCTTATCCTGGCTCCGGCACCGCACGCAGCCGGAGCCGGGATGAGGGGACAGCCCTTGCCATCGAGCGAAGCGGTGGCTTTGTCCCCTCCCGGTGCCGGCGGGGAAGCGGCCGCCGCTTCACCCCAAACCCCACCGCAGCCTTGAAGTCGCCGCAGCCGGCGGCGGCTGAGGGGGGGTCCCCGTCCCCGTGCCCCCTGCGCCGAGCGAACGCGGCGCTTCCTTTCATCCGGGCCCGTGTCCCGCCGGCTGCGGTGTCAGCGGCCGCGGATGGGACCGGTCCCCCGCTGTGCCTCAGTTTCCCCTCCTGACCTGCAGCAGTGGCACTTGGGGACACAGAGCGTGTGTTCGCCCAGCCCCGTGCCTCAGTTTCCCCTCTTGGTTTGCCAATGGTGCCGTGCCACCGGGGAAGGGGACAAACTCAGGGTTCCTTGGTCAGTTTGTCCCTGGGGCCGGTGACGCTGCCAGGGCCGCGCTTCGCAGCCCCTGCCCCAAAAGGGCCAGGCCCGGCGGCAGGGAGGGCACAAAGTGGGGTGGGGGACGCGGGCACGGTCCCCATCCTGTCCCCGGAGCTGAGGCCCGGCCCGCTCGTCACGCCGGGGCGAAGGCCGGGTCTGCCTGCACCTCTCCGGGGCGAAGGCTGCCTCCTCCTCCTCCTCCTCCTCCCGCCCCACCAGCCCCCGTCCTGCCTTGCTGGGGGGGGACGGTGGGGGACAAGCAGGGCCCCCACCCCATTAGAGCCTCACCCCCTCATTAGGGACCCCGATATTAGCACCCAGCACCCCACTACTCCCATCAGGATCTTTATCCCATTAACCCCGCTCCAGTAGCCCCCCCATTAGGACTCCCCCATTACCCCCCACCCCAGTTGGACCCCGGCAATCAACCCCCACCCCATTAACACCCCATTGCCCCCCGCCATTATCCCCACCAGGACCCCCTCCCCAGTAGCGCCCCCTCCCCAGTAGCCCCCCCCCCAGTAGCAAACCATTAACCCCATTGCCTCCCATTAGCCCCCCACCCCTTAGCACCTCAGTCCCCTCCCAGTTCCCTCCCAGTCCCCCACTTCTCCCCCAGCCCCCTTCCAGTGCCCCCCCCCAGTCCCCCCCCACTCCCCCCGTCCCTCCCAGTCCGCCCCAGTCACCTTCCAGTCCCTCCCCAGTCCCCTCCCAGTCCCCCCGTCCCTCCCAGTCCTCCCCCAGTCCCCTCCCAGTCCTTCAAGACCCCCCAGTCCCTTCCCAGTCCCCTCCCAGTCCCTCCAGTCCCCCCAGTCTCTCCCAGTCCCTCCCAGTCCTCCCCCAGTCCCCCCAGTCTCTCCCAGTCCCTCCCAGTCCCCCCAGTCGCTTTCATGTTCCTCCCCAGTCCCTCCCAGTCTCCCCTGAGTCTCCCTCCCAGTCTCCCCAGTCCCTCCCCAGTCCCTCCCAGCCCCTCTCAGTCCTCCCCCAGTCCCCCCACCCCCCCAGCCCCCCCAGTCCCCTCCAGTCCCTCCCAGTCCCCCCAGTCGCTTTCATGTTCCTCCCCAGTCCCTCCCAGTCTCCCCTGAGTCCCCCTCCCAGTCTCCTCAGTCCCTCCCAGCCCCTCTCAGTCCTCCCCCAGTCCCCCCAGCCCCCTCCCAGCCCCTCCCCAGTCCCTCTCAGCCCCTCCCAGTCCCTCTCAGTCCTCCCTCAGTCCCCCCCAGCCCCCCCAGTCCCCTCCAGTCCCTCCCAGTCCCCTCTCAGTCCCTTCTAGTCCCCCCCCAGTCCCCCCCAGCCCCTGCCCAGTCCCCCCCCCAGCCCCTCCCAGTCCTCTCCCAGTCCCTCCCACTCCCCTCCAGCCCGTCCCAGTCTCCCCAGTCCCCCCCGTCCCGGCGCCCCCCGGTGGCCGCAGCGGGTCGGTGCCGCCCCCGGGCGCGGGTCTCTGCTGCCGCCTGGCGGGGGGCGCCTGGCCCGGCCGGCACCGGCGGGGTCCCCGGCGGGGTCCTGTCCTGCCCCCAGCCCTGTCCTGTCCTATCCTGTCCCCAGCGGGGTCCCCAACCCTGTCCTGTCCCCAACCGTGTCCTGTCCTGTCCCCAACCCTGTCCTGTCCCAAGCGGGGTCCTGTCCTGTCCCCAGCCCTGTCCTGTCCTGTCCCCAGCGGGGTCCCCAACCCTGTCCTGTCCCCAACCGTGTCCTGTCCTGTCCCCAACCCTGTCCTGTCCCCAGCGGGGTCCTGTCCTGTCCCCAGCCCTGTCCTGTCCTGTCCCCAGCGGGGTCCCCAGCCCTGTCCTGTCCCCAAACCTGTCCTGTCCTGTCCCCAGTGGGGTCCCCAGCCCTGTCCTGTCCCCAACCCTGTCCTGCCCTGTCCCCAGGAGGGTCCCCAGCCCTGGCCCTGTCCTCACCCCAACCCTGTCCTGTCCCCAACAATGTCCCCAACCCTGTCCTGACCCCAGACCTGTCCTTGTCCCCATCCCCAGCCCTGTCATTTCCCAATGCTGTCCCATCCCCAACAATGTCCTGTCCTGTCCCCAACCCTGTCCCTGCCCTGTCACCAGGAGGGTCCCCAGCTCTGGCCCCGTCCTCACCCCAACCCTGTCCTGTCCCAAACAATGTCCTCAGCCCTGTCCTGACCCCAACCTTCTCCTGTCCCCACCCCTGTCCTCTCCACAGTCTTGTCCCCAACCCTGTCCTTGTTCCCATCCCCAGCCCTGTCATTTCCCGACGCTCTCCTGTCCCTGTTCCCAACACTGTCCCTGTCCCCAGCCCTGTCCTGCTCCTCCCCTGTCCCCAACCTTGTTAATGCCCTTTCTTCATCCTGTGCCTGCTCCTGTCCCCACCCCTGTCCCCAACACTACCCCATCCTGTCCCCAACCGTATCCATGTCATTGTCCTGTCCCAGTTCCTCTCCCCATCCTCAGTTCTGTCCTGAACCTTGTCAGTGTCCCTGTCCTGTCCCCATCTCTGTCCTATCCCTGTCCCCATCTCTGTCCTGTCCCTGTCCCCACACCTCTCTCTTTCCCCAACCCTGTCCTGTCCCTGTCACTGTGCTAGCTCTCTTGTTGTCCCCATCCCTGTCCTGTTCGCAACCCTGTCCCTTTCCCATCCCTATCCCCAACCTTGTCCCTCTCCCTATCCCTGTTCCCTGTCCTCATCTCCATTCCCAACCCTGTCCCTTTCCCATCCCTGTCCCCATCCCTGTTCCCTGTCCTCATCTCCATTCCCATCCCTGTCCCTTTCCCATCCCTGTCCCCATCCTTGTCCCTGTCCCCATCCCATGTCCCTGTCCCCATCCCTGTTCCCTGTCCCTGTCCTTGTCCCTGTCCCCATCTCCATTCCCATCCCTGTCCCCATCCCATGTCCCTGTCCCCATCCCTGTTCCCTGTCCCCATCCCTGTTCCCTGTCCCCATCCCTGTCCCTATCCCCATCCCTGTTCCCTGTCCCCATCTCCATTCCCATCCCTATCCCTTTCCCATCCCTGTCCCCATCCTTGTCCCTGTCCCCATCCCATGTCCCTGTCCCCATCCCTGTTCCCTGTCCCTGTCCTTGTCCTTGTCCCCATCTCCATTCCCATCCCTATCCCTTTCCCATCCCTGTCCCCATCCTTGTCCCTGTCCCCATCCCTGTTCCCTGTTCCCTGTCCCCGTCCTTGTCCCTATCCCCATCCCTGTTCCCTGTCCCCATCTCCATTCCCATCCCTGTCCCTATCTGTGTTAGCGCTGGGGACCCAGGACAGGGGACTGAGGAGCCCTCAGCTCTGGCCAGAGGGGTGGCCCAGTATGGAGGCAAACTGGGAGGGGGAACAGGGGCACTGGGACCAGCCTAGGGGGAACAGGAGTACTGGGATGAGGAAGGGGGAGACTGGGACCAGTCTGGAAGTCAATGGGGACACTAGAATGAGGAATGGGAGTACTGGGGTGGGTAATGGGGGCACTGGGACCAGTCTATGGTGAAACAGGGGCACTGGGGTAGGTAATGGGGGTGCTGGGACCAGTCTGGAAGTGAATGGGGACACTGGGATGAGGAATGGGGGTACTGGGACCAGTCTGGGGAGGGGACAGAGGCGCTGGGGTGCGTAATGCAGGCACTGGGACCAGTCTGGGAGGGAATGGGGAGACTGGGGTGGGTTTTGAGGGCACTGGGGTGGGAAGGGGGGGCAGTGGGAGCAGCCTGGGGTGCCCAGTCCCCGGTCCCCCCCCCGGAGCGTCCCCCCGGGCCCCCCCGCAGGTCGCGGCCGCGGAGGAATCAGGGCGACGCCGGGCGACTCCCAGCAATTTTGGGTTGGGAACCGCAGAAATGCAGCGTGGCGCGAGCCAGGCCCGGCCCGCCCGGGGGACAGGGACCGGGAGAGGGACAGGGCATGGCCGGGGGGCCTGGGGGGTCCTGGCAGCCTGGGGGGGCACGGGGCTTGGGGGGCGCCGGGGGGGACCCGAGGGACCATGGTCCCTGGTGGCTTGGGGGGACCCAGGGCATCATGGGGGGTTTCAGGGCTGGGGGGTCCCTGGCAGCTTGGGGGGTCCCAGAACACCCTGGGGGGTCCCTGGGAGCCTGGGGGGGGGCACAGGGCTTGGGGGGCACCTGGGGGGACTTGAGGCACCATGGTCCCTGGTGGCTTGGGGGGCACGGGGCACCATGGCAGGGGGGTCTCAGGGCCGGGGGAGGGTCCCTGGCAGCTGGGGAGGGGTCCCAGGACACCCTGGGGGGGGTCCTTGGGAGCCTGGGGGGGGGACAGGGGTTGGGGGGGGCCTGGGGGGGCCTGAGGGACCACGGGCCCTGGTGGATTGGGGGGACCCAGGGCATCATGGGGGGTTTCAGGGCTGTGGGGGTCCCTGGCAGCTTGGGGGGTCCCAGGACACCCTGGGGGGGGTCCTGGCAGCCTGAGGGGGCCACAGGGCTGGGGCGACCTGGGGGGACCCAAGGCACCACGGTCCCTGGTGGCTTGGGGGGAACACGGGGCACCATGGGGGGGTCTCAGGGCAGGGGAGTCCCTGGCAGCTTGTGGGGGGTCCCAGGACTCCCTGGGGGGTTCCCTGGCAGTTTGGGGGGACCCAGGACACCCTGGGGGGCCTCAGGGCCGGGGAGGTCCCTGGCAGCTTGTGGGGGTCCCAGGACACCCTGGGGGGTCCCTGGCAGCCTGGGGGGTCACAGAGCTTGGCAGAGACCTGAGGGGGGACCGAGCTTGCCATGGGGGGACCCAGGGCACCATGGCAGCTTGGGGGGAGGCAGGATCTGGGGGAGGGCCTCTTGGCAACCTGGGGGGTCCCAGGACCCCTGGGGGGTCCTTTGGCAGCTGGAGGGGGGGTCAGGCCCCCCCAATGCCAGCCCCGCGGCTGCCGCTGCCACCGCTTTGATGCGGCTTCTGCACCGCAGCGCAATGAGAGCCACATGGCGGGGGGGGGGGAGGGATGGGGGGACAGATGGGGGACAGACGGACGGGGTGCAGACCGGGGGGGCTCCTCCATGGTACCTGGGGTCCATACCTGTCACCCCGGCGTCCATCCCGCCAGCCCGGGCTCTGTCCGGCCATCCTGGGGGTCCAGTCCTGCCCCCCCGGGGTCCGTCCCCGTCCCCCCGGGGTCTGTCCCCGTGTCCCCACGGGCCAGGCCTGTCCCCCGTGGCCACCGCAGTTATTTCTGGCCCGGCCGGGGGATAATTAGAGGGTGGGAAGGAAGCGCCAGGGGCGTGGGCACGGCTCGGCCCCGGGGCAACCTCTGCCCCCGGCGTCCCCGGGGCCTGGGGACCCCCAGAGCCCCCCCCCCCCCGGGTCCCTGGCTCCCTCCGGGTCCTCCCAGTCCCTCCTGGTCCCCCGTGTCCCCGTGGATCCCCCCACATCCCCAACGTCCCCTTGGGTGCCTCCCTATCCCTCAGGTGCCCCCAGTCCCCTCCAATCTCCCCCATGTCCCCCTGGGTCCTCCGTGACCCCACGGGTCTCCCCCCATCTCCCCCATGTCCCCCGTGACCTCATGGTTTCCCCCCCATCTCCCCCTGGGTCCCCCCAATTTCCCCCATGGGTCTCCCCCATCTCCCCCTGGGTCCCCCCAATTTCCCCCATGGGTCTCCCCCATCTCCCCCTGGGTCCCACATCACCCCATGGGTCCCTCCTCATGTCCCTCCGGGTCCCCCCCCATCTCCCCCATGTCTCCCTGGGTCCCCTGTGACCCCACGGGTCCCTCCTCATGTCCCTCTGGGTCCCCCCCCATCTCCCCCTTGTCCCCTTGGGTCCCCGCTGGCCCCCTGGGCCCCCCCACCACCCCCTGGCTCCCCCATCACCCCATGGGTTCCCCCCAGTCTCCCCCTGGGTCCCCCATGACCCCCTGCATCCCTCCAGGTCCCCATGTTCCCCTGGGACCCCCCAGGTCCCCCCCACATCCCCCTTATTCCTCTCCCATCCCCCCATGCCCTATGGGTCCCCCCAGACCCTATAGATCCCTCCAGACCCTATGGGTCCCCCCCAAACCCTCATCTTTCCCCCCCCCCCAACACCATGGGGGCTGAACTTGGGGGGGTGGCAGGATGCCGGGGGGCCACCCGAACGCCTGGGTCCCTCAGAGCGGTTGGGAAGCCGAGCCCGTGGGGTGCCGGGGGGGGGTGGGATGCTCAACCCTGCTACGAGCCCTCGGAGACTCCCCGCCATCCCTCCCCCCGCCTCCCCGTCCCTGCGGCCGGCTGGAGCCCGCGGGTGCTGGCACGCCGTGGCTGGCGCACCCACACGCGCTGGGGCCGCCGCTATTTTGGGGCCTCCGACCGCAAGAGAAACATCCGGGGGCCGGAGTGTGGCGGGGGGGGACGAGGGACAGAGGGGACGTGGTGGCCGCCGCCGCCAAGCAGGGTGGGGGCACGCGGGGCCACCCCCGGTGTCCCCCGGCTGGCAGCCTGCTGCGGGGCATGGGAACACGGGGTAGGGGGACACTGTGTTATGGTGGGCTTGGGGACATCGGCCGGGGGGGCTTGGGGACATGGTGCCATCGGGGACGCCAGGCTGGGGGGTTTGGGGACACTGGGTGGGGGGACACTGTGACATTTGGGACATGGTGCCATCGGGGACGCCAGGCTGGGGGGTTTGGGGACACTGGGTGGGGGGACACTGTGACATTTGGGACATGGTGCCATTGGGGACACCAGGCTGGGGGGCTTGGGGACACTGTGCTATGGGGGGGTACCCCATTCCCAGTATCCCATTTCCAGTGCTCCCTATTCTCAGTGCCCTCAATCCCCACTCCCAGTCCCCCCAGTTCCCACTCCCAGTGCTCCCAGTCCTCATTCCCAGTATCCCCAGTGCTCCCCATTCTCAGTACCCCCAGTCCGTATTCCCAGTGCTCCCCATTCCCAGTGGTCCCCATTCCCAGTGCCTCTGGTGTCCCATTCCTAGCACTCCCCATTCTCAGTACCCCTGGTCCCTATTCCCAGTGCTCCCAGTCCCCATGCCCAGTGCCCCTAGTGTCCCATCCCCAATCCCCACTCCCAGTCCCCCCAGTCCCCACTCCCAGTGCCCCCAGTGCCCCCCCACGCACACATGGAAGCGATTCATGGGCTGGGTTTCGCTCCCCTTTGAAGGGCCGCGGTGCCCCCGGCCCAGCTGCTGGCGCTTACCGCAGGACGCCTGGGTCCCCGCGCTCCGCGCAGGGGGGGGCCGCGGTTACGGCAGGGTGGGGCTCTGGGGGTGTCCCCCGACCCCGGGGGGACAGGCACCGGGATGGGGATGGGGACATCTCTGGCCATGCCATGGGGACTGTCCTGCTGAGACCCCCCCCAAACTCATGTCATGGGCACTGAGAAACCCCCCCCCCCACACTCCTGCCATGGACTGAGACCCCCCAAACTCATGTGGGGGTGCTGAGACCCCGCCAACTCGTGTCATGGAGACCGAGAGCCCCCCCATATTCATGCCATGGGGGCTGAGACCCCCTCCAACCTATGTCATGGGGGCTGAGTGCCCCCAGACTCATGGCATGGGCACTGAGACCCCCCAAACTCATGTCAGGGGGGCTGACACCCACCAAATTCATGCCATGAGCACTGAGACCCCCCCATACTCATGTCAGGGTGCTGAGACCCCCCCATACTCATGCCATGGGGGCCGAGACCCACCAAATTCATGCCAGGGGGGCCGAGACCCACCGAACTCACGTCATGGGGGCTGAGAACCCCCAAACTCATGTCACGTCCTGAGCCCGGCTGACAGATGGGGGTAAACGAGCCAGGAATGGGGGAAGGAGGGAGGGAAGGAGGTGGGAAGGGGAAAGGGAAGGAGGGAGGGAGGGATGGAGAGAAGGCTGGAGGGAGGGATGGAGGGGAGATGGAGGGAGGGAGGAGGTGAGGGAGAGATGGCGGGAGGGATGGAGGAGTGGAGAGATGGAGGGAAGGAGAGAGGGAGGGAGGGATGGCTGGAGGGGCGGCGGGTGGACGGAGGGAAGCGGAGCCGGAGGACGAGCCCTGGGGAAGGAGCCCCCCCGTCTCCCCCCACCCCCGGGAGCGAACCCAGGCGTCCGGCCGGGGTATAAATACCCGGGTAATTGCGGGGGCCCCGAGTGCGGCCGTGGGGCCCGTGGGCGGCCGAGCCCGGCGCCGCCCTGTAATCAGCCCCCGCCGCCGCCAGCCCTCGCGTCCCCCCCGGCTCCCCTCGGCGGGCGACCGCCAAGCTTTGAAGGGCCCCGGGGGACACGGGGGGGTCCCTGCCACCCCCAAGCTGGGGGAAGGCCCCAAACCCCACTTTGCACCCCCATCCAGGGGACGCAGGCGTTCGGGCGGCTCCCAGCCCCCCCACCCCGGTGAACCAAACTCTCGCGGTCGACGCCGGTGGGAGCCAAACCCCTGTGACCCCCCCAAAACCCCCTGGGGTGCCCCCAGTTCGCCAGCTGAGGAAGAGGAGGGATGGAGAGGCCGTCCCAGTTTGCTCCCAGTTTGTGGGCAGTGGAAGCCCTGGCGAAAGAGGGGGGGGACCGGGGGGGGGACGGTGGTTGCGGCCTTCAGCGGGCGGCCGCGGCGCCGGCGGCTCCGGAGCGGAAAGCCCTGACTCAGGGCTGGGAAAGGGCCCCGCTGGCTCCCAAACGGCCGTGTCGGGGGAAAAAATAGGAAAGGGGGGAAATAAAAAAGAAAAGGGGAAAACAGGAAGAAAAGAGGAGGGAAAAAGAAGAAAAGGGGGGGGGGAGAGGAATAACCCCCCCATAGTGGGGAAACTGAGGCATGGGGGATCCCCAACCCCATCTCCAGGGCCACTCGTGTCCCTGTCCCCAACCCCGCTCCCTTGTGAGTGTCCCTTGTCCTTGTCCCCAGCTCTGCCCCCACACCCTGACCCTCATCCCCATCCCCGGTCCCCCCTGTCCCTGTCCTTGCTCCATCCCACCCCATCCCCATCCCTGGTCCCCCAGCTCCATTCCCAGTACCTCCAGCTCCATCCCTGGTCCCCTCTTGTCCCCATCCCTATCCCATCCCCATCCCTGCTCCCATCCCTATCCCATCCCCACCCTGGGTCCAATCCTGTCCCCATCTCTGCTCCATCCCCATCCCCGGTACCTCTAACTCCATCCCAGGTCCTGTCCTGTCTCCATCCCTGCTCCGTCCCCATCCTGTCCCTGTCCCCATCCGTGTCCCAGACCCTCATCCCTGCTCCATCCCCACCACCCGTTTTGGGGTGCTTTCGCCCCATCTTGCCCCCGCAGACCCCGGCCTGGGGGGGAACAGGGTGACAGGGCCTGGGGTGCCCCCTCCCCGTCCCTCTCTTCCCCCTTTTGCCTTCCCTCCCGCCCAGCACTTTTCCCATTCACTCCCTCCTTCCCCTTCCCCCCCTTTTCCCCTTCCCCTTCCCCCTCCCGGCCCTTTCTCCCCCCTCTCCTTCCTCTGCCTTCCCCTTTTCCCCCCCTCCGGTCCCTGTCCCCCAGCCCCCGGCCTCCCTCCTCCGGCCTTCAGCCCCCCGCCGTCTTCCTCGCTTCACAACTTTTTTCTTTTCTTTTTCTTTTTTCCTTTTCTTTCTTTTTCTTTTCTTTCTCTTTTTACTTTCTTTCCTTCCTTATATCTTTTTCCCCTCTTCCTTTCCCCTCTCCTTCCCCCTTTCTTTTTCCCTTTCCTTTCTTCTCTCTCCCCTCCTTTTCCTCCCAACTTCTTTCCCTCTTTCAATCCCGTTTTCCTTTTGCTCCCACTCTTTCCCCTTTTCCCCCTTCCCCTGTCCTTCCCCTTTCCCACTTCCCTTTCCCCTTCCCCCTGCCCTCCCTTCCCCCGACCCCCCCGGCCCCCCCCGACGAGGGGCGGTTCGGGGCAGGGCTCCCGGCCCCGGTCCCGGCCCGGCCCAGCCCAGCCCCGCCGCAGCGGCACAGCGGGGCGGGCGGCCGCCGCGGTGCTCCCTCCCTCCCGCACCGAGCCCCGCGACACCGGCACCCCGCGACACCGCCACCGGCATCCCCGCCACCGGTACCCAACCCCGGCATCCCCGGACCCGCGGAGCCCCGGAGCGCGGTGAGGAGCCCGGGCAGGGACCCGGGACAGCCCCGACCCCCGGGAGCTCTTGGGGGGGGGGGGGGACGGACACGGACAGGGACCCTTCGGGATGGGGGACCCCCCCCCCCCGGACATGGACCCCTGGGGTACGGGAGCCGCTCCGGGATGGGGGAGACCCCCGGGGTACGGGACCCTCAGGACAGGGAACTGCCGGGATGGGGGAGCCCCCCGCCCCGGGACAAGGACCCCCGAGATCCAGGACCCCGTGGGATGGGGGAGTCCCCCGGGACAAGGACCCCCTCCCCGGGACAGGGACCCTCCAGGGCAGGGGAGTCCCCCGGGATACGGGACCCCCCCAGGATGGGGGATGCCCCTGGGACCCCCCGGGAAAGGAGACCCCCTCGAGTCAGGGAGGGTCCCCTGGGATGTGGGACCCCCCCCCCGGGAAAGGGGGGCCCCCCCCCCCCCCCGCCATGGGACTCGGCCTGGAGAGGACCCAGGCGCCCGGGCGTGGGGCTCGGTGGCTCCGGGGATATTTTCAGCCCCAGGACTTTGTGGCTGTTCCTAGGCAGGATGTCCCCAGCCCCACCCTGTCACCGCTGCCACCGCTGCACCGGCCACCAGGACCCAGCCCGGGGACCCCCGGTGTCCTGCGGCACCGGGGCACCCTGGGGTGCTGAGCCCTGGGTGCTGGCAGGGAGCGGATAGGGCTGCGGTGCCCCGGGACCTGCCGTTGGGGACACGTCTGTCCCCAGGGCCATTGCACCCGGGGGACGGGGACGCATCTGTCCCCAGGGCCATGGCACCCCCAGACCAGCTGATGGGAACACGTCTGTCCCCAAGGAGTCTGGCACCCCTTGGGGACACATCTGTCCCCAAGGCCACGGTGATGGGGCCACATCCATCCCTGGCACAGGGCCACCCTGGGACAGGCAGGTCTCTGGGAGGCCACCGCGGTCCCTGGGAGCCGTGGGGACCAGGAGACGGGGACCCGGTGTCCCCCAGCCCTGAGCGGGGCCCAATCCTCTGCCCCCGCTGTCCCTGTGCCTGCAGGGGACACCCTGGTGTTCCCCACCCCAGCAGAATCTGCACCCCGCCGTCCCCAGGGAGGGGACAGTGACATGGGGACGGTGCCAAGTGCCACCTCCACCCCAAACTGTCCCCTCCTTGGGGATGGTTTCACCGTGCGAGCAGGGGGAGCCAGGGCCCCGGGGCGTCCCGGGCGCCTGGGGACAACGGTGGCACGGTGGTGGGGGAAACTGAGGCAGAGGGGGCA
Organism: Nipponia nippon; assembly: GCF_047370975.1. Lineage (NCBI taxonomy): Eukaryota > Metazoa > Chordata > Aves > Pelecaniformes > Threskiornithidae > Nipponia > Nipponia nippon. Next base: position 2,160,273 of record NW_028262353.1, read on the forward strand.
CCCGCTGGGGACAGTGGCACATCAGGGATAGGGACCAGCGATGGGGACCAGGGACGGGATTTGGGAACCTGGGATTGGGGACAGGGGAGCAGGGCTGGGGTCTGGGGACTTGGGGGATCAGGGACTGGAGTTTGGGGACCAGGGACTGGAGATCAAGGACTGGGAGCTGGGGACGAGGGGACAGGGATTGCGGACCCGAGACTGGGGACCATGAACCAGGCACTGGGGATCAGGGACAAGGAACTGGGAACTGGGGAACCAGGGACCCCCAGAGCAGGGACTGGACCCCAGGGGCTGCTCCAGAGCGGGGGGGACACAGGAGGGGTCGGGGTCCCCGACACAGCAGAGGCCACAAAGCCACCGGCTCTCCCCCGGCCAAGCCCTGCAGCAGCCACTCGTGCACCGAGCTCACGCCGTTCTCAGCCCGCAGCTCCCGGCTCCCCGGGGCGCCTGCCCTGCTCCTAATTTCCCGGCGCAAGCGGAGCTGATTTATGGGAGGTTTACACTATTTTAAGCGTGCCTCCGTTAGACGCTCGCCCTGGTTTTAATTACCTCGGCTCTCGCGGCAGGGCAGCGTTCCCGGGGCACAGGCCTGGCCCTTGTTATCCTTGGAAAACCGGGAGCGCGCTGCGGCCGCGGCCGGGGCCGGCTTAAAAATAGGCGCAATAACCACGGCAAGAGGCGGGGGACCCCCCCCCCCCCAAAAAAAAAAAAAGCTGGAAAAGCCACAAAGTGGGTGAAGGGGAGGGATACGTTTAAAAAACTTCAAATAAAGGGAAAAACTGGGGGTGCTGGGGCGGGGGGCAGCTCGTGACGCCCGGTCTCAGCCGGCGGCAGCTGAAAGCCATGAAGGGCATAAAAGCAGAGGAAGTCACCCGGGGAGGGGGGCGGCCACAGCGTAATTCGATTAAAAGGCCATAAAAGCAGAAGGAGCTGAGATTGGGAGCGGGGGGAGGCCGGGGGGTGGGGGGCCCCCGCCGCCGGCACAACCCTGCTATGAGCCCTCAGAGAAGCCCCTGCGAGGATGCCTCCGCCGTGTGGGTGGAGATGGGGCGTTCTCAGCCTGCGGGGGGGGGGGGAAACTGAGGCACGGAGGGGCAGGGAGCGCCGGGAAGGAGGTGGTGGGTGTCACCATGGGGCCGGGTGTAGCCAGAGCGTGGGTGCTGCGTGCCCCGCGATGCCGGGCACCCTGGGGGGTCACCGGGTGCCCCGAGGCACTGGGTGCCCCATGGTGCTCGACACCCTAATACCGGGTGCTCCGTGCTGCTGGGTGCCCCATTGCACCAGTTACCCCATTGCACCGGGTGCCTCCCAGCGCTGGGCGCCCCATCGCACTGGGCACCTTACAGCACTGGGTGCCCCCCTTTATCTCCTTCCTCCCCAGCACCCTAACACCCATCTCCCTCTTCCCACAGGCTGCCGGGCGCCATGGCCCCGTGCCCCCGCTGACGCCGTCCCCGCCACCTCGGGGTGCTCCCACCTGTCCCTGCCACCGCCGCCATGGGTGACTCCTACACCGCCGCCTTCCCCAGCGCCCCGGGGCTGCTCTCGCCCTCCGCCAGCCCCCAGGCATCGCCCGGCCCCTACGGCCCCGACTACGGCCCCTTCGGCCACCCCTTCCCGGCACCCACCGGCGCCCAGGAAGTGCTGGGTGCCCCCGTGGTGGTGACGGCCAAGGGGCACCCACCAGGCGACTGCCTGCCGGGCGTCTACCCCTCGCTGGAGATGCCGCATCCCTACGGCTCCTGGTACAAGGGCGGCATCGGCGGGGGGCTGCCGGGGGGCTCGGGGCCGGCAGCACCCTCCTGGTGGGACGTGCACCCTAACGGGGGCTGGCTGGGGGGGCCGGCGGGCGCCGAGGGGCTGCAGGGCTCGCTGCAGGGCCAGCCCACCCTCAGCCCCCCGCTTCCCACTTACGGCTCCGATTTTGGGGCTCTCAACCCCCCCCCCTACACCAGTAACCCCGCCGCACCCCCAACCCCTAAAACCACCCCGGGCGAAACCCCTAAGGGACCACGCGGCGGTTCGTTAGGGGGGCGTCCGGCCTGCGATTGCCCAAATTGCCAAGAGCTGGAGCGTTTGGGGGGTCCGGGAGGCTCCCGACGAAAGCCGGTCCATAGCTGCCACATTCCGGGGTGCGGGAAGGTTTACGGCAAAGCCTCCCACCTGAAAGCCCACCTGCGCTGGCACACGGGCGAACGCCCCTTCGTCTGCAACTGGCTTTTCTGCGGCAAACGTTTCACCCGGTCCGACGAGCTGGAACGGCACGTCCGTACCCACACGCGGGAGAAAAAATTCACCTGTCTCCTTTGCAGCAAGCGTTTTACCCGCAGCGATCATCTCAGCAAGCACCAGAAGACCCACGCCGAAGCCGGGCCCCCCAAACCCCCCCCCAGCGGTAGCGGGGAGCAGCCCCCCGCTTCGCCTCGGCAACCTCCGGCTTCGCCCGGGAAAGATGCCGGTAGCCCCGAGGCCAGCAGTTTGTTGGAGATTTGAGCCTTCGTTCCCTCCATCCTCATCCTCCTCTGCGCCGCTGGGGATATTTATTATGGGGTGCTGCCCCCCCCCCCGCCCCCCAAACCCCGCATCCCCTCCCCGGGGCCGGCGGCAGCTCCTCGTTAGCAATTATAATTTATGTCTTAAATTATGGGGGGGCTCTCCGAGCGCTCTGGGGCTCACTGGGGGGGTGTTGAGGTGAGACCCCCCCCCCCGTTTCTCTCCCTCCCCCCCCCCCCCGATCTTCTCGCCCCCAAAACCTCGCCGGCCACCTCACGCCCCCGCACAGAGCTCAGGGACAGGGTTCGCCCCTTCTCCTCCACCTCCGGCCTCGTTAGCACGCCCGGTTCGTTAGGCACTAATGTAACGTACCCCCCCCCCCCTTTTTTTAGCTGGCTGCCCTCCCCCCCCCCCCAAAAGCAATAAAGGGATTGCCAAGGCGTGAAAGCGGAGCCGTGCCCCCTTCTCCTGCGCCAGCCGGGCTGAGGCCGGGCGGCTTCATCACAGGGATGGGCTCTGCCTTCCTCTCACGCTGCTCCTCCGCTGCGGCTCTCAGTGCTCAAAGGGAAACTGAGGCACAGAGGGGAGGTGTCCCCCCTCGGGGTCACCGTGTCCCCCTCTCCAGGGGGTGGCAGGAGCTGAGTGGGGTTGGGGTCAACCTGGCTCTGTCCCCTCCTCCCACATCCCTGGGTCCCTGCGCCTCCATCGCCCCATGCCGCTGGCTCCTCGTGGTCCCAGATCCCCGGGGTCCCCTGGCCCCGTGTCCCCAGGACCCTGTTGCCCTATGTCCCCGTGTCCCCATAGCCCCAGGACCCCGGGTCCCCGTGCTCCCCAGACCTGTTTCCCCCCATTCCCGGGACCCCACGGTCCCACGTCCCCATAGCTCTGTGTCCCCAGGACCCCTGTGTCCCTGCGACACCATACCCTGGTGGCCCCATGTCCCTGCATCCACATGGCACCATGTCCCCAGGGCCCTGTGGTCCCACATCCCCCTGCCCCCGTGTCCCCATAGCCCCCTGTCTCCATGTCCCCCTGGTCCCATGTCCCTCTGTCCCTGTGTCCCAACGTCCCCAGGCTCGGGGGGGACCCCTGCTGCTTTTGGGGCCCCAACAGGACTTTTCCATCCGCACGCGGTGGCGGCGATCACGCCAGCCTCGCCCTGCACACGCGTGTCCCCCGACACCACGTGTCCCCAATCCCAGGGACATCCATGCACAGGAACATACGAACACACGTGTGCACAGGGACACACGAGCACGGCCCCCGCCCAGCTCAGCCAAGCTTTCCCCCGTGCCTCAGTTTCCCCCCCAGCAGCATCGTGGCCAGGGGCCATGTGGCAGCGCGCGGGCACGTGGCGGGGCCACGTGTTCCTGAGGACACCCCGATTTCGGGCGCCGCGGGCTGGCAAGGACCCTGCACCCCCTCCCCCCCAGCCCCCCCCCCCGCTGCCCTGGGCTCCCGCCAGCCCTTTGATGCGCCCAGCCCCGGTTTGGGGCTTTTCTGGGGTTTTTCTGATAAAAAAAACAACCAAAAACCACGGAAAAAGGCAAAGGGAGGCGGAAACGGGCTCCCGTGCCAGCACAGAGCGGGGGAGCGGCTGCCAGCACCCACCGCCCCACGCGGGGACGGGGACAGCAGCGGGTGCCCGTGCCAGCGTGGCGGAGCCCCCGGTGCCACCCCCGGCCACGTGCGCCGAGTCACCGCGGCCACGGCTCCGCAGAGCTGGCCAGGACCCCGGTGTCCCCGGGGATTGGGGGGGACACACGCTGCCCCTCCATGCAGGGGGGGGGAAACTGAGGCACAGCGGCGTCCCCGTGCCAGCGGGGTGGCCAGAGCCCAGTGCCACGACTCGGAGGGTGACAGAGCCGTCCCCAGGATGGCTCCCGGGGGAATTTGGGATGGCGGGTGCCAGTTCTCCTTCCAGCCCCCCAGCTCCGCTCCCACCCCGGACACAGGTTTGCTCTTTTCGGGGTGTCGTTCCCCCCCCCCCCCCCCCAAAACCGCCAGCCCCGCTGCCGCTCGCCGTGGGTGGGCCAATGCCAACGAGATCATCCAGTCGCATCCCCGAGCCAAACCCCGGCCCGGCGGCCACCGAGGGCTCGACCGCCCGGAGCCTCCCAAACCACAGAGCCCAAAATCCATCCAACCCCCCCCCCCCCCCCCCAAACCCCATCAGGGACCTCCCCCCCCTTTGGCAGCACCAGATTTGCCTCCCTCTCTGCCCCAGGGGGGTTTAATTTTGGGGGGGGTTCAGCTCCCGCCGCCACGTCCAAGGGACGCGAAGCCACGAGGCCACGCCAGCCCTGCGGTGGCTCTGATGTCGGCGCCGTCCAAATCGTTGTCTCCTATCAAACCCCGCTCGCTCCGTAACGGGTGAGGAATGCAGGGCCCCCCGCCGCAGCCCCCCCCGCCGCAGCCTTTATTTAATATCCTGAAAAAATTAAAATAACTTTTGCGGCCGCTAAGGAAAACACAGCGATAAATATAATAAAAGCGAGCCGAAAACAGGAGGGGAAGGGAAATCGAGAGCCCAAGAAGAGGAGCTGGGAGCCATCCAAGGCGGGGGGGCTGGGCTGGGGGGGAGCGCAGCACCCACTGTCCTGCGTGGGGGGACGTGGGCACCCACGGGACCTGGGTACGGTGAAAGAGGGGGATGCGGGCACCCGTGGGAGCCGGGTATGGGGTGGGGGGGACGGGACACAGGCACCCGTGGGACCCAGGTACAGGGTGGGGACATGGGCACCCACGGGACCTGGGCATGGGGGGGGGGGGATGTGGACACCCGTGGGAGCTGGGTATGGAGTGAGGGGGACACGGGCACCCGTGGGACCCAGGTACAGGGTGGGGACACAGGCACCCGCGGGACCCAGGTACAAGGCAGGGACACGGACACCCGTGGGAGCTGGGCATGGGGTGGGGGGGACACGGGCACCCACGGGACCCAGGTACAGAGTGGGGACGTGGGCACCCATGGACCCGAGCACCCACGGGACGCAGGTGTGGGGTGGGGAGGACATGGGCACCCACGGGACACGGGGGGACCCAGGCACCGGGGGGGGGGCCGGTAAAGGACGCGGACACCCACGGGGCTGACACGCAGGCAGGTCAAGGTTGCACCCACGGGACCCGTGCACGGGGGGGCACCCACGGAAGCGAGGACCCCCCCTCCCCCACGGGGCCGTGCACGGGAGGGTCGTGGCGTGCCCGGGGACCCCACGGGGGGTGGGGTGGGGGTGGTTGGGTGCAGGACACGGGGGGGCCCGGGGACCCCACGGGGGGGGGGGGGGGTGTCCTAGCCCCGCTCCAGCACCACGCGCCGCTTTCCTGCCCCCGCGGAGGGCGCACTCCCTCTCTTAAAGGGGCAACGCTCCCCCCAAAGGTGACCCCGCCAATTTATCCACCCGCGTTACAGTGGGGGAGCCCCGACTTCACCGAAGCGGGGTTCAGCGCCGAGAGAAGAACGAGGCATGCGGTCACCGCAGCGCTGGGCCCGGGGGGGGGGGGGGGGAGGTGCCGCCTCACCGCTGCCGCCCCCATGGGACCGCGGCCCCTTTAATTCCCCCCCTCCCCGCCGCCGGCAGGGGGCGCGCGAAGGCGGCGGCGGAGGGGATTGGCCCTCGCCGGGACCCGTCCGCGGGAGGCAGGAAAAGGGTGAGGGGCAAAATGGCGGCGGCCGAGGGGGCGGCGGGGCCGGGGGGACCGGGCAAGGGGCCTGCGCACCCCGGGGGCGGAGGATGTGGAGGGGGAACGGGGGGGATCCCCCCGGGGTCACCCCTCGCTCCTCACAGGCTTCGTTGGGCAGGGAGTGACCGGGGCGAGCGGGCTGCGTCTCTCAGCGCCTTCACCCCCGCGGCGGGATGTGCTCCCTAGGGCTCTTCCCGCCCCCGCCGCCCCCCGGGGACATCACCCTCTACGAGTTCAACAACGCCTTGGTCTGCGGCCGCCTCTACGAGCAACTGCCGCTCGCCTTCCAGAGCCAGGTGAGCCCTGCCCGGCTCGGGGTCACCCCTTCCCCCCAGCTGCGACTGGGGCTCCGGCCCCTCCTGCTGGGGCTTGTCCCCCTCAGCCACGAAGGGGAGAGGCTCACACTTAGGGGGTTTCTTCATCCCTTCACCCCATCTTTGTCCTCCTCTTTTTCTCGCATCGCTATTTGCTTTCTGCAACATGGGGGGGGGGGGGGGGCCCTTCCCCAGCTCCCCCCTTCGCTCACCGCGGGCTGTCTGTGCCCGCAGCTGGCCGACCTGCCCGTCCTCAGCCTGCCCAAGGAAACCCTCAAGGCTCACAGCCGGCTGGAGCACAGCACCCGGCCGGCCTTCATCCACCACCGCGAGTCCCTCTGGAAGAGATGCCTCAGCGCCTGGTGAGTGCAAACCTCCCCCCAAAACAGCTGGGCCCGCGGGAGGCAAAGCCAGGAGCTCCCCGTTCACTTCATATCCGCGCTCAAACCCCCTTCCCCGTACCTGTCCTGCAGCCTCTTCGCCCAGGAGCACGGCAGAGGCCTCACTGCCCTGTCAGCGCTCACCCGCAAACAGTGGGAGGGCACAGCCTCCCCCAAGACCTTCATGGTGCTGTGCAACACCCCAATCTGAGCTTACTGGGAGAGTTTGGGGGTCATAATATAGCTGAGAGCTCAGCACAGCTGGGGGCAGGCCCAGCATTCGCTGTGACTGGGGTAAGTGCCTCCAGCTGAGGGGAGAGCTGGTTTGGAGGCTTTCGGGGGGTTTTCAGCAGGTGAGGGGGATTTGGAGAGGATGGGGCTGGGCTTTGCGTGGCCAACGCGCGGGGCGAAGGAGGCTGACCGAGCTTTCCGCCGCAGGCGGGACGTGGGGCTGTGCGGGGTGCTGAAAGAGATCGCCAGCGCCGAGGAGGAGGGTGAGTCTGGGCTGCTCGCGGAGGAGCTGGAGATCTCCGGGCTCTTTCTGCATCTCGCTTCGATCCTTCGGTTCCCTTCATCCCCTTTTCCATCGTGCCCGTCCCTGCCTGTCGCAGCTGCCTGTGTTTCCTCTGCCTGTTGGGCCTCTCGTTGAAGACGACAGAAGCGGCGATGGTTCTTTTCTCTCCGCAGGGCTGCAGTGGGTGAAGACGGGCTCGAGCTACCTGCTGGCCGTGTGCCACTGGCTCTCCTCGCTGCACGGCTCCTTGTTCCCCCACCTCTCGGTGAGTCTTTTCGGGACTTAACCCTCGTGCCTGGACGATGCGGCACGTCCTGCAATGCTGACCCTGCGCCGTGAGGCTGGTTTTGATGGCGGGTGGGTGCTTCCCAGCTGAAAACACGGCAAAATATTCCCCCTGGTGGTGCCCAGTACAAATGCTGTGGGTTTCCTTCACCAAAGGGAGGAGAATGGGCGCTGGAAAGGCATTAGGACAGCAAAGTTCTCCAAAAGGGACCGAAATCGAGGTGGGGGGAGAGGGAAGCGGGGTTTGGATGCTGGGAGGGCCCTGACTCCTGCTGTCGTGTGCGCTGCTGGCTCAGTGTTAACTCTTCTCCCCTGAAGCTAACCAGCGAAGACATGATCGCGGCGTTCTCCCAGGCAGTGGACTGGTGAGTCCCGCGTGTTGCGAAACCCTGCGAGACGGGGTTGCGGAGCTGAGAGAAAGGGGTGGGGGTACAAGGCCAGGATCACCTCATTTTTTACGTGCTCAGCCTCCCCGTTAGACGGGTGTCAGGGCAAATATTTCCCTGTTGCCTCTGGCTGCCGCAGTTTGTGTATGACGACGAGAAGCAAAGCACGCCCTAGCGTGGGGCAAACAGCATTAAACTAGATCAGGGCTTGGAAAATTCCTTCGAATACCCACCCTAGACTGCTTGTTAACCAGCCTCTCGGCAGAGCCCTGCGAATAATTGCCAGGAATGGGGAATTTATCAGAGAAAACGGTCCCATTCAGCAGCGAAAAGGAAGTTTTATTTCACTGGTGACTCTGGGAACGGCTTTTGTTGGCCTTGGGGGGCTGCTGGGTGGTCATGCCCGATGCCCAAGAGCCCATCACGGCTGCCTTGAGCCTGAAACGCCGGTGTGGCAGCTGGCGCGGCTCACCCTGCCCCGTCCCTCCCTTCAGGGCCGGCTGCACCATCCGGGCCTTCGCCTGGCACCCCCACACCAGCAAGTTTGCTGTGGCTCTTCTGGATGACTCCATTCGGGTCTACAACTCCAACAGGTGAGGGCTGGGCTGCTCCTCAGGCACCGCTGGCCACATCCCTGGAGGTGCTGCTCCTCGGGAGGTGCCTCCGCAGACCCCCTGCTCCCCGTTTCGCCCTCTCGCATCCACCTCCAGCACACACCGAGGATTCCCCCGGCGTCTCTGCCCTTGGTGTTCACTCGGGCTTTGCTCTCGCTGGCACTGTCTGTCCCCAAAACTTCTTGCTGCGTAGCAGGAGCTCTGCAAGGACACCTCCGAAAATCTCTGGCCTTATTTAAGCTTTGTTTTTTTCCTTCCCTCCCTGCTCCTGGGGGCAGGTGCAGGCTGTGGCGGCACACGGCCTGGCTGCCATCGCAGGGAGAGCAGTCTCTTGGGCGTCGTTGAGTCTCCTTTCTCCTCCAGGTCTCCCTGCTCCCCCAGGGCGTGTAAAGCCCTCCTCAGGAGAAGACTCTGCCGGCTGGTGCTGCAGCCCTCCCCGCGCCTCCCCGCCGAGGCGTTCTGCCCCAGCTGGGATTTCAAGCCAGCAAGTGCCATCTCCCACCCCGGGGCCGGGCCGTGGGCAGCACAGGGCACGGTGCTAAATCGCACGAGGTGTGCTCTGGCTCGCTGCACGGCGCCGGTGTCACCTGGCTGGGATGTCCTCTGTCCCCCCCCCATGGAAGCAGGTCACAGTGGGGCACATCCCCTCTCCCACTCTACGCTTTTAGGCACCCACCGTGGTCAGAACTGGAGAGAGGACACTGGGAGACGGTCCACAGCCCTCCCTGGGTGGTGTGAGGACTCCGATCCCCCATTTTTCCTCTTGTCACGCTTCCCTCCTCTCCGGCAGCGCCACCATCCCCTCGCTGAAGCATCGCCTGCAGAGGAACGTGGCCGCCATGGCCTGGAAGCCGCTCTGCGCCTCCATCCTCGCCGTCGCCTGCCAGAGCTGCGTCCTGGTGTGGCACCTGGATCCCACCTCCCTCTCCACGAGGTGACAGCCCCGCACGTCTCCCCGGCCCTGCCGTTTGGGTTGGCTTTGGGTTAATGCCGCACAGGTGCCTGTCCTGCCAGGGGACGCAGCGATGGCTTTTGGTGGCACGCGGGCCGGCGCTTTCTGTGATCAACCACGGCAATTTCTCTCTCCTTCCCTCCAGACCGTCGTCCGGCTGCGCTCAGGTGCTGTCCTACCCTGGGCACAGCCCTGTCACCAGCCTGGCGTGGGCTCCCAGCGGGGAGCTGCTGCTCTCGGCGTCACCGGTCGACACGGCCATGCTGGTGAGTAAGGGGTTGTACCTCCCGGGGGGCTGCGTTTGGGACGCCGGAACCGGGAACACACCGCGGGGTCACCAAGGGACGGTTCGGCTGCTGGACTGCTGGGGACAGGCGGCATTTCCTCAGGGGATGGATTAGGCAGCTCCTGAATTTGAACTTGGAGTGTTTAGATCTGAAAGCATCAATCTGTATTCCCCAGTCCACACAAACCCACCCCCAAAGCTGCGCTAACTACCCGGTCAGCGTTCGGGTCCCGGTGTCGTTATCCTCCTCCTTGTCCCCTCCTCCAGGTGTGGGACGTATCCACCGAAAACTGCGTCCAGCTGCAGTGGTTTGGGGGCGGTGGCGTCACTTACTTGGCTTGGTCACCGGATGGCAGCAAGGTCCTGGCGGCCACTCCCTCCGCGGTGTTCAGGTGAGCTCCCCACCTGCGAGATGTTTTATTTCAGCCCTGGTTATCACTTTTGTTTGCTCCAAACCCAAGCAGATCTGGATTCTTTGGGTCCTAACTGCTCCCATTCCTACTGCATCCGATGTGGTGGGGGGAAAACGGGTGGGTAATTGGGTCTGACATCTCGGACTCCTCCTGGAGCAGCAGAATTGGGGCAGATCCCAGGAATTTATCCCGCTCGCTTCGGCTCGTCTCTCTTCCAGAGTGTGGGAGGCTCAGATGTGGACGTGCGAGCGGTGGCCCACCATCAAAGGACGCTGCCAGGTAGGATGGGGACATTTCCCACCCGTGCGGGACAGATGTTGCCTCTAAGGCCCTCGGGGGCACGTACGGTGTTTTAGGAAAAGTCCCCCGTTTCCAGCTGGCTCCAACCCATCCCTGACGCGGCTCTGTGTCCCACAGACAGGGTGCTGGAGCCCTGACGGCAGCCGACTGCTCTTCACCGTGCTGGGCGAGTCCGTCATCTACTCCTTGTCCTTCTCGGAGTACCGGGGTGAGTCTGCCCAAGGCGAAGCTCTCCAAAAGCCAGCGGCTGGTCCCCAAGCGAATCCTCTTGCTTTTGGCTGCGGCCGGGCTTGGCCAGACAGGCTTTTTGTTCATGAGCTGCGTTTCCCAGCCTGCTGGGCGCGAAAGGACAGAGGCGAACCTGGGACACGCAGGGGGAAGGGTCTCTCAGGGGTCTCTCAAAGCACAGAAGCTCTGGGGTCGAGTTTTTTCCCCCCTCACGTTGCCTCTTGCTTGCAGTTACGATCTTACAGTCACGAACGGTTTGCAGGGAAACTTTTACAGGGGGTTAAATGCCCAGCTCGTGGCTTTTTTCCATGGAGGCAGCTGGTCCTGATGTTTGTTGAGGGGAAACCTCCCCCGTCCTCCATCCCAGACACAGGCAGATGCTGCTGGGGTCGCAGCACGTTGCTCCACAGCTGCTCTAAGAAACAAGACATAAATTACGTATCACTTTGGAAATAAAAGCGTGATTTACGGAGTCAGATGACCCACGTAGCAATTCAAGCGGGAGATGAGAAGTGACCAGGCCGTTTGTTTCAGGGGAGATGCAAGGGCAAGTGGGAGGCTCGAAAACAGCTTCTATCGTGGCAGATCTGTCGGAGACCACCTTCGAGACGCTCTACGGGGAGGAGAGGTGGGTCTGGCTGCGCCCGTCGCCCTAACGCGACAGCCGGGAGGCGGAGGGGGTCCGTGCCCCCCGCGGCAGCAGCCCCGCGGCGCTGGGGATGTTGGCTGGGCGGGGGGATCTCACTGCCGCTCACGCCGGTTTCAGGATCGGAGGAGAAGTCCATTCCATGGTGTGGGACCCCACCGGCGAGAGACTGGCGGTGATCATCAGAGGTAAGCGCTGCCTCCGCCCTGCCTGCCCCAGCGCCAGGCTCTGCCTGAAAATCCCCCTGCCGGCAGGCAGAAGGGGTGCAAACCCCGCTGAGGCGAGGAGTCGGGTCGAGAAGGCAGCACCCACCTCCCATCCTCCCTCACCGTGACTCTGCTCCGTATCCTCCGGAGAGGGATGCATCCCGGTTCCCTCCCCGCTTCCAGTTGGATGAATCACCTCTCCCAACCCCCCTGCAAGGTCTCCGTGTTCCCACAGTGCCCACATTGCGCCTGGAGCCTGACTGGGCCTCTTGGCTCCGTTTCTAGGAGCAGCCCTGGGATAATCGAGCCATTCAGGCTCTCCTGGACGGGCCCTGCTCCGAGACAAAGCGGACCTTTGAGGGAGCACCGAAATACAGTGCTGGGGACACTGCTGCCTCCCTGCACGCCACCAGTGGGGAGAGAGTTGAAGCTGCCAGGCCCAAACTCGGTTTTTGGTGGGGAAGAAACCGGGTAGGGGGAAAATGTGAGGGTACCAGGACTCCCCTAGCTGGCACCTTCCTGTCCTCTGCACCTCCAGGCAGGTCCTGCGAGGATCTTGGTGCAGAAACTGCGATAGGATGGAAAATAACCTTCCCATTGGAGAGACGGGGCCCCCACGTCACACCTGAAAGGCTGGGACGTTTCCAAAGGAGTGGCCTCATCTGTTGCCCAAACCCTTCTCGGCCAAACCTACCTCCCCGAGACTTCGGAGCCAGCTTTAAATCACTGAAGGGTCTTTGAAAGCCCCATCCCGGGATCCTGTGCACCTCGGTGCGAGGAAAACGCGGTCCGCAGCCAGCTTCCCCCCACCTCGGTGGCTGCCTGCCCCCGTCTCTGCAGTGCCCAACCGCTCCCCGCAAAAACCTGACCTCCGTGTCCCTGCTGCGGCGGCGAGGGGCCTGTCTGGGCGTCTGCGCTGTCCCTCGCACAAGGGAAAGCCTCACTGCTCCTCGCTCCCTCCTGCAGGGCAAGCCGACGTTCCCGGGAGCCAGACGGTCATCGCTGTGTTTCGTACCCGCAACAGCCCTGTGTTTGAGCTCCTGCCGTGGTGCGTAGCGGCCGGTTTGGGGTTGGTTGAATACCAGCGATCCGCCGGGGCGTGGGGGGAAGAGCAGACCCACGTCGGAGCGGAGAGATGCTGCCATCTTGTGCTCCTGCTTCGCGCGGTGTCGCCGTTTTACCCCAGAACCAGTTGCGTTTTGGCCGCATCGTCCATTATCCACCTCAAAACCCTTTGCTTTGGGTCGTCCTTGCCCGGTGCATCCCGGCAGGGCCCAAACATCTCCGCTTAACCGCAAGCTACGCTGAAAGCGCTGTGTTTTGCCGGTGTGACCAAGTGCTGCCGCGCGGTCGTGCTGTAACCGTGGTTTTTCCTTTCCCCCGCAGTGGTTTCCTGCGAGGGGAGCGTGGCGCCCAGCCCCAGCTCATTGCCTTCCACCCCTGCTTCAAGAAGGGCGCCCTCCTGACCGTGGTGAGTGCGGTCCCCGGTTTCGGCAGCAGTTCTTGGGGCTCCCTTGGGGACATCGATCCGGTGGCTGAGCAAGGAGGGGTGGAAAAACCTCCCCGCAGAGAGGAGAGGGTGGGGAAGGTGTCCTTGCTGGGAGGAGGAGAGGGTGACGCTTGGATTGTCATCCCCTGCCGTGTCCTGTGCTCATCTGCCTCCTCACATCCTCTTCCTCCTCCAGTGCTGGTCCACGGGGAAGATCAGCCACGTCCCCTTCTTCTTCGTCAGTGCCCACGTCCCCCGTGCCAGCCCCAGCCGCAGCCCCGTCATGGCCAGCGCCAGCGTGCGGGAGCAGCCCCTCTTCTCGGAGCTGTGACAACACCTGGATCCTCAACAGCATCTTCCTGAAGAGCCAGCGCCAGGACGCTTCCTCCACAGCCTCCATCGTCTTCCTCCTGGGACGCACAGCGTGGCCTCAGGTGCCTTTAATTCCTCCTCGGGGTCTCGGCTTGCGGGGCTGGTGCTGTACAGATTAAAGCTGGGGTTCCAGTGCTGCTTTTTGATGTCAAAAATAGCTCGGGATGAACCTGCAGGAGAACATCCGTTCCCTGTGCCTTAATTAAAATGGATTTAAGGCACCTACCGCAATGGTGGGTGTGAGCCCTCCGCAGCCCGTGGGCCCTGGGGGCTTTGTTTTGGGGTCAAAGAGCTGCCCCAAGGGGGGGAGGTGAGGGCACAGGGGGCCGAGGGGTCCTTGGCCATGAGTGCAGCCTCTGGGCTTTGCCCCGAGGGTGGGAAGAACAACCCAAAGTGAACCAAAAACTCTGTGGATTCATAAAACCCAAAATTTGGCCCATTTGGGGCTGCAGCTGGGCGGCGAACGGTGCTGGAGGCCCTGCCCCAGCCTGAGCCCTGGCCCCGGGCGCTCGTGCCGGCCTGCGTGAGCCCAGCCAGCACCGAAGTGGTCACAGGGAGCAGATGGGCCACCCCCCTGCCCAGAGCAGGGATTAACGGGGGGTCGGGGGAGGCAGCGTGGTTAAACCCCGGGATTACACGTGGTTAATTCCCGGGATTAGGCTGTAATTGCTCTGCTAAAGCCCGGGGTGCAGAGATGATGGGGAGAGCACAGGGGCCCCGCTCACCCCCACGTCCTCGGCTCCACAAACACCTCCGAGACCCCCAAAATCCTCCTCCAAGACCCCCAAATTCCTCCCCATAGGCAGGCCCTGGCACGGGGCAGGGAAAAACCCACGCAGGGGCAAGGAGGGGAGCAGCCGGCCCCTCAGCGGGGCTGTGTGGGGAGCGGGGCTGAGCCCGGAGGGGGCCGGTACGAGGACACGGGGTGAAAACAACGGGTACGAACCCAGTCCAGCCGCTGGGGCTGCTTCATCCCCTCGGGGCTCCCTGGTCTGGCGATGGCTGGCGCCCACGGTGCCTCAGAGGACTGTGCTGAGTGTCTCTTCCTCGCCCTCCTCCTCCTCCTCGGGGCTGGGTGGTTCGCAGGGCAGTGCCCGCAGGTACTCGAGGTGCAACCGGGTCTCGGCTCGGCTCCTCCGGACGTATCGGCCCACGTAGATGAGGACGGCGCCGAGCCACCCGCCCATGGCCGCCAGCACCGCCGCGTCCGGCGCCCGTGGCCGCCCGCTCCCTGCCAGGGTCTCGTTGCGGCTGCTGGTGGGGGGCAGCCCCGGAGGGGCCCCTCCCGGGCACCGGCAGCCCCAGGGGCAGCCAGGCAGCGCCAGCAGGAGCAGCCAGGCCGCCCGCATCGCCCTGCGACGGGAGGCTGGAAGCAAGGGGGGGGCTCTGCGTCCCCCGCTTCATGCTGCTGGACGCGCGGTTTCGTGGCGGGGGGGCGGCGGGATGCCTGGGTTCCCCTCCCAGCACGGGGAGGGGCCGTTCCTGCACCCCAATTCACAGCCCCTGCAACTATGCGCAGTCCTGTCGTCCCCCCCCCGCACCCCAAGGACCCCCCCATCCCCTCCACCAGCCCCCCCCACTGCCTGAGCAGCAAACGCACTGGGAACACGCTGGTTTTTACTGGTGTTGGGAACCCATTGGCAGCAGGAATGGGGACAATCTTCAGAGAAATGGATCCAAAAAGTCTCTTGGTTTGGGCTGTGACTGGGTTTGCACCAGTTCAACACGGGGACTGGGAGCAGTTGACGCCCCCCCCAGCCGGATCCCATTACGTGGGCCGAGCGGGGACGGTCTCAGCCACCCCCAGCAGCGGTCCCTGGAGCCCACCACGCTGGGCAAGGGGTCCCTTTTGGGGTGACCGCGACGGGAGGGGGCTCATCCGCTCTGCGTTCCCTCCCCGTGCCGCTGCGCCAGCGTCCGCCGGGCCATCTCCAAAGCCCCCTCCCGCGTGCGGTTGCCGCCGATGAAGCCGCTGGCGTGGACGAAGACGCAGCCGGGGATGCCGGCGAGCTGGGACAGCGCCTCGTCCCGGACGCCTCGCCAGGGCTCGGGGAGAGGGAGGCTGCAGAGGGGAGAGGGAGACGGTGGGTGAAAACCCGTCCCCAGGGCGGGGGATGCTGCCGGGGCGGGGGGGGACGCGGCACGGGGACGGGTCTCACCGGCTCTGGAAGGTGTGCGGCCCCGCTGGGACGCTCTGCACCCGCCACTGCCCGCCGCGGTCGGGGAAAAGCACCAGCTGGAGGGGGTCGGGCAGCGCCAGCTCCTGCTCCAGGCTGAAGACGTGCTCCTTCCAGGGGCAGCCGCCCTGCGGGAGCTCCAGCACCGCCCCGCTTGCGTCCACCTGGGTGGGGGGGACGCGCTGGGGATGCGGGGGTCCTGCCTGTGCGGCCCCCGAACGGCCCCGTGCCTCAGTTTCCCCCCGCCATCCACGTGTGTCCGCCGCCGGGCGCTCTGCGGAGCCGGCACGGGGAGCTCTGGGGGTGCGGGAGCGTGCGGGGGAATATTGGGGTGCACGAGGGGGGTCCAGGGGAGCGCGGGGGGGTGCAGCCAGGTCACGTGCAGGGATATGGGGCGTGGGGTACGTGGCCGCGCGTGAGGATACGGGTGTGTGCAGCTATACGTAGGTATATAGGGGACAGGAGGGGGTGCACGGCCACACGTAGGGGTACAGGGGAGCAGAGGGGGGAGCATGGCTGTGCATAGGGGTATAGGGGTACAGGAGGGGATGTACGGCCGTATGTAAGGATATAGGGGTACAGGAGGGGATGTACGGCCGTATGTAAGGATATAGGGGTACAGGAGGGGATGTACGGCCGTATGTAAGGATATAGGCGCACAGGAGGGGATGTACGGCCGTATGTAAGGATATAGGGGTACAGGAGGGGATGTACGGCCGTATGTAAGGATATAGGCGCACAGGAGGGGATGTACGGCCGTATGTAAGGATATAGGCGCACAGGAGGGGATGTACGGCCGTATGTAAGGATATAGGCGCACAGGAGGGGATGTACGGCCATATGTAAGGATATAGGGGTACAGGCGGGGGTACATGGCCATGCACAGGTGTATGGGGAACAGGAGGGGGTGTATGGCCGTGTGTAGGGGTGCAGGAGGGGGCGCGTGGCTGTGTGTAGGGGTGCAGGAGGGGGTGTATGGCTGTGTGTAGGGGTGCAGGGGGTTGCGTGACCGTGTGTAGGGGTGTGGGGTGCAAGGGGCGCCCGCGGCCATGCAGGGAGGTTTGTACCGAGGGGACCTGGCCTCTCCTCACCCCACGCCCCTCCCCAAACTTCCAGGCCCCCCCAGACCCGGCATGGTGGGTACCTCAAAGCGTCGCCGGATGGCCTCCTCCACCAGCGCCCGCGCGGGCAGCCAGGCACGGTGGTAGTAGTCGAGCCGGTCCATGAACTCGCCCCCGACCAGCTCCATCGCCCGCTTGAACCCCGCCTGGGGACGGGGAAGAGGGTCAGCGGTGGCCCCAAGCGGGGTGGCCCTGTGCTGCGCCCCCCCCCACGTCCCCCGTCCCCACCTCGGTGTCCTGGTCGGGGTCGTTCCAGCGAGGGTTCAGGTGGCCCACGCGGGCACTGAGGGTGGTGGTGAGGGCGTAGCGGGGCTCCCCCTCCGCCTGCGCGATGCCGTTGTCGATGGCATCGATCTCCTCCACGAAGTTCTCGTACAGCTAGGGACAGAGCAGGGGACGTTGGGGGTCAGCCCGGCTGGGAGCCCAGCTGCGCACCAGAAGCTGGAACAAACTGGTCCCTTCTTTTATGGGGTCCCCCTCCCCAGAGCGCTCTTTTATGAGGTGACCCCCAACAAGGAGAAGCCCTGGGGAAAGTTGTGCGGCACCGGCGGGGTTAGAACCCTCACCGAGACCCTCCCAGGTCCCCCAGTACCTTATCGTAGAGCGCTGTCACGACGGGGCCGTCCTCTGGCTGCCCCAGGAGCCCGGCGAGGATCTGGGAGCCGAAGTGGCAGTAGACCAACCCGGCGCTGCTCAGCTTCGTGGTCCAGGGCTTGTCGGGCCGGAGGCTCCGCATGGATTGCATGAAGGACCTGCGGGGCCGTGGGGTCAGCGCTGAGGGACCCCGATGTCTGGGGGACCCCGGTGCCCAGCGTGGGGGGGCCTCACCTCTGGTGATGGTCATAGCGGTGTCGCTCGGGGTCATATTCACCCCCTACATCCACCACCACGTCGCACTGGGCCAGGCGCTGGGGGTCCCGGGTGCGCACCACCTCCGCGTCCTGCCGGGGGGCGGAGTGAGGCTGGGGAGCCCAGGGTGGTCCCCAGGAGCGAGCGGGGACCCCCAAGAGCTGCCCCTGCTGAGACCAGGGACCCTGAGGGGGGACTGAGAACTCAAGGCTGATCCCCAGGTGGGACTGGGGACCCGAAGGGTGGCCCCCAGGTGCAAGTAGGGACGCCAAAGAAGGACTGGGCATCTAAGGGTGGCCCCTGGGTGGGACTAGGGACCCTCAAGTGGGTCTGGGGACCCAAAGGGTGGCCCCCAGGTGCAAAAAGGAACCCCAAAGAGGGGCTGGGGACCTAAGGGTGCTGCTGGGTGGGACCAGGGGCCCCCAAGTGGGACTGGGGACCCAAAACGTTGTCCCCAGGTGCAACTATGGACCCTGAGGGGCGACTGGGGACCTAAGGGTGGCCCCTAGGACCCTCAAGTGGGTCTGGGGACCTGAAGGGTGGCCCCCAGGTGCGACCAGGGACCCCAAGGAGGGACTGAGGACCTGAAGGGTGGCTCCTAGGGACTCTGAGGGGCAACTAGGGACCTCAGGGTGGCCCCTGGATGTGACCAGAGACCCCCAAATGGGTCTGGGGACCCGAAGGGTGGCCCCCAGGTGTGACTAGGGACCCCAAGGAGGGACTGGGGACCGAAGGGTGGCCCCTGGGTGGGACCAGGGACCTCCAAGTGGGACTGGGGACCCAAGGGTGGCCCCCAGGGGCGACCGGGAGCCCCGAGACATGCCACCAGGTAACGGGGGACCCCGAGGGGGGACTGGGAGTCTAAGGGCGGCCCCGAGGAGGGAGTGGGACTCGAGGGCGGGCAGGGGTCGGGGTGTTGCACGGTGTCCCGGGAGGGAGCCGGCCCGGCTGCAAGGGGGGCCCGAGCAGGCCGCAGCCCCGGTCCCGCCGCACGGCGCCCCGCGGCCGTACCCGGTAGCGGGGCAGGAGGCGCAGCAGGTAGCACGCCAGCACCTCGTCGCAGTGGAAGGTGCCGTCGTGGGTGCCGATGCGCAGGGCGGGCTCGGGCCGCGGCCGTTTGGGCCCGGGCCCGGCCCCGGTGCCGGCGGCGGCGGCGGCGGCGGCCATGAGGCGGCGGGCGCTGCGCATCCCAGGGCGCGTGCGCGGCCACGCCCCCCCCCCCGGCGCGTCGGGACGGCGCGTGCGCCAGCGGCCCCCGCGCGCGGGAGTGGCGGAATGGGAGGGGGTCGTGGTGTGGTTTGGGTTGGAAAAGGCCTAAATCGGGTCCCTGAGCACCACATCCCCGTTTTCTGAACGCTCCCGGGGTGGGGGCGCAGCCCTGCCCTGCGCAGCCCCCTCCTGCGCTCGTCGCCCCTTTCACTGAGGCGATTTCTCCCCGTACCCAACCCAAACCTGCCCTGGCGCAGCTCCAGGCCCTTCCCTCTCGTCCCAGCGCTTGTTCCTGGGGAGAGGAGCCCGACCCCGCCTGGCTCCGGCCTCCTTTCGGGTGTTGGGGGAGCGATGAGGGCTCCCCTCAGCCTCCTCCTCTCCAGGCCGAGCACCCCCAGCTCCCCCAGCCGCCCCTCACCACCCTCGGGCTCCAGCCCCTGCCCCAGCCTCGCTGCCCTGCCCTGGCCACGCTCCAGCCCCTCCGTGTCCTTCTTGTGGCCGGGGGCCCAGCACCGAGCGCGGGATTCGAGGGGCGGCCTCGCCAGTGCCCAGCACAGGGGGACGATCCCTGCCCTGCTCCTGCTGGCCACACTGGTCCTGATACAAGCCAGGATGCCGCTGGCCCTCTTGGCCACCCGGGCACCCTGCCGGCTCCCACCCACCCGCTCTCCACCACCCCCCCGGGGCCGTTTCTGTTTCACCGCCGCTCTTCCCCGCGCCTGCGGCGCTGCCTGGGGTTGTTGTGCCCCGAGCGCAGGACCCGGCCCTGAGCCTTGTTAAACCCGGGCCCAGCGACCCGGGGTGCCCGGATCCCCTTTATCGTTGGTAACGATATTAAACAACTGTTTAATACACACCTTCCCTGTTTAATAAAGTTTAATGGACAGACAGACGCAGTCCTGCACAGCCCACACAGGGACAGATGGACACACAGCCCCCCGCCAAAACCAGCCCAGGCGCTGTTCCCAAGGAAGAGTTCATTTTAATTTATTTTATTTACCCGGCAGCGAGTTGGGTCCCCTCAGGGAAGGAGCCCAGGAGCCTCCCTGCTCCCGGACCCCCCACGCCGGGGATCGCCCCCCTGGGCACTGAGGGGGGACAGCGGCACCGAGCAGCCTCCGGCACCCGGTTCCAGCAGGGCTCCGGCCACCCCAAAGTGCCAAAGCTGAGCTGGGACCGCGGTCGTTACCCACGCTGCCATCACGGGCTGCGGGGGGCCCTGCCCGAGAGCCACAGCAAAGGGGTTCAGCTCTGAGAGAGCGGAGGAGTCACCCCGAGATATCCCGGCTCCCCCAAAGCCCGGCAGTAGTGTTGGGAACACAAATTACAGCTCCTCCGGCTGTTTCCTTTGAGGGCCGAGGACAAATTCCCCCTCTCGGGGCTGACACAGATGGCTTTGGCTTCGTCCCAGCCTGGCAGCAGCTCACGGGAGTGCTTTTAGCTGGTCACGCGTGGGGGGACGCAGCCCACGGCGTTTTCTGGCAGGGATTCGGGGGGTGCAATTCAACTGGCGTCTCCCTTTTTGACACGAGCGGGGTGAGCGTTGCAGATTTTAAGAGGGGAGCAGAGAACGGCCGTGAGTCTGTCTCCCCACACAAAACCACCCCAGTGCTTCTCCTTCCAAGCAGCCTGATTTTTTGGGTCAAGCAGTGATTGGAGGCAGCTCAGCCTCAAAATATCCATAAAGGGATAAGTCAGCTCTCGTAGACAGCAGGGAAGCGGAAAAGCTGCTCACGGAGCGGGGGGAAACCACACGGATCTGGGTCTGTCACTGCTCCGCAGCGAGCAAACCTCGGCCGCCGTGGATGAGAAGACAAAGCAGGACCTCCAGTAGTGTGAAACCAAACCATCTATGTACAAAACTCCTGCCCAGGGTCACGTCCCTCCGCTCGCCGCCTCGGGGAAGCCAGGCTGACTTATCCCTTTACTGGTGGGTGCTCAACCCCACGGTCCGAGTCAGGATATCTCGTTGCCGAAGACCTCGAGCACCAGCGGCGTGAGCTGCATGCTGTGCTCAGGCTGGAAGGAGAGGCAGCGGTACTGCTTGGAGTGCTCCTCGTTCAGGCTCCGGAGGTCTGCCAGCTTCTGGATCATCTTGGCGTAGAGCAGGCGGCTGCCGGGAGGAGGGTGCCTGCAGCGGATGTAGGTCTGGAGGATCTCCGAGAGGCGATCCTGGAGGGATTCTACCAGCGAGGTGTCCTGCACGCCTGGGCGATCTAGGAAACACCAGGGATGCAGGGTGATTCCCGTCCCTTTTCCCAGTCAGCCGTGATGGAGAGGCAGGGAAAGGTGATGTTTTTGGGGAGGTTAGCGACCTTGGGGGATGAGTGTCCTCCTACCTGGGGACAGGATGCAGATGGCCATGAGGAGCACGTGCTCTTCTTCGTGAAGGTTCAGCTTCTTCAAGCCAACCTGGAATTTCACGAGCGGCTCGAGCAGGTCCATGCTGTGGCCAGCTGGGAAGAGAAAAGGACTTGGAGCACAGCCTGCTCTGGAACAAGATCTCCCCCAGCCAAGGGATGAGCGTGGAGCTCAGCAGCTCCTCTTTCAGCGCAGCAGAGAGCTGGGACAGTGGAAGATGACTTTTGAACAGCTTAAAACACATTGGTTTTAATTGTACTTTTCTCCCCAGCAGTTCCTCTAAAGCAGGAGATGATGGAGCAGATTTTGCTTTTGAAATCTATAAAGACAATTAACCTACAGACATTTTGCCTCCTTATCGTCACTTCCACGCTGCCCCGTGTCCTGCACGGGCACCACAAACCCCACCTGGTGTGCCCAGAGCCCTCTCTGCAAGCCGATCTCTTTCCTGCGTTCAGTGGGCGCCAGCTGCCCTGTGCCTGGTCCCAACACGCCGCTCGCTCTGGTTCTGCTGGGATCTCTGCCCTTGCACCAAGGATCTCGGCATCCCTACGTTACTCTACAGCTCTTCCAAATGCATTTGAGAGATTTAAGGCCCATATATTTAATCTGCACCCCCTGTTCTCCGTGCTGGTCCCCAAATCCTAAAGTGGGGGAGGTTTAGGGCAGGATTCACCACCTTTCCTAGCAGAAAGGCTTCCTGGCTGCAGAGCAGTGGCTGTGGGAAGGCACAGCGGCTTTCCAGCCCTCACGGCAGCTCGGAGCAAAGGGAACTCAACCCCCGTTGCAGGGCAGAGGGGGGCTGGAAACAGCTCTGAGCTGCAGCCACGTTTTGCTTTTCTTCAGGAGTTAATGGCTCTTTCCAGCCATCTGGTCCGGCTGCAGGATGCACGCGTGTCACAACGTGGGGTTTGGGAGATAAACAGAGCATGGCTGACGCCGGGACGGGGGTCTCAGCCCAGCTGTGGCACTGCCGAGCTGCTGGGGCTGCCGTCTTCCGCAGCCGTGCAGCCTGCCAACACCTCCCTGCTTCCAGACTACCCAGGATGGGATTTTTGCATCTGAATTTAAGGCTGGGATGACATTTCTTAGCCCACAGCAAGCAGGAGAGTGCCTGGCAGCCTTTACCTTGGGTGACATCGCTGATCCTGTACTTGAAGTCATTGCTGCCGCAGGTCCACGTCATGTCCTCGAGGGTGAAGGACTGGTTCGAGCGCAGCATGATCACCTCAATGGCGCTGGATTTCAGCAGGGCGATCTGATCCTCTGCTGCCAGGTTCCTGGGCAGGGGGAAGAGGGCGAGGTGAGACCTGTCTGGCGAGCAAAGGAACAGCCCACACCACCCACGCACCAGGTTCTCCATCGGAAACCCGGTCCCTTTTCTGGGGGCATCCCAGCTTCTCCCTCACCCCAGATTTCTAGGTAATTAAGCAGCAGGTATTTCCGCAGCTCCATTTACACCACCCAGCACCCTGGGCACCAGCCTGGAGTTAAACAGGACCTGAGGTCCTTCACAAACCAGGATGGGACCACTCCCATGGTCTCGAGCATCTTTCTTAGGAGCTCCAGCATTTTGCTGACAGAATCTGTGTGAATCAGGGTGAAATAGGAGAGGAGTAACCCCAGGAAGGAGGAGAGGCAGAAAAACATGAAAGTAGGAACAGACCTGGGAAGGGAACAGAGCCTGAGGGACAGCTGTGAAGATGAAACAGAGAAAAATGACCGGGCTGTGAAGGGTAGGAGGAGATTCCCGAGAGTGGAGAACCGCCACAGACGTCGGATCTGGGAGCAAACGTCTCACCTGAATCCCGGGATCATTTTGGCAAAGCCGATCACCTTCTGTATGCTGTAGCTGACCAGGTCGGCCAAGTGCGGAAGCATGGAGAGGTGGGAGAAGTCGATGTTCACGGAGGAGCTCTCGTCATTCTCCTCGGAGAGGACCAGGTTTGAAAACATCTGGGGCTCCACAGACTCTGGAGAGAGGGAGATGGTCAGAGGGTACCTCGGTTATAGGCAAGACATTATGGGTGAGGAGAGCGACGCCAGCCCGCAGCGGGAATGGCACCCGTCCTGCCAGGAGGGCTCTGCATTGCGTTTAGACAGCAGCACGTGAGGAACGGGGTTGGGAGAGCAGTCGTTCGCTGGTCGCCAACAGCATTGAGATTTTTCCACTGGGGCTTTTAACTCCTCTCCTGTGCTGCGATCAAGTCTAACCGCAGCCAGAGCAGCGACGATGCAGCCCAGTGCTGACGGTCACGCTCCTCTTGGCCATCCTGGAGGGCTCAGACACACAGAGGTCCGCAGGGCCACGATCCAGCCAAGCACTTAATGCTTTTTGCGCACAAAAAGCCTTTGCAACGCCCCCAGGGGGGTCTTACAGTTAAAATAAGCTCCCCAGAAGAGGTAAAACAAGGGTCTGAATGGCCAGACTTAGGTAAAGCTGCTGCAATTCTACCCCCGTTGCATACGGAGAGGTGAGCGCGGTACCTGGAAACGTGCCAAAGGCATCGGAGCCAAAGAGGTCGGTGGAGTCCTCCGATGACAAGTCCTGGTTGAGAATGGAGGGGGACCTTGCTGCCCCCCTGTTGCTGGGGTTGCTTCTCACAGGGGGCTGGAAGAGAGAGCAGGACGTGAGGAACGGGGCTGGGAGAGCAATTTGATGGCAGGCGTTTGCCTGCTGCCAACAGCATCAAGGTTCTTGCGCTGGGATTTTTAACTCCTCTCTAGTGAGAGGTCATGGGATGAAACGGGTTTGGTGCATCCGGGCAGGAACCGCTTGATCCTGCGCATGGGAATCGGGGCTGGCGTGCCCTGGACGTACCCGAAACTTGGTGAAGTCGGCATACGTGGGGTCGTAGGTCTTGCGATGAGCCTCGAGGAGGATGTCGATGACTTTCTGCTGCTCCTCCGAGAGTTTGGGCTTCAGGCTCTCCTTGAGCGCTTCTTCCTCCTTGCGCTTCAGTATCATCTCGCGCTTCCTCTGAACCTCCTCATCCGTCAGGATGACTGCGGGGACAGGGAAAGCATCAGAAACAGGCACAGGGAAACAGGGAGCAAAGCAACCCCGGGCCACTGCAGCCAGCATCCCCATCACCTTGCTAATCAATTATTAAACCTGCATCAACCCCATCCTGCTCCTGTCCTCGACTGCCGGGTCACGGCTTCCCGCTACAAGACCAGGACAGTTTAAAGCCCATTTGGGTGCTTTTAGGCAAGGACCGGGTGCAATAAGGTCACGTCAGCGCTGCCACACGTCTGCTCTGCAACCTTGCTGTTTGCTCTGTGTTTTCAGGTGAAAGAAATCCTGATCCTGCAAGAGGCAGGCCAGCGGGTTCGTCTCGCTCCAGCACGGCTCCTGTGCCGCTGTCAGCGCCCGACAACAGAGGGAGCCCAATGCGGCACCGCTCAGCCTCCGCGGCCGGCTACCAAGCTGCAGCAGCGATAGTCGGGGCATCCAGCAACACTTCTGCAGCATCACAAGTATTTTTAAGCTAAGGGGACGTATAAACATACCCCCACTCCCAGGGTTGGGTATTTATGGTTTCTATTGTGGGTGCCAGCCTTCGGCAGCAGCCAAGGGTTGGATTCAAAGGCGATACGCAAGGCTTCGCCCATTTATTTAGGGAAGGGAAGCATCCACAGGCAATTTGGGCTCAAATCTGACCTTTATAAAAAGAGCTTAGAGACCTGAAGAGCCTCACAGGGTTGACAGAGCAGAAAAGCAACAGGGAGCTTCAACGATCTCGTGGGGTATCAACCCCCCGCCCTCGTAACAGAGTCACACGTTCACAAAAGCTCGTTAATACACACGAACCAGCGGGTCCTAAAAATAGCAAAGCCCGTTCCTCAAGATGTTATTAGCCCTTTAACCAGTCATTAAAAAAAAAACCCCAAGCATGTTATCTGATGACAAGCGGCTTTCTGCCTGCCTGGGGTTGACCGAGAGATTTGATGCTGGGCGAGTCGAGGTGGAATTTGGGACGAGAGGTTGGCGAAGGGCAGCAGGAGCCACAGTCACAGGGCTCGAGGCAAGGAGCTGTTTGCAGTCCCTGCTCCCCTCTGCCACCTTTAGCCGACAGCATTTTTCCAATACGTTTTCAAACTTGCACAATCTCAGAGGGGACTTGGAAGATCTCGGAGGCACGGGAACGACTGGCTCGGGCCAAAAGATCGTTCCCACGATTGGCAGGTTACGGACGGCTCCGTGGGGGACAGCATGGCTGCTTGGGGAGAAAAATCAGGATTTTGCCATCTCCCGTCCCGGTTTTTATTACAAAAGCATCGGATCCATCTGGGTGCTGCATGCAAGAAGGGAAAGTGTTCATAGATGAGGCAGCATCTGTGGGGAAAGAGCCACGCGGGGCTGGGAATGAGGACAGGGCAAAGAGCTGAGCACTTGGGCTGTGGCCGTGGTGTTCAAAGCCTTTGCCAGCATGGTCTGTCCCAAGCGTCGGGGCTTCAGAAGGGATTAGTGCAGGTGTCTACACCAAGCAAATCTCAGACCCTGCAAGTGAATCGATCCGAAATTTGGAAGCATCCACAGAGTGGATTGGAAAGAAAAGGATGTTTCTGTGCTGGGGCAGGACTGCAAGGGAAACCTCCTCGGGATTTCCCAGCCAGCTTTAGGAAATCCAGCCCTCAAACAGGTTTGAAGCGGTGAGGCAGCAGCATTTCTCACTCTGGTAGGAGACGAAAAGCAAAAGCATTTCCCAAAGCATCACTTAGCAGGGGAACAAACGCTGGCAAGGTTCGTGCTCCCCCGTACGATCCCCTAAGGCAGCCAGCTCTCCCTGGATGTCCCAGGGCTGCCGGCTGCACCGAGGCTCGGCAGAGCACGTGGGCTGCACGTGGCTGCGAATCCATTGCCAAACTGCCAGCGATGCTGACGGAAACCAGCCGTGGCTCTGCCTGGCAGCAGGTCCTGGGTTTGGCGTTTAATGCTCTGACAGGACTTGCTGGAGCCCATAGGAGACTAAATCCCAAAGGAAGCCCTGCAGGCGTTTAAAAAAAAAAAAATCCAATAAAGGGGAGTTGCAATTCTCTTCCAGCTGTGAACGCCCGTGCCGTGACACAGCGGTACTCGTGCAAGCCAAGACATAGCCCAGCATTGGCACTGTGGATTGAGAATCGCCCCCGGCGTTTCTGGTGAAACCGTTCCCGGTGACGCCAGGGAGCAGCAAACCTGAAACGTGTTTTGCTCGGCCGTGCCGGAGGAATGGCTTTTCGGTAGGACCGGTGGTAACGTGGACGAGGGATGTCAGCGCAGTGACTTGCCTGCTTTACAAAGTCCTGGGGAAAAGGATTCGACTCATTTACTTTGCAGGCGCAGAAGGATGGATGTTGCCCACCACGTCCCTGCCTGCCTCGAGGCAGGAATACGGGATTGGGAAGCAGCTCGACACTTGCAGCTTCCACTCAAGATCCTGGCTCACTCCCCAGATCCGATCTCCCGAATGTTTTGCTGGAGACATCCAGCCACAGACTCCTGGCATGACCAGCGACGTGGCTGAGTGTTTGTGGGCTGCCCTGACCCCAAGTCCATGCAGAAGCTGAGATAACATCTGCCCATCGCTTCCAGACAGACGCTGGCCTCTTTGCGAGGCACCACAAGGGCAGCAGGGGAAGCCACGGCCGACACCGAGGGTAGCACATGAAGATACAGCCCGCTGGGCAAGGATACAACCCTGCAACCCCAGCCAAAACCCGGGGCTCGGGAGTGCTGGAGGATGATGCGGAGCAGGACAGACAGACTCGCTCTGTCAGGCGAGGAAAGAGCAGCCAAATATAAAGAAAATGAAAGTTTAGGAAACTTCAGGCATGAAATGTGTTCACTGGGTGTCTCTTGAGCATTTCACTGAAGGTTGAATGGTGGGTGCTTCTGCCTGCCCCAGCTGGAGCCGGGGACACTGTCCAGCCCGGGGGTGCAAAAAGCCCCGTGGTTGTTCCCCCGCCCTGGGACAGCCTGCCTGGCACGGCCGTCATGGTGGGGTGGCGTTTGGGTCTCGCTGGGACAGTGGTGGCGGTCAGAAGCCGAGCTGGTGTCCCCTGGTTGGCAAGACGGCTGCAGAAACACCCCTCACAGCAGCAGCTTTGGGGTGATTCACGGCTAGATGAGGGTCAAGAAGCAAAAGAAGCAGTTTAATACACTGTAGGAACAAGGCATTGAGGAATTGAGATCGGGAATCTGCCCCGAGCTGCCTGCAGGGCATTGCAGCCTCCCTGAACTGCCAAGGATGCCCAGGATCGCTCTGGACCAGTTCACACAGTAAATATGCAGGATGCGGCCTTCCCAGAGGCGCCTGCCGTGCACCCTTTAAAGCTGGGGAGCAAAGCCTAATTCATCCCTGCGGCTTCTCCCAAAACTGGACCCTTCAGCCCTGCTGACCTGCTCCAAACCCCAGCTGCAACCGCCCCAAGACGCCTTCGTCATCGGAAGACAGAGCATTTCCGAAGGCGGCCAGACCCCCGCAGGGGTTATCGGCAGCACAGCCAGCGGCAACAGGGCTGGGACGAAGGATGGCACGGCCAGAAAAACCGTCTTGCGCAAAAGGAACACAAACAGTGCGATGGCGGGAGTGGGGGTAAACGGGATGCTACGGGCTGGCTGCATC
The DNA here is from genome assembly GCF_047370975.1 of Nipponia nippon. Taxonomy (NCBI): domain Eukaryota; kingdom Metazoa; phylum Chordata; class Aves; order Pelecaniformes; family Threskiornithidae; genus Nipponia; species Nipponia nippon. The sequence continues at coordinate 2,188,166 of NW_028262353.1, forward strand.
TCCTACGGCACGTGGGTTTGTACAGAAACCAGAGAGGAGGAAAGCTTGCAGCCATGGGCAAACAGCAGCGATTTAAATCGCAGGTCCCAGACCTGCGCCGGAACAAATTGAAGCAGTGACAGCAGTTGCAGGGCCCCCGGCCACCGCTCTCCCCCTGCCGAGGAGGTCATGTCCCTCCGATGCAGCTGAGACCCAGCTAACCGAAGCGATGCTTGCACAGATTTTGGAGAGGGCTTTCCAGATGCTCAGCCCCTGACGGCTTCCAAGCCTGCTCTAATTACAGAGGATGCTGGACATTTATAGCACGTGCTTCGAGCCCACGGGGAGCAGAGACGCTTCCCGGCCAGCCTGCGAATGCCGGCCGCCACCAAGTGACGTTTTCCCAAACGGCCATGACTCTTCCCTCCCTCTCATGCTCCTGCTTTGCTTCTTGGCCGGTCTCCGGCATCAGCGCGGGTTCCAGAGGCCAGTGTTGCACAACGCCGCCGTGCAGCAGCTCCCGGGCCGGGGAATAACACATTCCACGTTTGGGGCAGCGGGGACTTTTTTTTGCTTTAAGTATCACCGCCTATTCGGGGAAGCGGAGGAGAGCTGGAAACGCCACCTCCCTCCTTGCTCACCCTCGTCCCGCAGGCCCACCCTAAACAACCGTAACCCTGCTGGCTACTGCTGCCCTCGCGCTGCCTGCTCCCCTGAGCATCTCTGCTCCTCTCCTGACCGATTTGGGAAATTCCCCTCTCTCCGCACAATCTCCTTCCAGTTTCTGCTCCTCTCCCTGGCTCTGAGATGATGGTTTGGTTTGTTTTTTTTTTCCTCCTCCTTTTTGGGGATTTTCAGCACTGAGCTCATCAATCAAGCCTCATGGTGAGGATGCTGAGCATCAGCTGCTTCTGACTACAACCAGATCCTGGCAAGTGTTTTCCTTGGAAAAGGGGAGAGAAGATCCATGGGGAGCTGGCCCCAGGCAAGCTATAGACCTTGCTGCGGTACCAAGGAGGGGAATTAGCTGCAACCACCTTCACCAGTGTCCAAGGACCTGGCTGCAGAGGGACAAACTGCCCCAGGACGTGGCTGGGGACCCTCCCAAGGAGATTCACGGATTCCCAGCTGACTGGCACCACGACAAGCAGAAACAAATTCCCCAGCAGCAAATAAGGTGGTGGGGAGAGAATAAATTCAATGAGACCGCTGCAGCCCCGAGGACCCCATGGGTCCCTCCAGCTGCTCGACTTGGTGATGCATAATTTATCTTCCTGCTTTGCAGCAACACCTTTAGACTGTGTAGGACAGACGACCTGTCCCCCGTCCCTGCGTGCGAACACTGGAGAACTCTTAAAGGTTGGGGGAGAAAGGGCAGAGGCGCCGAGAGAGGTGAATCACCCAAAGGTGACCAAAAGGTCCATCTAATGCCCCAGTGCTTTGGCCATCGCAGCCCCGAGGGACGAACGTCCCTTCCTGAGCTCCAGGCAGTTGGCAAAAGGCAATTTTGCAGGGCAGAAGGGGTAACTTCAGCATTTTGCCACCCAAAGCAGTGCCAAAGCAGGCGGGATAGTCCAGCAACAAACCCTTCGCCTCACTTTCAAGTACATCATCCTAGGAAAAACCAGCGGGAAGCGGATAGGGAGCCGAGGCATCCCTAGGCTGGAGACCTGCCCTCCTCGGAGCCATCCGAAGGGAAACCGCTCCTGAAAGCGGCAAAAGGAGCATTCCCAAGTGCCACGGCTCGGGCTGCGAGGTGGATTCCTCCGCCGCCGATCGCCCGCCGCGCAGCCCCGCGCTTTACCCCACGCAGATAAGACAGGAAGAAAACCACAGCTATTTGCTAACGTTGGCTGCGGACAGCGTGGGGTGAACCCAGGCGTTGCGGCGGGGCTATAAATCCCGCTCCAGCCGCATGGCCGTAACCTCAGCTGCCCTCCAGCTTCCATCCCCTCCTCCCTGGTCCCTCCTCAGGGGACGGTGGCCGCCCCGACGCTGTCCCCAGCTCCCCGGGGAGCGCCGGTGGCTGAGGGCTTTTGCTGTGTGTGAGTTTGAACGCAGGCAATCCCTTCCTTGCTGCGCCTCCCTGACAAGCACTGGCTCCTCCAAGCCCATCACCACAGCGTCTGGTCCACAGGTTCGGCTGCACCCAAACTTGGACCATGCGCTGGGGAAGGGACCCTCGACGCGGCCGTGCTGCTGCAGGTCCCAGCCCTGCGTGGTTTGGGCTGGAGAGGATGTCTAAAATTGTCCAGGTCATTCAACCACCCCACACTCTGAGGATGGAGAAGGGTCTGCCTGCACCCAACCCCAAATTAACACAGGCACACGGTCTGCCAGGGTCTGCCCTCTTCCTCCTCTTCCTCTTTATCCCCCTCTCATGCCCTCATTTCTGCTTTGGACGCAGATCCCATTGGCAACAGGGTTAAACTGGCCCAGCCATCGCCTTCAACGACAGCCTGGGGAAGACACAAATCCCCTCAAGAGCTTCAAGATCCCTGATTCAACCTAAAAATAACAGCAGCACACCTCGTTCCCCTTCATTTAACCAGCAGCAAAGTCCGCGGGAAGGCTATTTTTAATCTCCTTAGGTTAGGTTTTGTTAATTCAGTAACAGTTTGCTAACAGGGTTGCTTACAAGTTAACTCCTGCGGAAAGCACACACATCCCTGGGACCTGGCCCCGGCCAGGGTGCAAACACGCTGTGCATTGCTGCTGCTGAATTTTCCAGCCTTTCCTGGGTAATGAACCGGTGCGAGTCAACACATTTGCCTCGTTAGCAACGGCTACGCCAAACGGACCGCACCGACCAGCTACCACGGGCTCACACATCCTCATACTCACCCAAAAGACGGGTACATATGGTGTGTTATATGGTCTTCTTCTCCCTCTTTATGGGACACAGCTGCTAGTTTAAAAAAAGAGAAGATCCAGGGCTCTTCTCTTCATCAGGGATCTGCTTGATCTTTGGGACAACTGGAAATTTAGGCATTTTTTCCTGCAAACACCTACAAGTTCTGATTTTTTGGAGGACCCAGGTGCTCCGGTGGCACCCTGTGACATCAGACGCTGTTTGCTCTCTGCTCACCACCTAAGGAAATGAGCACCACTTCCATTTTCAAAATTTTCAGGTCCATCAATCATTCGACGTGACGTCCTGTTTGCAATGTCTCCTAGCAGAAGGCTGTTATTTTGGTTTGAACGCTACGCAAACACCAGCTTTCTCCTGAAGGCTTAGGACGTGGAAAGCATGTGTATGTAGGAGGAAGTGTGTCAAACAGATTTTATTTTTAAAAGCTGCTTATCTATAAATATAGTTGAAGAAAATAAATATTTGGACAACATTAGCGTGTTTGGATTGGGTTAAAAACTACTTTATGTCCCTCTGCTATTTACTTAAGTCGCTGCTGTGCACGTGGCTGGACCCACGCTGCAAGAATAAGGGCCCGAAAAATAAAAAGACCCAGAGGTACAGCAGAGCAAAACACAAGCCAGTTCCACGCTAATGGAAATTACTGGCGCTGTGGGGAAGCTCATTCAACTCTCCCTCTTTGGATGCAGCGAGGAGGATGCAAGACCGCGTCGGAGAGGAGGATGACTTTGCACAGGGAGGACGGGAGTAAGTTCAGCCAACGTAACCGGGAGTTAATCAGAAACAGCCCCGGATGCTCTCTCTAAGCTGATGCCACCCAAGAACCAGCAAAGGCGATTTGGCTTTGATAAAAGCAACTCCCCAGATCGCTAACCACCACGGGAACAGCCTCAATCATTAAACGAGCTCCTCTCAATCATTACCTACCACATCCCCTGCCCTTTGCATCCCCTTCGAATCCTTGTAGGGCTTTCAGGTTGTACGCTCGCGCGCCTGCCTTCTGCACCGCGCGTTAATTGAGAAGGAAAAGGACATCGCAGCGCGAAGCCAGGCCCCACGGGATGCGTGTCCGCATACTCACACTCTTTCATCATGCCGATGTCCACGCAGCGCTTCAGCCGACAGGCCTGGCAGTGCCGCCGGTTGTCCTTGGTGATTTTGCAGTCACCGTTGAACGGGCACGTGAACATCGCTTTCCTCTTCATGCTTCTCCTGGAGAGGAACAGGAAAAAAAAAAAATGGTCTTGAGTCAAATCAACACCGTTTTGACTGCGTGAGAGGCCGCTCCAAACATCGGGAGGAGATGGAAGCACAAATCCAGCTCTCTGGACAGCAAACTGCTGGAGAGAGATGGCTAAGAGGACGCTGGAAGCATCTCTGACCTGGCTCCGTTCAGCTCAGCTGGTCGCTCGACAACGCTAAGTTGGAGAGGCTGCACCTGGTTGGGTTTGATCTTGGAGGTTAGGGCATTGCTGGACAGCACGGAAAAGGACAACTTCTTACCAGGACACTGCCGAGGGGCTCAGCCACAGGTTAAGCAGCTTTCTGGGTTTGAACAGGTATTTTGAAGGCCAAAAGAAGGGGGGAAGGACTGTAGGGAAACCCCCACCAGCAGCAAAAGAAAGCAGAGTGGAGGTCAGCATGTACCAAAGCAGCCCGTGTTATTAAATCTTTACCAGCCTTTAAAGCCTGGCTTTGCTAGAAGAACTGGCTGGAGTGCATGTTTGTGTGTGCAGAAGACAGACAGCTCACTGCAGGATACAAGAGAAACAACACTTAACATAATAACCCTCTCTTCCACCAAAACCACACCGTGCCACGTTAATCCGCTGCTGCAATCGGGACTGTAAATCTTCCAAGTACAAAGGGTCAAAGCCAGAGCTCCCAGCAAAAACTCGCCTTGCTGTGGGGCCGTCCTGCGCGACATCCACTAATGACACATTACAGGCATAGCTGAGCCGGTCCATTGAGGGCGGTTTCTCCTCTGCGCTCAGAGATGCTGCGTCTTTTGAGAAAAATTACTCAACGACCTGCCATCAGCAAGCACAGCTTTGGATTTGCAAGTACTTCTAAAGGTGCTGTTTGCTTTAAATGAAGTGATTTTGAAGGGAGGTAAACCAAGCCCAGGACGCTTCCAGGCTGGAAAGTCAAAGCGAGGATGTTCAAAGGTAAATGCAGCGGAGAAGCAGAGCTGAGATGCAATTCAGGTACAACAGTGAGCAACCTGCCACCAAGTTAATGCTGCATTTCAGCACCGGCACCAAGAGTCTCCCGCTAGAAAGAGTCGCTCTTCGAGCAATAAAATCCCTCCACGAAGCTGAGCCGATGGCGCGCGACCCCTGCGCTCCGCAGGCACCGACGTGGACGTCCCGAATGGCCGACGCAGGCTGAGAGGGCGATGGCAGAGGGGCCCCTCCATCCCAGGAACGGCGCCGAGCCTGCGCTTATAGGGTATAAATATATGTTCTCGGGCTGCAGACCCGAGCAGCACGTAGCATGCAATTAGAGGCTATTTTAGAAAGGGAGATGTAAACAAAGAGGCTTTACTCTCCCTTCACCTCACAGATGAATAAATGCATTTAGGAAGATTAATACAGGAGAGGCGGATGGCAGATAGCCCTCCCTAACCTCCCTTACGCTGTTTCGCCCAGCAGCTGGCTCTCAGTTTATTGCTTTTCTCCGGATTTTCCCCTTCCACCAAGACCAGCAGGACCTTTGCTCTCCCAGGAATGGGGACAAATGTTGCTCAGCTCAGGGACAAATCAGGATTTGGAACTGAACACCCCAAAATCTCCCAGTTTTGGTGAGCAACTCTGTTTTTGAGCATCTGGGGCAGGCAGGCGGCTTGTCTTTTGCCCTGCAGCCCGGGGCAAGGCTGGGGAACGCACAAACAAGCAAGAGAAACACGAGGCCCTCGGGCAGGGAAACATGTCCTGTGTGCGAGGGCAAGCCAACATTATAGGTTTGGTATGAAAATTGCAGTTTATTCGAACGTAGGGTGGCTGGGCACAATAGAGGGTTTTTCTAAGCAGCCGCTTCTCTGCCCCAAGGGTCTACGGCTCTCGGCTATGAGGGGCCCTGGGTTACACCAGCGGCGCAGAGGAGCGGCCGTCCACCCCACAGCAGAAGCTCACACCGTCCGGCTCCGGAGTATTTTTATAAAGCTCCAGAACTGGCTATTTCAAGGCTCATTTAAGATCCGTGTCCCAGGCAAGCTGCCGAGTGTTAAAAATAACGAGATCCCTCCCTGCATAAACCCAGCCCGCGGGTGAGAGTAAACACGGCCGCAACCAGCGGCAAGGGAAGGTGGGGTTTGCCGAGCGGGGAGCGCTGTGCTCCGAGGTCGGGGTGGCTGTACCTGATGGTGGCAGGGGAAATAGGGACAGCGTTCCCATGCGTGCTCATGCAGCGCCGCAAAGGACAGGCTGCTGTGCGCGGGGGGGTAACATCCATCGCTCACCGGTGCTTGCAGGATGCTCATCTCTTGGGGACAGGAGGAGCCCATCTGGTTTTATCTTGCCCTACAGATCCTGTCCGCAGTGGAGAGCGCTCCAGCCACAGCGAGGACTGCGATTTGCCTAATTCCAGCTCCGTGAGCCAGGACACCTGATCGTTAACCACCCCCGACCGCAGCAGTTGAGCTCCATCCTTGCTCTTTGGTAGACACACACCCGACGGTCTTACCTAGCACACCGAGGAGAAAGCGAACCCCAGCGCCTCTATAAAATGGCTTTTAGGTTATCAGAAATGTGAAGTTACATGAAAACCAGATGGTGAATAGGAGCCCTGACAGCCCCCGCCGGAGGGAGGGCAAAGCCCAGACCAGACCTGCATCATATGGCAGGTATTAGTGCTGTGCTTGGCCCTTCCCCTCTACCAGAGAGGACAGATCTTCCAATTAACTCTGAGTTTTTTATCAGCAAAATGGGCTTTCGATACACACGACTCTCACATTTGCAGAACCCGTGAAATACTGTTACTCATAACCAAACCCCGCCGTGGCCTTCCTGGCACATCCTTCCCGTCACCCACCACACGGCTAATAAACGAGGAGTCATTTTGGCGCCAAGGCTGCAGCAGAACCACCTCACCCAGCCATCACAAACCGTTTGGGGTCGGATAATCCCCTGCTTCTCCCCCATTACACCTACACAGCCCTCCGTACACCAACAGCCAAGTCAACGCCAGGAGCAGAGCTGTGGCAATCTGGCACCTGTTTTGCATCCATTTGCATTTTCTCCCCCAAATCCTCCCAGCTCCATCCCCAACTTCTTATCCCAGCTCCAGACAACTCCACCTTGCCCTGAAATATCTTGAGAGACCTCTGGGGAAGGAGGAAGAGGGGATGGATTTATTTTAAAAGTTTCATGGAGGACATGGCAAAGAACCGGGGAGGATTACAGGAGTGGGAGATGCAGTGATGCAGACAGGATGGGTGGGGACTTCGTAGGTTTTGAAATACCCAGCGCCGTTCCAAGGAGCTCTGCTCTTCACGCCCAGTGTCATTGCACTGAGGGAAAGCTAGGACTGCAGAAGAAACCAGAGAAACCGTGGATGCTTCAGCCAAGTCACAGCAAAATAAATCACTCGGGCTTAGCTGCTTCTTAAGGGCTCCTGAGCAAACAGCAGAGCTCAATAAAAGGCTCCTGTTGCTGTTGGCAGCGTTAGTAAACAGCAGACTTTGAAGCAAGCAGCCAAAGGTTGCCTCACGCCTGTTTGTGCTGCAGGTTACACGCACGTCTGAGCACCCAGAGGTGCCAGTAAATTCCTAATGCCTTTTATAGGGTCATTAAACCCAGGACCTCCCAGGGGAGTTCACACCAGGGAATCATGTCACACAGGTACGTCCCCAAGGCAGGGGAGATCCACCCGCAGCTCCTTCAGCAGTTCTGCAGCCACGCCAGCGAGGCAAGGCTCAGCCTGCATTTTACTGCATCCCTCTGCTACGGTGCGCAAGGCTCCAGGTACAGAAGAACTGGTCCTGGTCCGTCCTGCAGAGGAGACTAAGTCATGTCTGCAGCCTGAACGCACTAAAAAAACCCCCTGTGAAACCCCCCTGAGGTTTTGCTGCTGGCTGTTCGATATTCACAGCCGCTCGCCCTCTTTTAGCCCCTTCCAGCCAAGGCTGCGAGTCCGACCTCCCAGGTAAGTGTAATGAACCATCAGAAATTTATACCAGCGCAGTGATTTTTTCCAAGACCTGCTCAGGGAGCGCAAGCTGACGGTTGAAAACCAGCAAGGGCGCGCAAGCACAACCTGTTGTAAAACCCGAGGTGCTGGCAAAGGGATGCATGGCTTTTCTAGGAGAGTTTTAGGGGTCCAGGCTCTTCCATGGCAGTGCTGCTATATTTTAATGCAGAAAGCACTTAGATACTGTGGGAGCAGCAAGCATTAATTAAATTCAGTGATTGAAAATGGCATGTAAACAAGCCTGCATAAGCAAGAGGGAACACACCAAGACCTAGCATGGGGAGAGCACGCCTGGAAAGCAAGATTTAAAAAAGCAGTGAGAGCCTTAAATTGAAAATAAAGGCTTTATATGGGGCATGAAGGGCTAGCTGAAGATGAGAGCTTTTCACGTCATTAAGATGCCTGTTCAGAAATACTGTCACAGTCGTATGTCTTGCATGATTACAACGGTGTGACAATAAAGATGGGGAAACGCAGCAGCAGGGCTCGCAACGTTAGTGCAAGAGCCACATCGCCCCCAGGAAGGGTTCGTCAAGCAGCACTGGCCGTTTCAGAGGTCAAAACCATCGCCTCTGTGGCCACAATAGGGACGGGGAAGGTCAGGGACACCAGACCAGACCGCAAAGGAGAGCACCTGAAAGAGGAGTTACTCATTCGGTGGCAGTAATTGAGGAAAATGTCGCTCAGGTTGGCCGGGCTTTGAAGCTGCCCCATTCGAAAAGAGACTGCAAGACTGTGGTATGTGAAAACCCCCATCTAGCCCCGAAATTCCTGGGAGAGGAGGGGTTATGACTTTGCTGTGAAAGCTCAAGCTCTGGTTGCTGTAACAAGGTGTAAAGCTGTGCGCTCTGGTGTTCGCAATCCCACAGCCACCCGTGCCACCATCTCATTACAGTGCAAAATACTTGAGCAAGGCTTTTCCCAGCCAGTCCCACGCCACTTATTATCTTGCTTCGTTTCACCAGCGCTTAGTCATTCTCTCACTTGGTGCAAGCGATCTGAACGCCCACGTGAATCGTTGGGCACCGTCTGTACGGCAGCATCGCCTCGAGAGACGCAGGGGTAAAATCGAGCTCCTAACTCTCCAGACTCGGAGACCCCGGCAGCTTTCAGAGATGTTTCTGCCTTGCTGAGAATCAGCTTAAGACCACTCAAGACCCCCACCTGACAGCGGGAAAAAGCCTCAAAACAGCTGCATATACAGCCTACAGCTACTTTAAACCCCCCAAGAGCCAGAGTTGGAGGGAAAGGCTGCCTGATTTTGGAAAGAGCTTGGTGCCCACTCCAGCAGGAGGGCAGAAGACCCCATGCATCTCCATACACCAGCGTGCAGAGCTTCAGAGCAGACGTTAGAGGCAGCTTGCTTTAAAGAAAAGAAATTTGTGGCCATCGTACCAGTTTGGTTTTCAAAGACTGTTAGGTTGAGGTGTATTTCTCCCAGGTGCCATCCATAGCGTGCCAGAGGCTCTTACACCCCTGCCCATACAGCACGAGGACATCTGCAAGGCTCCCAGACAGATGGGAATCTCTAGGTAAGGGGAAAACAACTTATTTCCTGGTAGTGGGGTGCCACAGTAAGCTACGAGAAGGGAAATAGCTTGCAATCTCTCCATTATCAAGATTTGCAGGCATGTCAGCTGTCTGCAATGCGGGCACAGGTCTGGCAAGGCTGTCGGCAGCCCAGCTTCGTAGGGATGCAGGTGGCTGGAACAGCAGCCAGGCAGCACCCTGGGGATCAGATCGCCTGCTCCTCAAGGCTTGCTGGTTACGGAGTAAGATTCTTCCACCCCGAAGACTCTCACTCACCTGAAGAAGCCCTTACAGCCTTCGCAGGTCATGGCGTTGAAGTGAAAGCCAGTGGCTCTGTCCCCACAGACACCGCAGATACGGGGCACGTTCCTGTCGAACTCGCCGGCTGGGTCGGGAAGCGAAGTGCTAGCAGCCATGGTCTCCATGTCTGGGAGAGAAGAGAAAGCCAAGTGTTTATTTTGTAAAGCTGTCACAGCCATACAAAAAGCAAATTAGATGCAAATAAAGGATTTTTCTTTGGGTTCAACACGATCTGGCAAGAAAAGCTTCCGTGTTCCCTCTGGGTCCGGGCACTAACACCATCAAAAAGCAGGTTCTAGCTAGTTTTTAGTATACGTACACATTTACTCATCTATCCAGTAAAACCAGGACTGATCCCCCCTTCCCATACCCCCAGCCTTAAACACACTGCAAAGCATGCTTACGGTAGTTTGCTGTGCCTCAGCAAGAAAACCCCTGTAGCCCACCCCAAACCCAGATCGGTTTTTTCCCCTCCGCTCCTTCGCATTTGTTTTCAGAAAGCCTCGAAGGGACCAGAATTCACCCAGATCGATGCTGCGAAACCACAGGGAAAGAGGTCACGCCGCCCGTACGCTGGCGCAGAATTTCCCTTGTGCACAGACAGGAAGCGGCACCGGCACACTCATGCCAGCTCCCGTAAGTGAGAAAAATCCCAAACGCGAGTCAAATGAACGTTGTTTTAAAAAAAAAAAAATCCTCAATAGGGACATAAACAAGGGGAGGGAGGAAATAATGCTCCTAACACGGGTCGCTGAAACAAATATTAAAATGGAGCTTTTAATAGGCTTTCCCTGGCTTACAATATCCACTGGTAGGAGGCTGTCTCCTATGAGAAAAGCTGAGTATCTAAAAGCACGGGGAAAATAAAGGTTAGAAGCTTTCATGGTGCCAAATCTCGGTAAAGACCACACCGAGGCTGCGGTTTCAGGTGGACAGGCTGCGTTTGTAGCTCAGCTTACCCTGCGAGTTCTGCCTCCGTCTCCCCGAACGCAGGACAGAGTTACCCCTTCTGCGCATCTCAGGGTGAGAAATTTTCAGTCGATTCAAGAGCTTCAAACAAGGGGTTCTTTTGTTTTGAGTATGGCTAAATGTTTTCTCAAGAGGCACTGCAGCTAGCTGCTGCCTAGCTGTGTCTAGTCTGCTTTCGAAAGGCTTTTAGCTGGTGCTGGCGCTGTCCTGTGTAAAATACCCTTTATCAGTCACTCAGTGACTCCAGACAGTGAGTCTGGAGCAAAAGGGAGTTCAGAAAAAAGCAGGAGAACAACCCTACAATTTAAGTCTCGCTGTAAGTCTACCAGACTTGATTGCTTGATCCCAGTAAAGCCTGAACTCCTCTTGATCGCCTGCCAGGGGAGAGCAGCTCTGCAGAGCTTGCACACGAAGCCCAAAGGCCCTAGGGCCGGCAAGCGATGTCCCCTGAGTATCTGGGGACACATGGCTCCCAAAGCAACCCCAGGAGCTTGGAGCTTTCTCCAATCTTGGTTTCACCTGTACCTCACCTGAAACTTAATGCAGGCAACGGCCCTAGCACCTTTAGATAGCAGTCCTAGTCATCTGCGCTGCCTGGAGAAAGCTCCCAGGAAAACACAGCCGCAACCCCAAGGAGAACATCCTCTGCGCAGAGGAGGGCTATCGTTTACCTGTATCTGGAACGTACGCCACGCTCTGCTGGTGCATCTCCCAGGAGCTCTGGAGCCGGGACATGGAGCCACCTGCAATTAAAAAGACAGACAGGACACGGTCCGAGACAGCTCAAAACTTATCGAAGTCGATGAGTCAAAGGAGAGCGTCCGACTGCACGTCCCGGTCACGGCTCGCTCCAGCCCCTTGGCGAGACGTGAGCGCTGTGCCCAGGGTGGGGCGACCTCAAAATAGCCTGCCAGCTCAGGTACCACTTGTCTGGTTCCCACACCACCTCCTCGCTACGGATCCGGGAGGAGATATCGCAACGCCCTGGCCACCCTCCGCGTGCTGGTGGGTTGCTAAGGGAGCTGGAGGAACGCACCAGCGAACACAGCAGCCGCCCTCGGTGAGAGCAAGGGCACAGGAAGGAAAGAAGACGGCAAGAGGTGCTCAGCTCGTTCCTTTAACCTCAGTAATATTTTCCTATAAATTTAAATTTCACAATTCAGCCTGTCAAGCGTGCAGCAGCGTGAGACCCGCCGGCTTGCGTAGGATGGCATAAAGCAGAGCTGAATGGCTGCTATAACCGCGGGTCCTCATTCAGCGGAGCGTGCCTGCTCAAAGTCAATGGGATCACCGCGGCGCTGAGTACGTGGAGTTTCTTCCTCCCTTCTTGTGTCATTTTGTTCTTTCAGCCGCTCTGCTGAACGATGGGAAGTACCACACTGGCATCAGGCTAACACGGTGTTGGGACAGAGCTAGGAAAAGGTTTTATTAAGGTGTTTTGCCTTCCTTGAGCTTCTCCTCGAGGCCTGGCTAACCTGGATTAGCAACAGGCTGACGGGATGGCTTGTCCCCATGGGTCACCCTGCTCTTCAACGCAAACTCACAGCCCTGAACGATGAAGGTGCCACAACGTAGGGCCAAAGCAAGGAGAGCTGTGGATGCAAACCACGTTCGGCGGCCTGTCAGCCCACAAAACGTGCCTCCAGCCAGAGGGTTTATTTTCCCCGAGTGCTGCAGCTACCACCGAGGGTCACGTCAGAGGTGAACGGCCAAGAGCAGCATTTGGGGATCTCCTCCTGGGAAAGCAGCGCACGGTGGAGCTTCTGGATCCGGGATAAGCCCGAGCCTCACCCGTGCTTGGCAGAAACCTGCTCAGGCCAACTCCCCAGCACCCTGCTGAGCATCTGCCTCTGTCCCACCAGGCTTCGAGGTCCCCAGGGGGAAGTAGGGCGCAGACAGCCCCGAGCAGGCTCGCCTTCCCGAAGGGCTGGATTCTAGGAGTGCCGACAGCCGCCGCATACCGGGCCATGGCAAAACACCTGCTGAGCACCCAAACTGGAAGCTGCTCCATTGGTCATCCAGGGCATCTCTCTCCAGCAAGCAGCAGGGCTGCTTTTGGGTGAAGACCCTTGTGGAGACCTCAGCAAACCTTCTCCCTGCCTTACGGGCATCCTGATGCACCACCGAATACTTCTCCAGTGCTTTGGGTTGCTCCCTGTTCTACCAGACCTCCCCAGGACCATGCATGGGGATGCTGACACCTCCAGCATCACAAGGCAGGGTGGGGAAAGTAGGTGCTGATGGCAACCAGTCAACCTAGGAGAGGTCTCCCCCCCACCCTCATCGTGCCTTCTGCTTTCTCCAGCTCTCAATTATAAAAGCAAGAGGCGATTTGGTCAGTGATGTTCATTAGAGAGTAATAAGTCTGTGCCAGACGCAATTCCCACGCGGATGACAGCGCTGCTTCAACCTACTGTCTCTGACTTCTTGGAAAACGTTACTCAGCCCCATAATGGAAGTGACGTCAGTGTGCGGGGTGGAGCGCGCACGGGAGTTTCCCTCCACCCCCATGAAAGGTCATTCATTCATCAAACCCGACATTTAGCCTTCACCTCTTGGAAAAAATAGTTTGTGTTAGAAGCGCTGACCTCTTTTGAGTGGGCACCAGAAAGGTCAACCCCGTTTTGTAGCCGGTTATAGCAAAGTTGCAGCAATGCAGTTGTCGCCCCAGCAAGCCCCGGGGCTGGCTCTGAGCAGCCGTGCTTTGCTAAATCTAAGGTTTCCCATCATCTCATTCCCCAGGCACCAAATCCATGCGTAGGTCAGGAAATTTCAGCTTTCAGATGATCCTTTTTTTGGGGTTGTACGGAGCTGTCACAGCAGCAAAGCTCGAACAGCCACAAGATGCTAGCAGGGAAGGCTGCGTGATTGTAATTAGCAACCGGAGCCCTCCGCTGGGACGCTGCCAGAGGAAACAGTACAGAAGCCACCACAGTCCTAGTTTAAAGACATGGGAAAAGCTCACCTGCAGGAGACACTGAGGGGGAAGAACAGCACAAATAAGCCAGCTGACTGCTGTGCAAAGGGCTGCTTGGCTCCAGCCTCCCTGCCAGCAGCTGTTATTTATGCCAGGGTTCTGATCGATCCCTCGTACCTGGGAAACTGGGAAGATATGGCAAGGCGGAGGCAAGGGCTGGCTCTTACGCAGAGGAATGAGTCACTTCTGCTGGCCACTGGTGCCAGGAAGACCCAGCCCAAGGTAGTGCCATGCCTCCCCCTCGGTACGTCCCTGCAGCACAGCCGGCCCGTCTCCCACCGGCGTGCGATGCACCAGTGACGCAGCCCTCGCACAGCCTCCATCGCTGCAACTGGAAGAGTCCTTGACCCCAAGCAGGAAACATCTCCAGCGTTGGCCTCCAGCCATGTCTGACTAACGGGAGCCTCGCAGATGCAGACCGGGGGCAGGCAGCAGATTCCCAAAGCAGGTGGCTGATGGTGAAGCGTGGACGGAGCCACACGCTGCTGGCCGAGAGCCCTGCGTGAGCTGTGAACTGCTGTTCAACAGCTGTGCTCAGGGAAAGCAGCACACAGCCGGGAAGCTAAAACACATCTGTTAGAAGCAAAACAACCGTACAGAGGGGGGGAGCATCCTCTGGAGGGGTTTGCCATTCCCCAAACATAACCCAGCTTAAAGGAAACTGGGAAAGTCATCCTGAAAATTCGTGTAACAGCCATCGAAGCCACAACCCGGTGACCATGGGGTGGCTACACGAGCGCTAGGACCTCCGGGGTGGGGTGCAGGAGGGGCATCTGGGCTCCTGGGGAAGAAAGGAGAGCATGGAAAGTTACCTGCTCATACAGGGAAACGGGGACAGCATCTGCTCTTCTTCCTCCTTTACGCTGAGCCCAAAGGAGGATCCTTGGCTTTTGAGTCTGTATTTCTTTCTAAGTACCCTCAGTAACCACTCAGACTGCTAGGCAGTATTTTGCTGAAGTGTTTTCTCATGCTTTATCACTTTCCTTTTTCCTCTTGCCAACTTGCAAAATTCATTCACAGCTCATCAGGACTTGGCAGAAGGGAAAAGGCTTCAGAGGACAACGGCTCCTGCTGAAAGCTTTAGTCACTCGGTGTCTGCACAGCGGCAGGTTTCCCTCCCGGCATCACAGCACCAAAATGCCTCCTTCCAACAGGACGTTACTCCGCTAGCCGCAGCGGTAGCCAGAGCTGGGCGTAACACACCAGCTAAGACAAAACCAGAGCCAGAAACCAGTGCTAGAGGCCAACGCATAAAGCCCGGAGTGGGAGACTGGTTGCGGGGCTGCTGCTCAGATGTCAGCTGGGCTCCAGATGCCCCACACTTTCCTGAGGAGCAAAGCCAGAAATCCATTTTAACACGAATGCCCAGTGTAAGAAATGCCTAGAAGCAAGACCAGGGCTTTGTCTGGCCAAGGATGCAAGGGTATGAGTTTGTATTCAGCCAGCTGCTCCCCAGGAGGTTCAGCCTTTACCGAAATTTGGGGGAGAAGCCAAGCCAGTTCAGCTGTTCCTTAATATTCCCAGAAAACAAGAGTGACATTTCATTACAGGCTTTGAAGTCTTTGGAGTTTTGAGACTAACATCGTTAAACATTTTCAGGATGCAGAAAATAAAACTGTTACAATACTGTGAAAGTATTTGTCACGTTCTCAGTATCTTTGTTGCTCCATCAAAAGGCATTTTCTGGTTAATTTAGTTGCCAAGCAAAACAAAAATCTTTCCCCGCATGGCCTGAAAGGAACAGGCTGGTTGCTGAAGTTTAAGTAAATCCTCACCCCTGGCACCGCTCTGACTTGCTACTGAAGACTCTGCTAAGTCTTGGAGAGACCCATTCATTTACATGGAGGTTTTACTATTTTCCTGGCTCACACTCAATTAACACCACTGTTGACATGTCAAAACAAAACGATGCTCCGCAAAGTCTCTGCAGAGCCTCTGGCAGCGCGCTTGCATTTTAAGAAGCTTTTCCAGTACAAATCAGCCTATTCATAACATCTAGTTGCGGCATGCGAGCAACCCCTTTCTCTATTAAAAAAAGACAAATAATTTCCTTCTGTAGCTCCAGGGAGCCCTGTTATTTAGCTGCTTTCCATGAGATTTATTAGACAGCAGATTAACAGCCTCCCAGGAAGACGAAGCGCTGCTCCCACACGAGCCCAGCACCATGGATGGTGGCTCTACAGGTTGCACGTGGATGGACGTAGCAGGTGAAGCTCCCTGTGCTGCCGCGTGGTTTCAGCCCTCTTGCCACTGCTCACCTCCATTTCTAGGC
Organism: Nipponia nippon; assembly: GCF_047370975.1. Taxonomy (NCBI): domain Eukaryota; kingdom Metazoa; phylum Chordata; class Aves; order Pelecaniformes; family Threskiornithidae; genus Nipponia; species Nipponia nippon. The sequence continues at coordinate 2,204,255 of NW_028262353.1, forward strand.
TGGAAAAAACTTTTTTTTTTTTTTTTTTGCAAGACTCAGAGTGGCTGCAACCTCCTAGGAGCTGGGCAAGGAGATCTGGCAAGCCTGGCAGTGTCATGAGACTGGCAGCTATTTATTACCTGATGCAAGTCCGCTCATGTCACCCCTTCCTCTGTTAATTTGATTAGATGTAAAACCCTCCTGAAGCCTCTGCTAACACCCCCGGACCAAGGCTGGAGGCTCCTCCATGCCAGGCAACACGTAAGCGTGACAATTCCTACCCCGGAGAGCCCAGACACTCCCAGTCTGCAAACAACATGTCACTGCAATGAGGCATTCAGAGGAGGGTCCCGCTGTGTGACAACAGAAGGAGCTACAAATACTAGTTTCAAGAAGGTCAGAGACTTAAAAAAGAAATCTCTCCCTAAGGAACAGGATGCTAATCTCATTCTTTGTGAGGAATCAGGCACTTATGGGCTCCCTAAACGCTTTGTGGTATGGGAGTGAGCAAGCCCAGGGACACGCTGAACTCCATTACGGCCACCAGCGCTCCCCAGTAATGCGGTTAGGAGCAGACATCTGAGCAGCCACATCCCTGGCAACAAAGCTAAAAAAGAAAGTGTTGACAGAGCAAAACCAGGTCTGCTCTCAGCCCAGCGGGGCTCTCGCCAGCCCCCCAGGGCCACACTGTGACCCCGCACCTCCAGCATCACAGGGCATCTTTGCCATCGCATCCAGAAGCTGGGAAACCAGAAGGGAGGAGAAGGGATGCACAAACCAGTCCCCAAATACCCAGGTTTGGGTTTCCAGGGTCATCACCACAGTGATATCACCCTTCCCAATGCTTTTGAGAAGGATGATCGCTCTCCCAAGGTGTCGGAGCAGCACCAGGAGAGCCTGCAGGCACACAGGAGCTGCAGAGCGTGCAACCCTCCGGGTGGGCTGCAAAACCCATCCAGCCTCCCGCATCCAAAGGCTCAGCGATGAGTCCTCAAGCAAACACGTGTGCAAGACAGGGCTGAGGATGGCGGACGTGCTTCCTCTCACCTGCTGCAAGGCAGGAGCTGGAGCCCAGGCACAAATTGCATCAACCTTGGATGGGAAGCGCAGAAGCCTGTTCAACGAGATGGGAAAGGGGCCAAGGGAGCCAGGGTACGGCAGGGACAAGGGCTGGCCGGAGACGAGCATCACAGTGCAGACCCTCAGCAGCTTCACTAGCGTGGAGAGGCAGAAGAAAAAACACCTGGCCATTTACAAGCTGTTCTACCACACTAGCCAAGGATCTTTAAGGGATCTCACATTGCTATTAGGCAACAAATCCTTACATGTGCAGGTAAAAGCAGAAAATATTTTTAAAGTGCCATTCCCCTGACTGCAAGGAATGAAGTAAACAGATTTCCAGATTACAGCTCGGGCACCGCATCAAAAATACCTCCAACCTGACTCCTCACTGGCACGACGCTTTGTCATTTAAGCCACAAAAATTAGACAGAGCGCTCGCTGCAGCATCCCATCTGGATCTGCGAGCCAAGGGAGACCCCACCGGCGTTAGTGGCAGCTGGATCAGCTGGGATTTTTATGTAATGCCTCCTTTCTCAAACTCTCCTTCGACAAATATATGAAAGCAACTTTTCATGCAGCCGCAACTTTGACCCAGGCTGGCGGAGCTTCCCTTTTTGCATCTTCCTCGTATTGCGGCTTTTTGGCACAAGCCGGTACCTATTGATGCCGTCTGGGCTGGCTGCGGGAAGACGGAAAAGGGCTGTTTGGCATCGGCCTGCCCTCGTTCCCAACCGATGAGCCTCATCCAAGCACGCATCCTCTCTGGACCAATTTGATGCAAGAGTTTGCAGAGACGGAGCCAGGTCTCAAGACCGTCTGCCAACCGGGATGAGCAAGCCTGGCACACCCCACCCGGAGCAGAGGCCATCGGCCGCCGATAGGAGTAATAACAGGGAGGAATGCCGGGTTGCAGCATCGCAGGAGCGCCCACAGACCCCCATCCCTGCCCCGAGGAGCAAACGCAGCAGAAGAGGCAAGAGCCGGCCCGAAACGCAGCGAGTTCCAATGCTGGTGAAGGACCTGTGAGCACCACGGCATGGGAACTGGAAAGAAACATGCACTGGGAAGGGTGGAGCATCCTCCGGCATTGAGTCATGGCTGCCAGGGGCTCCAACAGACTTTTGGGCTTCCTGAGCAGTCTTTTCAGGAGAAACCTCCTGAGCTGGGGCTCTTCCTCCTTGTTCGAAACCCCCATCTCTGGGTTAAACCAGCTCCTAACGCCCACGATCACTAATCATGAACAAGCAAGGCCCTAAATTGCTTGTAACATCCCATGAAGCAAAGGAGCTGCTGCATTTTAACATCTCACTCCTGCAACACCGATTCATTTAGAGATTCAGAGCCCAAAAACATTCCTAGGGTAAAACTAATCAAAACAAGCTTTTAGGTAGGAGAACAGTTTCAGCAAAGCATTGCTCTCATGGACTTGGATTTCAAAGAAAACATTCGCAACCTGACATCGCGCAAAGCAGCCCTGAGAGCATCACACACTTATTTAAGGTTACACATCTATCAGCTACATCAGCTGCAGCGACAGGAATTGGCATTTTCTGGGACAAAGAGCCAAAAGGGATGTGGTTTAGTGGTGGACTTGGCAGTGTTAGGTTAACGGCTGGACTTGATGATCTTAAGGGTCTTTTCCAACCTTAACGATTCTATGGAAACTACGCAGACCCCCCCCAAAGAAACCCCCGTTCTTACAGACTGGCCATTCCCAACCCCACTGCCTCCTCCAGTTTGAGCTGGTGCATGAAGAGCAATGCCTCTTTTCCCTTTTCAGGTCTGAGCGGACCCAAACTGGGGAGCACTGGTGACCCCAGAGTCAGGGTCCAGCAGCACCATGGTCCCCCGGAGGGTTCAGGGCAGCTGGTACCCCTTCCCGTTAGCATGCAGCAGGGCTTCGTCCAGCCAGCCCGGGGCTGGTTTCCAGGAATGGGCTAAACAATTCTATTTCCCCTGTTGTGGGAAATCACGACCGCTTTCAGGTGGAACAGGAAAGCAGCAGACACCTCTCCCAGCCTCGTCTGAGCCCTCCCTACCCTCTCCCCTGCTCAGCACCCAAACCATGGGTCCTGCCCCATCCCCAGGAGATGCTTCTTAAACAGATGATCCCCCCCGATGTGGGGGAGAGGCGATTTGCAGTGACTCTAGCTGCTCCAGAGATAAAACCAGGAAAATAAGGAGAGAGAAGGGTGAAAGTTTGCCAACAGACAGAGCAAACAGCAGGGCAGATCAAACGTACCCGTGCTAGGGGAGCATACCCCAGGAACGGGAGAGCAGGAAGACAGAGGAGGAAAAACAAGCCTGGCAGCTTCTGAGCTCCCAGCCCTCGCAAAGCCAAGTTCAGACATGGGAGAGACGGGGGTCCCACGTGTTGGATGAGGTATTTGGGCTCCACAGATCCCGTTATCCTCTGTCACACAAACACAGCAATATTCCTCGTTCACTTGATCCTCCTAGGAGCTGGCACTTCAAACAAGTTGTATTTAATCGCTCGATTGACATCCCCTGTACCTCGAACAAGAGAGGGCACCACCACGGACCACTGCCCGATCTGCGCATATCGCAGGGGAAAAAGCGGCTAACGACGCAGGCACGCGCTTTGCAAGGGATGCCTCTCCTCCCAGCAAGGATCCCCCGCCTGCAGACGCTGCGTTTGCTCCGCAGGCTTTTGTCGAAGCAAGCCGCGCCACCTGGGACCGTGCCTCCGAGTCTGCAAGCCACGAAGAGCAAAAACCCTTCCCCAATGCTTTAGGCTTGAACGGCAACCTAAAAAAAAAAAAATAGCTAGGCAGAGACCACCGTGCCTGCAGCGAGCGAGCTGCAGGGTGCCTCATTTCCTGAGCAGTGCCACGGGAGGATGTTAGTCATGAACGAGAAGCGACAGCGGTCACCGAACCCACGCCTCATGGGCCAGAAAGCTCGGGCAAGATGAAAAACAACACGCATTGGATCCGCGCAATGGAAGTTGTGTTGGTTTTCTTTCACTCGGAAGCTGCTGCATGTGTTTATGGTTTGTTTAAGGAAAAAGGCAGCTGTAAGACATTAAACTGGATTATCCCAGTAATAGCTTAAGTGCTAGTATAGTGCTGTATTTACAACCAGAATTTAAAATTCCAGTACAACTGCCTGTCTGCACTACCTAAAACATGGTCCCTTGATTACTGCCAAATCCAGTTACGCTGCGCCCAGCACAGGACAGAGACATTTTTACTCTCATTCTGCTAGAAAAACCTGCAAAACACCAAGTTTTCCCAACTTACCATCCCCACCACTTCACTGCGTGCTCCAAAAGTGCATGTGGACCTTCTTCCAGACCTAGCCCAGCAGCCAAAGGCACATTGCCTCATCAGCTTAGCTGATGTGAGGCTTGACCCAAGTGCTTTATCAGCTCTCCAGCACAGCTGGGTTAGCCTAAAACCTTCCCAGTAGCAGCCTGCACCAGGCTGCAATCCCAGTCAGCAGCTCTGCTGAGATGGAGAGCCCAGGAAAGACACAGGCTGGGTGACAGACTGGTTCATGTGATGAGTTTCAGTCATTACAGCTTTTTCCAGAGTAGCTGTGTTGCTGTGCCCGAGGGCACTGCAACAACCACAGGGGTGGAGATGGTCAACACCGCTGCAGCTGAGGGATTTGGTCTGTGCATGTTTGTCCCTAAATGCTCCTCGTTTGTCAAAACTGGTCTGCAGACAGAGCAAACACATGTTCACACTTGCACGCCAGCCCAACAGTTACTACAGGCTCCTTCCCACTGCGGATCGAAGCGTGCAGGGCTGATCGTGCTGCAGCTGCTTTGGCGTCAGCATGGAAACCCAGTTTTACCTTACTCTTGTGATCGAGGGGCTGAAGCGGATGCTGGAAGAGAATCACTCAGCTTTGAAGTTACCAGGAAAGTAGATGCACAAGTGCCAATTCACAGGAAGGATTCAGCCCCCTCCAACTTCCCTCTGACTCACCGAAGCAGCCCACAAGGCGTTCTGCCCAGATTCAGGGGAAGAGCCTGCTCCTGGCTGCGCCTCGGGCACATCCAACCGGCCTCCTCATGAGACACCCCGAGCTCCTGTCCCTGCAGAGCTGCGGCAGGTCTGCTTACGGAGCGGCAAGAGGAGGCTGCCGAGAGCTCCCCGCTTGCTTCTCTGGGAGATGCTGCTTAAGGCAGGCCAGCTATCAGCCAGCATCATCCCTGCCCTCAGTATTCATTAGCTCAGGAGAAAAAAAAAAAAAAAAAAGGACAAAGTACAGAAAAGAGTCCCACTAAGAGGGGTTTTTTGCTGTCTTTTATGACTTACTGCAGGCTGGGGAAGTGGAGAAAAGCCATGCTCAGCCTGATCCTTGCCTGCTGGACATCCTGTTTGACCGGCCTAAGGCATTTGAGAGCTGCAGAATAAAGCTCGCTATGGGAAGCTATCAACAAAAAAAAAAAAATCAGAGAAAAGAAAAACCAAGTCTGGAGCTACCAAAGGCACCTCATGACGAGCAGAGGCCGCTGCAGGGCTGTTGCTGCCGAGCCATAAGCAGCAAAGCTTTGTTTGCTTTTCAGAAGGATGCGGTGAACAAACACATGTTTACCAGCACGGCCTCTCTCCCTACGGCACCACAGCCCGTGCAGCTGGCATTTATTTTGCCCGCTATGGTTTTATTGAAATGCGAAGATGATCTCCACGTGCAGGGTCTGTGTCCTCAGCCAGAGGATGCAGAAGCGGCATCACCCGATCAGGCACTTGCTCACCCTGGGCTCCTGGATGGCAATGCGGCAGGATCGCAGAGCTGGCCGAGCACGAAGCATTTCCAACTGCAGAACAGGCTCCTAAATTAAATCTACACCAGCTGCACCATGCAGTATTTGGCATTAAGGTGCTGTAACCCTAACCCATTCACAAATTATCAGCAGCAGATGTCTCTGCCTTTCCTACCCCTTCAGCTTGTAATTTTAGCTACAGACAGGAGTAGAACATAATAGCTATTTCCTTCTTCCACATTTTCACTTCTTATCTAGAAGAGTTATTTCTCCAAGCTAATGTTTCCAATGGAAACTCTGCCTTTAGCTTAGTCAACATGATTTCCAGGCTGATATCACCGTTGCTCTGCCTGTACCGTTGTGCCTCCAAGTAACACCACCACATGTGCACCCAGCTAATTGCAGGGCACAGCAAGGACGTGTCAAAGGGAATATTCTGCTTGAACAAATTCAGAACAACGATTATTTCCACAGATGCTTCCCCGTGACACCTAGTGTCACCTGAACCTTCCCTCGATTTCAATCATCCCCTCCTCTCGCTCCAAATTGCTTGTGTGCTTTGTCTCTGCCTTCGTTTCCCAATCACTAATTCCACGGTAAAAGCAGCCGAGGAATCCTTTCTCTCAGATTCCAAAAACGCAGGAAAGGCCAACAGAAAGGAGCTGTCCCTGCATGTGGTAAATACCACACTCCATAAGAGCTTCTCCCTTATTTCGAAATATATGCAAACAGGTTCTTGCTAAGAATGCAAATTGCTCTATCACTCTCTACCAGAGAGAGAAGTCACACCAAGAATACGCAACCCCCCAGGGACTCCCCAACAACTTTAATACTGAAAATGTTTTATTTATCATGTCAAGCCTATATTGGGGCGGGGGGGGGGGTTGCTAGAGATAGAGGAAAAACTTCAGCTGACTAAGCTGCAGAATACTACTGAAGACTGCATAGAAATAACGATCTGAAGACATGCCCTACATTTGGGAAAGGAACTGAAGCTTGCCTAAAGAGAATTTGAGCCTTCATCCCCTGACTTGGAGCAAGCACCAGGAGCTCAACGTCCACTCTTCAGCAGAAGCAACTCCTGACTGGTTTCAGGCTGCCCAGGAGAGGATGGGAGGACTGGGAGAGTCACACGAGCTCCCTTTCAATGCCACAGCTAAACCCACGCAACCAGGACAGATATTACGACACAGAAATTCCCCAGACTTGCCTGAAATAAGTGCATTCAGCCAGGCAAGCCACTCCAGTGGCACTCAGATATCAAGACCAGGCTACAGAAGAACAGCTCTTCTTTGCAAAGGCACCAGCCCAGAGCACTGCAGGAAGAGTCCAGAATTCAAGGTCTTGGGATTCACAACATCATAATGTATGTGGAAAAGATAGGGCCCTTCTGAGGCTGCCGATCTGCTCCAGTGGCCTTTGAAATAATAAACTAATTTACTAAGATTCCAGGAGATAGAGGACAACATCTGAGGTCATTCCCAGAAGTAGAGACCCAGCAGCTTTGTGCTAGAAGCAGATTGTGTTAGATGTTTTGCTGTAAGAGGTCTAAAATACCCACCTACACTCATAAATCTTCCTCGTGGTGAGCAAAACCCTCTCATGAGAGAGGAGAAAAAAACTTTTAGATCTCCTTGCATCCATCTAGGCTTGTCGAGCTGCTCTGATTACAGATTTTCTACCCTGCTGCCTTATTTCCTAACTAGTTGTAGGATATTTCATTTATCAGGGTGGGGAAAGACACTGGCATGGAAAAAGCTGCACTGGGAGAAGCGGCAAGTGACAGAAGAGTTGATTTGTGATGGATTAGTCACCCTAAAACAATACCAGAGAAACACAAGCCTTGACCAGCCCTTGTTCCAAGATGTAGATAAACACAGCAGGCTTCCCCACTGGTTTAAGAGAGATCCAGCTTCACCACCAGACGCATTTCCCAGGAATTTGGCATTCCAGCAGATGCAGACAGTAAGTGGCATTACAAGGGTCTTATTGTTAAGGGGGGAAAATACAAAATACAACATAACAGGACAAAAATCTCATCACCGCGTTCAAGTGAGAAGTTACAATACGACCACAGGACCTGCCAACTTTTGGGTAAGCTGGGACCCAAAAATCAGTGTATCCCTGGGCCTGCTTGCACTGAAGAGACAGAGCTGGAGCATCACAGTGGGATATTTCCAATTTATGGGAGGAAAACAACTGAGTCATGTCATCTCTGAAGCCATTCCACAGCCAGGAATATTTGCACGCATGCAGATACAGGAGGGTAAGAGCTACAAGTGAACATCCTCAGGGCCAGACTAACGCTCACTGTCTCCTCAGAAAGGATCTCTGCCCTGTACACAAGCTCCCAAAGCTCAGCTTGTCATAGCGATATCTTCTCATTCAGTATTTATATTAATTCTTTGCTTTCTTGCCCCCCACCTTTCATCCATGCTGAAGTCCAGCCCGTGCGCTCGTACCTCTCTCCAGCTCAAGCGTTCCTGACGAGCTTCAGTTTTCTTAAGAGCCACGAGCAGAGCAGTGATTTCTCGGCAGACCTCGATCAGCCGGTTAAAGGACAACCAGAAATGCAGCAGCCACAGGTTAGAAGAGGCAAGAGCACCAAGTCAGAAGGGGGAGGAAAAAAAAGAGCAAGAAGCAAAACAGAATTCAGACAAAACAAAGAGGACATCCCATGTCATCTCTCACCAAGGAGAGGAAAGAGAAAACAAACCCAGTGAGCATTAAACCTTTGCATTAATTGCTATTTTTCCTCAAAGTGAAGCTTTGGTCAGAGTTACAGCCTATTGCTGGAGATCAGGGACCTAAGGAAGGACTCAGACCCACAAGCCAAGCTCTGCTGAGCCCACGGTCCCCCCCCAGCCAGCCAGGCTGCTCTCCCAGACCAGGATGGCTATTTACCTGCAGCGGGTGCCCAGGGAGCGTGGCTAGGAGGAGCTGGCTCCTAGGTCTCTGCTTCTCTTGCCTGTCTGGACAGGCAGATGGGTAAATTCAGAGCTAAGCACAGCCACGGCACGTGACGCCAAGGCAGAGTCATGCCCTGCCCTCGACAGGCAGTTCCTTCTCCAGAAATTTTCTGCTACTTAAGGAAGTGAGTGGGTGACCAGGGTTAAAATTGTTCCCCTCTACTAAGAAATCTGTGGGTAATTCTGCTTTTCTCCTCCCCAGAGATGTGCTGTACCGATCCCATTCCCTCCCCCTCCATCAGCCATTTTCAGTTCAGCTTGCCCTGGAGCAGAAAGCACGCTGACCAGGTATGTTTGGGCTGCAGAAAGAAACAGAAATTACATTTTCTCTGCTGGCAACTGCAGTGTCTGTGAGCAGAGGAGTCCACTAAGCACTGTCCCTGACCCACCAAAAGTTAAGCATCACCCCTCCTGTGAGCAGGTCTACACATTACCCATGGATTCAGGCACCCAGCGTTGGTGCGTTGCCTCAGATCCCACCTCATCCTTTTCCCTGCTAAGTTTTTGTAGCTAAGATCGTACAACCATGGTCACAGACATTTTGTCACAACATACTTCACTGGTTTGAAATTCTGTCATCCATGACAAGTAAAATAAACAGAAGGAGGCGTTTCTTGCAGTGCAGTAGCCCTGTGCATGTGCAATGGTTCTGGTACAGACATCGGGTCTCCTACCCTGCTATGGTGAGTGATAGTTTCTATTTCAAGGGCATCAGGCAGCCCAACCACACTCGTTTTTGTGCCCTCTCCCAGTAACGTGCAGTGTCAACAAGGAGGACAGTGTGGGAGGCCACCCAGAGCACAGAAAAAACAGGTTTCTCCTCCTCTGTCCAACACTGACCAGACCACAGGATTACTCGAATGTCTGAGCACGAAGCAGAGACATTTGGAAAACAATCACCTCTCCTTTGAGCATGCCAGCGAGAGCACAACTTGAAACTCCAGTTACCAGGCACAGACACGTACAAGCACTGCCTGCACCCAGATCCCAGCACAAAAGGCTAAGAAAAGCAATGGGCCAGGACTACTGGGTTGAGAAGGGCTCTCCCCCTTAGGGAAGAGTCCCCAAAAATAGAGATTTAAGTTCAGAATTAGGAACTAGTCAGCACCATCTCCGCCGTAAGTCAGGCCATGGAAATAAAATCTCTTTATCTGGTGAAAACAGCACCAAGGTAAAAAAGTGTCCTGTCTAAGAGGGCACGAGGGCCTTGGGAAGATGAGGATCGATGAAAGACAAGTGTGCTTCAGACCGCGTTTCCCAGGGCATCGTGTTCAAGCTCTACACGTGGCAGCCGGTACTCGCCATCCCTCCGGGGACACTAAGGTGAGCTAACGCTTGCAGGTCTGATCAAGGACACTGCATGTTCCACAAAACTAAGCAAGTCTAAATATAGACCGTGCTTGTATCTTATCTGCATTCTGTTGAACAGGTGGATTTATGGAGCTATGAGTGCTTATTTATAAGGAACCCTCCATGTCAGCACTATCCGCATCCCTGCGGCAGCGAAGTGAAGCCTTTGCAGACCTGACGTGACATGCAGCTCCCAAAGCCATGTCCCTCGCCTGGCAGCGGGTGACGGACGGCACGGGACACCAGCCTGCCTGGCAGGCAAGGGAACCATCACTCCCCTCACCGCCGATCACCTCGCCCATCGCGCCAGCCGATCGTGGGAGGCTTCTTGCCCAAGCGAGCTGGGGGAGTGGGAGCACTGATAAAGCAGGAGGTGTTGTGCGTTGCAGCCTGGCATTGAGAAATTGAAATAGCACCTACGCAAGCCGGGCGTCCAGCTTGCAGCGGTTGGGACAGAAAGGTCTGTAGCAAAGGAAAGCACAGGCTTCTGGTGCGCAAACCCTTAGGAAAAGGCACAGACTTGTCCAGAGAAAGGCATCATGTATTAAGAACACCTTTTCAACCTGACCCACCTCATCCAGCACACCAGTGCTTCCACCAAAAACCTCTGGGAACCGTGAACACGCACAAGACTTTTGTTTAAGACAGGAGAATCACTCACCAGTGTCCCACTGACCAGGAAAAAATCAGAGCTCAGAAGTCACATCAGCAGGTCCCGACGCCTTGGGCAGACAGCATGTATTCCTGGCAATGAGGAAGCTACTTTTAGATCTAGAGATAAAAGGTTCCAGGTATTGTTTTTCAGTTTTACACCCCATTTCCATTTATTAGTAGCCAAAAGTCACTTATACATGTGAGGTTTACACTGATACTGCCGTTAAACACCACAGATAAGAAAGTCGTACTTGAGTTGCAGCTGATTCAGCAAAGAAAATGAAGGTGGAAGCGGGCCAGAGTGGCACCTGCCACATTGGTCCTTCAGCTGAAGTCACACCGAGGTCTCTCGACTAAAAGCAGACCTGTTCCCCAGCCACCGCCTCTGCTTCTTCAGGTCCCTGCTGAGAAGCTCCATTTTAAAGCCTTTGAGAGTCTCTGACCTTCCTTATCTCCCTGGACTTTTGCTTCCCTTGTCGTTTATGTTCCTCACACCCTGGTTTAACCGTCCTTCTCTTTCCCAACCCCAGGGGCACAAGCTGTCCTCACGGGCTGTCAGCCGAACACCGGCACACAGGTCTTGTTCAAAAAAAGGTGCTTTTCATTTTTAGACTAGAACAGTTCAACTGGAAGGGACCTACGACAACCAGCTAGTCCGACTCCATTCTTACCTGGTTCTTCAGTTGTCCTCTGCCATGGTGGGTACAACTTCAGAGACAAAATTTAACATAAACAGCCCAAATCAGAGGGATGCTTTCCACAATTGCCGCACTAACACTCCGCAGTAAATTGCGGGTCAATCGATTTATTTTAAGAAGTGGTTCCATTTGCATTTCTCTCATTTTGGGGTTATATTTTAATCCCCACCTTTGCAAACCTGTTCTAAGTGAATGCCGCTGCCTCTCACCCCCACCGCAGGGATAGCAGGGGGTGCCCACGCGCAGGGACGAGCACCCCGTGTCTGCCATCGCACTGGACTGGGCAACGAAGAGGGTAACTGGGAAACTGCAATGCAGAAGCTGTCGCCTCTGGGTCTCCCGAAATACGCTCTCGTGCGAGGGGGAAGAAAACCATCAACAGAAACCAGATGCTCCACGCCTGCCCTCCACGGGCTGCGAGATGAGCAGCCGGCTGTCGCAACAACTTTCACCCGCCGTCTGAAGACGCGGCGGTTGTTTCGCCCCCCGATCTTTCTGCCTCGGTGATGCACGGTGAGTGTGAGCCATTTCACACGAGTTACGCAAGGCCCAGAGCAGAGCGCTGAATCGCTCCACTGCCTCCTTACCCAAGAGACATAACCAGGAGGTTACCCAAAGGAGGAACCACCCCCTTGTAGCTACGGTTAGGAAAGAGTCGGCAGCAAGCAGAGCCGCTTCTGCAGGAGCTGGGGCAGATGCTGCCTGGATCGCAGGTTCCCAGCATCTCCGGCTGCGAGGAGGAACCGTGATGCAGACAGCTCTCCACCCAGGGCTGCTGCATTGAGCTCTGGGAGAGCTCAGTCCTGCAGGATGGGACGAGCCCCTGCCCAGCACCTAGACACGTCCCCACCAACGTGATATTGTTATTTAGATGCCACCTGCATTTATTCACTTGCGTCATATTCAAATACAGAAGGGCACCGTGTAAAACCCACTGCCCACAAGACTCTTCCGAAACAGGACACCCCATACGTGACACCTCCTTCCACAGAAGCGGGATTTAATTCCTCCCACGTGACATGGCTTTAGGAAAGTCCCTTGTAGCAGTGTCCAATGCCCACCCACAAGACAGCCCCCGCGCCTGCTGCACGCCTTTTCTCCAGCCGCAGCATCAGCTGATCGCCCTCGTTCGTGGCGATAACCGGAGCGAGGAGGTTCACGCCAGAGCAATCAGACCTTACCCTGCACCCCAGATGCGCGTCCCCTTCCTCCCGCAGCTGATGCGCTGCCGCGGACTCACACTCCCGTGCACAAGTAGAGGAAGATGGGCCGCAGCTCGGCTGACAGCGTCCCCCCCCTCACCTTCACGCTCAGGCATCGCACGGGAGAGACAGACCCACTTACAACCGCCTTTAACTCTGATTATTCCTCTCCCAGTGACTTGACATTTCAGCATTTCCCCTTCGCAAGCCACAGGAAGTTTGGGCCAGACTGACTTCGCTTTGGCTCAGCGACAGCAGGTTAAAAATTATTCCCGAGCGCACCTCTAGCCACAGAGAGAGACAGCCGCTTCTCCAGTTAGCTATTAAATGGAAAAAGAAACTAGATTACCCAGTTATTTCATCTTAGGTACATTGGGATTCAGGAAACAAACATCTAGTGAAAAACTGACTGACCCGAGGCAAATTCTTGCCTGATGAAAAAACCTATTTTTGTGCTTTGTCTCTTTGTTATTCAAAAGCCCGTTGCGAGATCTTACACCTGATCTGTTTACAGACAAGCGTGATCTCAGGCAGACATCTGCCAATGCCTCCTGCACCTGACAGGCCTCCCTCGCTCCTCTTCCTCACTCCTCAGGGTACGTGATGCCGGAGGGATGGCTCTCTAAGCCATGCAATGGCAACACGTGGCTCCCAGAGCTGCCCAACCTCAGCCTAGCACATTTTTTTTCACCCTAGCTCCCAGTTAAGCACACTTTCACAGGGCCCATCCGAAAGCCACGGCGCAGCTGACAGCTACCAACCCGATCTGATTTGACTCAGTTTCAACCGGCTGCTTTAGAGAAGGAAGAAGAGGTTTTATTCAAATGAGTAATTACAGCCCTAACTTCCTCCCCCAAAGCAGACAGGTTAAATATTCCTCCCCACCCGCGCAGAGGCACTCGGAGCACTAACCCAAGGCAGCCCGGCTCGCTCTCGCTCCCCGGCAGACGTGGAGGAAGCGCTGACAGGGTCCGTAGACCAGAGCGGGACACCGAGCTGACGTCTGTCTCCCTTCAGGAGGAGAGGCACGTTGCCCCAAGATCGCTGGTGCTCCTTTAACCAAGTCCTCTGAGGAAGATGAGTCACTGCCCAGCTCATGTGGGAGGAAAGCACGCCACAAAGCGCTGCAAAGCCAGGGCTGGCTTCTCATGAAAACCAGTTTCTGAAGAAACTTTTAATGCTGAAGAGTCCAGCCCCAGGCTCAAATAAAGTGGAAAAAGAGAGGAAGGAGGCGCTCACCCCAGAGAACAGGCACCTCTACCTGCCCTACACCAGCCACCCGCAACCCCCCAGGTCCCTCTGGGTGCTTGGTCCTGACCCACGGGTGCCCTGCTTGGTCTAGGGAAAAAGAAACCCCCCCCCGTCCTCGTGTAGGAGCTGGAGGAAGATCCCCGGTACCTTCGTTTCCTTTGCGTTGGGAACTCACAGCTGAAAGATCCTGGCAGTCACATCCGACCCATCCACCGGGATCGCTCAGAGACGGACGAAAAGTCACTGGGGAATTACAAACAAGTGCAATTACTGCCCTGCTGGGGTCTCAGCCTGCCGTTTGAATACTCTCCCCTCTGCTTCAGAGAAGGGCTTAATTGGGAGATTAAGTTTAAGATACATTTTAAAGCTGATCATTAATCAGGCACTTATCAACAGGCTGGTTTCTGACTCAGATAAGAAACAGGCTGGAAACCCTAAAACACCAGTTAAACACCCCAACAGCACCCAGGTAATTCAGCAGCTTCAGAGCCCCCCCAGAAAGAGCCTGGGGAGCCCCAGAAACAGACACACAGGGATGGGACAGAGGGAGAGGGGATGGGGGTGACTTCCCATGATGGGGGATGGAGGGTGAAGCTCAGGAAGGGACTCAGGGCTGCAGAGGGGAAAGGGGGGTTCACATCAACAAGGGGTTCATGACTGGGTCCAGCTTCTCCCCATCCCCATGCTGACCCCAGGGGCAACCAGCAGCCAGCCCAGAAAGGGTTAAGGCAGCCAGAATTTAGGGGGGGAGGAAAGCACCCCCAACACAGCCACAGGCACCCCACAGCTCCAAGCTGAACCCTCACCTCTGGGCCCAGCAAGGGGTGGTCAGACCAGAGACCAGGCAGCACTGGGGGGGCCCTGACACCCCCAAAACCAGGGGCCACCCCCACAACTCACAGGGAGGCTGAGAGGGACAGGGACCCCCCCCAACTCTAAGGGAACCCCAGTTTTGGCAGGGGAAGCCCTTAGCAGCCCTGAGAGCCCCCAGCTGAGGGGAGACACTGGGGGTCAGGGGGGTCTCACATGGGACCCCCAACCTGGAGGGGCCCAAACATACATGGGATCCCCAAACCAGGATGGGGAACCCCATGCCCACATGGGACCCCAAACCAGGGAGCACACAGAGCACCGGGGGGCCCCCAACACCCCCACGGGACCCCCAAACCTCAGGGGAACTCAGTGCACCCCCCATGCCTCCCCCCCCCAGACACCCCAACCAGCAGGGAGAAGGCACAGGGTACCCGGGAATGACCCATGCCAGTGTCCCTCCGGCCACGGGGGGCATCGGTGTCCCCCCCCACCCGTGTCCCCCGGTCCGTGGGAGCACCGAGGGGCTCCCCACGGCAACAGCTGCCCCCTGCCCACCCCCGGTCGACACCACCCGTGTCTCGGCGACCACCAGAGCCACTGCCACCCCCGAGACCCGGCCCACGGGGGGCACCGACGGGGGGGGGCTTCCCCTCGGAAACAGCGCCCCCGGTACCCCCCGGTACCCCCCAGCCCCGGTACCTGCGCTCCCGGCACCGCCGCCCCCTCCACCGCCCCGGACCCGCCTTTTGACGGGAACCGGCCGGCTCCGCGCCCGCCCCTCTCCGGGGCCACGCCCCACCGAGACACGCCCCTCTCCGCCCCCGCCAATGCCAGCACGGCACCGCCTCGGCACCGCCCCCGAGGGGGCGCGCCCGCTCCGGCACCGCCTACCAGCACCATATAAGGTTCGTGCTGAGCGAATCCCCGCCCACTGGGGGGGCGTGGCGAGGGCTGGCGGGAGATTGCACGTGGCTGCCTGCAGCGCCGGGGGGCTCCCCCGCGGCTGCCCGCCTCGGGGACCCCAGCCGCCGCCAACCCCCCTGCCCAGCCCGGTCCCCGCCTTCGGCCCAGGCCCTGCCCGCGCTGCCCCGCTCCCCTGGCTTGTGGGGAGCCCCGTGCTCTGCCAGGGGCTTCAGGGAGGCCGCTGGGGGCTTTTGGGGGGCCACTGCCTGACGCTTTCGGGGCCATAACCTCTACAAAAAGCCCAGTGGGCTCAGGCAGCTTACCCATGTCCTCCTGGCCTGTAGCCAGTCCCTTACTGGGACAGGGCAAGCACCACCAGTACAATAGTGCCCCCCCCAGCACTCCCGGGCAAACTGTCTCCCTGCAGCATCGGGTCCTGAGGACGTTTGAGTGTCCCCACCGCATTTCACCTTTGCTCTGGTGTCTCCTGGAAGTCCAGGGGTTGCAGAGCTCCGTCCCCGGAGCTGGCGGTGGTTCAGAGGCTCCTTCCCTTCCAGATTTCTAAGTAACAAGCCACCAGGCACTTGGGAGCGCTCGCCACGTTCATCACCTGGCAAACAAACTCTGTCTGGCTTCCACAGCTGCAGTATTTGCTGGGCTCACCTCCCTCTCCCGTTCTCGGGAGGACACCCAAGAGACCTGCCACCGCACACTGCAAAACCTCTATCTGATTACCGCCTTGAGAGCGTTCTCATATTTTTCTGATGCTTAGATCAGATTAAGGGCAGTGGGAGAGCTGATTCATTCTCTGCCTCCGGACTAGAGACAGAGGCATCCGCGAGGGCCTCGGCGCAGCTCCAAGTGCTGGAGACGTGTACGACCAAGGGTGGGCAGGTTCCCGGCAGAGTCGTGCTTGTTTGCAGCCTCCAGGCTGCTCCGCTCGGCCCCGCAGCCGCCCTCGGCGTGCAGAACCCAGGGCTTCACGTCCCGAGCATGAACCGAGCCTGTGCGAAGCCCTCACAGATCTGGAGGCCAAGGACACCTGGGTTGGGCTGCTCCTGTGGGACCTGGTGGTATTTGGGACAATGCAACCAGCCAGGTCACGAGCATTGACCTTGACCCCCCAAAATCCCATTCCCGGTGCCGTGAGTCAAACTCGGAGTGCGGGGGTTTGGGCTGAGCCGGTTCAGCCAGTGTCACAGCCCCAACCCAACACTGCTCCATCGCTCGGGCACGTTACACCCCCAGCCTGAAAAACTCGTGATGTTTGGCAGTTTTTTTCCCTTTCCACCCTCAAAAACCCACCCGGGGTGCGTCAGTCAGCAACATTGGATAAACCAGCAAGAAATGTTTCGAGAAAGCCCTAGCGTGATGCTCCCAGGGTTTATTAAGTGTCCCCTAAACCCAAAATCCCCGGAGAAAATGAGCCCCCAAGGCAGACGAGCGAGGCAGACGGCAATCACCGCCCCTCAGCTGCAATCACCGAGTTCAACAGCTCTAATTTGCGTGGGGAAAGCGTTTCGCTAACTGTTTTCAAATGGATTTAATGAGGCCAATGAGAGAAAACAACGTCTGGGAAGAAATGGGAGTTGATTAGAGACAATTTAGTGGCGCAGAACTTTTTTTGGGAGGGCGGGGAGTGGGCTGCGGATGGGGCTGGGGTGATTTCGCATGGGCAAGGCTGCACGTACCCATCCCAGCACCGCTGATTTCCGCCATCGCAGCTGTTTAAATGTTCAAATATGTCCGAGCCTTCACGCAGCGGTTGTCCCACTGACCTCGCCTTGCCTGAACCGGTGCGACGTGCTCTTCAACCCCATAAAACACTGTTTTCCTGCCAAACCCACCTTTTCCCGCAGCTGCGGCCAGGTTTATGCCCCAAGCTATGGGGAAGGCTTGCAGCCGATGGGAGATTGAATTTGCTCCCTCTATCACGACCTGTGCTGGTTATAGCTGTTTTCCAGCAGCTCTCCTGCTGCTTTCCCCCCTTGATCCGCCTCGTACGAGGGAATCTGGGGCCGGACACTGGCACAAGTCCTGCTCCGCTCATCGTCGCATCCCCGGGACTTGCATGGTGCCGGCAAGAAGCCGCACACGCGGGATGCAAAATCCCTCCCGCGTGGGAGCCGGGGGATGCGCGGAGATGCGGGAGGATTTAATTCTTGCACGATGCGTGGGGTGGGACGAGAGCTGCGACCGCGAGCCGGCGTCTTCACGCTCCTCCAGCCTGGGAGAAGGGGGCCTTCGGCTCGGCGGGTCTCGGCTGGGGGTCGGTGGGGCTGGGGGAGGATGATGATGGTTCAGCAGCCTGTTGAGAGGGAGGAATCAAAGCCCTCCTCGGCCACGGGCACAGCCAACGTGATGTGACTATCACCTCCCCAGGTAACCCTGACGGACACACGGACAAAGGGGAAAAAAAAAAAAGCACAAACACTGGACTGGAAACTGCGCCGCAGCCGCCGGCTTCACCAAAGGGGGTCCGCGGCGGCGGGAGCTCCCCCGGCAGCGGCGATGCTCCCACCGGGGCGCGGGGACGGAGCCAGCTCTCCTGGGGGTGACTCAGGCGCTTGCTCCATCCCCCGGTGACCGAAGGTTTCTCGAGAAGCGGTTGCAAAACCCTGCCGGCCTGGCGATGCGCTGGGTGGGGCGCGGCTTGGCCCCCCCTTTCCGCCCGTCCCCGCTGGCTTTGGGGGGAGAAGGGGTTAAAAATGGGAAGAAAAGGGATTAAGCCCAGGGTACAACCTGGCAAGAGGGGCTGAGGGGAGGCTGCTGCTGGGTTTTGCACTGTTTTCTTTGGGGGCAGCTTCTCCCCCCCCCCCCGGGGGGATTCTTTGTTGTCTAATATAGGGTTGAGCTCACCCCGCAGCCCGTCCCCGGGGGGCTCGGTGCGGGTTTCCCCCTCCCCATCCCCTCTCCAAGCGCCGTTTGCAGCATCCATCCATGCAGACGTCCGTCCGCATGGGTCAATCCTGCACCCAGCGCCTTCCTCCGCCACGCAACAACCATCTCGGGGGCAACGGGAGGCGCACAGCCGACAACGAAGAGGGGGGAAGGCGAGCCGGGAAGCCTCCCTCTCCCTGGCATTTTGCTCCTGGGAAGGAGAGAATAAATGATCCGTAAAGTTTCCATCGGCGACGCACGGGAGAGCAGCTCCGACGGCCGCGGCGTGCAGGCGGCGTCCGCCTCCGGAGCACGCGAGGCTGGTGGAAATATTTTAATTTTGCCGTAAACTTTATTTTAATGGTTTGGGTGATTATGAGGGGAAGGAATTCAGTTTTCCAAGAAGCTCTCACGTTTATTGTGGCGGGAAAAAAAAAAAATAAATCCACCAGCGGTTGCACGGGAGGGAGTTCATTAAGTAAAGGTTGACCCAAATGGGGCGTTTTCGCTTGCTCCTGTCCCGGAGCCGTCGGAGGAAGGAGCTGGTTGGACTTTTTTTTTCCCCCAAAATTTAGAAGTTTAGAAACACCCGAGATGCTGCGGGGCGCCGGGGTCGGGTCGTGGGGTGCTGGGGGCGATGCTGGGCTGAACCGGCTGCTGCACCGGCGCCTTTGAGCCGTAAAACTGGAAAAAAAATAAGAAATAAAAACGTCAGGAGAGTTGGGGAGGGGATAATAAAGGCGACGGAGCGAAGACCGAGTGCCCGGCGCTGCCGTCACGAGGGCAGAGATCCCGCGGGGCTGTTTCGGGTGGGAACTGGGGGAACTGGGCTTTTCCCGTAGTTGGGTGGGGTCCCCGGGGTGCGGAGCCGGGGGTCAGGGTGCTGAGGGCCCCCGGACGGACACCCCCAGCTGACGCCTGGTGAGGCTGCAGCAAAGGACGGAGCGTGCCGGGCTCGCACGACCTCGCATGTTTTGCACGAGTACGCATGGTCTTGCACAGCCTCGTACCGGCTCACATTGCCGTGCCACCTTGCACAAGCACACAGGAGCTTGCACAAGCACGCACGGCCTCACACAAGCACGTGTGGGTTTGCACGAGCATGCACAGCCTTGCACAAGCTTGCACAAGAACACACGTCCTTGCACGGCATCGTAGAAACATGCACAAGCACATGCAGCCTTGCACGGGCTCGCATGAGCTTGCACAAGCGTGTACAAACAGGCATGGCCCTGCTCAGCCTCACACAAGCACGCATGGCCTTGCACGAGCTTGCACGAGCACACACAGCCTTGCACAAGCACGCACAAGCACGACTTTGCATGAGCATGCACAATATGTGTGGCCTGTCGCAAGCACATGCAGCTTTGCACAAGCATGCACAAACACACACAAACATGCATGGCCCTGCACAGCCTCACACAAGCACGCATGGCCTTGCACGAGCTTGCATGAGCTCACACAGCCTTGCACAAGCACGCACAAGCACGACTTTGCATGAGCATGCACAATATGCGTGGCCTGTCGCAAGCACGCGCAGCTTTGCATGAGCATGCACGAACACGCACGGCCTTGCACGGCCTCACACGGGCACGCACGGCCTCGCGTGAGCTTGCACGAGCTTGCACGAGCACACACAGCCTTGCACAAGCACGCACAAGCACGACTTTGCATGAGCATGCACAATATGCGTGGCCTGTCGCAAGCACGCGCAGCTTTGCACGAGCATGCACGAACACGCACGGCCTTGCACGGCCTCACACGGGCACGCACGGCCTCGCGTGAGCTTGCACGAGCTTGCACGAGCACACACAGCCTTGCACAAGCACGCACAAGCACGACTTTGCATGAGCATGCACAATATGCGTGGCCTGTCGCAAGCACGCGCAGCTTTGCACGAGCATGCACGAACACGCACGGCCTTGCACGGCCTCACACGGGCACGCACGGCCTCGCGTGAGCTTGCACGAGCTTGCACGAGCACACACAGCCTTGCACAAGCACGCACAAGCACGACTTTGCATGAGCATGCACAATATGCGTGGCCTGTCGCAAGCACGCGCAGCTTTGCACGAGCATGCACGAACACGCACGGCCTTGCACGGCCTCACACGGGCACGCACGGCCTCGCGTGAGCTTGCACGAGCTTGCACGAGCACACACAGCCTTGCACAAGCACGCACAAGCACGACTTTGCATGAGCATGCACAATATGCGTGGCCTGTCGCAAGCACGCGCAGCTTTGCACGAGCATGCACGAACACGCACGGCCTTGCACGGCCTCACACGGGCACGCACGGCCTCGTGTGAGCTTGCACGAGCTTGCACAAGCACACACAGCCTTGCACAAGCACCCATGACCTCGCAGAAGCATGCGCAGCCTCGCGTGAGCGTGCACAAGCACCCACGGCCTTGCACGAGCACAGATGGCATTGCACGAGCTTGCACGAGCATAAATAAGCCCTCATACTGGTGTGGGAAAGCTCCATACTGGGATGGATGCCCTCATAGTGGTGTGTATGGATTCCATACTGGGACGGGGGCCCCTCATAGTGGTATGGGAGGGCTCCGTACTGGGACAGGGGCCCTCATACTGGTGTGGAAGGGCTTTGTACTGGGACGGGGGCCCTCATACCGGTGTGGAAGGGCTCCGTACTGGGACGGACACCCTCATACTGGTGTGGAAGGGCCCATACTGGGACGGGGACCCTCATACTGCTGTGGGAGGGCTCCATACTGGGACAGGGGCCCTCATACTGGTGTGGAAGGGCTTTGTACTGGGACGGGGGCCCTCATACCGGTGTGGAAGGGCTCCGTACTGGGACGGACGCCCTCATACTGGTGTGGAAGGGCCCATACTGGGACGGGGACCCTCATACTGCTGTGGGAGGGCTCCATACTGGGACAGGTGCCTCATACTGGTGTGGAAGGGCTTTGTACTGGGACGGACACCCTCATACTGGTGTGGAAGGGCTTTGTACTGGGATGGGGGCCCTCATACCGGTGTGGAAGGGCTCCGTACTGGGACGGACACCCTCATACTGGTGTGGAAGGGCCCATACTGGGACGGGAGCCCTCATACTGCTGTGGGAGGGCTTTGTACTGGGACGGGGGCCCTCATACCGGTGTGGAAGGGCTCCGTACTGGGACGGACGCCCTCATACTGGTGTGGAAGGGCCCATACTGGGACGGGGACCCTCATACTGCTGTGGGAGGGCTCCATACTGGGACAGGTGCCTCATACTGGTGTGGAAGGGCTTTGTACTGGGACGGACACCCTCATACTGGTGTGGAAGGGCTTTGTACTGGGACGGGGGCCCTCATACCGGTGTGGAAGGGCTCCGTACTGGGACGGACACCCTCATACTGGTGTGGAAGGGCCCATACTGGGACGGGGACCCTCATACTGCTGTGGGAGGGCTCCATACTGGGACAGGGGCCCTCATACTGGTGTGTATGACGTCCATACTGTGATGGATGCCCTCATACTGGTGTGGGAAAGCTCCATACTGGGACAGGTGCCCTCATACTGGTGTGTATGGCTTCCATACTGGGATGGACGCCCTCATACTGGTGTAGGAGGGCTCCATACTGGGATGGGTGCCCTTATAGTGGCGTGGGAGGGCTCCATACTGGGACAGGGGCCCTCATACAGGTGCGTACGGGCTCCGTACTGGGGCCGGTGCCCTCATACTGGTGTGGAAGGGCTCCGTCCCCGCCCCGTCCCCGCCCCCCGCGCACGCGCGTTCTGCCCCGGCGCCCGGTCCCCAGAGTGCGCATGCGCGCGAGGACACGCCCAACCAATTTGCCGCGCCCCGCCCACTCGCGGGAACGCCCCCCCCGCTGCGGCGCACGCGCAGTTCCGGACACGCCCTTCAGCCGCGCCAAAAAGGTGGGGCCATGGGGGCGCCCCTCGCGCATGCGCACCGAGGGAGAGCCACGCCCGGGCGGTGCCCACAAAGCCCCGCCCATTCCCCCCACCGCGGTGACGAAACGCCCCGCCCGGGCGTGGATTGGGCGGGGCGTTGGCGAGGGGGCGTGGTCTTGGGAAACCCGCCCTCCTCACCCCGTCCTACGCGCCTGCGCCGGAGGGGTGGGGCGAGGGCTCCGCCCACCGCCGCCTCGCGGCGTTGTCATAGAGACGGCGGCTGCGCGGGAGGAGGCGAGGCGGCGGCTGCGGGTCTGAGGGGCTGCGCCGGGCCGCGGGCTATGGGGGAGGGGGCATTTTGGGGTGTCCCCGGGCTGAGGGGTGTCTCTGAGGGGGTGTCCCTCATGGGGGTGTTGGGGGACAGGTCCCTGTGGTGTCGTTTGGGGGGGGCATTCCTTTTTGGGGGGATTCTGAGGGGCTGTGGGTGTCTTTGTGGGGCGTGTTTTGGGGGGGAGGGTGGTGTTGTGTCTCTTTTTTGGGTGGGGGGTGTCCAAGAAGGCATGGCTGGGTGTGGAGGAGGGGTATGGCTCTGCTTTGGGGGGTCCTGAGGGGTGTAGGTCTGTCTTTGTGGAGGGTTTTGGGGTTTGGGGGGGGGGGGGGATGACACTGTCTCTGTTTAGGGGGGGGCTGTCTCTGTTTAGGGGGCCTGTCTGGAAATGAGCCTCTGCCGAGGTGTCCCTAAGTAGGGTTTCCCCTTTTGTAGGGTGCTGTGGAAGTCCTCCCTGGGGGGGAGGCTCCCTGCGGTGGGTGTTGGACCCCCTGGGAGGGTGTCTCTGTGTGGGGGTGTTTCTCTAAGGGGTGTTGGGGATGGGTCTCTGCGCGGGGAGGTTGTTCCCTTTGCGCCTGTAATTCAGGGCAGCGTTTCCTTGTTGGCCAGAGCAGGTTCAAAACCCATTGAATGACCAGGACCGCTCTTGCTGTCTCTGTCCTAGGTTACGCGGCTTTTCTCCAGCAGCTGCGATGGGTTCTGTGCTTTCCCTCTCCGTTAAAAACGCTACCTCAAGGCAGAGGAGGAAGGCTGAGGAGGATGATGACGATGACTTACTCGATAGCCGAGACCGTGTGGAAGACATTGCCAAGTTTCCGTATGTTGAGTTCACAGGTCAGGACAGCATCACCTGCCCCACTTGCCAAGGCACTGGCTGCATTCCCACAGGTGGCTGCTCCTCTCAGGCTTAAATACGAAAAGAAAGCGTTGCTTATTTACGTGAGCGACCTTGCACGCGTATGGAATCGGTTAACCTGTTCCTTTTGCTTTCCAGAGCAGGTAAACGAGTTGGTGGCTCTGATACCCTACAGCGACCAACGGCTTCGTCCCCAGAGAACGTGAGTGTGTAGTAAGAGAGTAATTGCATCTTTGCAAAGAGCAAACAGGGCTCTTTTGTTGTTTACCACCACAACTAAGCACTTCACCCGGTCTGCAGCCTCCCCTTCATCTCGCGGTTTGTTTTCATCCGAGTGTGCCAACAAATACAATTTAAAGCGTAACTTTAAATACTTCCTGTGAAATCCCACTGTGGGGTGAATGTGGAAACAATGCTCCTACTCACACGCCTCGTCCCCGCGCCCTTTACTGAAGCTTTTAGAAAGAAACTGCCTGACCAACAGAAAAATACTAAATTGTGAAAACGCTATGGGGGCAAAAATGATTCTTTGGTTACTCATTACTAAAAAATAAACTGTTTAAAGGGTGACGGTTTTGAGCAGTTACGGGTATTGAAAACGTTAGAGCAGCACTTCTGTATCTCTTCCAGGGAAGAACAGATACGTGTTGTTTGCTGCCTAGGTTGGGTTTCAGATCCGAGGTCTCTTGCAGCTGCAGGCGCTGTGTTAGGGCAGAGGAGGTGACCCCTTCCCTGCCTCTTCCAGGAAGCTGTATGTCCTGCTGTCCGTGCTGCTCTGCCTGCTGATCTCGGGGCTGGTGGTTTTCTTCCTCTTCCCACACTCTGTCCTGGTGGATGACGACGGTATTAAAGTGGTTCAGGTTTGGTTCGACAAGAAGAACTCCGTTGTCATTCTTGCCATCACGGTAAAGTTTTCACGCGTCTGTGTTCCTGAGAGAATAAATTCTTTGCTGAGCTGCCAGGAAGGTCACGGCTACTCCCGTCTCCTCCTTTTTTTCCATCCAGGCCACCTTACGGATCAGGAACTCCAACTTCTACTCGGTGACGGTGACCAGCCTGACTAGTCAGGTGCAGTACATGAACACCGTGGTGGGAACCCAGCAGATCACCAACGTCTCCAGCATCCAGCCGCTGAGTGACAAACTGGTATTTGTCTTTCATTGCGCTTAACTTGATTTGGTGATGCTTATATCGTATGAAACCCGTGCGCTACTGCGAGTTAACTTGATGATAGCCTGTCTATACCTTAAAGCTTTGCTTGGCAAAGTAGTCTCATGGCGAGAGTGGCCTGTGCTTTCTGTGCACCAGCTGAAAGGCAACAGCAAATAGGAAAGACTCTGAAAGGGGTGGATTTAAACGGGTACTCAAGCTGCATGTGGATGAATTTTTCTTTTATCTCTTACAGGTGAATTTCACCGTGAAGGCGGAGCTGGGTGGACCCTTCTCTTATGTGTAGTAAGGATTTACTGCTCTTTATAGCTGGGGAAAAGGGTGGGTCTCAGCTGCTTTAATTAAAATTTGCTCTGGAAATGACTTGCTTTCTGCTAACTTCCTGGAAAGTAACTGTTTGCTAGAAATGACTTGAAAGGCCACTTTGTCGGATGTCGTGACGTGATTTTTTTTGGACCGTGTCTCAAGTTGAGTTAGCACCAGAGGGAAAATACCGTACCGAGAAACACAAGTGTCTCTGCAACCCTGCTTAGCCCCTGCTGACCTATTTCTTTGTCTTGGTCTCTTCCAGTTTCTTTTGCACATTTCCCAAGGTGAAGGTACATAACATAGTGATCTTCATGAGGTAGGTGGTTCTCTGCTCGCCTCCTGACTCAAAAGGGAATTGCTGCCGCAGCAGATCTAGGGTACACGAAGAAAATTCTGCTTGGCAAGCACCCTGGCCTGGTTCACTGTGTCAGCTTTTAACCCCGGCCAGTTGACAGAGTTGGGTGAAATGTAAGATAGAGAGGAGAAGACACCAGATTGCTCCACGCCGAGCGTTCGCGTGGGGGGTGGTGTGCTCCGGAGGCTGCGCTCACCAGCTCTGCGTATCCCTGCCCGCTGCAGCGAGCGATCTTGAGCCAAAATCTGAGAGTGTCTGCAGCTTTCGAGGGGGAAGAGGAGTTCTGTGATGAGTGTGAAACCTGCTGGGGTTTTTTTATGTCGATAGAGGGATTGCTGTCGCAGGTCCTGTCCCCGCTAAACTGCTCTCCCCCCTCCCAGGACATCGGTGAAGCTCTTGTACATCGGCCACGTGACGCAGAGCGCTTTGGAAACGTACCACTACGTGGACTGCAGCGCCAACTCCACGGCTGCCCCGGACCCGCTGCCTCTGCCACCCCCGTCCACGCGAGGCGCAGCCGAAGCCGAGCCCTGAGGACGCCGCTGATGCCTTCTGTGGGCGGATGGCGGTGCAGATGGAGTCCTAGAAGGGACCAGGAATTTTCAAATGGAAGCAGAGGGATCGCGAGTGACTTTGGTGGGAGATGTTCAAAAGCTCTGGGTCCCTTCCGTGCTTTTCCACGTGCAGCTGGGCTGCGCTGCTGGCCTGTCCGTGAAACCCGCTTGGAGCGGATGTGCAAGCACACGGGTCCCTTCCCAAAGTCGGGGTCCTGCTGGGCCTGCCTTCCTCTTCACTTCCAAAGAACTAGCTTTTGGTAGGGAAACGGGACTCTCGAGCTTCATGCTTTGGTGTCTGAAGATCCCAAAGATTTAGAGTTGACTTTTGCAGCTGTTGTGAAGCTTAGCACTGTGTCGGGTCCTTTCAGGGTAAACTAATTAGTTCTGTGCAATTAATTTTTTCCACTTTGGGTCAGTGACAGCGTGTCACTGGCTTGTTTCAAAGCAGGCCTTGATAAAAAAAGGAGAGTTCTTTGTGAGGAACGCACAGATAAGGCTTCCACCTCTGTAATTTGCACTAGTAGGAGGCAAAGGGATTGAAACCTTTGAAACGCGCTTTCTCTGTTGTGTGGATTTTATTTGCTGGCAGCTGAGGCCACCTACAGCAAACCGATACCAAAACACCGCAGTCTGAATGGAGACGGCCTCAGTAAGCGCAGCGCCGCTGGGGACGCGCGAAGGGTCCGGGTGAATTAGACCTTCCTCCTCCTCCGCGCACGGCTCTGAACCTTCTCCCCACGTTCGGCAGCTGCGGGGTCTCGGGGGTTTGAAAGCAGGGAATTTGGAGCTCAGCGTTGCTTTGTACTTGTGCCTGCCGCAAACGAGTGCGGATTTAAACTGATTTTGTGGGAATTCGGTGTTTCAAAGGCTTACCTCCCAGGAGCCGGCCGTTCCCGACGGATGGTGTCAACTGCCTTCTTAAATGAACGTGAAAGCTCAGCCCGCCGCAGTTCTTGCTGTGGATTTGCGCTGTTTGCAGCTTGGAGGATTTCATTCTGCTTCTGCCCTTTGTAGTTTTGCTGGAACTTGATCGCTACAGCTGCCCTCGTTTCCTCGCCGTCTGCACCTACGCCGTTCTCTGGCTGCCTGTCGGACGCAAGGCTGGGTGAGAGCGCGTGTGTGGAAACGAAGCACAGGTAAAGGCTGCGAGGGCAACGGATCACGGTGGTTTTCAACGAAGGATACTTTGTTTTGTGCCAGTGTGAAATAAAATAAAAACAAACATTTATTTTTTTTTTTAAGAAGTGGCATTTCTGCCTAGCAGGGTTTCTAGGACTGAGTTCTACTTATTAAACCTGAGTTCTACGTTACTGTGCAGTGTCCTTTGTTTGAAGAAAAGCTCTGGCTTTCTCCTGTAGAAATCAAACTTTGTCCTGGAGTTGGCGCTCTGCGTTGTGACTGGTATCGTGTCATTTTTTTACCCAGAAGGACCTGTTCTCTTGCTGATGACTTTTGGGGAATGGGGGGCCAAGAAACTCAACCAGGGAGCAGCGCAGCACCTCCCTTCCCACCCGGGGCAGCTGGGACCAGTGACCGCGGTCACCGACCCAGCTTCAGTGGCTGTCACGCTGCACAGTCCCTGGTGACCTCGGTCACGAGCTTCTCGCCCGACTTCCCCTAAACCCACCCATTTATGATGAGTTGAACTTTCCTTTTTTTTTTTTTTTTTTTTTAAGGAAGATGAGGAAATAGCAAATTTTTGCTCTTTATCAGTCTCGTTTCCTGAGCTTCCTCCCTCTCGGCAGCCTGGCGGTGCTCAGTCCTGGCTGATTTGGTTTCTCCTTGCGGGGTGACGCAGCCTCCTGCTCCCCAAAATTGCCTCTTCCCCGCTGCGACGTCATCTTTGGCTGCAGCCCCAGAGATAAGAGCTGGCCATGAGGAGCTGGGGGTTAAAAGCAGCCTGCTGGGGCCGGGGGTTGCTTTTAACTGGGTGATTTTGGGGGGGCTCACTGGGTGCCTGCAGCAGGACCCCCAAATCTGCTGCTTGGCCCAACAGGAGAGCGGCTTTGCCCCGAATTTGTTGTGTGACGGCCGTCAGCGGTGAGCCAGAGCACTGATAACGAGGGGTGCCCTCCGGGCCATGTGGCAAAGCGCTTGGCCTTTTAAAGGGTGTTTTATTTCGAAAATCCTTCCTAATCCTCCAATCCCTTTTAATGAATTTCTTCTGCCAATGTTTTTTAAAGATCCCAGCCCTGCGGAGGCTGCCTCAGGTGCTTTCGCGGAGCGTTGCCAGCTGTGAGTGTTTAAAATTGAGATGAGGGCCCCAAAGTAGCATTTTTTTAAAAGGGTTTTTTGTAATCCTTTAAAGTCGTAATTTCTCCTAATGAAAAACTGCGGTGCCCGTGCTATCAAAGGATGCAAAAAGCTGTCGCTAGCTCCCTGTTACGTCCCGCACCTAAAGCTCAAGCATGTTTGTAACCTTGTGGGGTCAGTGGGCTACTTTTCGTTAAAGTAGTAAAAAAAAAAAAAAAAAATTCAACTACTGAGGCTTTTCCTCTAATTAGCAAGCCTCTTTAGGAGAAGAATTTACACATGTAACTTTTTTTATAAAACCATAAAGGCGCAGCTGCTTTACAAGACGGCGGCTGCAAACTCTACCGCCTTCCGTATTGCAAAATTTATCCTGAAATTATAGTTTTACAGGCACAAAATGGGACGAATTCTGTGGGGAGGAGGGTTAGAGGGCACCTCCTGGCCACGGTCGTGCTGATGTGCGTGAAGATTGGTCTCGGCGTCCCCCTCCCCACTGGTTTTACTGGTTTCCTTTAACTGGTGTCCCGAGCGCTTGCCTCGACTCGCCCCGCTTCTGGTTAGGGGTGCAGTGGGACCAGAAACCTCGCAGCTGCTGTTCTGGCTCCTCCTGGTTCAAGATTTTTCACCTAAAATGGTTTTCCCTTCCCTTTTTTTTTGCTTTTTGGGGGATTAATTTGGTTTGGTTTTTGTTTTTCCCTTAGCGTGAGCTAGCTTCGACCCAGAAAGTTGGAGATTTGACCCCAAACCTTCCTTTATCACGGCTGAGAAATGGGAAGAAGAGTCAGACCGCAGCAAACACCCCCGGCGAGCAACAAAAACAAAGCCCAGATCGACTTGTACTTTCCGCCAAAAGTTTTTTTTTTTTTTATATCAACTGATGTTAAAAAATACAGACTTGTTTTACAAGAATAGCACCATTTTTTTTGGTCGTATTATACATTTAGCACTCCTGCTGGTGATACACAGGGGGAGGGCCGGGGGCTGGAGGGGATTTGTGATACCTGGATTTGCGAGATCCCTTTTGCAGGGAAGGACCATCGTACCTGCCACTTAAGATTCCCACCTCCACCTGACCTAAAAAATAGGTCTTACAGGAAGAGAATAAATAAATAAGACCGTGGGGTGTTTTTTTTTATTTCGCAGCCTGCCCAGACGGCGTTGGAAAGAGGCGGTGGTCCCCGACGGAAGGGCCTGAATCGAGGGGTCGTCGCAGCCATTCAGTGCAGAAGTCGTACGAGCGATTGGAAAGCACTCAGGTCCTTGGGGTGAGTTTGGGTTTTTAGTTTTCTTTTATGGTATTGGGCTGGATTTTTTTTTAAAAACAAAACCAAACCAAACCAAACCAACAAACAACAACAACAAACAAACACACAAATAAAACAATTCTTTTTACAAGAAGCAGACTGGGCCAATATCCACGCCAAACTCCTGATCGGCTCCACCAATGTCCATAGGTGCAATATCTACAATGGGCAGGCGCGAGGTCTTCTGCGACCGGTACTCGATGACTGTCTTGCCCCATTTGCCAGTGTGTTTCTGGGGAGAAAACAAGGAGGAGAGAGGTTGTTAGATGCTCTTGAGCCCTCCAAACCAACAGCAACCTCACGGGTTGCACCCCAACTCATCGTCTACGTCTTTCTCTCGCAGGCCCCCGCGGACTTACCGTGCAACCGTCCTCCAAGACGCTGTACGTGAACCTGCTGTTGCCCTCGGCTCTGATCTCCACGTCGTTGGATCCCTGGATGAGGAGGGCTTTCTTCAGGTTGCCCGTCTCCTCGTCCATGTAGGCGATGCTGTTCTTGCAGTGGTAAGTGACGTTCTGGGAGCCTTCGGTGGACAGGAGGCGGAGGAAGGTCATCTGGATGTTGGCGGTGTTGGGAGCCAGGTCTTCATCGCCGTAGCTAAACTGGAGGGAAGAGGCGAGACGTTAAAGCCTGCGGGTGTCGCAACGACCCTATTTTCAGCCACCTTTTGAGGGGACTTCCATACTTTACATCCCTTGATGGCTGCAAAAATCGAAGCCCACCTGGCCCAACTCCCACAGCCTCATATAACATCTATCAACATAACCCCAAGAAGGACATCCCAACCCTCCAACCAGACACCCGACGCCTTCCCCTCCTCAACCTCCCTTCCCACTCCCCGTATGCGGCAGCAGCCCAGGGGAACGCTTACGTGGAAACCGCCGTTGATGGTCTCTGCAAACCAGACGTGCTTCTTGTCTTTGGTCTTGCTGGTCCACCAGTTCTTCTTGGGGATGCTGCTGGGGTTGGGGTAGACGCAGGTCTCGCCTGTCTCCATGTTGCAGAAAACTTTGATGGCGTCCAAGGTGCAGCCCTGGTTCGGGTCGATCCAATAGTCTCCTGCAGCGGGGAGGACAAACGGTGCATGAACATGAGGCTTTGGAGGTCTGAACAAAGAGCATCGTGGACCTCGCTGTCCTCTTGGGGCTGGGGGAGAGGGACAGGAGGGGAGGAGGCAGGGATGGAGGCTCTTACCGCTCTTCCACTCGGGATGGCAAAGCTTGATGTCGCGACAGGTCCTGGCTGGGTTCTTCTTGGAGCCCTCGGGGCTGCGGATGCTCTCGATCTGGTTGTTGAGGGACTTGAGCGTGGCGTCCACCTCGACATCGTGCTGCCGCAGGCTGCCGGCGGCCTCGTCCGCCCGCATGTAGCGGATGGGGTCGGGACCCTTCTCCGGCTGACCCAGGCCAGCGAAAGCCGACATGTCGATGCCAGTGCCGGGGGGGCCGGGAGGACCGGGGGGACCTGGGTTTCCGGGAGGACCCTATGGGAGGAAGAAGATGCAATCCTGATGGGCTGCTCTGCCAGCTGGATCCCCCCTTCCCTGCCGCTGCCGGTGTTTTGACTCACCGCAGGACCTGGTTCGCCGCTTCGTCCGCGGGGGCCGGGAGGACCGATGGGGCCGGGCATGCCGTTGGAGCCGTCTTTGCCAGAGGGGCCGACAGGGCCGGGGGGACCCTAGGAGAGAGCCCCGAAGCGGGGAGGTCAGGTTGTTGCAAGGAGGCCGGGGAGGTGCTGGGGAGCCGATAGCTCCTGCCGTTAGCAAGCGAGGGGAGCTCGAGGACGGAGGCGCCTCCTTTTCCTCTCATCTCCCCAGACGCCACGGGCAGGACTCACCCTGGGACCGGAGGGACCAGCGGGACCAGCAGCACCTTGGTCTCCAGAAGGACCCTGAGGAGGAAGCAAGGGAGGACGGTTACAGCTCCACGTCCAGCATCGAGGGATGCTCAGCCTTAGC
This sequence comes from Nipponia nippon, assembly GCF_047370975.1. Classification (NCBI taxonomy): domain Eukaryota; kingdom Metazoa; phylum Chordata; class Aves; order Pelecaniformes; family Threskiornithidae; genus Nipponia; species Nipponia nippon. The sequence continues at coordinate 2,235,711 of NW_028262353.1, forward strand.
GGAGCCCTTGCACGGGCTCAGGGCTCCCTCCATGGCTGCAGAGACCCCGAAGGAGCCGCATCCAGCTCCGTGGAGAGATATGGGGGGGCTGAGTACTGGGATCCCCAAAACAACACTTACGGGTGGGCCGGGAAGACCCTGCAGACCAGTGAAGCCACGGTGGCCCTTCAGACCTCTCTCTCCAGCCTCTCCTGTCTCACCCTTGTCACCGCGAGGCCCTTGGGGACCCTGGAAGGGGAGAAGGGAACATGTCAGGCTCAGGGTGGCAGACCCCCACCCAACGTCCCCCAGGACCCCCTGCATCACACACGGGATGCCCCGACGGGCCCAGCATCACTCACCGGCATGCCTCGAGCGCCAGCAGGACCGGAGGGACCCATGGGGCCTTGTGCGCCCTGGGGAGAGAAAAGATGGGAGTGGAAAGGAGGCAGGAGCAGGGGATGCTGGGGGGTGCCCTGGCCGGGGGTGCCCGAACCGGCCCCGCTGCCTGCGAGCTGCCCTGCTCACAGCACCAGGAATCCGGCAGCTGCCCGTGCTGAACAGCATCTTTAAATACTCTCAGCAGGAGCATCTGCACCGAGTAACGATCCTTGCAAATAAATACCGTGGCAGATTTTCCCCGGTTAAGCCTCCCGGCGCTTACAGCTCCCCGGGCAGTGCTTGTGCCTAGGCAGAGCCCGAACTGGGCTCTTGGTGCTCGTGAATCCTCAGGAAGATGCTCGGAGCCGCTAACGGCACCCAGGGCGCCGCTGAATTAGCGACAGCTGCTAACGGCACCCGCCTGGCTCTCCCAATTACTCCGAGCAGCTAATTGTTCCTGGGGGGCCACTGCTATTTCTTCATTTATCTGCGCGCGGGGTGGTTCCCGTCTCCCCTAACAAGACCTCAAACCCAATGAGCCGTTTCCCCCGCCAGCGTGCTGGCACTCACCGTCTCGCCTCTGTCTCCTTGTTTGCCGGTGGGACCGACGGGGCCGGGAGCGCCGGGGGCACCGGGAGCGCCGGGGGCACCTACGGGACCGGTCTCGCCACGATCGCCCTGTGCCGAGGTAATGGGATGGTCAGACCCGCGGGATTTTTGGCCGGACGAGAGGGCACGTGGAAAGCGAGCGCCGGAAGAAGCGCGCGGGCAAGCTCACCTTCACGCCGGCTGCGCCGTCTCTGCCGGGGGGTCCATCAGCGCCGGGGTTACCCTGGGAGAAGATGAGGAGAAATTAAGTCTTGACATGTGCAAACTCCCCTTTCGAAGCAAAAACCGCTGGCAAAAAGGTGCCGGTGATTGCCAGGAGCTGAGTTATGGCGCAGGGCTCTCCGGCTGTGGGATCAGCGATGCCCGTTGGGGTTACACCGGGATGATCCCGAGCCCGGCACGGACAGAGGCTCCCTCCCGCTTCACCCACCGGGGTGCTGCCTACCTCGCGCCCGGGTTCGCCGGCGGGACCTGTCAGACCGGGGGGACCCACGGGGCCGGGGGGGCCGCGGTCGCCCGCAGAGCCGGGTGCTCCTTGTTTCCCAGGTTCGCCCTAAACGAAGGGAAAATAAAAACCAACAGGCGTGAGCGGGAGATCCCTGCGCAGCCCTTCACCCAGCAATCGCCTCCGCCTGAATCAGCGTCGGTTATTGCCCAGCCCCGATGCCGCTGGCACCGGCGGCTCCCGGTAGCTTTGCAAAACCCCAAACCACACCCGGGATTGGGGTCCCTGGGATGCTCGAGCTGCACCCGAGGGTGCTGGTGGCCCCGTCACCGGCTCCTTGCAGCCCCCCGGGGCTTCAGCAGCCTCTGAGCTGCCGCGCAGGCTTCAAAGCACCCAAGTTCATGGTGCTGAGGTTGGGAAAGCCAAGGCCGGCTGCTCCCACACAGCAGGAATGATGCGGCTGCTGGGACCAGTTTGATCCACGGGGTACACGGTGGAAGGCGCTGAGCCTGGGCGGTGACAACTCACCGATGGCCCTGGCAGCCCAGGAAAGCCTCTCTCGCCACGCTGTCCGGGAAGACCAACGATGCCGCGCTGTCCTGCCAAACCTTGGGGACCGGGGGGACCATCGGGACCCTGTGGGGAGGCAGAGGGGGGTGATCAGAGCCGGCAGGGTGGTGGCACGGCACTGAACGCGCATGGAGGGATGCGTCCCCCAAAAAAACGTACCGCAGGGCCGTCCTCGCCGGGTTCACCTTTCTCGCCAGGGGGGCCGGCGGGGCCTTGGAGACCGGGGTCACCGGCACGGCCCGGGGGACCGGCATCACCACGAGCACCCTTGGGACCATCTTTGCCAGCAGAGCCGGGGGGACCGGGGGGGCCGGGGTTACCCTGTGGGGGGAGAAGACGGGGTTAGTGCAAACGGAGGCAGCTTTTCCACCTTCACCGCCCGCATCCTGGTGCTGCTCAGGGCTTTGGCTCGGCTCCTGTGCTTGAAGACCCTCAGAAAAACCCCTTTTTATGGGCTAATGAGCTGCCTGGTGTCGGCCAGCGGCTGCTTAGGTCAGGGACCCTCTGCTCCCAAGTGATCCTGGCTGCTCCCAAGCCATCCCAGCTGCCCCCAAATGATCCTGGCTGCTCCTGAGCAATCCCGGCTGCCCCCAAATGATCCCAGGTGCTCCCAAGGGATCCCGGCTGTTCCTGAGCAATCCCGGCTGGCCCCCAAGCCATCCCAGCTGGCCCCTGACTCACATTAGGGCCGGGTGGTCCCACACGGCCGGCGGCGCCGGGGAATCCGGTGGCTCCCTAGGGAAGGAGAGGAGAAAGGCAGCTCGGATGCTGCACCGCTCCCCCCAACTGCCCCCTCCCACAGCCCACCCCCCCCCCCATACTCACAGGGGGGCCCTGAGCACCCCGGGCTCCTTTGGGACCAGTTACTCCAGTTGGACCCTGGGAAGAGGAGGAAAACGGGTTAGAAACATGCTGGGAGGGGCTGCATCGCGCCTGCCAGGCGGTGCCCCAAATTTCCCAGGGATAGGGACCCCCGCAGGGTTCGCCCCCCGATTCGGGGTGCCCCGGCTGTACCCACCTGCGGGCCAGGTGCACCAGAGGGACCTTGGGGACCGGGAGCGCCGGCGTCACCCTTCTGTCCGGGCTCTCCTTGTTCGCCTTTGGCACCGGGTTGCCCGTCGGCACCCTGCAGGGAAGCGGCCGCCGTGAGTGGATTGAGCCGTCGCTGGACCCGTGCCGGGGGGAACGGGGCCAAATACTCACCGGGGGACCGGCAAATCCAGCAGGACCGGGGGCACCGGGCTCACCGCGCTCGCCCTGTGGGGGAGAGATGGGAGTTAAATGGGGGGGACGGGGGGAGCAAGGCCAGCGGTGGCACCGCCAGCACCCGGGGGGCTGTGGGGGGTGGCACTTACGGGGGCACCGCGGGCACCGGCAGCGCCGGATGGACCAGGAGGGCCAGATTCACCCTGGAAAAGAAAGGATGGAGAGTTGGGGGGTGTGGATGGCACCGCCCTTGGTCGGGAGCAGCCGAGGGGCTGCCCGGGCTCTCACCTTCTCGCCGTTGGGGCCAGCAGGGCCGGGGGGACCGATGGGACCCGTCAGACCCTATGGGGGAGAGACAGATGAGGAGGAGGCCACCACGAGCATCCCTCGCCGGCCGCCCCGCTCCCGCTGCATCCCTGTCCCACTTACGCGTGCGCCGTCCTTTCCGGGGGCTCCCTCGGGGCCCTTCTCTCCGACGTCTCCCTGCGGGGCGAGACAGAGGTGATGTGAGCCCAGCTGAGACCTGATGCCGCTCAGGACACCTCCGGGACCCCTCACTTACCCGGTCTCCCTTGGGACCGGCGATGCCGGCTGCTCCTCTCTCGCCGGGCATTCCCTGCAGCCCTGGGGGACCCTGGGCGCCGTTGGGGCCAGCTGGTCCGGTTGCACCCTAAAGCAGAGCGAAGGTGCAGTTATTGGGGTGCCAACCCCCCGTGTGCAGACCCCCAGCCTCACGGCTCCGCCGGTGGCACTGAACCACCGAGCCCTGTCCCCCTTTGTCACCCACCTTGGGTCCGTCGGTGCCCGGTGTGCCGGGGAGCCCACGGGGACCTTGCAGCCCTTGTGCGCCGGGAGAGCCACGTTCACCGGGGAAGCCGCGTTCGCCCTGGCGTCGGGGGGGGCAGCGTTAGGAAGAGGCCACGGGGCCACGGTGAGGGTCACAGTGCCCTTTGCACGGATGTCCCCAGGGATGGAAGGCAGAGCAGCCATCCTGCACTGCCCCGAAGGGACTGGGATGTACTGGGAGGAGAGGACGGGCTGCGGCAGAAGCTGAGCTGCTGGGTGTGGGGGAGCCGATGGCCCTGGATGGGGGTGGCCAGGCTCTGCCGACCCCCTTGAGCCCCCCAAAATCCCCAGAGGGACAGGGTGAGGTGTCCCATCCCCACAGCCGGGAGGACGGTGATACTTACTCTGGGACCGACGAGACCGGGGGCACCGGCTTCTCCGGGAACACCCTGCGGCGGGGGGAAAAAGTCAGGGGTCAGTCCTGGGGGCTGCCAGGGGTCCTGACCCCCCCCTTTGCAGCTGGGGGACGGCTGGGAAGAGGGAAAAATGGGGCCTCACCTGATCTCCGGGTTTGCCGCTCTCTCCGGGGGGACCTGGTGGCCCGGGCAGGCCCTGGGAGGGGACAGCAGTGGCATTAGCATGGTGGCAGTGAGACCCCCGGGGATGGGGGCTCGGGGTCACCCACGAGCATCACCTTGACCCCGGCACCCCAAACCCCCCCTTTCCATGTGCTTACCTGGAAGCCGGAGGGACCGGGGGCTCCTTGCTCTCCCCTCTCACCTGCGGGACCCTGCGGGAAGGACGGCGGTGAAGGACCCCGAAACCTCCCGGGGTTGGGGCTTCACCCACCCCAGGATTTTGGGCAGAGACAGAATCATGGGGGGATCCCAAAATCCCCATGCCCCAACACCACGAGGGCCGGGGAGCACAGAGGCACCCCCGGGGTGGTTCTTTGCCCAGACCCAGGGGGGCTCCAACCTCCAGCCCCCCCCCCCCCCCCATTTCAAGCAGGTTTTGGCCCTGGGCGAACACGGCTGCGACACTCACGGCAGGTCCTGGGGGGCCGGCAGCTCCCGTCTCACCGTCCTTGCCAGGGAGACCCTGCGGAGGAGAAAAACCACCCGGTGCTGAGCTCCAGGCACGATGCTGCAGGCCCCTGTGCCTCAGTTTCCCCACTTGGAGACTGCAGATGCCTCGGGGGGGACTGCGATGATGGAGCAACCCCAAGATGTGGTTTTGGGGGTGGCAAGGGAGCGAAAACAACTCACCCGCAGCCCCGGGGCACCGGGGAGTCCTTTCTCACCGGCTTTTCCAGGCTCGCCCTAGAGGGAGGAGAGGTGCGACGGTGATGGGCTCCACGCCTGGGCCACGGCCCCGTTTTGGGTAGAAATCGGTCGATACTCACATTAGCACCTTTGGGACCGGGGAAACCCATCACGCCGGGCTGACCACGAGCACCCTGCGGGCCGGGGGGGCCGGGGCGGCCGTCCTCGCCGGGAGCGCCCTGCGGGGAGGGGGACGTCAGCAGGGAACCGCGCCGGAGCCCGGACCCCCGCCCCGCGCCGACCCCCTGCGGAGCATCGCTTACCGTTGGGCCGACTTTGCCTTGAGGACCAGCGTCGCCTGGGCGGCCGGTGAGACCCTGCGGCGGAGGGGAGGAATTGGGGGGGCTGCGGACGCTGGGCACCCCATCCTGCCCGGCTCCCGGCCGCTGCTCTGGGCCTGGAGCTCACGCAGGGGGCACAGGGGTCTGCCTGACCCCAGGAGCATGGTGGCTGACCCCAAAGAGCATCTTCACTCCCCCAAAGAACATCTTTGCTAACCCCAAACGCATCTTAACTAACCCCAAAGAGCATCTTAACCCCAAATGCATCTTAATTAACCCCAAAGAGCATCTTAATGAGCACCAAGGAGCATCTTAATTAGCACCAAGGAGTATCTTAATTGGCACCAAGGAGCATCTTTGTTAACCCCAAAGAGCATCTTCACTAACCCCAGAAAGAATCTTAACCCCCAAGAGCACTTTTGCTAACCCCAGATGCATCTTTGCTAACCCCAAATGCACTTTATCTAACCCCAAAAAGCATCTCACTTGCCAAGGAGCATCTTTGCTAACCCCAAATTGCGTCTTCACTAACCCCAAATGCAGCTTTGATAACCCCAAAGATCTTAATTAGCTCCAAAGAGCAACTGAACCAACCCCAAAGAGCATCTTCATGCCAAAGAGCATCTTGGCTAACCCCAAAAGCACCTTATCGACCCCAAAAGCACCTTATCGACCCTAAAAGCACCTTCACCAACCCCAAAGGCACCTTATTGACCCCAAAGGCACCTTCACCAACCCCAAAGGCACCTTATCGACCCCAAAAGCACCTTATTGACCCCAAAGGCACCTTCACCAACCCCAAAGGCACCTTATCGACCCCAAAAGCACGTAACCAACCCCAAAGAGCCTCCTTGCTGACCCCAGCAGGTCCCGCCAGCATCACCGCTGTCCCCACGTGGTCCTGCCCCGGCCGAGGACCCCGGCGCAGCGGGGAGCCCCCATCCAGGCAGACCCCGCACCCCGGCTCTGCCCCCTGCGGGCGTGCAGGATCCGACCCCCGGCTCTTACCCTGGCTCCGGGCAGCCCGGGCTCTCCGGGGCGCCCGGGATCACCGGTAGCTCCCTTGGGACCCGCGAGGCCGGCGGGGCCACGCTCGCCCGGAGCACCCTGTGCGGGTGGGAGGGGGGAGAAGGGGTGAGTTGGGGGGGTTCAGGGGGTGGTCACCCCCCAGACCCCCCACCCACCCGTCACCCCGACGCCCCACCTTGGGTCCAGCCAGCCCATCCTGCCCTGGGAAGCCGCGATTGCCGGGAGCACCCTATGGAGGAAGAGGAGGAGGAGTGAAGTCAGGGGGGAGGTTTTGGGGGGCAGCACCTCGCTGGGGGGGTGCGGGGGGGCCACGCACCCTCTCTCCAGGTGGTCCCACGGGGCCGGCAGCACCGGGTTCACCGCGGGCTCCTCTCTTGCCTTCTTCGCCAGCCGGCCCGGGGGCACCTTGGGGTCCTGCGGGTCCCTGAGGAAGAGGAGGAAAAGGGGTCACGAGGAGCCTTCCTCCCGCACAGCACGCTGGGAGGGCCCTGCCTCCACCCTCCCCCCCAAATAAATCGCAGACCCCACGGGTGCCGGACAGGAGCCCCTCGCCGTGCCACGTGTCCCGCCGGCGCCGGGGCTCGGCGGCCACCGCGGCGGGGATCCGGCCCCGCGCATTGAGGCTGGTTAATGAAGCGAGGGGGGAATGTCCCCGGCTGGGGGGGGGCAAACACAGCGGCTATTGTTCCCCCGTGGGAGGGGGGACGCTGCCCCTTGAGGGGCCTCGTTAGGGGAAGAGGTTCATTAGACGCCGCCGAGACGCTCCGGCCCCGGCCGGGGAGCGAGGGGCCGCAGGACGGACCCCCAGGCGAGGCGGGGGGTGCTGGATGCGGCCCCCGCTCCGGACTCACCGTCTCGCCCTTCGGTCCTTGTTCGCCTTTGAAGCCTGCGATGCCGGGTTCTCCCTGGGGAGCGAGAGGGCGGTGGGGGACAGGGCCACAGCGTCCCCACGGCTGGCCCTGGCCCCGGTCCCTTCTCCAGGCCACGGCCCCATCCCTGTGTCCATCTTCTTCCTTGGCCCCATCCCTGGCCCCATCCCTTCCCCATCCCGTCCCCATCCCTGTCCCCATCCCTATCCCTATCCCCATCCCTTCCCCATCCCGTCCCCATCCCTGTCCCCATCCCTATCCCTATCCCCATCCCCATCCCGTCCCCATCCCGTCCCCATCCCCATCCCCATCCCGTCCCTGTCCTGTCCCCATCCCTGTCCCCATCCCCTCCCCATCCCATCCCCATCCCGTCCCCGTCCCCATCCTGTCCCTGTCCTGTCCCCATCCCTGTCCCCATCCCCTCTCCTGTCCCCATCTTCACTCCCATCCTATTCCTGCTCCCATCTTTGTCCCCACCCCATATCTGTCCCCATCCCTGTCTCCTTTCCTGTGCCCATTCTCATCCCTGTCCCCACTCCTGTCCCCACTCCTGTCCCCATCCCCATCGCTGTCCCCAACCCATCCCAGTTCCCATCCCCTTTCCTTTTCCCCCTCTCCTGTCCCCATTCCTGACCCCAGCCTCAGCCCTGTCCTTGTCCCCATGCCTGTCCCCATCGTCATCCTTGTCCCCAGCCCTTTCCTCATCCTTATCCTCATCTCCATCCCATCCCCATCCTTGTCCCCACCCCCATCCCATCCCCATCCTGTCCCCGTCCCCATCCCATCCTTGTCCCCATCCCATCCTGTCCTTGTCCCCATCCCATCCTGTCCCCCACCCCTCCCCATCCCATCCCTGACCCCATCCCCATCCTGTCCCCATCTCATCCTGTCTCCATCCCCATCCTGTCCTCGTCCCCATCCTGTCCCCATCCCATCCTTGTCCGGGTCCTGTCCTCGTCCCCATCCCATCCTTGTCCCCATCCCATCCTGTCCCCAACCCATCCCCATCCCATCCCTGTCCCCATCCCCATCCTGTCCCCATCCCATCCCTGTCCCCATCCCCATCCTGTCCCCATCTCATCCTGTCTCCATCCCCATCCTGTCCTCATCCCCATCCCATCCTTGTCAGGGTCCTGTCCTCGTCCCCATCCCATCCTTGTCCCCATCCCTGTCCCCATCCCATCCCATCCCCATCCCCATCCGGTCCCCATCCTGTCCCTGTCCCCATCCTGTCCCCATCCCGTCCCCATTCCCGGTGGCCCCTTTGGCCTGGGCGTGACCCAAGGGTGACTGAGGAGGGGACCTACAAGGGTGTTGGGAACGGGGGCGTGGCCTGTGGCAAAATGGGCGGGGCATGTTACAGAGCGGGTGGGGCCAAGTAGAAGTGGGCGGGGTATGTCGGTAGTGGGCGGGGCCGGGGGCAGTGGGCGGGGCCAGGGCCGCGGTCCCCTCTCGGGGGGTCTCGGGGGGCTCTTACCGTCTGTCCCTTGGGTCCCAGCGGGCCGGTGGCACCCTGGGGTCCGGGCGGGCCGCGGGGGCCGGGGAAGCCTGGGGCGCCGGCGATGCCCGGGGCGCCCTGCGGGCAGGCGGCCGCCGTCAGGGGGGGCACGGCACGGGCCCGTGTCCCCCCACGTCCCCACATCCCCCCCGTCCTCCCGCCTCCCCCAGCGTCCCCGCTGTCCCCTGCATCCCCCAGCGTCCCGCATCTGCCAGCACCCTCACCTCCCCCAGCATCTCGCGTCCCACAGCGTCCCCACGGCCCCCAGTGGCCCCATGTCCCCCGGTGTCCCCTCAGTGTCCCTCAGCATCCCACATCCCCCAGCATCCCACGTCCCCCAGCAGCCCCAGTGTCCCCCATCAGCCCCACAACCCTCAGTGTCCCCATGTCCCACATGCAACCCCCAGCATCCCCCGTGTCCCCCAGCACCCTCGCATCCCTCCGCATCCCCATGTCCCCACGTCCCCCAGCATCCCCATGTCCCCCAGCACCCCCCAGTACCACCCAGCACCCCCTCTCCCCCAGCATCCCCCAGTATCTCCCAGCATCCCATGTCCCCCAGCATCCCGCATCCTCCGGTCCCCCAGCATCCTCCCGCATCCCCGTGTCCCCCACAACCCCCAGGGTCCCCAGGTGTCCCCACATCCCAGCTGAGCCCTCGGCAGCCCCTTCCCACCCAGGACCAGACCCCTCCCGAGCCCCGTCCCCCCCGGGGCTCAGGACACCCCGTCCCCCCCGGGGCTCAGGACACCCCGTCCCCGTCCCCAGCCATACTCACCGCTGAACCTTTCGCTCCGGGGATGCCGTCAGTCCCTGGGTTACCCTAAAAGGAGACACCGCTGAGCCTGGCTCTGCCCCCCCGTGCCTCAGTTTCCCCACTGCCAAGCGGAGGATGACCCCTTCCCCCCTGCTCGCAGGATCAGCCCCGTCCCCGTGGCTCCCAGGCCAGGGGACATGCGGGGACAAGCCATCGTGGGGGGGGGAACACAGCAAGTGACAGCACTTACGGGGGCGCCGGCGGGGCCAGGAGAGCCGGGGGTGCCAGATTCACCGCGGGGACCCTGGGCACCCTCGGGACCGCGTGCGCCGGTGGGACCAGCTTCACCCTGGAGGGGAAAGATGGGGTGAGGGGGGGCAGCCGGCACCGTGCCTCAGTTTCCCCCACTGGGATCAGCCCCTTCTCCCTTACCTTTGAGCCGGGGGCGCCGGGGAAGCCGGGGGCTCCGGCCGGGCCGACAGGTCCCTGGGGGCGAGAAGAGCGTGAGGGTCTGCCCAGGTTTTGGGGGGCCCCAGGGGACCCCGCTGTCCCCCGCAGGGTGACAGGGGGTCCGGCAGCCCAGGAAGGGGCCACGCAGCCCTTTACTCACAGGGGGTCCAGCAGGGCCGGGGAGACCATCGTTGCCACGAGCACCCTGGGGAGAGAGGGCAGTGGGAGTCACGGGGGGCCCCGCGGGGGGACGGGGCACCCCCTCCCACCGGCAGCCCCCCACCGGCAGGGTGCCAGCGGGGACCCAGGCAGCGTCACACTCACCGCAGCGCCGGAGGGGCCGGGACGTCCTCTCTCGCCGGGCAGCCCGCGGGGACCCTGGGGGGACACGGCGGTGGGTCCGGGCTCTGCGGTGCCCAGCCCAGGGCTGGGGGTGGGCAACACCCCCCCCCGTGCCTCAGTTTCCCCCTTTCCCAGCCCAGAGACTCACCATGGGGCCGGGGGAGCCGTTCTCGCCAGGGGAGCCGGATTCGCCCTGCGGGGAAGGGCAGAGAGGGTGAGCCCGGCGTGCGGCACCCTGCCAGCCCCGACGCCACGGGGATGGTCACCCTACCAGCCCTGACGCCACGGGGATGGTCGCCCTACCAGCCCCAGCACCATGGGATGGTCGCCCTACCAGCCCTGACGCCACGGGGATGGTCGCCCTACCAGCCCTGACACCATGGGATGGTCGCCCTACCAGCCCCAGCGCCATGGGATGGTCGCCCTACCAGCCCTGATGCCACGGGGATGGTCGCCCTACCAGCCCCAGCTCCATGGGATGGTCGCCCTGCCAGCCCTGATGCCACGGGGATGGTCGCCCTACCAGCCCCGATGCCACGGGGATGGTCACACTACCAGCCCCAGCACCATGGGATGATCGCCCAACACTTACCTTGGCTCCAGGAGCTCCTGCCTCTCCCTTGGCACCGTCCAAGCCGGGGTAGCCCTGGGGACAGAGAGATGGGCTGTCACCCTCGGTGCCGCTGGGTGACGGGGACACCGGAGGCGCAAGGCGGGGACACACTTACCCGGTGGCCTTTCACTCCGGGGAGACCGGGCGTCCCGGGGAAGCCACGAGCACCCTGCGAGCCAGCGGAGAGAAAGCTGGTTGGGGGCGAAGGAGGGACACGGGGGGCTGCGTCCCAGGGGGCCGCATCCAGCCCGGCGCTGCCTTACCTGGGGGCCGGGGGGGCCACGCTCGCCGGATTTGCCGGGTTTGCCGGTCTCGCCCTGCGGAGAAATGAGATGGGGGGGGGGGGGGGGAAATCAAATCACCCTTTGGCTTCTGGCTGGGGCCATTGCTGCAACGAGCTGCTCGTTCTCAGCCGGGGTTTGCCGGCCGGAGCAGCACAGGACTCACATCATCACCGGGTTTCCCAGGAGGTCCCGGCGGTCCCCGGGGACCCATCGGACCCTAAAGGGGACAGAGAGGCAGCGGGTGAGCGGGAGCTGGTGGGTGGCACGTCCCCAAGCCGAGGGGGGGTTATGAGGGGACGGGGGGGACACTCACAGCAGCGCCGGGCTCGCCGGGCTCGCCGGGGTTGCCTTGAAATCCTTGGGGACCCTGGAAGGGAGGCGGTGGCGTCAGCGGGGTGGCGGGGGGCCCACCCAGAGACCCCCAGTCCTGGGGGGGGGGGTACTTACGGGAGCGCCGGAGGGTCCGGGGGGGCCGCGGGGTCCCATGGGGCCCTGGGGGGAGAGAGAGCAGTGTCACGGGGGGAGGCGAGCTGGCCGCCAAACCAGGGGGGTCCCCCCAAATTGGGGACAGTCCCCATCGTCAGTGACGCAGGGTCCCCCGTGTCCCAAGACAGGACCCACCGCCACGTCCCCGGGGTGGGGGGGGGCTTGGGGGGTCCCTGGTCCCGGGGGGGGGGACCCTCTTACCATGGGTCCCTGCATGACGCCCATCTGCGCGCCTCCAGCCTTCTCGTCGAAGCCGCCCGCCATCTGAGCTGCGAAGTTCTGCAAGGGGAAGGGGGCTGAGCACGCCGGCCGCCCCCAAACCCCCTCGCTTCACCCCAAAACCCCCCTGCTACTCACCCCGCCGAGGCCGGGGGGGCCAGGAGGGCCGGGGGGGCCGGGGGGGCCGGGATTCCCAGGGGTGCCGGGTTCTCCATCCCTGCCCCGGGGACCGGGAGCACCCTGCGGCAGGGAGAAAAAGGGGGGGTCATCCATGCGGTGAGCGTGACAGTTCTCTGCAGCACCCCACCAGCGCTGGGGGGGGGTATGCTGGGGTGGGGTGGGGGTACGCTCTCACCTTCTCCCCCTTCTCGCCGCGGTCCCCTCGTTGTCCCTGCTCACCTGCCGGGCCCTGCGGGGTGGGGGGGGGTGGGGGGTGTCAGCTCTTCCCCCGCACCCCCCCCATATCCCCCCAACCCCCTCCCACAAACATTCCAGCAATGCGCCCGGAGAAACGCGCTCCCACCTGCGGTCCCGGAGGCCCTCGGGGTCCTACGACCTGTGGGGGGGTGGGAACACACGGGTGGGGTGAGAGGGGTGCAGGTGGGGACCCCCCTGGATCAGCCCCGCAACGGCAGGGCCCCCCATTTTGGGGGCCCCCCAGCGCCCCCCCCCCCCCCGCCACCTGGGGCACTCACATCTTTAATGTCACCGGGTTCGCCCTTCTGTCCCTGCAAGGCAAAGCACGGGGTGAGCCCCCAGACCCCCAGCTGAGCCCCCAGACCCCCCCCAAGTTTCTTCCCCCTCCCAAGGTGACACCCCCCCCCCAAGAGGTCACACCCCCCCCCCCAGGAGGTGATAACCCCCCCCGGGAGGTGACAAACCCCCCTGGGAGGTGACCCCCCAGAGCCGCTTGCCCCATGAGGGTTCCCAAGGGTCCTGCTTTGACACCCCCCACCCCCCCCCATTTTGGGGGAAAACCCCAGGAAATTGGGACGGCGGCGGGGGGACGCCAACGCCAGCCTCACCTTGGGGCCAGGTTGCCCTGTTGGAAAAACAAAGAAATAAAGAGAAATTAGAGGGGGGGGGACAGGCTGGGGGGGACACGAGGCGCCTCCGTCCCCAGCCCGGGGGTGGTGATGGTCCTGGGGGGCTGTGGGGCCAAACCGGGGGGCACAGGAGCGCGGGGGCTCCCCCCGAAGCGGGGCGGCGGGGGGCGAAGCGGGGTTCAGCATGCGAGAGCGGGGCCACGCGGGTTTGGGGGGGGTCAATCCTTCCCCCCCCCCCCCCAAAGGGGGCAGGGAAGGGTTAAAAAAGGCAACTTTGGGGGTTTGGGGGGTTTGGGGAATTGGGGTCATGGCCCTTCCCGCGGAAGGGGGGCGTTTTTCCATCATTCCGGGTGAATTATCACAGTTTTGGGGACGGAAGCCCCATTTGAATGTCCCTTTTGCTGGGATGCCCGAGGGGGAGGGTCCATGGCCACGGTCCCCCCCCCCCCCCCCAGCACCCCAAACCCATCCCCTTTCAATGGATTTTCATAAAAAAACACCCCAAAACACTTCAGGCTTTGAAGCCAGCTGCCATTTGGGGTAAAAACCAGGATTTTTCCACCCTGGGATGGTTTTTTTACCCCCCCCCGGGAGGGGGGCAAGTTGCCTTTTCCCTGGGGCTCCCCATGGATGTTCCCCGCCTTAAGCCCATCCATGGCCGGGTAATTTATTTATTAATGAAAGGAGGGAATAAATAAATTACAACCGCTGGGTTGGTCAGTGGGACATATGGGGCAGCACTCTCCGAAGGGGATTTCGGGACTGGGACAATCCCGCAGCTCCTCGCAGATGATCTCGTCGCAGAGGACGGTCCCCGTGTCGCACACGCAGATACGGCACGGCTCCGGCTTCCATACGTCCTTATCGCTATAGCTCTGCCCGTCCTGCAGGCAGCTGCCTGCTTCGGCTGCGGGGAGAAGGTGGAAGGGGTGGCGGGGGGAGAGATGGCGGGGAGACGGGGACGGCGTCACCCCCGGGGTCGAGGAGGGGGTGAGGGTGGCAGGGGGGGACACGGCGGGGGACCGCGGGCACCCATGATGGAGGTGGTGGCACTGCCACCCCATCGATTATGGGGCAACCCCCACCAAACCCCCCCCCAGTTTGGGGGGCGGAGGAGGAGCGAGGTCCCCGCGGGGGGGCCCGGAGCAGCGGGGTGGTGGCTCAGCGAGGGGTTTCCAGCCTGAAGCAGGGGGTGTCCCCTCCTCCCCGGGACCCCGATGGCCCTCGCTGTTCCCCCTGCCTTGGGGGCACTCAGTGTGTCCCCGCGGCCCCTGCACCTCCGCCGGGACATGGGCAGCGCCTCCAGCGTCCCCAGGGTCTCTGGGGGGGGGCCTGGTGTCCCCAGGCTGCACCCCTGCGTCCCCCAGAGGTGCCCCGGGGTCCCTGAGATGTGTCCCAGTGTCCCCAGGAGGTGCCCCAGCGTCCCCAGGAGATGCCCCAGGGTCCCCAGCAGTGCCCAGGTGTCCCCAGGCTGCACCCCAGGGTCTCCGGAGGTGCCCCAGGGTCCCTGGGATGTGTCCTGGTGTCCCCAGGAGGTGGCCTGGTGGCCCTGGTGTCCCCAGGGACCTTGGGATGTGCTGCAGTGGCCCCAGGAGGTGTCCCCAGGGTCCCTGGGATGTTCCCTGGTGTCCCCAGGGTCCCCATGTCGTTCCCCAGTCTCCCCAGGCCAGTCCCAGGGTCCCCAGGATGTGCCCCAGCACCCCCAAGACGTACCCCAGGGCTGGACCTCGGTGTCCCCAGGCTGGACTCCCCCTGTCCCCAGCTGCACCCTGTGTCCCCAGCCGGACCCCGTGTCTCAGGCTGGACCCTGCTGTCCCCAGGCCGCCCTCCATGTCCCTGGGCTGTTCCCCACTGTCCCAGGGTGTACCCCACGTCCCCCGCTGTCCCCACACTGTGACCTGCTGTCCCCAAGCTGCACCCCACTGTCCCATCTGTACCCCGTGGTCCTAATGCTGTCCTCCTCTGTCCCAGTTTGTCCCCAGTGTCCCCCCCATCCCAGGCTGTCCCCAGTGTCCCCCCCATCCCAGGCTGTCCCCCTCTGTCCCAGGCTGTCCCCCAATGTCCCGGGCTGTCCCCCAGTGTCCCCTCTCCATCCCAGGCTGTCCCCCAATGTCCCAGGCTGTCCCCACCACTACCCTGAAACTTTCCCCATCCATCCCACGCCCCTCTATTCCACGCTGTCCCCATGGTGTCCCCCACTCCTCACGCTGTCCCCCAGTGTCCCACGCTGTGCCCCCCATCCCAGGCTGTCCCCCAGTGTCCCCCCCCATCCCAGGCTGTCCCCACCACTACCCTGAAACTTTCCCCATCCGTCCCACGCTGTCCCCCAGTGTCCCCATGCTGTCCCCTGGTGTCCCCCACTCTCCTTGTGCTGTCCCCCAGTGTCCCACGCTGTCCCTCCCTGTCCCACGCTGTCCCCCAGTGTGTCCCCCCCCCCGATTCCAGGCTGTCCCCCCCATTATCCTTAAACTTCCCCCTCTATCCCACGCTGTCCTCCAGTGTCCCCTCGCTGTCCCCCACTCTCCTTGTGCTGTTCCCCAGTGCCCCACACTGTCCCCCTCCATCCCACGCTGTCCCCCCACTATCCTTAAACTTTCCCCATCCATCCCACTCTGTCCCCCAGTATCCTACACTGTCCCCCAGCATCCCACTCTGTCTCCCTGTGTCCCACGCTGTCCCCTCTGTGTCCCACGCTGTCCCCTGGTATCCTGCTCTATCCCCCTGTATCCCACACTGTCCCCCAGTATCCCACACTGTCCCCCCGTGCCCCACGCTGTCCCCCCCAGTCCCACGCTGTCCCCCCCCAGTGTCCCATGCTCTGTCCCCCAGTATCCTACACTGTCCCCCCGTGTCCCACGCTGTCCCCCCGGTATCCCACGCTGTCCCCCCGTGTCCCACGCTGTCCCCCCAGTCCCATGCTCTGTCCCCCAGTATCCCACGCTGTCCCCCCGTGTCCCACGCTGTCCCCCCAGTATCGCACATTGTCCCCCAGTATCCCACGCTGTCCCCCTGTATCTCACGCTGTCCCCCCAGTATCCCACTCTGCCCCCCCGTATCCCACACTGTCCCCCCAGTATCCTACACTGTCCCCCCGCTATCCCATGCTGTCCCCCCTGTATCCCACCCTGTCCCCCCGTGTCCCACGCTGTCCCCCCCAGTCCCATGCTCTGTCCCCCAGTATCCCACGCTGTCCCCCCGCTATCCCACGCTGTCCCTCCGTGTCCCACGCTGTCCCCCGCTATCCCACGCTGTCCCCCCGTGTCCCACGCTGTCCCCCGCTATCCCACGCTGTCCCCCCGTGTCCCACGCTGTCCCCCCGTGCCTCCCTCCACCCCCGCTCCCCCATTCCCCGCCTCCCCCCCGCTCCCGGAGCTCCTCTCGAGTGGGGTCGCGGGTCGGGCCGGGGGCGGGGGGAACCGGTACTCACGGAGGTCCCGGTCCTGCGCGGCGACGGAGGCGAGGAAGAGGATGGCGAGGGCGGCGGCGAGGCGGAGCGGGCGGCGGCCGGGCATGGCGAGGTGGCGGCGCCCCTCACCGTGCGTCGGGCCGAGCAGTGCCCGCACCGCCCCGCCGCCGCGTATATGTCCCGGCGCGGCCCCCCGGGCCCTGTAACCCGAGCCGGGCCGGCCCCCCCGGCCCTCCTCCGGGACGGCACCGGCGGCCAGGGAGGGAGGGAGGGGAGGGACGGGGGGACCCCCCCCACCCCCCACCCCCCGCCCCGGGACGGCCCCGGCCCGGCTGCGAAGGTCGGGGTGCGAGCGGGGGGTGAGGCCCCCCCATCAATGCTGGGGGTCGCGGAGGGTGGGAGCCCCCCACCCCATCAACCGCGGGGGGGCCGGGAAGACTGGGACCCCCCATCTCATCCCATTCCGGGGGTCCCAGGGGGCTGAGACCCCCCCAGCACATCCCGGGGTCCCCAGGGGGGCTGAGACCCCCCCCATTCCTTCACAACCGGCGGGTCCCGGGGGGCTGAGACCCCCCCTCCATCCCGGGGGTCCCGGGAAGACTGGGACCCCCCATCTCATCCCATTCCGGGGGTCCCAGGGGGCTGAGACCCCCCCCATTCCTTCACAACTGGGGGGTCCCGGGGGGCTGAGACCCCCCCCCATCCCATCCTGAGGGTCCCAGGGAGCTGAGACACCCCCGCCCCAACACATCCCGGGGGTCCCGAGGGGCTGAGACCCCCCCCCCAACACATCCCAGGGGTCCCGAGGGGCTGAGACCCCCCCCCCAACACATCCCGGGGGTCCCGAGGGGCTGAGACCCCCCCCCCCATCCCCGGGGTCCCAAGGAGACTGGGACCCCCCCATCTCATCCCATTTCGGGGGTCCCAGGGGAGACTGAGCCCCCCCATCCCGGGGGGGCCTAGGGAGACTGAGCCCCCCCCATCCTACCCCGGGGGTCCTGCAGAGGCCGAGCCCCCTCCCCCAGACACAGAGGGGTGCCAAGCCCCTGGGGGGAGCTGCCCCCCCCCCCCCCAGTCCCTGCCCCAGATCCCCCTCCCCATCCCGCCCCCCCAGTCCCTGCTCCAGCTCCTGCCCCCCCCCGCAGCCCCCCCATCTCTGCCCCGAGCCCCCCCAAATCCTTTCCCCCCCCATTTCTGCTTGATTCATAGCAGAAAGAGGGGGTTCAAGGGGGAGACACAGGACCCCCCCCCCCAGCTCAGTGTAGCCCCCCCCATCATTCCTCTGCCTGGAACTGGGCCCAGGACCATCACCCCCCCAAAACA
The DNA here is from genome assembly GCF_047370975.1 of Nipponia nippon. NCBI lineage: Eukaryota > Metazoa > Chordata > Aves > Pelecaniformes > Threskiornithidae > Nipponia > Nipponia nippon. The sequence continues at coordinate 2,253,615 of NW_028262353.1, forward strand.
GGGGGTGCAAGGGGGGGGGAACCAGCCTGACCCCTTCCAAGCCCCCTTCCCCCCCCCCAGGCTTCCCCCCCCCAGGGAGGGGGTCAGGAAGGTGGGGGGGTGCCTGTACCCCAAGACAGCGGGGGGCACAGTGGGGGCTTTGCAGTGGGGTTTGGGGGGGGCACACACATTTCCCAGCCCAGGGCCAAGCTCCAAAGCGGGGGGCTCGGCCCCCCCCCGCCACGTGCGCACCCCGGCTCTGCCTGGCCCCCATGGCTGGGCGACATCTGGGGGGGGTCCAGAGCAAATGGGGGGGGGGGAACATCCCACCCCGGGGCCACCCCCCGTTGGGGAGGGTGCTGGGCGCCGTCAGGTGATGGTGGGGGCCTGCCCTGGCGTTTAAAAGGGCTTTGGGGCTCCCCCCAGCAGCCCCAGGCTGCCGAGCCCAGGCCCTGCGGGCCCCCCCGTGCCCCCCCACCCTGCAGCCCAAAGGGGGGTCCCCAACACGGGGGTCCCCAACACGGGGGTCCCCAACACGGGGGTCCCCAAAAAGGGGGGGGGGGGTCCCCAAGCACCTCCCTTCCACCCGCCGCTCACAAGTACCCCGTGGAAATAAATGGGGGGGCCTTGGGGTTCAGAGATTTGGGGGGGGTCAATGCCGGGTGGGGGGGGGGGCTCCATCCTGCCCCTGGTCTCCGGGTTGGGATGGGGTGGGATGGGGATGGATGGAGCTGGAGAAGGACAGGACCAGGGAAGGATGGAACCAGGGAGGGATGGAGGCTGGGAAGGATGGGACCGGGGAAGGAGGGAGCTGGGGAGGGACAGAGCCGGACGGACGGATGGATGGAAGGACGGATGGACGGACGGATGGATGGATGGAAGACAGGGCGGGATGGAGCTGGGGCCGGCTGGTGCTGGAGGGTCGGCACGCGGCCGTGGGTGAGCCAGGCCCCCGCTCCGCAGCCGTGGGCACCTCTGCTGCAGCCGCCCCCCCAAATCCTCCCCGAGCCCCCCCAGCCTCCCCGCTGCCCCGGAGCCTCCCGGGAGGCCGCCGCGGACAAAGCCCGTGTGTTACCGGCGCTGCCGCGGGGCACCGGCAAACTCGGCCAAAAATAACTCCCCGGGCTGTCGCTGGGACGGCGGCGGGTCCAGCTGAACCTGGCCCCCCCCCAAATGAGCTAACCACCCCCCCCAAATCTGCTTTGCACCCCTCTTCTACCTCTGCACCCCCAAAATGCTCCGCAGGTGATGGGTGACCCCTCCTGTTATTCGCGGGGCGCACTCCTGCTCTGCTCCATGAGTCCCCCCGTGCCTCAGTTTCCCCAGCTGGTAAAGGGGAGCAAAGGCCGTTCGCTGCTGCATTTTGGGGGGGTTTGGGGGGGGTCCCAGCCCCGAGCAGGTGGAGGAGCCCGTGCTCGGCCCTTGGCGGCGGCCGGCTCTGGCTGGGGATCCCACCCGGGAGCGGGGCCAGGACCTGGCTCCGGCTGCCACTTTCCACTGGAAAACGGGGCTGGGAGTAAATAACAACGCGATGGCTGCTCCCCCCCCGGCCCCTCCCCGGTTTTTGGGGGGCCACCGCCAGCACCGGCACCTCCTCGGCACGGCAGAGCCTGGCGGAGGAGGGCGAGGGATGGAGCATCCCCCCGCGCCCCGACTCGGGGTGAGGGGCACGGGGGGGACGCATTCCTCAGGGTCTCTTCCCCCCCCCCCCCCCCGAAAAGCACCCAAAGGGGCCGGGGCGCCGCACCGTTCCCACCGTCACCGGCAGCCGCCGGATCCCGGCACAGGCGGGCGTCGAGGCATCGCCTGGCTGGGGCAGGTGGCCCAAAACTGGGATTTTTTAACCCAAACCTTGACCCCTCCTCAAAAAAAAAATAAAAACCACCGAACTCATCCTTTGCTTTTTGTCCCCCCTTTTCCCAATCCCGTCCCCGGGCGCTCTCCCGCTTTTCCCCGGTTTTGGGCTCTGGAAAGGCGATCAGGGAATCGCAGGGAAACATCCAAGTCAGCTCAGGAATTCGCCGTGGAGGGAGTGGAAGGAATGAGAGCGCCCGGCCTTAACTCTGCCCGCCCCGGGGGCTCTGCCGCCACCGTCACCGTCGTCACCGTCACCGTCGTCACCGGCATGGCCACCGGTATGGCCACCGGCATGGCCACCGCAAGGCCCAGGATGCCGTCCGGTGGGGACGTCCCTGCCCTGATGCTGCTACCCAAAAGGGATGTCCCCACCCTGGGGGTTTTGTCCCCAACCTGATGCCACCCACTTGGGTGAATGTCCCCACCTCAGTGACGGGTGCTGGGGACACTGTCACCACCCTGATGACACCAGCCAGGATGTTCTTCCCAGCCTGATGCCACCACCCTGCCTTGATGCCACCAGCCAAGGGGGGGGACTGTCCCTACCCTGATGCCACCAGCCAGGAGATTGTCCCTACCCTGATGCCACCAAGCCAGGACACTGTCCCCACCTTGATGCCACCAAGCCAGGACACTGTCCCCATCCACTCTCCCTATCCAAAGGGATTGTCCCCACCTTGATGCCACCAACCAGGGTGACCATCCCTACCCTGATGCCACCAGCCATGGGGACTGTCCCCACCTTGATGCCACCAGCCAAGTGAGTGTCCCCTACCCTGATGCCACCAGCCACGGGGACCGTCCTTATCCTGATGCCACCAGCCTGGGCGAGTGGCCCCAACCCGATGGCCTCCAGGGCAAATGTCCCCAACCCTGATGCCACCACCCAGCAGCATCGTCCGTCCCCGTCCCACCGGCGTCACTTGGATTCGGGACCAAACTCCAGGCGAACGGAGCCTCGGCCTCCCTTCCCCCGCCCCACGCGGAGCCTTTTACCCAACCCCCCTCACCCCCCCCACCCCCCTCGGACCCCCCCAAACAGCTGCTTCCCCCCCAAAAAAACCCCAATTTTCCTTTTAATTTTCAAACAAGAACTTGGGGCTCAAAACCACCCAGGGAGGCGGCGGGGAAATTCAGCCGCCGGGCTCCATTTTGCCCCATTTTGGCCCCATTTGGCCCCATTTTGGCCCCATTTTAGCCCCATTTTGCCCCATTTTGGCCCCATTTCAGCTCCATTTCTCCCCATTTTTTGGAGATCTCCCAAAATACCCTCGATCCTGTAAAAATAGCCTCAAAACAGAGGGACTTCCTCGCCTGCCGGCCCCGACACCCGCTTGGCTGTTTGCTTTACACGGCAGGCAGGGATGACCCCCCCGCCCCCCCTTATTTTTTTTTTCTTTAAAAAGAGCATTTTTCAGTAAAAGGGAGGAAAAAAAAAATTTAAAAACGCCATTTTTCGATGCTGGCACCTCCCATTAACCTCAGACCTTCCCCCAAATATTTCCCCTGGCCGGCATGGGAACGGGGAGCAGAAAGGAGCTTTGTCCCCCCAGCATGGCCAGAAAAAGGACATTTTCTTGTTTTTTTTCCTCCCCTTCTCACTTGTCGCTCTTTAATTTTATATTTTTAATATCGGGGGGGGTGCAGGACGGGGGGGATGCTCAGTTCCCCCCCCAAAATGGGGTTGGTGTCGGGGGGGGGGGACACCCAGCATCCCCTCAGCGGCCTTATTTTGGGTGAATTTGCCCCAAAAGGGCTGGTTTGGGGACACCCAGGCCGGAGACGGCGACCCCACAAGCTCCCAGCCACCTTTAGGCTCAATAAACCCCCAGGACCCCCTCCAAAAAACCCCTCCGCGATCCCCAGTTCACCCCCTTTCCCCTTCTCCGCCTGGGAATCCACCCCCAGCTCCTTTCCCAGCTGATCCGGATTCACCCGAAGCTCCAAAAAAGCCCTTTTTCCCCCCATTTTTGGGGGGGTTTCTCACACACAGCCCCTTTGTCCACTGATCCCCCCCCCCCCCCAAGGGGCTCTTTTGCCCCCGGCCCCTGACGGAAAGGTGGGCAGGGGGCCCCGGGGGGGGGGGGGGGAGACGCCGGCATTTTTGTGAGATGATGTCAAATAATTCGCCCTCGTTCAGGCCCCCCGAACCCGGCCTCTTCCTCCTCCTCCTCCTCCTCCTCCTCGCGGAGGTTGGGATGAAAAGGCGACTCTTTGGGGAAGGTAGAGCCGCACAAAGAGCCCCTTTGAGCCTCCGGCTCGGAGCCGCCTCGTAGGGGGGGTTTTGAGGGCGATCGTGGTGATTTTGGGTTTTTTGGGGGGGGGACACACAGCGTTAAGGCTGGGGTCCGACGTGTTCCGCACCCTCTAAATGGGGATTTTTGCCCCAAACGTAGGGGTTTGGGAGCAGCGCCTCAAATCGCAACCATTCAGCCCCCCCCCCCCCCCCTTTTAGCGAACATCAGCTCCCCAAAATATTTGGAGGAGCCTTAAAAAAAGGAGTGAAGCGACACCCCCCCCCCCCCGGCACAACCCTCGTACAAGCCATCGGAGAATCCCCAGAGCAAAACCAGCTTGGGAGCTTGGAAAACCCCCGGTATTGGGGTACCAAGACCCCCCAAAACCCTTCCTGGGCTGGGGGGGGGGGTGGCTTCCCCCCCCCCCCCAAAAAAAGGAGGGAACAAAGCTGCGGGTGCCGGTGCCGCTAATGAGAGCCGTGATTATCCCAAATTAATGAGGGTTGGAAAGAGGCCGGCGACGTTTGCGGGGCCGGGGGGGAGGTTTCGAGGTGTCGCGGGGGGTCGGCGGGGCCGGATAAAAGCATCGCGGCGCGGGAACGGCCGCCGGCCCTCGGCTTTGGGGCCAAACCCCGTAAGTTTGGGACAGGTGATGCAAAAAGCGCTGGGTTTTATTAGTCTAACGACGGACGTGGCCTCAATGCTCCGTTATTGGGGTGCAAATCAAAAGGGGGGGGGTGTTTTTGGGGGGGGATAGCACCGGCTGCCCCGTCACCCCGTGCTGGGGATGCTCTGCCACCGCCGTTCCCACTTCTCCCCATCCCTGGCCCCCGACCCCGGGGCCAAGCGCCCTAAAAAAGGCAGAATAAAGGCAAACCCCCAAATTTTAGGGGTTCAGGGTCCCCAAAGGCAGAGCCCAACAGCGGCGGCGGCCGTGGGGGCAGGATCCGTCCCCGGAGGGGAACGGCGGGCGTTTCGGGAGCTATAAATACCTCCCGGCCGCCGCCGCCGCCCGCTTGAGGTTAAATAAACCGCCAGAAATAGAAACCCCGAATCCGGCCCCGGTTATCGCCCGTGCCGCCGGCCCCGGGGCTCCGAGCCTCTCGCCCCCCCCGAATCGCCCACCTGAACCCCCTGGGTGAAGGGGCTGGTTTGGGGGGGCTGGCTGGGATATGGGGTCACTGGTTGCTGGGGGGGGACGACACATCCCCAACCTCCATCTCCTGGGGACCCCTTGGCTGCTCAGAGCACCCCAAAGCTCACCCCCCCCCCTTTATCCACCCCAAACCCCAAATATCCACCCCAAACCCCAAGACATCCACCCCAAACCCCAAATATCCACCCCAAACCCCAAGACATCCACCCCAAACCCCAAATATCCACCCCAAACCCCAAGACATCCACCCCAAAGGTGACCCCCAAACCCCAAAGGTGACCCCAAATCCAGGCAGGGCTGAGCGCTGTCGGGGTACAGCCCCCAGCTCCGGGATCAGGGACCCCCCCCCCAAAACCCCTCCAGCTCCTCAGCCAAGGCGCAGGAGGGGGTTTCACCCCCTTTTTCCCCCGCCGGAGCAAAGCGGGGGGAATCGGGAGGGATTCAGCACCCTTTGATGCTGGGTCCCCCCCCTCGCCCCCCGGCAAAGGCCACCTCTTTGGGGTGGCAAGGAGCCAGGGCCCCAAGCGCTGCCCCGCGGCGTCCTCCAGCCGCACAAAGCCGCCCTCTGTGTCCCCGGCCGGAGGATGCCGGAAAAAAAAAAAAAAAAATAGGAAAGTGAAAAAAAAAAAAAAATTAAATAAATCAGGAATAAAAAAAAAAAAAAAGAAATCCTAAAAGCGACGTTTCTTACGGGGGCCGGCTCGAGGGTCCCGCGGCTTGAACGGAGACCGGGCTCGGGGCAGGATAGGGGCCGCAGGGGGTTTTTGGGGGGGGTTTGGGGTTGTTTTTTTTTTATTTAATTTGGAAAGGGAACGGAAAAAAAGCAGCGGGGTCGCGAGGCCTAATGAGGCGGCGGAGGGATCAGCGGGGTGGGGGGGTGTGGGGGTACCCTGGCTGGGCGGCGGGGGGCCGGGGCTGCGCAGGGCCCGTCGTTAGGAGAAATTACGATCAGGAGTGTCGTGGAGTGTGCAGCCCCCCGCCCCCAGTTGTCCAGTTTGGGGACCAAAAAATTACACGGCGGTGGCATTTGGGGGGGGACAGTGGCATCTAGAGGGACCGTGTCCCATCCCCCCCCAGCTGTGGGGGGGCAAGAGGGGAAACTGAGTCACGCCTGGCCCCATCCCGCAGCGGGGCCGGGGTCCTCCCGGCATCACCGGCATCGCCGCCCGGGCTGAATCCTGCATCCCGCCCGGCTCTGAGCTGTGGGGGGGGGGCATTTGGGGGTCCCAGGCTGCTGGGGATGGGGAGGGGGTGCCCCAAATCTTCCCCCGAAGCGAACCCAGCGCCCCAGGAAATAAAAGCTGGGGGGACAAGGGGAAGAGCAGGATTAATCCCCCCCCGGGTCCCTAAATGCCAAGAACTGGACCCAAAGTGGAGCCACGACCCCCCCCAAGCCTTGAGCACCCCCACATCGGGGTGGGGGGACCCCAAAACCACCCAGAGCTTGGATGGAAACTCCTCCCCAGCCACTCTGGGGGCTCACGCTCTGACGCACCCCCAGGGCATCTGCCCCGGGGTTTTGGGGCACCTGCCCCCCCGTTTCGGGGTACGAGGGGGCCGCGGCAGAGGGGTGCCCCCTCCCCACATCCAGCCCGGCACAAGGGCGTCTGTGTCCGCACACGCCGTAAATCTGGGCCTCGGCTTTATAGGAGCTCGCCTAATTATTTCGCCGGAGCGCCGGCAGCGAGGCTGGACAAAGTTTACCCAACAATGCGGATGCCAATCGCAACACGCGGCCGCTCGCTGCAGCCCACAAAGGGCATTTTTGTCCCCAAACAGCTTTTCTTTTTTCCCTTCTTTTTTGTTTTTTTGTGTTTTTTTTTTTTTTTTTTTTTTCTCATAGCAGCCGTGATGGATTCAGCGTCGAGGGGGTGGGAGATGGACCGATGCTTGTCACCGTGTCACCTTCTGCGCCTGGTTGGGCTCGGGGAGGGAGGGATGCGCTTTGCCGGTGGGATTTGGGGCGATGGGATGCCTGGGGTGGCTCGGTGAGGATCTCCTGGGGATGGGAAGACCGCGGGGATGCATGGCACCCGCGCTTGGGCGTCAAGATTCCTCCTCCCCGGTCCCTCATGATCCATATGGACACCGAGCCACTCCAGGCATGGCCTTTGGATGGCTAACGTCACCCAACCGTCCCCGCGAGGGACTTGGGGTCAGCAGCCCCCGAAAGGGCTGCAGCCAGAGCTCGGTATTGGGCTGGATGCTTCACCCGTGGTGAAAACACACCAGAAAGGGGATCGGATCCAGCAGCAGCAGCGGTTGGAGGTGCTGGGAGGAACCCCATGGCTCGGGGCTCCATCTTCCACAGAGAGCAGCTCCTCCACCCAGGAAGGCAAGGATGAGGCTAGGAAGCCCAGAGCGAGGTGGCCCAATGGACCAAGAGAAGGCCCTGGCCCATCCTCGCTCTACACCGAGAGCCGGCGATCATCTGTTTACCCGCTAAAGCGAGCGGGGAGCCAGAAGTTCTCCATCGAGGCATCGTATCGAGATGATCCCGACGGTCTCTTGGCAAGGGGCTCGCTCCCTGTTTGAATCCGCCTGGTCCGGGTCAATATTGGAGCGGCTCGGCGGCGGCCGGAGGCGAGGCTGGAACCCGCTGCGGAAACCAGCAGGGTGCGGGGACGTCCCGCCAAGCCCCGCTGCAGAGGGGAGCCAGGAAAAAGGGACAACTGTGAATTTTCAGCAGATACAACTCTGGTTTTCCTCTTTTTGGGAACCCCGAAGGATGCCTAGAGGGGGAGGGAAGGATGAAGGGTCCCCGGGGCACGAAGGGACCACCTCGCCTGCAGGAGAGGAACAAACCCCATTCTTTTCCGCAATAATCTGTGCCGTTTCGGGGCCGCTGCGTTTGCAGAGGCACGCCGCGCTCTCGCACGGAAGGGGATCAGGGAGCATCGCTCCGAAACTCCCCGGCGGCGAGCAGCAGCACGCGGAGAAGCACCGGCTCTCCGTCCCGCGGCGCCGCTCCTCGCGTCCGCCCCGACACCCGCAAGGTTTTGCAAGAAGCCCCCCGGCAAACGCCGTCTCAGGGGGAGACGGAGGCCTGGGGAGACGCAAATCATGCCGTAAGGGCTTCTGGAGGCATGGGAGCTATAAAAGCTCGTTAGCGCGGAGCGGGGCAGGTAATTCCCGACTTCTAGGCACAGCTTTGGGAGCAGATGAATGGAGCATTGAGCCCCGGGGTGGGAGACAGCGACGTGAGTATTTACAGAAGCCACGTGTGTGTTTGTGAGGAATGTCAGAGACGCTAATAACTGGCTCTTTGGAAATATCGGGCAAAAATCTCGCTCATGTCTAGGAATAAGGATACAGGAAGGAGGAAAAAGTCAATATGACCTGAAAATCCCCAGACTGGGCCGGCCAGGCAGGCTGGGCAATGTGATTTATTCTATTAATAAGCCAGAAAGAAGGGTAGGAATAAATGCTGAATGCATTTTTGGTGGCCGCAGAGGGCTGGGAGCCGCGCAGCCGGGGAGGGGGTGCGAGCCTCTTCGGGGCACCGGCGCGGGCGAGGCACAAGCCGCCTTTGACGGGGCCATTTTCTCCCTGGCTTTTTCGGGAGCAGGGAGCCAAGGAAAACAAGGGACGCGTTGATTTTGTTCCTGGGACAGCGTAAGGGGCTCTTTCAGCCCAGAACTGCTGGTGAGAGCGGGGCGGCTGGAAGCTCCTTCCCCGGGGTGGGAAGGGACGAAGCCCTAAAGCAGGTTACTGGGACAGGATCCCCGTTCCCAACTCACCACCTCCAGCAAGCAGCAAAACCAAAGGCGATAACACCCGGCGCGCGACGGTAAAGGCCTTCTAACTCCAGCTCGCAGCAGCTCTGGCTCCTTCCTCCACCAAATTGGGCTAAAAGACCTCCGTATCGTCAGCGGCCGAGCCTGCCGAGAGCGATTTATTTTAACGAAAGGGTGAATTACGGAAAATAGCCTCGCCCCGAGCAAGGGCCCGCTCACGAAGGGCGAGGCGCCGGCTCCTGCTGCAGGGATAGGGCTCGCACCTACTTGTATTGAAGCACGAATCGCGACAGACGCATAAAAAGAGAAAAGATCCATGATTCTTCTTTTTTTTTTCTTTTTTTTTTTCCTCAGATCTTTACTTGCGGTAAAAGATAGAAAAAGGTAGTAAATGAACTCGGTATAAAACACACAGAGGGGAGAGGGAAGGGGTACAAACCAGCCTACAAAGAACACGACCTGGCGGGAGCAAGGGGCGAAAGGGGGAAATTTTGTACAAAACTACTGCTTACAGGTAGAGAAAAAAAACGTATAAAATATCCCTCCCTATCCGGAGACAAAAATACAAAAAGTGGACATGATTTCATTCTTTACTTATACTTAAAAAGGTTATGTACAGGAGAGAAAAGGAGCAGGGTCAGCGGCTTGGGAAGCTCGTCAAACGCTCGCCGCTTCCTCCCACGTCGCGCTGGAGAATAAATTAAACCGGGTGAAAGCGTGGGCACGGCCCCATCCGAGGGCGTTCAGGGAGCCCGGAGGGGCAAGATGTTCAGAAGCACGGGGGCATCCCCAAAAATCCCATTTTTGGAAGGGTTTGAGTGCTTCTGAATATTTTACTTCTTCCCGCCCCGTGACGGATGGGGACGCGGCTCGTCCTCGAGGCTCCCGGGAGCCGCGCGGCGCTGAACGTACTCGGAGGTACCTTTGGAAGCACTTCTCGACTACGGTGCCTTGCCTTCGACGCAACCTCTGACCTCGCGTCAGCCTCTGTCCCCAGGCGAAACATGTGCAAAATATCACGGGGAGAGAGGAGCGATTCATTCTGCTCGGCTGGGGCCGAGCGCAGGGACAAAGGTGGCAAGAAGCCGCGGCCTCGGCTCCTGCGAGGAGGCAAAGGCAGGGCAAGGGGGGGGGGAAGAAAAACCCAACAAAAAGCCAACGCGCACGCAGACTTTGTTCTTTGCCGCTCCGGAAAAACGTTTGGAAATATATACAAAACAATTTGACGGTGCATCGGCTCTGCTCTGAATTTGTACCTGAATTTCCGTAAACAGTTGATGCTAAAGAACTGGGAGACCAATTCCTCGGGCAGAAAAATGACAAAAACACCCCAAAAAAGTTACTTTCAGAGATCCCTCAGCTCCTTGAGGGATGCCCGACCTGCCTCCAGCCCCCTGCCCGGCTCTCCCAAGCCCAGCTTATCATCTTAGGCTAGGTGATAAGGGGCAGAGTTTGCGATGGGAGAGAAAATGCTGGCTTTGAGGTCCGAGGGGGGATAATACGGGAGTGGAGGACCCACCAAAAACGTTCCTCTCCACGAAAACCCTCCCTACATCCACCCCCAAAGAGGTTTTTGCCCACCCAACTTCAAGCTCTCCCAGTGCGCAAAGCAGCCAGAGCCATTAAGTGCCTTCCCCTCCTCTGAAGTCCAGCTTTTCCCCCCCAAAGTCGCGCCAGCAGCTCGGCAAAACCGGCAGCAAGAGCTGCAAAAAGCAGAGAAATACAAGTTCCTTGGACGTCGGAAGCTGCCCCCTCAAGTCTCAGCACCTGAAATTGCTTGTAAAAATAGGTTTTGCAATACAAAAAAAGAAAAAAGAAGGAAAAAATAAAAGGCAAGTGTGCTTCTGAACATTTCTATTGCGCCTTGGTCCGTGAAGGGTGTTTTATCAAAAGGATGATGCAGAGTTCGTTTGCGCTGTCTTTGACTGAAGCCCCGGGCAGGTCCGCGCCTGCCGCGGCTCAGGCTGCTGAGCAGGGCAAATCTGGGCACTTCTGATACAATCTCGCAAGGAAGCGGCTTTCGGCACAACGTCATCATAACAGCTTGCGGTGAAGGATTTCCCAGGCCATTCGCTTTCGGAAATAGGGCATGTGTTGCTTTGGGTGAGGGGAGAAAGAGAGAGAAGAGAAAGAAAACGTATGTCAGCGTGTCTTTCGCTGCTGGACCATTTATCGAGCGGCCGCTCTCCTGGGTGCGGCTAAAAAGCGGTGCCTTCCTTAGAGGAAAATTTACTTTCTGATGATTGAAAACAGGATAGCGGATGAGATCTAGGTAATAACACAGCTCTGGTGATACTCTCTAATAATTAGAAGTAAAATATTCATGCGTGGGATATTCCATGGAGGCTGACAATGTTAAGTAACGCTGAAATTCCCTGGGATTCGGGCTGCAACGCCCCACTTCCATTACCATTATAACCGGGTCCCATTATGGGTTTGTGAGCTTTCCCCAGCTGCACGGGCGAGGTGCTCCATGGATTTGAGCACCACAGAAGATGGCTTTAGAGGACCAATTATCGCACGGCGTAAAGAACTGCTGCAGCGCCTTGCGTCAGCTCTATCCAAGGAGCAGCAGTACGATCCCCAGGCGGGCTGGGGGCACTTGGAACCCACAGAGAAGGAGGCGAAGGGCGTTTGGAAAAAATCAGAATACGCACAACCGAGGGGCACGGCAGGGTGGGGTTTACCTGCGTGAAGTTGATGGGCTTGTCTTTGGTAATGCAGTCGGCGTATTTGCAGGCAAACATCCCGCAGTCGCTGCCGTTCATCTGCTGCGGGATCTCCTGTAACGAAAGGAGACAAAACCAAACGTCCTTTCCAGAGGAGCCAATCCTCACTTTTCCAGCTTCTAAGGATGAAGAGCTCCAAGTGAAGGACCTCTCTCAGGTCCAGGTCTGCACGGATGGGTGAATGCCAGCGCCGAGTAAGGGGAGATGAGGACGGGAGGGTGGGCGGCAGGAATCAAGGGGGCACTGGGGCACCCCTGGCTCAGGAAAACCTCCCTACTTCCACGTAGGTCTAGGTGGCAAATCTGCAGCAAAGCAGCCTGCCACTGGATTTGTTCACCCCTGGAGTCACCACGAGAATGCATCCATTGGGAAAACCAGCCAGGAAAGGCGCATCAGGGCCAAGACCAAAAGCAAGGAGCGAGAGAGACCCCTTCTCCAAACCACTCCCTGCACAAACCTACCTGACTCTTCTTACTCAGCAACGACCAGCCGTTAGTGTCGAACTCTTTCCTTTTCTTGTCCAGACTTTCCTGTTTTAAGTATTGCCTGTAGGAATAAAAGAACAAAGAAAGCTTACTTAGAGGAGCGGGGGAAACCAGCCAGTACACCATATGTCAGTTTACCTAAGATGTCCTCTGCCGTGTTTGTAGAATTAATGCAAAATGGAAGTCCAATATTTTCGTCTCAGTATTGGCCATTTTCAAAAGGGCTCTATAGACCCGGGCTTTGAGGCAGTCCAAAGAAGGACCAAGCAGAACTTAAAAACTCATCCAAAAAAAGTACCTGCCAAGCAGAGAGTCAAAACCACAAATAAACCAGCGAGAACACATCTAATTCATCGGAGAGTGACTCACGGCAGAGAAAAGCTCAGCAGCCACGGGGCTGCCCCAACAGGCTCCTGCGAGCGGAGCGTCACAGTCGAGGGGAGACTGGAGAGCTGAACTGACGGCGTGCTGTGAACCCGTGCCTCTTGTCTTTTGAGGCTCTTACTTTGCATAAAGGTAGAGGGGAGCAAATTTGTCACAACCTTAACAGCATCCCAGCAGCTTTGGAACAATCGCCCTGTGTGTAAAGCATCAAAAAACCACCACAAAGCTCCTCGCCAGGCTGATGGTGGGTTCAGCTCGCTGGCAGAGGTTCTGCTGGAGCTCTTCTCCCAGGTTTCCCTTCCACTCTTGATCTGATTTCTTCTTACCGCAGATGGCAACTGCTTTCAGGGAGAGGCCAACTAGGAAAGATGACCCTGATTTTCTCAAATAAGGCCCAAGGGTTGGGGCTGGAGGGGAGGTAGCCCTGGGAAAAGCCAGACCACCGTCCTCTCCGAGATGCTCTTACAGGGATTGAGTCAAGCGGGGAGCACAAGAGGGAGAAGGAGGCAGCCGCGGCCGGTGTGCAACGTCAAATACCTTCAGCGGAGGGAGAAGAGCTGCACAGCCAGTCCCGTTCCAGTTCCTAGAACCGGAGAACAAGGAAAGCTCACAGGTACTGGCCCATCTCCTCTGCCCAAAGAGGCTTCCACCAGTTTGGCCTAAATTATAGCACTGGAAGAACAGAAAAGTGGGTTTTTTTTTTTCCTGTCTCCTTGAAAAACTTTAGAAACTCTACCAAGACCACGCATAAGCACGCCCAAGCAACTGCCACGCGTTTTCCTTTGCGGATGTGAACACCTTAAACCATTCCCTTCACTGGGAAAGGCGGAAAGGGGAGCTCAGGAAGGACACAGACATAAAGGTGGACAAGATGGAGCCCGAGGAGAGGAGCCGCTGGGCCCGAGACACTCTCAATGGCCCTAAAGAAGCTGCTCTCTGTTGGCTGCTGGCGTCATTAAGTGACATTCAGCTTTGCAGACACGCCCTGCTCATCTTGGTTATCAAAAGGACCAGGAAGATCTACAGAAAGCATCTCCTTCCCGTTTGGCATCTTCTCAAAGCCCGAGGAACCTTCTCACCGTCGCGGCTGTGATCAGAAAGTTTGGAAAGGAAAAGCAAGGGATTAGATGCTGCTGGCTCGAATGGAGGGGTCAAGAGAGCAGCTGGCACGGAGAGGGAGGCGGGTTTGGCCGCCAACGCGGGGAGATGTGCCATCTTTCGGAAATCTGATCCGCAAAGACTTGGCTAAATCACATCTTGCTGTTAGTAAACGCTGAGACGCGATGGGAGAAGGGGGCGATGCCACCTGCAGATGAGCCCAAAAGATGTGGGGTCGAACTTGCTGCCCCGGTGCCACTCAGGGAACTTTTCTCTATCGTAACTTTAAAGAACTGCGCAAAGAAAACTCTCCTGGGCTGAAGAGTCCCTGAAACACCCAGGGGCCGCTGAACCAAGCGCTCGAAGCGGCAGCGGAACCACCCAGCAACCTCTGAACGCAGATACAGCCCCAGTGCCTCTAGAAAATAGCCAGAAATAGGTTTGGCTGGATGTAAGAGCGTCAAGGAGGGGAGTCTCCCTCCTGGCAGTCCCCCGAGACAAAAATCAGGTCCAGACAGGCGCTTTCTATCAGCCTTCATTAGCTGGACGCACGCTCCCAGCCTGGTTCCCCGGCACAGGGTCTGCTGGCTGCCAGCGACTGCTGTAATTGCTTTTGGGAAGCTCCCTGCTTGGCTGCTTTGACTCGGCTGCGGTTTGGACAAGACAAGATCAGCAGGGGGTAAATCTCAGAAAAACCCTTTTGCCGAGCACGAGAAGTCTCCGTATCTCACCTCCAAACAAAAACCTAATGGAGGGAGAAGAAACTCCTTGCAACGCGTTCAAAATAAGGGTGAGCTGAGCCTCCAGCACAGTGGCTGGAGGAAAGGAGCAGACTATCTGCACCACAATATAAACACGGCAAAAACGTTAATTAAACGGCCTCATTTCAATTGCAATTAAAAAAAAAAATCCTGGCAATTACTGCCTACTACAGAACCCACTTGAATCCTCAGCTAAAAAAAGAGCAGCAGCACACGGCCCACTCTGTTCTGCACGTTGGAGACGGGGAGCGAAGCTGTGCAGATAAATAAAAGGATGCATCACACGAGGAATCGGGACCAGCCGCCAGGCAACGTCTCCGCACGGACCGGGTCTGCACATACGGAGCGGGGGCGGAGAGAGGATCCGAGCGCGAGACTCGTCTGGCAGACGGGGAAGAAACCGGTGAAGTTTAAATGGTGCCGGAGCTTCAGCAGATAAAGCCATCAGGTGGCTTCTGCACATCCAGTTTTATCTCCAGCTACCACAAGCCGCAGCTGCAACGCTGACACGTGCATGGCAGCCAAGAAATTTTTGAGTTGTCTTCTAGAAGAGCTAGGGAATAACTCGCTACGCACAGTTCACGTGAACTGTGACCATCACCTGTGTGGTTTCCTACAAGCAGCCTCTGGCAATCTAGCCTGCACCCGGAGATCAGCGAACGTCAGACCCGTCGAATAAGAAACACAGCACCCGTCCTGCCTGGGTAACAGCCTGAACCACCTGAAATGCCTTCAAATCGCGAGACAACTTCGGGAGGCAGAACTTAATTGATGAACTTTGTCAGGACCTGAAGGAGAAAAAGCTTGACGCGGAATTACACGCCGAATCAAAACTCAACATGCCCGAGATGCCCCGTCACATACAGCAGGCTTTTAATCTCCTTTTCCTAAATCTGAAAACGGATTTTTGCCTTCTACGGAGCTTACGCACACACACAAAAACCTGACCAGGTGCCTCAGGGAATTGTTGAAATCAGCTCCGCAGCATACTGCTAAATATCTGAAAGCCTTGAAGGAAAGGGCGTGTAAAGGTGAGCGTTTCAAGCGCTGCTGCTAGCAGGAGATAAGAAGATTTCACAGGCACGAGTCGCGTCGTGCACTCTACCCCCTAAGCTTTCCTCCAGCCTTGGTACACTAGAATCAAGTTTTTAACTAATTTTAACAGGTTGGGTTATGTCTGCTCCAAAACACAGACCCGTCCAGCCGAGCTGAGGTACTGAGCACCATGTTCCCAAGGAGAAACCCCATAAAAAACAGAGGCAGCTTTCTTCAAACCCTCTCCAGGCCTCACACCCGAGCTGTGCGAGAGCCCAGGTGCTGAAACAAAGCACGGCCGCCACCGAACCATGAATGTCTGTGGTCCCTCCTCACTCCTAGCCCAGCCAGCGGCCCTCGTGTTTAATCAGTTACCTTCCCTGCGCCTCAGTTTCCCTCCTCCGTAAAGCCTGGCTAACGGCACGACACTCACCACCTTTAGGAAGCTCTAAAGATTGAAAGCATGAAAGGGTCACTAACCATGAATAGGACCTCCGTCCCTTCTTCCCGGTGTGATCCTCCCACTGCATTCAACCAATAAAAGCCTCCTAAAAGGAAACAGAGGGAAAACAATTACGTCCAGGGCAACAGCGACCTGAAATCCCGGCTCTCTACCACTCACCCTGCGCGGCCGAAACACCTTGTATCCTCTGGTACTCTCTACTACCAGTTTGGGGACCTGCTTCCTCATCCCAGACCCCTAAAGGAAGCACGGGCAGGACTCCCGAGTCCCCCTCTCACCTCCCAGGTGTTTCATTTCACCAGACGTCCGCGCCTTTTTCCTCGGAATCAAAGAAATTCAGGCTGAAAGGAACCGATTTCACCCAGACCATCCCTGCCCCGAGGCAGGCCAGCTCTGCTTGCACCGTTCCCGAACGCAGAGAGGCACAAGCCACGCAGCGAAACGAAGAGACGCTGCCCTGAGCCATTTCCAAAGATTTTATACTTTTCCTTTCCCTTTCCTCCCTTTAGGCCAACATCACAGAACAGCGTGGAAAAGGGCAACAGCTCTTTTTACAGTTGTTTAAATGAACCCATTGCACGCAGAACGCAAAGCACCTGAACTGGAAAACTAAGGTACTAAACGGACTGGAAATGGCATTTGTCTGCTGTCCGTCTTTATCGTTCTTCACATGCCTTGACTGAATGAGTGACGCCTCCGCTGACACACTCAACCTCACGCCAGAAGACTCGGGATCAGATTCCCAAGTCAGCGTCGGAGCGAAGCCGAGATGAGAAACAGAACCGACGGCCGACCCCGGGTCAGCGGCGGAGCGACAGAGGAGCTGGCAACTGCGTTTCGCAAATCACTTTGCAACCTGATTTGTATCAAGCCTGACGGCCCTACGTGACTGGGGACCTTCGAAAAGAGGGGGGTTTTCACCCCTGCCCAGAATTGAGCTCATTTTTAATCGCGCTCCATTCAGGAGCGGCTTCCAAATATGGGAAAACAGTTCTGGATTTGACATGGAAGCATCTCTCTTCTACAAGAGCTCGGAGAGTAGGCAGCCAGCTCCGCTCCCTCCTGGAGCATCGCTCAGGGTGGGAAAAGGAAGAGTTGCTCTGCAGTTTGAACCCAGGAAGAACAACTTTCAGCCAGCTCTGGTTCGGAGGCACGGCCCGGCGCGTAACGCCCCGCTGGAACTCAGCACAGAAGAGACCCATGCGAACCTTCATCCGCGGCCTGATGCAAGAGACGCTCCCGCGCCCTGCGCGTACCATCGCGCTCTCCAGAATCTCCTTCTTGAAACCCAGGGCCAAGCTACTGAGCTGATCTTTGCCACAGGCGGGAAAAGCTCCCACCTGGAGGAAGGGGCCAGGAGAGGCCGGTTCTTCAAGCGGCTGCAGGACAAGGGAAGGACCCCTACCCCTCCGGGTCCGAGGAGCTGTTTTCCTCCTAAAGATGATGCCCAAAACTCTCCAAGACTGGTAAAGCCTGATGTCCTTAACGGAACGGGTCTGAAACCTGACTACACCCACAACGGCACCACCAGCCTCGCTGACCGATCTTCCGGGAAGAGGTGAAGACAGGGAATCGGCACAGGACTCTCTCGCAGACCAGCTTTGTAACTGCGGACCGCGTCAACGACGCGCAGTGAAACACGAAGCGTGAAAACCAGGACGTTCCTCTGAGTCTTCCTTTCAGGACCCAGAAAGGGACCGTCCCCGCGGAAGGGTTGTCGCTTCCAGAGCGAGATCAGAAGCTGTCCGATTTTTAAACGGGCACAACTCAAATAAATGTTACTCACAACAGTATCCTGCAGGCTTCGCTGTTTATTCCACCCATGGAGTCATAATAGGTGATGGTTTTTTTCCTGAAGTCTACAACCTACACAAAGAGAGATTCGTTAATAACGCACAACACAAGGAGCTCATCTCTTTGCCAGGACACACGCTCTGCCGCTAGGAAGAAGCGTGTTTAGACCATTTCACAGCAGAGAAGGATTTCCGAGGACTTTTAACATCCTTGGTACAGCCCTCCCCCAAAATCCCCCCTTGCTGCTGTGTTATTTAAGCACTTGAATCTCGAAATCAGGCTCTCCTCGGTAAAACACAAGAGTGCTCTGTTATCCTCATTGTTAGAGCTGCAGACAGACAGGTTTACAAAGGTTTTGCTCCACCTGATGCGTCTTGGATCGCTCAGTATGTACCCAAGTCCCCCCGGGGGAGTTTTTTGGGGGCCCGACGCCCCATTTCCACACCACCGCTCACCCGCATGAGCGTCGCCTTTCCAGGCAGCTTAAAAACCCTCTGAGGAGGTTTGACCGAAGGAGGCTGACACAGGCTGAAAAGCCACGCGCGATCCGTTACCGCACGGGTGCCAGCAGCCGAGAGAAGGGAGGGAACAAACCAGGGGCGGGAGGCAGGGAAAGCTGTGCGCTATCTGTCATCTAAATCTCTCTGAAACGACCCCGTGGCAACGTCTCTAAAGGCGAGTTTGTGGGAACGTGGAAACGAGATCTTTCTCCGGAGAATAAGCTAGCCTAACGTGACCTTCACAGCTCTCTCTTTTTTTCTTTAAAGGCTAAAAACCCACCAAAAAGTCACAGCTATCTTTTTACTCGCTCTAGACTTTGATTTTAGCCACAGGCACAAACTCCCCGCCCCACGCACAAACCGCATCGCTCAAGAGCTGTGAAATTTTAGCCTCGGTCACAGGCGAGTTTATAGGAGGACCTGCTCCAGCTACGCTCTACGGTGAGTAACTAAAGCACTCACTGCTAGGCACCAATGCACTCCCAGATGAATAGGCACCAAGAGGAGATCCACAGAGAAGACATCCACTTTTTTAGTCCACCGTTTCACGGCTTGGTACCCCGCCGTTTTTAATTTGGTAAAAAAGAAAGTATTGAATGCATGAACCGCCGGCAAACCCTTCTCTTTGCTCCGCTCCATCAGCAAATTCATGTAGAAATTGATTATCTGGGAAAGACAAAGCATTCAGGACACGTTAGAGCGTTGACACTTCCGCATAAGGTGCTCTGCCCCTGTGCAAAGTTAGGTGAGAAATTGGTTTTGCCTCCACCTGTTGCTCTGAAGACCTGTCCCTGGGGGGGTTTACGATAGCTCAACAGCCTTAAAACCTTCAAAAATCCAGAAAGATTTAGGAATGCAGTCTTCTATAGTTAAGATTCACTTTTTTTTCCCCCTGATCGTGTCCACAGTCACTCCCCCTCCTCCCAATATTATGATTTCTTCAAGTGCCTGGTCTACACAGGGCTTTCTCCACAGAGTAACTGCTCCAGAGCGTGAAGCGCAGCCCGCACCTACTATTCACTCCGACTTCTGTCAGCACGGAGAAGGCAGATACCTCTGTTTCCTTCAACCTACTTCAAAGTGATGAAGAAAAACGTCTTAACGGCCCAAGGCAGACTCCTCACCTCATCGTTGAGCCAGTTGAGATTATTGAGGGTCTGAATGTCTTTCCGAGTGATCGTTAACCGAAAAGCTTCACTGAGGACCTCGTCCTGGTTCCCACCTCGGAATACGTTCTTTATTTCCTTTTCCATTTCCTACGGGAAGGACAGAGACGGCGTTGGAAGGGAGAGTTCCTGCTACTCCCGTCACAAAGGCTGGATTCAAACCCAGGTTTAGTCTTTGCTCCTTGAAGGAGAAACTCGCTACAAAACGTCCATGGCAAAAGGGAACAGCTATCTGTCTCTATGCCTAGATTTCAGGAAATCACCTTAATATTTAGATCTTTTATGCACATAAGCGTCTGCTTGCATACACCAGATCCAAGCAGACTTACCTCGGTGATTTCGGGGAACTCCTCTTCGCCGTCTGCTGATTTAGCATCCTCCTTCTCTTCGGGGACCACCGTGACAGGGATCTCCTTCTCAAGGGGGACTCGAAGATTTAAATCCACCAGATCCTGCACGGAGTGTTCCTGTTCCTGCAACCGCTGAAGAAGAGACCTTCGGATTAGCTGGCGTCCGAGGGAGCCACCTCTGCGGAGCTGCGAGGGAGCTACATGGGGCCAATTGTTCCAGGAGATGCGGAAGGGGGCACGGAGGGGGAGCGTTTACCCTGGCCACGACGCTACCCAGAGCCCTGCCATGGGAAGGGGAAGCAACGAAGACACCAGCCCCCAAAGGAGTCGATTTTTATCATTTTTTCATTTCCAGTTTGCCTTCTATTCTGTGGTTTAACATTTGGACTTGCAAAGACCGCTCTTTCCGTAACCGCTCTCCGTTACCTGGCTTTGCAGCTGCAAGGCCAGCGCTTTCTGCTCTTCGATTTGCCGCCACCTCTCCCGAGCTCGTGAATCGTAGACGCTGGTTCTGAAAAGCGCAGTTTATGCGAACAAATCAGTGTTTATTTCTACACGTGAACACTCACGACAGGAAAAAAAAAAAAAGAGCAAAAAAGCCATGTACTTACAGTTCTTTGATCCACAGTTCTGCCTGGAAGAACGGGAGGCTAGAAAGGGGGAGAAAGGAGAGGTGTAAGCGGTCTCCTTCACTTCGAGAGTAAGTAATTGCCTGAAAAGCGATTTGTAAGTATTATCTGAGGACATCCTTACTACTACAGCGATAGTAAGGGCTACGGACAGATCTGCCAGCGATTTGCAGCCAGGTCTCGAGAAAGAGGTTTGATGCATCACACTCAAGTTCCTGTATCTACAGCAAACCTCGCTCTCTTCGCGAGACATTCAGAAAGCCACCGGTCACCTTCTACTCTGCATTCTCACCTCTCCGTGGAATTAAAAGAAGCTCATGTAATCCACCCCTCCCTCCAGATACCGTTTTACAGCCTCTTACCTCGGTGCTGGGGTTCTGGAATCCTTTACTTTCAGCAAAATGACAGAGTCTGATCCTAAAGAGAATAAAGTTTATGGAACGTTGTTAACCTCACGATTACTACCCCATTCCACAACGGCTGCAGGAGCCCAAATACAGAGCGGGAGGGAAAAAGTGGGTTTGTCACATACATTTAAGTCAATTGCCAGGTTTTGGGGGGTTGTTTTGGGTTTGTTTTTTGTTTGGTTGGGTTTTGGTTTGTTTTTTTTTTACCTTCAGACTGCGTGTTAGATGCTGGTAGATTTTCTTGCTGATGCTGGGCTGTGGAGTTACCGGACTCAAAGATATTGGAGGGATAGCTGGGGGTGGAGTAGAGCGACGGTTTGTGGGACGGCTGCTCCTGCGCTGCGAGGATGCTGGTTGCCGAACTGGCTGGTGCAACGCTGTGAGCTTCAAACAGCTTTGAGTTCTTGCTGGGGGTTTCTTTCACTACAGTTTTGCTGGAATTTGAACACCTGGACCTAGGAAGAACAGAAAGTAAGTTCCCAGCGAATACACGTGGCGCTGTCGGCTGGGGAAGAGCGTTTTACATACTCACAGGTGGAAGGGGAATAGCGAAGAGGGTTTGGACGTGGAAAATTGTTTTCCTGTGACCATCTGAAGCAACTGCCTGTAGATCTCTCGCTCTTCCTCTCGAACAGTCTGCCGGGAAACAACCAGATATGTCTAGTCAATAGGATTTCAACAAAGACACTGTGAACAGCGATCAGAAACACGTGGAAGTGGAATTTTATTGGTGAAAGCACATCCCGGGGTCTCGAAAAGTTCAACCATCAGCCTTGATCAGCCCAACCGCGGCTGAAGTCTGAACGCGAGCAGAGCCGAAGCCAGCTTCTGCCCGGCAGAAGGAGCGAATCCAGCACAAAACAGTGGGTTAGAGCCGCCTCAAGCACTTCACGGTGCCCAAAAGAGATCTCCTCAGAAATACCCACCCACTCCACCATCTCCCAACCTTTTCTTTACCTCTTCCGCCGTGCTGATGAACCGCCGGGGAGTTTTCTTGGGGCTAAGCAGGCTGCGGCGACAGGGACCGCTCCAGGAAGGACTCTGAGCGGGTTTGATCGGAAAAGCTGATGCATGGCAATGGTGGTTTGATTTTCCTACAAAACTGTTGGACGTCCCACTGCGAGGAGAGAAAGAAACGCTTTTATTTGACTTTCTGCTTGTTTTAATCCCTAACCTCATTCTCCCTCATCCCCAAAACCCAGCCAACAGCCAGGCTACCCAACCACGATCAGAAATTGGTATTTTACGTGCGTTTTAGGAGACATCTCAACGCCGAAGGCTGGCGCTCTCCATCAGCTTGATCCGAAACCATTCCCGAGGCCTGTGCGGCCAAACAGATGCCACCAGGTGGCACTGCGAGGCCGAGGAGCCACAGCCCGGGAACACCCGGCCAGACCTTCCCGCCAGATCCACCCGCTCCCGCTTCCATCCAGGCACCACAAAATGGCTGAACCTCGCCTGGAGACACCGCTCGCCGCGTTTTTATTTATCGATACCAGCAGGTGCCCTCCCTCGCCTCGCTTCTCCCCACTCGGGCTCACCCAAGAGCCCAGGAAGAAAATACGCGGGGCGATTTGGCATTTCTCCCCTGGAAATTAAGTTTTCCCTATTTGCAGACAAACGTTGGCCACCGCGGGGATTTTCAGGAGCCATAAAGACTTGACCTGGTCCGGAAAGCACTGAAGCAGCACGAGTTTATACCAGCTGCAAAACCAGCTCCTGCGCCCAGCACCGCGTGCGCTACCCAGCACGTTTTCATCGCAAAACGACGATTGCTATTCCTCCCCCAATTTCCCAGCGGCGTAACGACCCTCCCGCTCTCCTCCCAGCGCTCCCCATACGCTCAAAACCGACCCGTTACCCCACTACCTCCCGCGAGAGGCAGGTTACGCCACGCTGTACCCTCTCAAACCCAGCGCTCGCGCCCTTTACGAAGCATCTTCGCCACAGGGAGGTTTATAAACACCGAAAGGCACCTACGGACCCGGCCAACCTCGACCCACGCCGCTGTTTCCACCCTGAATTCGCTCTGTATCGATGGTTTCTACGGGTAAAATCCCCGCGCGAAGCTCCCGCAGGGCTCTGCGGGGAAGGTTAAACGCGGAGGGGAGCCGTACGCACCTGGGGTTTTTGCGAGCTTCGAGGTAAGAGCCTCGGCTCACCCTCGGCTTCTGCGGCGCGGAGCCCAGAGGGGGAACCAAGCCCCGCCACTGCCCGTTGGCGCTGGAGCCAAAGGCTCGGGGCTCCCCCGCTGCCCGGTAGCTCTCGGGGCAGGGGATTTCTGCAGGGAAGAAACACGGCAGCGGTCAGTAAAGAGCCAAATCTTCCTCCCCCCCGCTGCTGGGGGAAGGGAACAGCCAACAAACTGACGCTCCAGGGCAGAAAACGACGTCTTACCTGGGCTGTAATTGAGAGCGCAGGATGCGTTTCCAGCGGGGCAAGCGAAACCGCTGATCTTGTTGGGTAAAAACTGTGCGGAAAGATCGCAGCTTTTTATTAGAAGAAAGCCGAGCTCGATCTTAAACCCCCGGTGTGATAAAAGCACGGGGGGGGGGGGGGGGGGGGTGAAAAGTTACAGCTCCTCCCCAATCACATCGTTATCAATTAGTAATTACGGACGCAGGGTGGTGTAACAACACGCCAGCGGTGGTGTGACAACGCAGCCGAAGCGTCACTCGCTCTCCCGTCCCCTCCTAAAACCCGCTCTGCCGGCGCGAGGGCAGTTTTAATGAAAAAAAATAACCAAACGCCGTTTTCATCTCGTCACAGGGCAAAACAGCAGCCCCGCAGCTCCGCTGCCGACTCCTCGGGACGCGACCGCGGCGTCAGGATACGCGCGGGCGCTTGCCGAGGCCGTGAGCCGAGCAGGCCCAGGCGGGGGTTTACCATCCGCAGGCAGATTCCACGCGTGGTTTCGGTTTTACGCCGGGATCTAACGGCGCAAGCGGGGCCCTCGCAACGCGGAAGCATCGGGCGTGAGCGAGATGGGGCCGTCAAAACGCCCCGGCGGGTTTTAACTCAAGGCTCTGGGGGTGCTGCGGGGAGAGACCCTGCCCACGGGCGCCTCCGCCCCGCGGGGAGCCACGGGAAGGGGAAAAGGCAGCAGGAGAAGCCCCGAAACCCACGTCCGTCCCCCGCGACGGCGAGCGGGGGGAAGCTCGCCCGCCGCAGCGACCTGGGGAGGGCGGATCAGGCGGCCTCCGCACCTTGCCGTCGGGCTGGGAGAGCGGATCCCGGGGGCCGGCTCGGGCGGGCAGGGGAAAGGCCTTGAAGACGGAGCCGTGGTTGGCCCGCGCCGCGTCCCGGGCCTCCATCCTCATGGGCGCCGCCGCGGCCGCATCTAGGGAAGAAGAGCCCCCGTCAGCCCCCTCCGGAGACGGCAGAGGAGAAGCGGCGGAGCGGGCTCTGTCCCGAGGAGCCGGGCCGGCTCGGAGAGCAGCGGGAGGCTCCGGTTTTCCTTCTAAAAACGAAAATAACGAGAAAAACGTCAGGGAAAGGCAGGGCCCCGCCGGTCAGCGCCCGGGGCGGGCTGGCGGCAGCCCCGGGGGTCTCGCCGGGCAGGGGGAGCGGCTGGCGGGACCGGCCGAGGCCTCCCGGTCTTCACCCCTGAGGCGGTACCGCCGCCCCGCACACGCCGCGGCCGGTGGGGGGCCGGTTCGCCGCCCCGGAGCCGCCGGGCGGGGCAGGCCGAGGCTGAGGCCCGCCGCCGCCGCTCCCGCCGCCGCCGCCGCCACCCCCGCGGCCCGGCCCGGCCGCCGTACCGGAAGCGGAAACGTCCCGAGGGCGCGCGCGCTTTACCCGGACTCGGTGGCGGCTGCCGGCAACGAGGCGGACGGAAGCGGAACTGGACGCTGAGAGCGGCGCCGCCGGAAGTGACGCCGGAGGGCGGGAGCCGCGCATGCGCCGTGGGGGTGGAGGGGAGAGGAGGGAGCCCCCTGGCGACGCGGAGGTCCCAAGGGTGGCAGCGTCACTCGGGGCGGGGGGAGGGGGATCGCCCTATGGGGGGTGTCACCCTATAGGGTGTCCCCATACAGGGAAGGCATCACCCTATGGGGGGTGTCGCCCTATAGGGTGTCCCCCTATGGGAAAGGGATCCCCCTATGGGGGGTAGATCACCCTATGGGAGCATGTCACCCTATAGTGGGTGTCACCCTATAGGGGGTAGATCACCCTATGGGAGCATGTCACCCTATAGTGGGTGTCACCCTATGGGGGCGACGCTGTGGGGAACTGTCACCTAGAGTGTCACCCTGTGGGAAGGGGATCACGCTATGGGGGGGGTGTCACCCTATGGGGGGGGCTGTCACCCTGTAGGGTGTCCCCCTACGGGGACTGTGTCACCCTATAGTGGGTGTCACCCTATGGGGGTGATGCTGTGGGGCACTGTCACCCTACAGAGTGTCACCCTATGAGGGGGGGCACCCTACAGGGGGGTATCACCCTATGGGGGGCTCACACTGTGGGGCCGTGTCGCTCCATGTGGTGTTCCCTACGCAGCAGGGTCTCCCCATGGGACAGCCGATCCCTATAGCTGACCCCAGTACAGCCGATCCCGGTACAGCCGATCCTGGTACAGCTGATACCAGTACAGCCAATCCCAGTACAGCCACTCCCAGCACTCATGCTCTTTGCGAGCCCGATCCTGTTACAGCCAGTTGCAGCACAGCCGATCCCATTACAGCCGATCCCGGTACAGCCGATCCTGGTACAGCTGATCCCAGTACAGCCAATCCCAGTACAGCCACTCCCAGCACTCATGCTCTTTGCGAGCCTGATCCTGTTACAGCCAGTTGCAGCACAGCCGATCCCATTACAGCCGATCCCGTTACAGCCCATCCTGCTACAGCTTGTCCCCATGGGTGCTCCTGCTACAGCTGATCCCGTTTCAACTGGTCATTGAAACTGGTTTCAACTGGTCGTTTCAATCAGCCGTTACAACTGGTCCCTGTGAGCACTCCTGTTACAGCCGATCCCATTACAGCCCATCTCTACAGCTGATCCTGTTACAGCCAATGCTGTTACAGCCGATTCCATTACAGCCGATCCCTACAGCCGATCATATTGCAGCTGATCCCATTGCAGCTGATCCCTACAGCCGATCCCATTACAGCTGATCCCCACAGCCAATCCTGTTACAGCCGATCCCGTTACAGCCGATCCCCACAGCCGATCCCGTTGCAGCTGATCCCATTGCAGCCGATCCCTACAGCCGATCCCGTTACAGCTGATCCTGTTACAGCCGATCCCCACAGCCGATCCTGTTGCAGCTGATCCCATTGCAGCCGATCCCTACAGCCGATCCCGTTACAGCCAATCCCTACAGCCGATCCGATTACAGGCGATCCGGTTACAGGCGGTCGGGTGACGGCGGCGGGGCGGGCGATGGTGGCCGTCCCCGAGCTCTCCCCCGAGGCCTCCCGGCTCCTGCTCTCGGCCGCGCTCTCCCTTGCCGCCGTCCTCCTCTTCCTCACCTTCCTCCCCCCCGCCCCGCGGAGGGGGCAGCTGCCAGGTCAGTGCCCACCAGTACCAGCAGGGAGGGCAGACTGGAACCAGTAAGGAGGGCAGACTGGTGCCAGCAAAGAATACAGACTGGCACCAGCAGTGAGGACAGACTGGTACCAGCAGGGAATACAGACTGGAACCAGTAAGGAGGGCAGACTCGTACCAGCAGGGGACTGGAACCGATAAGGAGGAAAAACTGGTGCCAGTAAGAGGGCAGACTGGAACCAGTAAGGAAGGCAGACTGGTACCTGCAGGGAATATAGACTGGAACCAGTAAAGAGGGCAGACTGGTACCAGCAAGGAGAACAGACTGGCACCAGTAGGGAATACAGACTGGCACCAGTAAGGAGGGCAGACTGGCACCAGTAAGGAGGGCAGACCAGGACCCAAAGTGAATACAGACTCTTAGCAGTAGGGAATACAGGCTGGAACCAGTAAGGAGAACAGACCGGGACCAGTAAGGAGAACAGACCGGGACCAGTAAGAACAGACTGGCACCAGTAAGGAGAACAGACTGGCACCATTAAGAACAGACTGGCACCAGTACGGAGAGCAGCCTGGCACCAGTAAGAACAGACTGGCACCAGTAAGGAGGGCAGACTGGTACCAGTAAGGAGGGCAGACCGGCACCGTAAGGGCAGACTGGGACCAGTAAGGAGAACAGACCAGCACCAGTACGGAGGGCAGTCCGGCACCAGTAATGAGGGCAGCCCAGCACCAGTACGGAGGGCAGCCCGGCACCAGTACGGAGGGCAGACTGGCACCAGTACGGAGGGCAGCCCGGCACCTGCAGGCCGGTGCCCCCCCCGTGCCGGGGAGGGGACACCCCCTCCCTCGGGGCCGTCCCTCCCCCGGGCCCCATTTAGGAGCCGGCGGGGGGCGGGTGCCAGTGCGCGGGTGCCAGCGGGACGGGGGGACCTCGCCGCTCTTCCCGCCTTTTTGCGTTTTGCCCAATTTTCCTCTTTTTCCAGCCAAGAAGATGGCGCAGACGCCCCTGGGATGCGGGCGCAACGAGAGCCTGGGCGCCGGCAAAGCCATCGCCGTCCTCACCTCCGGGGGGGACGCCCAGGGTAAGGGACACCCCGGTGACCCCGAAACCGGTGCTGGCGTGAGGGTCGAGCCCTGTTTTGGGGTGAAATGAGGTGAAAAGGGGATTTTGGTGGCCGGATCCTGCGGTGGAGTTGCCCGAGTGGTTTTACTCCGGGTTGTTGTGGGTTTGGGGGTGACCTTGGGGAGGGTGAGGACGCCGTGGGGCAGAGTTAAGGGGAGTTTTGGGGTGCGGGGGGGGGGGTCTGGGTGCACGTACCCCATGCCAAAATTTGGGGGGGCTTAAAGGGACAGCAGCAGCGCTCCGACACGAAGCCAACGCCGGCGAAGCGCCGGGTTGCCCAAAACCGCAGGGATTCAGCCCAAAGCTTGTCCTCTGCCCCAGGGATGGGGGGGTAGCCCAGGTGGGGGGGGGCTCAGCCAGCCTGCGGGGGTCCCCGCTGCGCTCCCCCCCGCCCCCCACCGCTGCCACCGCCGCGCTCGTCACCCGGTGTCACGCGGCGGGACGCGGCGCCGCTAAATGTCAACGGGGCAAAAATAACCCGGGCAGCTGCGGGGCCGGATCCGCGCCGGGGGGGGTCTGCGGGGGCCGAGCCCGGCGCTGTGCGAGGCTGGGGGGGGGGAACGATGGCTTTGGGGGGTCCCCGGGGGGGTCCCCGGGGTGACGCCGTCCTCCTCCCCCAGGCATGAACGCGGCCGTCCGCGCCGTGGTGCGGGTGGGCATCTACACCGGCGCCAAGGTCTACTTTGTGCATGAGGTGGGTGCTGATTCCCCCCCCCCCCCAAAAAACACCCCCAGCACCCCCAAATCTTGGCGGGGGGTTGTTTCAACACCAGGTTGTGTCCGTCTGTCCTCAGGGCTACCAGGGGCTGGTGGACGGCGGGGACAACATCAAGGAGGCCACGTGGGAGAGCGTCTCCATGATGCTGCAGTTGGTGAGCGGTGGCAGAGCCCGGCCAGCTCGGCGCACCGACGGCAGGGCACCGGGGTGGCGGCGGGCGGGGGGGGGGGATACGGTGTAACCCTATGCCGCGGCGCCGGGGTCAAGCCTGAAAATAACCCGAAACCGGAGCCGGGATGGACGGGGGGAGGGACGGACAGACGGACACGGGGGTGCTGGGGATGACCCAGCACCCACGCAGGGGTCCCGCAGGGGGGCACGGTCATCGGCAGCGCCCGCTGTCAGGATTTTCGGACGCGCGAGGGACGCCTGAAAGCCGCCCGCAACTTGGTGAAACGCGGCATCACCAATCTCTGCGTCATCGGCGGTGACGGCAGCCTCACCGGCGCCGACACCTTCCGGGCCGAATGGAGCAGCCTCTTGGCCGAGCTGGTGAAAGTGGGTACGTGTGGGGGTGCGTCCCCCCAAATTTCATCTGCGGGATGAAAAGAAAAAGGGGATTTTGTACCAAAATCAGGGGGTCTGCGCCAAAATCGGGGGGGGGTGTACACCAAAAAGGGTTTTTTTTCCCGCCACGCCGGAGGTTTGGCCCCGTGGGGATGTTTTGGGGGGGACGCAGAGGGAAAAGGGGGTGTCCCACCCTGCGGCAGGGGGGATCACGGCGGAGGAGGCGAAGAAATCGAGTTACCTGAACATCGTGGGCATGGTGGGCTCCATCGACAACGACTTTTGCGGCACCGACATGACCATCGGCACTGACTCGGCGCTACACCGTATCATGGAGATCGTGGACGCCATCACCACCACGGCCCAGAGGTGACGGGGACCCCCCCGTGTCCCCCACGCCGGGGGGGGGGACCCAGGTGTCCGCACCCCGCTCGGGCTTGTCGTGGGGTGAAACTCCTGTCTCCCGCAGCCACCAGCGGACCTTCGTGCTGGAAGTGATGGGTCGCCACTGTGGGTACGTCACCGCGCTGCCACCCGGATCCGGCTCCCGATAAAGAAAGCGGGGGGGTGGGGGGAGGGGGAAAAACCCTAAACAACCTCTTTTTTACCCAATTCCAGCTACCTGGCGCTCATCACCGCCCTGGCCTGCGGCGCCGACTGGGTCTTCATCCCCGAGTCCCCCCCTGAGGACGACTGGGAAGACCACTTGTGCCGGAGGCTGACGGAGGTAGGACGGGCTCTGGCGGGTGCCTCGGCCCCGGCCCCATCATCATCGTCACCCCCGGCCCCATCGCCACCCCCGGCCCCATCGCCACCCCCGTCTTCCCCCCCCAGACCCGCCTGGGCGGCTCGAGGCTGAACATCATCATCGTGGCCGAGGGGGCCATCAACAAGCAGGGCAAGGCCATCACCTCCGACGACATCAAAAGCGTGAGCGGGGAAGCGGGGGGAAAAAGCTCCTTTTTTTTTTTTTCCCCGTTTGGTGTTTTTCCAGCCCTTTCCCGGCCCCGCTGCGGGGCCGGATCCAGGCGCATCCCTGTCTTGCAGCTGGTGGTGAAGCGTTTGGGATACGACACCCGCGTCACCATCCTGGGTCACGTCCAGCGCGGCGGGACGCCCTCCGCCTTCGACCGGATCCTGGTAGGCAGCTCCCTCCCACCCCGGCCCCCGGGGAGAGGGGGTCCGCGGGGGGGTAACGTCCCCGTCCCTCCGTCCCGGTCCCCACAGGGCAGCCGGATGGGTGTTGAAGCCGTCATGGCTCTGCTGGAGGGGACCCCCGACACCCCCGCCTGCGTCGTCAGCCTCTCGGGCAACCAAGCCGTGCGCCTGCCCCTTATGGAGTGCGTCCAGGTGGTGAGTAGGGGGGACGGGACCCCCAGGAGCACCCCCGGGGCGATGCAAGCGCGGCCGCTGCCATGCAAAGCCACGCGGCGCAATGCAAGCGCATCCGATGTAAAGCAAAGCCAGCTGGTGCAATGCAAACCCATCCGGCGTGATGCAAAGTCACGCGGTGTGACACGAGCCCAGCCGGGTGTGATGCAAACCTGTACGGTGTGATGCAAGCCCAGCCGGTGCACCGCAATCCCATCCAATGCAGCACAAACCCAGCCGGCGTGGTGCAAACACATGCAGTGCGATGCAAACCCGAGCTGGGTGCGGTGCAAACCAGACCAGCATGGTGCAAACCCATGCGGTGCCGTGCAAAGCTGGCCGGCGCGGCTGCAAACCCGGCGGGTGCAATGCAAAGCCATATAGTGCGGTGCAAACCCGTCCAATGCGATGCAAACCCAGCCGGCGCAGCGCAAACCTGGCAGGTGTGATGCAAACCCAGCCGGCGCAGTTGCAAACACAGCAGGTGCCATGCAAAGCCACATGGTGCAATGCAAACCTGTCCAATGTGATGCAAACCCAGCCGGCGTGGTGCAAACCTGGCGGGCGCAATGCAAAGCCATACGGTGCAATGCAAACCCGTCCAACACGATGCAAACCCAGCCAGCACAACGCAAACTCGGACAGCATGGTGCAAACGCGATGGGTGCGATGCAAACGCAGCCAGCACAAGGCAAACCCGGCCAGCACGGTGCAAACCCGGCGGGCACAATGCAAACTCAGCCGGCATGGTGCAAACGCGATGGGTGCGATGCAAACCCGTCCAATGCAAGGCAAACCCAGCCGGCGCGGTGCAAACCCAGCCGGTGCGATGCAAAGCCATGCGGTGCGACGCAAAGCCATCCGGCACGGTGCAAACCCAGCCGGCGCGATGCAAAGCCATGCGGCACGGTGCAAACCCAGCCAGCGCGATGCAAAGCCATGCGGTGCGACGCAAAGCCATCCGGCACGGTGCAAACCCAGCCGGCGCGATGCAAAGCCATGCGGCACGGTGCAAACCCAGCCAGCGCGATGCAAAGCCATGCGGTGCAACGCAAAGCCATCCGGCACGGTGCAAACCCAGCCGGCGCGATGCAAAGCCATGCGGCACGGTGCAAACCCAGCCAGCGCGATGCAAAGCCATGCGGTGCAACGCAAAGCCATCCGGCACGGTGCAAACCCAGCCGGCGCGATGCAAAGCCATGCGGCACGGTGCAAACCCAGCCAGCGCGATGCAAAGCCATGCGGTGCAACGCAAAGCCATCCGGCACGGTGCAAACCCAGCTGGCGCGATGCAAAGCCATGCGGCACGGTGCAAACCCAGCCGGCGCGATGCAAAGCCATGCGGCACGGTGCAAACCCAGCCGGCGCGATGCAAAGCCATGCGGCACGGTGCAAACCCAGCCGGCGCGATGCAAAGCCATGCGGCACAGTGCAAACCCAGCCAGCGCGATGCAAAGCCATGCGGTGCGACGCAAAACCATCCGGCACAGTGCAAACCCAGTGGGTGCGATGCAAAGCCATGCGGTGCGATGCAAACCCACCCATCTTTGCAACCCCTCTTTGCTCCCCGCAGACCAAAGACGTGACGACGGCGATGAACGAGGGGCGCTTTGAAGACGCCCTGAAGCTGCGGGGCCGGTGAGCGTCCGCACCCGGCCCCCGTCGGGGACCCCCGGGCTCCGGCCGCCCCCGGGGCTCCCACACCCGCCTTCCCCCCCTTTGCAGGAGTTTCCAAAACAACTGGAACGTGTACAAGCTGCTGGCACACATCCGTCCCCCCTCCACCAAGGTACGGCAGCGGGGACGGGGCGACGGGGACCTCCCCGGACCCCCCCAACCCCGCCAACGCCGGCTCCTTCATCCCCGCAGAGCGGCTACACGCTGGCCGTGCTCAACGTGGGCGCCCCGGCCGCCGGCATGAACGCGGCCGTCAGGTCGACCGTGAGGATCGGCCTCATCCACGGGCACCGGATGCTGGCGGTGCACGACGGCTTCGAAGGGCTCGCCTACGGGAAGGTGGGAGCCCCGGGGAAAAGGGGGTGCGCGGGGTGGGGTACGGCCCCGAAAAGCGGCAGCCACAGCCCCATCGGGACAGGGATCCCCCGGGATGGGGACGCTCAATCCCCTTCCGAATCCCAGCCCTGCCCTGGCTCATCCCGCTGTTGTCCCCCAGCCTGGGGGGCAGCGGGTTACCCCAATATCGCTCCGATATGGTCGCGGGGAGGCCGGTGCACCCCAAAATCCTTCTCCCGTCCCCCCACAACTTGCTGCTTTCCCCTCCCAGGTGGAAGAGATCAGCTGGGAGAGGGTCGGCGGCTGGACGGGGCTGGGAGGATCCAAACTGGGGACGAAGAGGTAACGCTCCTCCCAGGGGGGGATCTCATGGCGGGGTCCCCAGGCCGAGCCCCCCACCCCGGGCGGGCTCAGCCAGGGCGGTTTCACCCCCCCAGGACTTTGCCCAAGAAATATTTTGAGGAAATCAGCGCCAACATCAGCACCTTCGGCATCCACGGGCTGATCATCATCGGCGGCTTCGAGGTGAGCCGAGAAGCGGTGGCGGCAGGGGGTGGGCAGCTGCCTGCGCCGTGCCCGCGCCGACACCCCGCGTCCCGCAGGCTTTCACGGGCAGCCTGGAGCTGATGGAGGGGAGAGCCAAGTACGAGGAGCTCTGCATCCCGCTCTGCATCATCCCCGCCACCGTCTCCAACAACGTCCCCGGCTCCGACTTCAGCATCGGCGCCGACACCGCGCTCAACACCATCACCACGGTGCGGCCCCGCGCTCCCCGGCCCCCTCCCCATTTAACACCAGCACCACCCATTAACCTAAATCCCTTTTTCCCCTACCCCAATTCTTCCACCTCCGCAGACCTGCGACCGCATCAAGCAGTCGGCGGCCGGGACCAAGCGCCGCGTCTTCATCATCGAGACCATGGGCGGCTTCTGCGGCTACTTGGCCACCATGGCGGGGCTGGCGGGCGGTGCCGATGCCGCCTACATCTACGAGGAGCACTTCAACATCCACGACCTGCAGGTTGGGGACCCCCCACACCCCGCGTCCCCCCACTCCGGGCATCGCCGCAGCCCCGGGGGCCACGTTTATTCCCATTTCCGAGCCCACCCCCCAACGCCCGTTTCGTGCTCCACGTAGGTCAACGTGGAGCATTTAACTGAGAAGATGAAGACGACGGTGAAGAGGGGGCTGGTGCTCAGGTAGGTCCCCGGGGTGGGATGGGACGGAGGGGGGTGGCTGAGACCTGCCGCGCTCGTGCCGCCCCCCGCGAGCCCACCTCCCTCGCCTGGCGCAGGAACGAGCGGTGCAACGAGAACTACACCACCGACTTCATCTACAACCTCTACTCGGAAGAAGGGAAGGGCATCTTCGACTGCCGGAAAAATGTCCTGGGGCACATGCAGCAGGTACGGACCCCCCCACCCCCGGGGCAGCGGGAACGCAGCCCCCCCAGGGAAGGGGCTGCAGATTTGGAGACCCTCGCCCAGGGTTTTACCCCCGCTTCCATTCACCTGGTGGCTTTTCCGGCGCAGGGTGGTACCCCGACCCCCTTCGACCGGAATTTCGGCACCAAAATGGGTGCCAAGGCGGTGGCCTGGATCACTGGAAAGATCAAGGAGTGCTCCCGGCATGGTGGGTGCTGCACCGGGGGGGTCTCTGCCTTGTTTCCGAAGCCCCCTACCCTTCCCACAGCTGCGGGGGGGGGGGGGGGGGGGGAATCGCTAAAAGCAACCCCCCGGCTCTTTCCCAAGGCGCACAAGTGCTCCGATATTTCAATGCAAAGGGCTTAGGGCTCCCCTGCAGATTTTTGGGGGTGCTCAGGGGTGCTCTCCCCTCCCAGAGGGTCCAAAAACGCTGAGCCCGCTCCCCGCCTCCCCTCGCAGGTCGGATCTTCGCCAACACGGCCGACTCGGCTTGTCTGCTGGGCATGCGCAAGCGCAGCCTCGTCTTCCAGCCCATCACCGAGCTCAAGGAGCAGACGGACTTCGAGTAGGTGTCCCCGTTTCTTCCCCCCAGCCCCAGGAAGGATAAATACAACAGGCTGGGAACGCTTCCCCGGGGCGATGCATCGTTGTTTCCATCCGGAACCATCACGCCGCCCTCTCTCTCTCGCCCAGGCACCGCATCCCTAAGGAGCAGTGGTGGCTGAAGCTTCGCCCCATCCTAAAAATCCTGGCCAAGTACAACATCGAGCTGGACACCTCGGAGAAAGCCCACCTGGAGCACATCACGCGCAAGAGGATCTCGCTCGAGTCCAACATCTAAGAGGCGATCGCCGGCGCGGCTTCCCCCACCCCGGAGCGTGTCCCCGTGTCACCTCCGAAACAAGCGCTCCCCGTTGTAGCTCGCACCCCCCGGGAAGCCAGGCAGCACCTCCACGCCCCGAGGGCACCCGCTGCCTCGGCCAAAGAGCGGTTTTCCCGAAGCAGAGGGTTTCCTCGGGGTAAATTTGGGGTTGGTTTAGGTATTTTATGGGCTTTTTAAACAGAAAAGCGGTTCCCCAAGCGTTGGGGCGGGATGTTGCGATGAGCTGAGAGCAAGCGGTCCGGGTAGAGACCCTAGGGCACCGCTTTCATGTTAAAAATTCAGAATTAAGATGCTTCAATAAACTCGGCACTCACTTGTGGTGGCAAAGACGAATCGTGCTCCAACCCTCCGGCGCTCACCCCCCGGGGAAGGCGAACACGGCTCCCACAGCCCCGCACGCACCCCTGGCCCCGACGGCTTCATTCCCCAGCACAACCGGTAGGAAGAAAATATAAATAATCTGATTTTTCTCCCTCAAGTTTCTCCCGTAAAGCAATTATCAAAGTTTATCCGCCTGCCTTCACCGTTGAGAGCACGGGGCAGCTCTCCCTGGGTGAGGAACGCGCATGCAGAGGATGGCGCAGCTCCGTGCATCGTCAAGATCCCAAAAAACCCCCGGACGAGGGCGGAGGCACGGTGCGAAGGGCGGGCTGGGAGCAGCGAGGGGGCTCGGAGGGGGCAGGCGTAAAACCCATGCAGAACTCAGCAGCGCGGGGGGTTTAACAAGGCGTCGCAACCCACGCGGTGATGTCAGGGCTCTCGGAGGTTGATGGGGACAGGACGCGGCGCCGAAAACAAGCACGGGAACGAAGCCACGGGCAGCAGCGCCCCCAAACCCCACCCTGACGCACCCTCCCCGTTCAGGGAGGACCCCAAAAGAGCGGGGCCGACCTCCCGTGCTCCCTTGCTGGCCCTGGCCGCGAGCGTGCGACACACACCCCCCTTCCAGCGCGCAGCGAGCCGTTTATTTCCGTGAATACGCGACGCCGGTGCCGCCAGGAGCGAGCCGTGCCGAACCGAGGGCGGGCGCTGCCCGCAGGGGCCCTGCCCGGTGCCCCGCTGCCAGCACGTCCTCACGCCTCCTCCTAAAAATCTGTATATACGCACACGTCAATAAAAATCAACAACAAAACGGTGAGCGGATGGTGCAAAACCAAAGCTAAGGAAGAGCTCGGGTGGGTTATTGCGTGGCAGGCAGGAGGGAAACCTCTGCGCCGGGGCATGGAGCATCCCACGGGATGAGGAAGGGAAACATTGCCTCCGCTCGCAGGAATTCCAGCCCGAGGAAGCGTTGGGTTTTGAGGTGTTCCCACCTTCTTCCCCTCTACAGCGCTGATTCATCTTAAAAATTATAGATATGAGGAGAAAAAAAAAACCTACTTCCACGCGTCGAAGGGACGCCTCGCGTCTGCCCAAAGCACGGAGAGCCGCAGAGCCGCGAGCTCCGCCCCGTCTGCAGGGCATCGCGCTGGGGCGGCCGCGGCTGCGCGCGGGCGTTCGCGCCGAGCAAAGGCGCCAGCGTTACGCAACGCGCGGGCTCGCTACGCGCGCTTCGGGTGGGCTTTTCCACCGGACATCCAGCCGACGCGTCCCACGGGACTTCTCCGGGTCCGACGACACCTTCTCTTGATTTCCTGCCTCAAGTCCTTCAAAGAAGGAGGGTTTTCCCGTTCTCCCCACACCTCGAAAGCCTTCCTTTTCCCAAGGTCTGCCCCAACGCAAAAAAAAAGGGAAAAAAACGATGTTAATCCAACAGCTGGGATATAATTTGCCATTAAAGGGGGATGGTTCATCTCAGGAGGCCGAAATAGAGGGGAGAGCGCGTGGGAGCAGCCGCCGAGCAGGCGCTGTGGGCAGAGACACAACACGGAGCCGTCGGCGCGCGGCACTGGCGGATCCCCGCCGCCCCGCGCCGGCTCAGGCGGAAGAGCAGAGCAGGATGAAAACCGGGACGGCAACCGGGGAGGGGAATCTGGCACTCGTGAGTCCCAAACCAAGCGGTCAACCTCATTCCCGGCGCTGCTGCGAGGAAGCGGTGACAAAGGGAGCTGAACGCCGGCGTGGAAAAGCCCCGGCGCCTCGTCTTTTTGCTTAGCTAAGGAGCAACACGTATTCCTTCAGGCAGGTGGGCAAGGGCAGCTGCTTCACCGCCTCCGGCAGGAACCGCACGCCCAGGCTGCGGCGCACGGCATAACGCGACAGCGTCTGTAGGGTACCGGGCGCCGAGCAGAGCAGGGTGAGCTTTTCGCAGAGCTGCTGATCCCTGGTCACCTCCCAGGGCATGCTGCCGTTTTTTCGCAACTCAAAATGTCCGATAGCTCGATGGAGAAGATCGAAGCAAGAATCCTCGCGTTCCGTACCCAATCCCCGAACCAACAACGCCACCAACCGCGAGATGGGGGTTTGGCCTTTCAAATTAACCACCCGGACCTCCGCCCCGAAGTCGAGCAGGATGCTGACGCTCTCCAGGTTACCCTTCATGGCTGCCCAGCTGAGCGGCGTATCGTTGTTGTAATCGCGGGCGTTCACCAAGGCGCCGTTCTCCAGCAGCGACCGCACGCACTCGGCGTTGTTCTTGAAGGCGGCCCAGTGGAGCGGGGTGTCCTTGTTGCCGTCCAGCGCGTTGGGGTTGGCCCCGTACTCCAGGAGGATTTCCACGCAGGTTTCGTCCTTTTCCGCCGCGTAGTGAAGGGCCGTTCGGTTGTAGCCATCCAGGGCGTTGACCTGCAGGAGAAGGGGAGCGGGGAGAAAGGATTTGGGGGTCACTGCGGTGCCCCAGCTCCTGCCGGCGTCAGGGGAAGCTCCACCGGCGCCGGGCAAAGTTTATCCCCAATTTAGCGGATGGGAAAATGAGGCAGGGAGCGGGGGGTAGGACCCGCCGGCGGCCAGAAGGAAGTGCCAAAAATCAGGCAATTTGGTTTTAGTTCTTCTTTCAAGCTTCCACCACAAAACCACCCTCCCTCCCCGGACGAGCGGGCACCCCCGAGATCTCGGACACAAACATTTCGCTCCCTACCGGGACGATAAAACTTCACCTGGGCCCATTCTGCCCTAAGAAGGGGCACAAAACCGGCACTGCTCAAACCGTCGGCTCAAATCTCAGCTGTTTATCAGCACCCGCCGCCGCCGCCCGACTTCCCGGCCCCTTTTCAAAGGCACCTTCGCATTTTTAACGCGGTTTTGTTCTTTAAAAGCCTTTACCTCCGCTCCCTTCTGCAGCAGCAGCTCGACGCAGTCGGCGTCAGCCACCATGCAGGCGCAGTGCAGCGGTTTCAGGGTGCCGTGCATGCAGTTCACGTCCGCACCCTGCGAGGAGACAGGAAACCGCAGCTGGGATTACCAAACCCACCCGTTCTTGGCCCTTTTCCACCCCCGAGCCGGCAGCCGACGCGCCTCGATTTGCATCGTTAGAAAGGGTTTATTAATAGGTAACCGGCGCCACGCTCCCGCGCACGCCCTGGGGTTTGTTTTCAGGCCAAGCGCCGCGGTTGCACGGAGCTCCCCGCCGGGCAGAAGTGTTCGAGTCTGCGTCCCTGCTCTCAGCTTTGATTTTAATTAATTCATCGTCGTTAAACGATGCCTGAAGAGACCGGGGTGCCGCAGGGGGCTGGCACAACCCGCGCAGAGGTTCGCTGCCCGCGCATCGGCTCTCTGCTCCAGCGGGATCGGGAGGAACGGCCAGCGGGGGGTTTGGGAAGGCAAGCGGGGCGCTCGGCCTCCGGTAAATAAACCGGCAGCCGTTCAAAAGCCCCGAGCTGCCCTGGGAGCATCCCCTGGCGGGAGGCAGCCCCGGGATGAACCCGGGGCTCGTTGGCTTAGAGAGGGCGTCTCCGAGGAGGCCTCCCTCGCCCTCGCCGCCCGGGACGGCTCAGCAGCCGCCCGCATCGCTCAGGCTCAGCCAGGGCTCTCCGGTGCCCCGGGTGCGGCCCGGGCCGGGGCGAAGCGCGGGGGCCAGGGTGGGCCCAGCCGCAAGACCCCCACCCCGCCGGGGGTGCGAGCGGCGGGGGGCGATGCCCGCAGCCCGGCCCGGCCCTCCAGCCGCGAAACGGGGGTGGAAACCTTCCCGCGGCCCCGTCGGCTGGCGGAGGGGGCGTCCCGCCTCGGCCCCCTCCCCTACAAACCGGGCCGGGCCCCGGTGGCGGCTCACCCTGCCGATGAGGTCCTCCACGTTGTCCCGCGGGAAGGAACGGATGGCGGCGATGGTCCGGATGAGTCGCTCCGACAGCGAGTACTTGCTCTGGATGCTCTGCATG
The DNA here is from genome assembly GCF_047370975.1 of Nipponia nippon. Classification (NCBI taxonomy): domain Eukaryota; kingdom Metazoa; phylum Chordata; class Aves; order Pelecaniformes; family Threskiornithidae; genus Nipponia; species Nipponia nippon. The sequence goes on from NW_028262353.1 coordinate 2,292,224, forward strand.
ATGTACCACATAGTGCCGGCCGGCCGGCCGCCGCCTCCGCATACCCCGGGCGGCCCCGCCGAGCCCCCGGTGCCAGGCCCTGAGGGGCCCCCGCTACGGCGGGGCTGGGAGGAGCCGCTGGGGCCGCGCCGAGGGGAGCGGGGGGGTCCGGGGGGTCCCGGGGGTCCGGGGGGTCCCGGCGCGGCCGCTCCAGGCCCAGCGGGAGGCGGAAACCGGCGCCACCCGGAAGTGACGAGCATAGAGCAGCGGCGCATGCGCAGCGAGAGGCTACGCCCGCCTCCCCGCCCACCCCTCCGCCAATCCGGCTCCAGGCCTCTCTCGAGGCTCCGCCTCCTCCCGGACCTTCCGAGGTCCCGCCCCCCGCTCTTTGCTCTCCTCCAATCGCCAGCGGCTCCCGTCCGCAAGCCCCGCCCCCCTGCCGGCTCTCCACCAATCCGCGCTCTCCCCGCGCACCCGCGGGGTTCCGCTGGCCCCAGCTGGGAGCGTTGGGGGGACCCCCCCAGGCCCCGGCGTCACCATGGCAACGGGGCCTGGCGCACCCCCAGAGCGCCTGGGGGGACACCGGGGTGTCCCTACACCGGGTGACACCGGGGTGTCGCTGGGAGGGTGACATTGTGGTGTCCCTGTGCTGGGTGACACCGAGGTGTCGCTGAGAGGGTGACATCGGGGTGTCCCTGTGCTGGGTGACACCGAGGTGTCGCTGGGAGGGTGACATTGTGGTGTCCCTGTGCTGGGTGACACCGAGGTGTCGCTGAGAGGGTGACATCGGGGTGTCCCTGTGCTGGGTGACACCGAGGTGTCGCTGGGAGGGTGACATTGTGGTGTCCCTGTGCTGGGTGACACCGGGGTGTTGCTGGGAGGGTGACATCGGGGTGTCCCTGTGCTGGGTGACACCGGGGTGTCACTGGGAGGGTGACATCAGGGTGTCCCTACACCAGGTGACACCGGGGTGTCCCTGCGCTGGGTGACAATGGGGGATCCCTACACTGGGTGACACTGGGGTGTCTCTGCGCTGGGTCACACCGGGGCATCACTGTGGGGATGGGGATAGGGTGTTTGTCCAACTGTTGGGGACAGTCAAGACAGTGGCTGAGCTGGGGACAGGTCTGTGACCGGGTGTGACAACAACTTCTGCCTCAGACACCTGAGCAGGCTGTCACTGCGGCCTGAGGGGTGACAGCCCAGCCTGGGGGTGACCCAGCACCCCGACATGGTGACAACTGGGCTTGGGGGGTGACCCAACACCATGACGGGGTGACAGCCCAGCCTGGGGGTGACCCAGCACCCTGACACGGTGACAACTGGGCTTGGGGGGTGACCCAACAGCCTGACAGGGTGACAGCCCAGCCTGGGGGTGACCCAGCACCCTGACACCCCGACAGCCAAGCTTGGGGAGGGTGACCCAACAGCCCAACATGGTGACAGCCCAGCCTAGGGGTGACCCAACAGCCTGATGGGTGACAGTCGAGCTCGGGGGGTGACCCAACACCCTGACACAGTGACAGCCCGGCCAGGTGACAGTGGGGCTTGCACCCCTAAACCTGTTCCCTGGGGGAGGGGGACCACCGAGCCGCCTGTGCCGTAGCACCAAACCCCCCGCAGTGACCATCACTGCCGACTCACGCCACCACCAGTTCAAACCAGTGACTCCCAGTCTGGCCACCCACTTCCCCCAGCCAACAGCCGCCGGGCCAGACCCTCGCTCGGGGCGGGAAGGGTTAAAACCATAGAGCTGAGGGGGAGTGGGCGGGAGCCGGGGGTCCCTCCTGCCCGGGAGGGGTCCCCAAACAGAGGGGGGGGCACTGGGTGCCCCCGTCTTCCCCCCGTGCCCCCCCCCCGGCGGCTCCATCCAGCTGCAAACATCTGGTGGGAGAGGTTGGGGGGGCTGGAGGACCCCCGCTCTCAGCCTCCCGCCCCCCCAGCTGCCAACATCTGGTTGAATTGGGGTGCTGGGGGGGGGGGGGCACTGACACCCCCCCCATTTTGTCCTGTCCCCTGCCCCGAGCGCCCGGCGGGGTGTTTTGGGGGGGCGTGGGGAGCAGTGTCCCCCCCTTGTCCCCTCCAGCTGCCAACATCTGGTGCCAGGGAGGATGGGGGGGGGCAAAAGACCCCCCCCAATGCCCCCCAACAAACCCTCAGCGCCAGCGGGACCCCCAAAAGGTCCCCGTCCCCCCCAGTGCCCCCACAAAGCCAGACGCACCGGGGGGGGGGGGACACGGACACCCCAAACCCCCCCAGACACACCGGGGCGGGGGGGGGCACCCCAAAACCCCCCCACCGGGCCTGCCCCGCCATCCCGCCCAGGCCCGCCATGGCGGGGGGCCCCCCCATCCCCTCCCGCACCCATCGGCCGTACCCCGCTGTGGGGACGGGGGGGTCCGTTCCCCATGGCGGGATGGAGGGGGGACACCGGGGGGCCGGTGGCAGGGGGTCGAAGCCCCCCGACCATAGAGCTGCGCCATCCGGCAGCCGGCGGGCGCCGAGGGCGGCCATGCGGGGAGGCCCTTCCGCTCGCGGCCTCCCCGCTCCCCGCTCCCGCTTCAGCCCACCCGCCGTTCCCCACCGCCACCCCGGGGACCCCCGGCACCCCCCGGCCGCAGCGGTGAGTCAGAGCCAGGGACCCCCCCCCCAAAAAAAAGAGGGCGGCAGGGCCCCCCCCTTCGCCCCCCCTTCGCCCCCCCCCCCCCTTTTCCCCTTCCCGGTGCCCCCCGAGATGGCGGCGATGCTCGGGGCAGAGTCGGGGGGAGCGCAGCCCCCTCCCCTCGGCTTGGGGGGGGCCCCTCCGTGAGGGAGCGGGGGGCTTGGGGGGGGGGGATGCTGTTGGGGTGGGGAGGGGGATGCTCCAAGCCCCAACCCATGGCCTTGGTGCCCCCCCGCCCAGCATCAGGAGAGGAAACTGAGGCACAGAGGGGTTCAGGACCCCGCTTTGGGTGCAGGCGGGGCCCCCCCTTGGGGTCCCCCCGTGTCACCCCGTCTCTTTGCCTGCTCCTTCTCCCCCCGCGCAGGGTCCCCCCGTCTGAGCGTGCTGGGAGAGCGGCGATGGACACGGAGGGGGAGCCGTCCCCCCGGGACCCCCGGGACGCCGAGCTGCCGGAGGGGACCTCCGCAGGTGAGCCCCCCCAGAGCGGCGCCCGGCTCGGACGGGGTGTCCCCACGCGGGGAGCGGGGTGGTGACTCCTTTTTGGGGGTCCCCCGTGGACCTGCCCTGACCCAGCGATGTGGGGAGACCCCGACCCCGCAGCACGGGGATCCCCCAGGCCTGGGGGTGGGGGGACCCCGATCCCAGGGTACGGGGGTGCCCCAGGGATGTGGGGATGTCCCATTCCCATGGCACGGGGTACCCTAGTCCTGGGGTATGGGGGTACCACGATCCCACAGCCCGGGGGTACCCCAGTCCTAGGGTGTAGGGATGTCCCCTTCCCATGGCACGGGGTACCCCAATCCTGGGGTCTGGGGGTGTCCTAGGGGATCCAGGGATGTCCCGTTCCCATGGCATGGGGTTACCCCAATCCCAAGATATGGGGGTGCCCCAATCCCACAGCACAGGGGTACCCCAGTCCTGGGGTGTAGGGATGTCCCATTGCTGTGGCACAGGGTACCCCGATCCCAGGGTATGGGGGTACCCCGATCCCTTGGCACGGGGGTGCCCTGATCCCACAAGGAGAGGATGCTCCGGTCCTGGGGTGCAGGTGCCCTGGTCATGTGGCATGGGGGTACCCCGATCCCGGGGTGTGGGGATGCTCCAGTCCCTCGGAGTGGGGATACCCCATTCCCTGGCATAGGGACGCCCTGATCCATGGGTACAGGGATGTCCCGATCCCACAGCACGGGGACACCCCGATCCCGGGGCGCAGGGATGTCCGGATCCCTTGGCATGGGGACGCCCCGATTCCGGGGTGCAGGGATGTCCCAATCCTACGGCATGGGGACACCCCGATCCTGGGGTGCAGGGATGTCCCGATCCCACAGTGTGGGGACGCCCCGATCCCGGGGTGCAGGGATGTCCCGATCCCACAGTGTGGGGACGCCCCAATCCTGGGGTGCAGGGATGTCTGGATCCCACGGCACGGGGACGCCCCAATCCCGGTGCCCTGCTCCCGCCCCATGGGGTTTCCTGGTCCCCCAACTCCAGCCATGGTTTGCAGAGGGAATTTGGGCTCCGGGGTCCCCGGTGATGCCACCCCGATGCCCGTCCCTGCCCGGGGACACGCTGTCCCCGTCCCCTGCTCCGGGCCTGCTCCGGGCGGGATCCTCCCTCCTCCCACAGCCCGAGCCTGGACACTTGTCCCCAGGCTGGGACGGGGTGGGATGGTGGGGACACAGGCGGGGGCTGAGCCGGGAGCTAAACCCGGGCTTGGGAGCAGGACAGGGTGTCACTGCTGTCCCCGAGCCGGAGAGGGGCCAGGGAAGGTGGAAAGGGACGGAGAGGGGGCAGCGGGGACGGGACAGAGGGGACAATGGGGATGGAGAAGGAGGAAAAGGGATGGAGAAGGGGCAGAGGGGATGGAGAAGGTGGGAAAAGGGATCGAGAAGGTGGAAAGGGGATGGAGAAGGTGGGAAAAGGGATGGAGAAGGGGCAGAGGGGATGGGGAAGGTGGGAAAAGGGATGGAGAAGGTGGGAAAGGGATGGAGAAGGTGGAAAGGGGATGGAGAAGGTGGGCAGGGGATGGAGAAGGTGGGAAGGGGATGGAGAAGGGGCAGAGGGGATGGAGAAGGTGGGAAAGGGATGGAGAAGGTGGGAAAAGGGATGGAGAAGGTGGGAAAGGGATGGAGAAGGTGGGAAAAGGGATGGAGAAGGGGCAGAGGGGATGGGGAAGGTGGGAAAAGGGATGGAGAAGGTGGGAAAGGGATGGAGAAGGTGGAAAGGGGATGGAGAAGGTGGAAAGGGGGGGGAGAAGGTGGGCAGGGGATGGAGAAGGTGGGAAGGGGATGGAGAAGGGGCAGAGGGGATGGAGAAGGGGGGAAAGGGATGGAGAAGGTGGGAAAAGGGATGGAGAAGGTGGGAAAGGGATGGAGAAGGTGGGAAAGGGATGGAGAAGGTGGGAAAAGGGATGGAGAAGGGGCAGAGGGGATGGGGAAGGTGGGAAAAGGGATGGAGAAGGTGGGAAAGGGATGGAGAAGGTGGAAAGGGGATGGAGAAGGTGGGAAGGGGATGGAGAAGGTGGGAAAAGGGATGGAGAAGGGGCAGAGGGGATGGAGAAGGTGGGAAAGGGATGGAGAAGGTGGGAAAAGGGATGGAGAAGGTGGGAAAGGGATGGAGAAGGTGGGAAAGGGATGGAGAAGGGGCAGAGGGGATGGGGAAGGTGGGAAAGGGATGAGAAGGTGCAAATGGGATGGGGAAGGCAGGGAGGGGCCGTGGCCCTGGGCCCGACCCCCCGCCCTCGGTGCCATCCTGCCGGCGCCCAGCTCTCCTCTCCCCGCAGCCCGCCCCAGCCCGCCGGCCTCCGGCAGCGAGCCGCCCGGCCGCCCGGCGAGGCCACGACGGAAAGCACCGGCACGTCGACCGGGCAAAACGCCGGGCCGGCCGGGGGGCCTGGGACCGCTGAAGGAGCTGCTGGGGCTGCGGGGGGGTCGCCTGCGCCCCACCATCTGCAGCGAGTGCGGGAAGGGTTTCAGCCGCAGCTCGGACCTGGCGCGTCACCAGATCACCCACACCGGGGAGAAGCCCTACACCTGCGGCGCTTGCGGCAAAGGTTTCAGCCAAAACTCCAATCTGGTCACCCACCAACGTATCCACACCGGGGAGAAGCCCTACGCCTGCGGCGCTTGCGGCAAACGTTTCAGCGAGAGCTCGGCCCTCATCCAGCACCAGCGGACGCACACCGGCGAGAAACCCTACAGCTGCGGCGAGTGCGGGAAACGCTTCAGCGTCAGCTCCAACCTCATCCGCCACCGCCGCACCCACACCGACGAGAAGCCCTACATCTGCGGGGAGTGCGGGGACGGCTTTCGCCACAAGTCCCAGCTCCGGCGGCATCAGAAGCTTCACGCCGCGTGACGGGGACGGATGCGGGGATGCGGATGACTTTCGGGGTGCAGCCCCACCGAGGGGGACTGGCATCACCCCGGCGAGAGCTGGGGGCTGCGGCGGCCGGGAACGGGGTTGGGTGGTCCCAAAGCGGAGCCGGGGTTCGGCGTCTGCGCCCCCAAAGGCAGCGAGGGTGGGAGCGCGGGGTGCGGGATTTGGGCGCGCGGGTCTGCCAACGCCGTCAATAAAAGGTCCCCGAGCAGCGGCGCTTGCTGAGCATTGTCCCACCGCGCGGTTTTGGGGACACCCCCGGCGGCGTCACCCCCAGGGGACGAGGTGGTGGCGGCGACGGTGGCGGTGGCAATGGTGGCGGTGGCAATGGAGGTGGCGGCAACTGCGGTGGTGGCAATGGCGGTGGCGGCAGCGATGGCGTCATCCCGGTGATGCCAACGCCGCCACGGGAAGGTTTTTCCCGTCCTCCCGGTTCGGGGCTGGAGCGGAGCCGGGTGCTGCGGCGCCAGGTGCCCTGCGGGGACGGCTCCCACGCCGGCCGCCGCCACGCGCCCGCACGCGTCACCCAGCCTCCCCGGGGCAGGGACGGGGACGGGGACCCGCCGCTCTCCACCCTCGCACCCCCAGACCCTCCCGGGGGCCGCGGGGGCTCGGCGGGGGGGCAGGGGGGGTGCAGAAGGCGATGCCGAAGTCACCCCAAAACCCCGATGCCTGAAGCCGGTGCCGAGCTGGGCGCGATCCCGCTAACGAAGGCGCCGGCCTCGTTGCATAATTTCCAACCATTTTTTTTGCCGGCGGGGGGGGAAACGCGCGGGGTTGGAGCCGGAGCCGTTACACAAAGCTGGGGGGGGGGGGGGGGTTTGGGGGGGCTCCGGCTGCTCGTTTTTCCCCCCGTTTCCCCCAAAACCCAGCCTCGTGGAACCCCCCAAATCCTCCAGCCCGGGAACGTTTTCCAAGCAGAGCAGGGGGGGAAAAAAAAAACCCCACCAAACCCCCGAATCCGCGATTCCCCGGCACCGCAGGGACCAAGGCCCCCCCCGTCCTCCCCAGCGGGACCGATCGCTCGGCTGGGGGGTGTCGTGGCTTGGGGGGGGGGGGGGGGGCCCATTTTCCAAGGTTTCAACCCCATTTTTTTTGACTCGCCGAGCGGAAAAAAGCATCCGGCTGGCGGCGAGGCGGCAGCAGGGCCGGGGGAATGGGATGACGCTGGGACCTTCCTGTTCCCGGCCTCCCCCGAACGCCAACCTCGCGCCCGGGGGGCCCACGTCAGCCCTCGCCCCCCCAAACCCCCTCACCAGGGACCCCCCGAAACCTCGACCGTCCCCTCCCAGACCCCATCGCGCCATCCCGTCCTTCGGCCTCGGAGAGGTGAGTCGCAGGCCGGCGGCGTTGGCGGTGGCGGAGGGGGGGGACGGACGGACGGACATGGATGAGCCGCTGTCCTTGGGGTTGGCTTTGGGGGGGGCCAGGAGAGTGGGGACCCCCTCCCCAAAAACATGGGTGACCCCCCCCATCTTGGGTTGGGGCTGGGGGGGAGCCGCTGGCGGTGGATTGGGGGGGGGGGATCCCAACGCTTCGGTTTTCCTTTGTGCCTCGCGGCCCCGGCGCCGCAGGCCCCCCCCCCCCCCCCCGATAAATGGGGTTTGGGGGGGGAAACTGAGGCAGGGAGCGGGGATGGGGTGGGGAGGGCGATGGCGGGGGGCTGGGGGCCGCATTGGCCTCGCGGCGCCCGTGCCCCCCCCTCCCCCGGGGCGATGCTGTGAGACCCCTTCGCCCCCCCAGATGCGGGTGGGGGGCTGGGCTCGGCCCCCCCCAGCCCCGTTTGCCCCCCAACACCGGGGAGCTCGTGTGGGAAGCGGCTCCGGCCCCTCTTTCTTCTGCCCCCCCCCCCCAATTTGGGGGGGCCCACTTTGGGGTTAAAGGACACGCAGGGGGGCCGTGCCTCAGTTTCCCCCGCCGCGGGGGGTGGCACCGGGCTGGGAATTGGGCTTTTTCAGCCCATTTGGACCCCAAAAGGGCACGGGGCCCCCCCAAATCCCTGAGCAGGGCCCCGGTGCTGGCGGGCAGAGCTGGGGGCCCCGGGGGGGGGGGGGGGCCCTGGGAGAGGAGCCAGCACCCCCCGACACCCCGGGGGGCTTTTGGGCTCGGGGGAGGGGGGGGCGAGGCGGGGTCCCCGGGGGGGCACTGGGTAGCTTTGGGGTGCACTGGGCAACCTGGGGGGGCACTGAGCAGCTTTGGGGTGCACTGGCCACCTTTGGGGTGCACTGGGTAACCTGACAGGGGGCACTGGGCAGATTTGGGGGTGCACTGAGCACCTCGGGGAGGGCACTGGGCAACCGGGGGGGGCACTAGGCAGCTTTGGGGGTGCACTGGGCAATCTGGGGAGGCACTGGGCAGCTTTGGGGGTGCATTAAGCACCTTTGGGGGGGGCACTGGGCAACCTGGGGGGGCACTGGGCACCTTTAGGGTGCACTAGGCAACGTGGGAGGGACACTGGGCAGCTTTGGGGTGCACTGGCCACCTTTGGGGTGCACTGGGCAACCTGGGGGGGCACTGGGCAGCTTTGGGGGTGCACTGGCCGCCTTTGGAGTGCACTGGACAACCTAACAGGGGCACTGGCCAGATTTGGGGGTGCATTGAGCACCTTTGGGGTGTGCCAGACAACTTGGGGGGGCCACTGGGCACCTTTGGGGGGCACTGGGCAACCTGGGGGGGCACTGGGCAGCTTTGGGGTGCACTAGGCAACGGGGGGGGGGGGGCACTGGGCAACCTGGGGGGGCATTGGGCAGCTTTGGGGGTGTCTTGAGCATCTTTGGGGTGTGCCAGGCAACCTAGGGGGTGCACTGGGCAACTTTGGGGGGGCACTGGGCAGTTTTGGGGGTGCATTGAGCACCTTTGGGGTGTGCCAGGCAACTTGGGGGGGCATGGGCACCTTTGGGGTGCACTGGGCAATCTGGGGGGGGCACTGGGCAGCTTTGGGGTGCACTAGGCAACCTTGGGGAGCACTGGGCAACCTTGGGGGACACTGGGCAACTTTAGGGTGCCCTAGGCAACCTGGGGGGGCACTGGACAGCTTTGGGGTGCACTGGGCGTCTTTGGGGGTGCACTGACCACCTTTGGGGTGCACTGGACAACCTGACAGGGGGCACTGGGCAGATTTGGGGGTACATTGAGCACTTTTGGGGTGTCCCAGGCAAGCCGGGGGGGCACTGGGCACCTTTGGGGTGCACTGGGCATGCCGGGCAGGGGGGTGCAGGCATTTTTGGGGTGCACCAGGCTTCCTGGAGGGGTGTGGGCATCTTGGGGTGCAGCGGGCACCTCCAGGGCACCCCGAGGGGGGGCTGTGGGCAACTTTGGGGTGCACAGGGCACCCCGGGGGGGTGCAGGCAATTTTGGGGTGCACTGAGCATCTTTGGGGTGGTACAGGCACCAATGGGGGACCCCGGGAGGGGGGTACAGGCATCTTTGGGGTGCAGTGGGCAACCTGGAGGGGATGCAGGCATTTTTGGGGTGCACTGGGCACTCCAGGAGGGGGTACAGGCACACTGGGGGTGCACTGGGCATCCTGGGGACGGGTGCGGGTTCTTTTGGGGTGCACCGAGCATCTTTGGGGGGGTACAGGCTCCCGGGAGGGGGGTACAGGCACTTTTGGGGTGCAGTGAGTATCCGGGGGGGATGAAGCCACTTTTGGGGTGCACTGGGTGCTCCAGGAGAGGGGTACAGGCACATTTGGGGTGCAGCAGGAACCCTGGATGGGGATTCAGGCACTTCTGGGGTGCAGTGAGCACCGGGGGGGGGGGATAAAGACATTTTTGGGGTGCACAAGGCACCCTGGGGAGGAGGATGCATCCACTTTTGGGGTGCACTGGGCGAGCAGTATGGGCGCTGTAGGGGTGCACTGGGCAGCCTTGGGGGGATGCAGGCACTTTTGGGGTGCACAAGGCACCCCAGGAGGGGGGTACCGGCACCGCTGGAGCACTGTGCCAAGGGGGTTCCGGCACTTTTGGGGTGCAGCTGGAATCGTGGGGGGGATGCAGGCATTTTTGGGGTGCACTGGGGACCCCAGAAGGGGGTACAGGCACCGTTGGGGCACCAGGCATCCCGGGGGGGGGTACCGGCACTTTTGGGGTGCACCGGGCACCCTTGGGGGGATGCAGGAACTTTTGGGGTGCACAGGGCACCCTGGGAGAGGGGTACCGGCACCTTCGGGGTGCAGCGGCCATCCTAGGGAGGGATACAGGCATTTTTTGGGGTGCATCAGGCACCCCAGGAGGGGGGTACAGGCACTTTAAGGGTGTACCTGGGGGGGATGCAGGCACTTTTGGGGTGCAGCGGGCACCCTTGGGGGGGCTGCGGGCACTTTTTGGGGGCAGCGGTCACCCCGGGGGTGGATTCAGGCATTTTTGGGGTGCAGTGGGCACCCTTGGGGGGGATGCAGGCATTTTTGGGGTGCAGCGGGCACCCCAGGGGAGGATACCAGCACTTTTGGGGTGCAGCAGGCACCCTTGGGGGGGGATTCAGGCATTTTAGGGGTGCAGCAGGCACCCCGGGGAGGGTCACCGGCACTTTTGGGGTGCAGCGGGCACCCCAGGAGAGGGGTACAGGCATTTTTGGGGTGCAGCGGGCACCCCGGAGGGGGATGCAGGCATTTTTGGGGTGCGGCGGGCACCCTGGGGGGGCACCGGCAGTTTCGGGGTGCGGCGGGCACCCCTGGGGGGGCTGCGGGCACTCTCGGGGTGCGGCGGGCAGCCCGGCCCCCCAGCTCCCCCCGGCGGGGGCCGGGCCCCGCGGAGCCGCCGCCCCCTCGGGCCGGGCGCCGGCGGAAGCGGCGGAGGCGGCGGGGCCGGTGAGCGCGGGGGGGGGCCGGTGAGCGCTGGGGGGGGCCGGTGAGCGCGGGGGGCCGGTGAGCGCGGGGGGGCCGGTGAGCGCGGGGGGGCCGGGGCCGCCGCTCCCGCTCCGGGCGATGCTCGGGGGGCCCCTGCGCCCCCCCCGGGCCCCCCCTCCCCGGGCCCGGCTGACCCCGGCCGCCGCCCGGCCCCGGGACCCCCGGCCCGGTGCCCGCCGGGAGGGGTTCAGGGACCCCCCCCGGGACGGACACCCCCCCCCACGTGCTGCAGGACCCCCGGGGGGGGGGGTCGGCCGGGAGCAAAGGGCACCCCGGGACGGGGGGGGGGGGATGCGCAGGGGTTGGGGGGTGTTTGCAGCCCCTCCAGTCCTGGGGGGGGGGCAGATGGGGGGGGTTCACATGTGTGTGTGTGTCCCCCAGTTGGGGGCTGTAACCACCCGTGTCCGTGTCCCCCCCCCAGATCTCGGGGGCCCACGCCAGGGCAGAGCCGTGGGGCCGAGGCCGGAGCAGCAGCGGGACCCCCCGAGACCCCCCGGAGCCCAGGTAATGCGGGGGGCCGGGGGCGCGGGGGGGCCGGGGGGGGCATGGAGGGATTTGGGGGTCATGCAAGGGGATTTGGGGGGGCACAGAGGGATTTTGGGGTGGCACAAGGGGACCTGGGGAGGGCACAGAGGGATTTGGGGGGGCACAAGGGAACCTGGGGGGGCACAGAGAGATTTGGGGGCCACAGAGGGATTTTGGGGTGGCACAAGGGGATTTGGGGGCCACAGAGGGATTTTGGGGTGGCACAAGGGGACCTGGGGAGGGCACAGAGAGATTTGGGGGCCACAGAGGGATTTTGGGGTGGCACAAGGGGATTTGGGGGCCACAGAGGGATTTTGGGGTGGCACAAGGGGACCTGGGGGGGCACAGAGGGATTTTGGGGTGGCACAAGAGGACCTGGGTGCGGCACAGAGGGATTTGGGGGTGGCACAAGGGGATTTGGGGGGGGCACAGAGGGATTTTGGGGTGGCACCAGGGGGTCTGGGGGGCACAGAGGGATTTTGGGGTGGCACAAGGGGATTTGGGGGGGCACAGAGGGATTTTGGGGTGGCACAAGGGGACCTGGGGGGCACAGAGGGATTTTGGGGTGGCACAAGAGGACCTGGGTGCGGCACAGAGGGATTTGGGGGTGGCACAAGGGGATTTGGGGGGGGCACAGAGGGATTTTGGGGTGGCACAAGGGGATTTGGGGCAGCACAGAGGGATTTGGGGGTCACGCAAGGGGATTTGGAGGGCACAGAGCGATTTGGGGATCACAGGGGATGTTGGGGTCACATAAGGGGATTTGGGGCAGCACAGGGGGATTTTGGGGTGGCACAGAGGGATTTGGGGTGGCACAGAGGGATCTGGGGGTGGCAGAGAGGGATTTGGGGCAAGCAAGAAGGGACCTAGGGCGACACAGAGGGATTTTGGGGTGGCACAAAGGGATTTGCGGAGGCACAGAGGGATTTTGGGGCAGCATGAAGGGACCTGGGGCGACACAGAGGGATTTTGGGGTGGCACACTGGGATCTGGGGTGGCACAAGGGGATTTGGGGAGGCACAGAGGGATTTTGGGGTGGCACAGAGGGATTTGCGGAGGCACAGAGGGATTTTGGGGCAGCATGAAGGGACCTGAGGTGGCACAGTGGGATTTTGGGGCAGCAGAAGGGGATTTGGGGTGGCAGGAAGGGACTGAGGGGGGGTAGGGGCACAAAGGGACCTGCCCCCCGCCAGCCGCTCCCGTCGATCCCCACGGCTCCGAGCCCGGCTCCCGGCACGCTGCGGTGCGGCCGGAACACGCAGGAACCGAGATGCGAATTGTTATGGGGTGGCGGAGGGGAACTGGGGATGGGGTTGGGGAGCTGGGGGGGGGTCCCCGTGTTCGGTGGGGGGGGCTGAGGGCTCCCCACTGCCCTGCAGGACACCGGGGTTCGCCGGCCGCCCCCATGGAGCAGGAGGAGCCCTGCGTGGTGGAGCTGCACGACTCGGACGATGGGGACATGGTGCGGAGGGTCTACATCGGTGAGGAGGGGACGATGGCGGCGCTGGGGAGGGGGAACACGGCCCCGGGGGGTGTCTGTCCCCGGGGGGGGTGTGTCTGTCCCCTCCCCAGCCTCTCTCTGTCCCCGCAGCCGACGACGGCATCGTGAGCGACTGCGAGGACGAGGTCCTGCCCCACGAGATCATCCAGACCGTCATCCCCCACAGCCCCCTGGCCCCCAAAACCAAAAAACGAGGGGGACAAGCCAGCTCCGGCGCCGCGACATCGACAGGGGGGGGCTACGGCGAGGAAGAGGAGGGGGAAGGCGTAGGGGGACGGCACCGGGGCGGCCGCCAGCGCCCCTTTATCTGCAACGAGTGCGGGAAGAGCTTCAGCCACTGGTCGAAGCTGCTGCGGCATCAGCGGACTCACACCGGGGAGCGGCCCAGCACCTGCGGGGAGTGCGGCAAGAGCTTCAGCCAAAACTCCCACCTGGTTCAGCACCGTCGGACGCACACCGGGGAGAAGCCGTATCGCTGCGGGGACTGCGGCAAGAGCTTCAGCTGGAGCTCCAACCTCATCCAACACCAACGCATCCACACCGGGGAGAAACCCTACACCTGCGGGCAGTGCGGGAAGAGCTTCACCCAGAGCAAGAACCTCATCAAGCACCAACGCACCCACTCGGGCGCCCGGCCCCACCGCTGCGGGCAGTGCGGTCGCGGTTTCGCCCAGAGCACCAACCTGCTGAAACATCAGCGGGTTCACGCTGCCCGCGGTCAACCCTCGCCCTGCCCGGAGTGCGGGCAGAGCTGCCGCGACGGGGCCGAGCTGGAACAGCACCGGGCGCAAGCTCACGGCCACGAGCCCTACATCTGCGTGGAGTGCGGGGAGAGCTTCGCCAAGAGCGCCACGCTCAACCGCCACAAGCGCGTCCACAAGCCCCTCTTCGTCCGCTGAGGCCGGGGGGACGCGCACGGACCGCGCTGCGGGCGCGGGGACACGGTGACACCGCGCCAGGGGACACACGGACCGTGCTGCGGGCAGGGGGATGAGGTGACACCACGCCAAGGGACACACGGACCACACTGCGGGCAGGGGGACAAGGTGACACCACACCAGGGGACACAGGGACTGCGCCAGGGGCACAGGGACAGGGTGACACCGCGCCAGGGGACACATGGACTGCGCTGCGGGCAGGGGGATGAGGTGACACCATGCCAAGGGACACAGGGACTGCGCTGTGGGCACGGGGACAGGGTGACACCGTGCCGGGGGACACACGGACCGTGCTGCAGGCAGGGGGGATGAGGTGACACCACGCCGGGGGACACAGGGACTGTGCTGGGGGCGCGGGGACAGGGTGACACCGCGCCAGGGGACACACGGACCGCGCTGCAGGTGGGGGGACGGGGTGACACCACGCCGGGGGACACACGGACTGCAGTGCGGGCAGGGGGACAGGGTGACACCAAGCCACACCGGACCCCACTGCGCTGCGTGTGGCCCGCAGCGGAGGGGGGCTGGCCCTCGGTGACCCCCACAGGGGCTGTCCCCTATAGATGTATATAGCGGGGGGCGGGGGGGGGAACGCGTAGGGTAGAAGCCAGGGGGTGCCGCCAGGCAGCCCCTGCGCCGGGGCAGCGGAGCGCGGCTGCACCGGGCCTCAGCCGTAGAATAAAGTTGTTCTGTTCGGGGGAACGTGGATTATTTTTGTCTCGGGGGGGTAAAAAACCCCATGGGGGTTGGGTGTTGGAGAGGGAGGGAGCAGCGGGATTCCCGGGAGCAGCGGGATTCCCGGGATAAGGCTGCCCCAGAGCACCCCGCTTCGAGGAGTCTCTTTTTTTATTCCATGCTGTGGCAACGAGGTGCTGCCTACAAAAAGGGGGAGGCTGGTGCTGCCGGGCACCGCCGGGGAAGGGAAAAAGCCACTGGAAAACCAGGACGGGGAGAACTGGGATGGGGGGGGGATGGCGCCACGCCCCACGGCTCCCTCCGGCCTCCGCTCCCGTCCCAGCGGCGACGGCGAGGAGGGCGAGGCGCGAGGCCGAAGGCTACACCTTGGTGGTCGCACCCTGCGCGGCTCCCAGGGCTGTGAGCTGCTGGATCTTCTGGCTCATCATTTCCACGACGGCTGCAGGGAAAGAAGTGGGGGGAGAGGTGAAGGGGGGGGGGAAGAGGTGAAGGGGGGTCGCTGGGGGGGCCCCCCAAAAGCGGGGAGGGAGGCGGGCGCTTACCCTGCTTCATGGCGTGTTTCTCCTGCAGCGCCGGCTGGATCTTCTCCATCTGCTTGGTCAAGAAATCGATTTTTCGCTTGAAAAAGTCTCGGGCGTCGTCTGCCGTCTGAGGGAAGGGAAGGAAGGGGGGGGTGAGGGGGGGTCTCTGCGGCACAAACGCGGGGAGCAGCCCCCGAGCCGCCCCCCCAAACGCGACAGCATCCCCCCCGACGCGCGCCCCTCACCTTCTCCACGTAGTAGCCGGTTCCGATATCGATCAGGACGCGCTCAACGTCCGAGAGCTTCCCGGGGACGTACATCTGGGAGGGGGGGTGTCAGGGAAAGCGGGGAAGCGGGAGGGTTCCGCGGCTCCGGCGGGAAAGCCGGGGAGGGAGCGCGGCTGTGCCGGGTGCTGGCAGTGCCGGGTGACGCCGGCGGCGCCCATTTGGCACAAACAGCCCCGAGGGGAGCAAATGTGGGGGGCAGGAAAGGATACGGAGCTGGTGAGCGGCACCAGCAGGTCCTTCCCTGCGGGGGAAAAAAAGCAAGCGGTGAGGGGAGCCTCAACATCTGGGCAGGGCGTGGGAACACATCTGGGCACCCCCCACCAGCCCCCCCCCGGGCACAGGGTGCCAGAGCCCCGGCTGAAAGCGCCGACACGGGGACGCGGGGTTGGTACCTCGGAGCGGAGCGGGGCTTGGTCCGCCTCGCCCCTGGGAGGAGGGAGAGATCTGGGGGAGGAGGGAGCGAGGAATTTGGGGGGAAAAGGGAGCGAGGGGGGGGGGGGGGGGAAGGGGGAGAAAAGGGAGCGAGGGGGGGGAGGGGGGAGAGGAGAGAAAAGGGAGCGAGGGGGGAGAGAAAAGGGAGCGAGGGGGGAGAGAAAAGGGAGCGATGGGGGGGAGAGAAAAGGGAGCGAGGGGGGGAGAGAAAAGGGAGCGATGGGGGGGGAGAAAAAAGGGAGCGATGGGGGGGAGAAAAAGGGAGCGATGGGGGGGGAGAAAAAAGGGAGCGATGGGGGGGGGGGAGAAAAAAGGAAGCAATGGGGGAGGTGAGGAGAGAGCGATTTGGGGAAGCAATCTGGGGGAGCAGCCAGGGCCAGCAAGGCCAGGAAGAAGGCTACCAGCCCCTGGGGGGTTGGCACGGCCCCCCCAGGCCCAGCCGGGATCGGGGGGACGCCACTCGCCTTCGTTGCTCTTGTTGAGGACGTTGAGGCAGTCCTTGGCTTCCACGTACTTGGTCTGCACCACCTTGAGCTGGGCGATGGAGGACGAGAGGAACTCCACCTCCTGGCAGGGAGCACGGCCCCCGTCAGCGGGGAGGGGGGGTCCTGGGGCCGGGGGGCGCGGGAGGGGGCTGGGAACGGCACCGGGGGGGGGGGGGGGGGGGGGGCCCAGGGGGGCCCCTGGCCGGGGTCACACATGGTGACATGGGGCTGGGGCACCTCCGGCCTTGTCACCCGCCCGCCTCGGCCACCCAGTGCCCGGTCTGGTCCAGTAACGTCACTCCCAGTCCAGTCTGGCCCAGTACATCCCCTCCCAGCCCAGTCTGGCCCCGCACATCTCCCCAGTCCTCCACGGCCAAATCTGGTCCAGTGTGTCACTCCCAGTCCAGTCTGGTCCAGTACATCTCCCTCCCAGCTCAGTCTGGCCCCTCACACATCCCCCAGCCCAGTCTGGCCCAGTATACCCCCCACCCTCAGCCCAGTCTGGCCCCACACATCCCCCCCAGCCCATTTTGGCCCAGTACATTCTCTCCCAGGCTCCACAGCCCAGTCTGGTCTCAGGCACCCCCCTCCCCATTCCCTCCAGACCAATTCAGTCCGGTACATCCCCCTCCCAGTCCGGTCCAGTAACCCCTCCTCCACGTCCAGTCTGGCCCCACACATCCCCCCCAGTCCCTCCAGCCCAGTCTGGTCCAGTACATTCCTCCCATCCCAGTCTGGCCCCACACACCGCCCCCCAGTCCAGTCTGGTCCAGTGCATCTCCCCCCAGGTCTGACAAGCCCAGTCTGGCCCCACACATCCCCCCCAGTCCCTTCAGAGCAAGCCAGTCCAGTACATCTCCTCCCCAGCCCCCTCCAGCCCAGTCTGGTCCAGTACATCCCTCCCCCCCCAGCCCAGTCCGGCCCCACACATCCCCGTCAGCCTCCACAGCCCAGTGTGCTCCAGTACATCCCCTTCCCAGTCTCCTCCAGCCCAGTCTATTCCAGTACACCCCCCCCAGCCCAGCCTGGCCCCAAACATCCCCCTCCCAGTTCTCCCAGCCCACTCTGGTCCAGTACCACCCCCCAGCCCAGTCAGGCCCCATAAATCATCCCCCAGCCCCAGGGCCCAGGCTCAGCCCCCACATCCCCCCCCAGCCCGGTCCCACACAGCCCCAGGCGGGCGGGCCCGGCCCCACACGGCTCCCCCCGGCCCCACACGGGGCCCCCCCGGCCCGGCCCCACCTGGTCCAGCTGCCCCTTGAGCAGCTCCAGCTGCGGCAGCGTCAGCTCCCCCACATTCACCGTCTGCGCCATCTTGGGCCGCCGCGACGCTCTGGCACCGGCCAGCGCCTCTCGCTGCTCGCCGGAACGCGCCCCCTAGCGGCCGGCGGCCGGCAGCGCTCGGGGGGGGGAAGGCAGCACTCCCAAAAACCGGGGGGGGGGGCAGCCCCCAAAAACCGGGGGGGGGGGCAGCCCCCAAAAACCGGGGGGGGGGGGCAGGGCTTTTGCACGGCCCCAATAACCCCCCCAAGGGAAAAGGGTCCCCTCCCCAGGGGCAGATGCTAAGACCAGCGCTAGCACAGGGACGGAGCCCCGAGCAAGGAGCCCCCCTCCCCATTCCCAGGACTCCTGGGGTCCCCCCACCCCAAAAACCAAACTCGATGGGGGGCAGAAGCAAAGGCTGGGGGCTCCGGGTCACCTCCAGTAGCAGAGGAGGGAGGGCTGGGGGCTCCAGCCTTGGGGACAGAGGACAAATGGGGAGCAGGGGGGGGACAGGGCCAAAGGCAGCAGCTTTATTTTGACAGAATACACAATAAAACCACTTTTGTTAAAGTCAACCAAAGCAGTTGCAAACACAGACACCCCACCCCACCCCCCCGAGGGTCGCCACCGTCGCCCCGCGGGGCCGGGGCCCCCCCAGCCCTCACTGCAGGCAGACGGGCAGCCCGTAGGCAACGGGGGCCGCCCCGATGAGGTACTTGAGTTTGGGGGCTTGGCGAGCCTGGGCGACGTAGGAGAGGAACGGGGCGCCCGAGCCCCCCCTCAGCCAGCCCTGCAGCAGCGCCTGGGCGTAGCGGTCGATGTCCCGGTCCGTCACATCCCACAGGTTCCCCAGGACCAAGGGGCTGGAAGGGAGGAGGGCGTTACGCCCGCTGCCACCCCAAAGTACCCCCAGCCCCACACACGCGAAGCCTCTGCCCCCCTCAAAGAGACCCCCTGTAACTCACCAGCCGGCCATGATGTACTTGAGGATGATGCCGGAGCCCTCCAGGCTGCCGCGGACGGCGAGCGCAGCGCTGCTGCAGCCAAAGAGCAGGGTGACGGCGCGGCAATCCAGCTGGGCGATGGTCTGTCCGTCCAGCAAGCGGGCGCCCGCTCCGTGCCCCACGTAGCTACGGGGAGAAGCCCCCCCGGGTGAGCCCCCGGCTGCCCCCGTAACCCCCCGGGGTGTCCCCAAGCAGCCCCAAGATGCTCACATGTAGAGGTCATGCTCCAGGAGGGCTGCCTGCATCTGCTCCGGGCTCGGGACGGCTCTGGCCACCCCCCTCCAGCCGGGCTCGCTGTGGGAGAACTGGTGAGAAGGGGTGGGGGGCACAAACCACCCCCCAAGTCCCCCCAAGATTTCCACCCACCTCTCGAACCAGCCCCGAAATCGCTCCTCGGTGCCCAAGAGGTTGCTGTGCGGGTTGAGGACGTAGAAGGTGCTGCTGGGGTTCACGCCGCGGCTCAGCACAGACCCCGCCTGCTGCTGAAGGGGGGAAAACGAGAGGGTCCCAGCCCAGCGCAAGGTTTTGGGGGGTCCCCCAAATCCCGGGGCTGGGGTACGTGGGGTCCCCCATCCTCTCACCTTCTGTGCCAGGGAGTAGCTGAGCAGGAAGCGCAGGGAAGGGAGCCTGGTGACTGGCACAGCCTTCAGGCACGCCATGCTCTCCCAGGGCAGCTTCTGCAGGTGCTGGGAGGAAGAGGAGGAGGAAGGTGTGAGCGGGAGGGAGGCAGCAGAGCCAGGAGGAGGTGAAGCAGGAGCAGGGGTCTCACCTTATCCAGCACCAGGACGAGAGAGCCGCCAGTCTGTGTGGCGCAGGCTCGCCGCTTCTCCACCGCCTCCTGCAAGAGGAGCTGAGCCTTGCGGGGCTTCCCTGGGCAGAGGCCGAAGGCCAGGGCTTGCACATCGCCGGGGCCAAGGAGGGGAGCGGCATTCAGCACCACCTGCGGTGAGGAAGAAGGGGGTGAGCATCGACAAAGCAGGGGTTCAGCTCCCCAAAATCCTGCCCCAGCCCGGGCACCTGGAGCAGGGTGGGATCCGAGTGCCTCCAGCCACACCGGCAGAGCTGGGGGTGCAAGCGAGCGGCTTCCTCTGCCAGACCGGGCTCGGGGCCGGTGGGGATCAGGGCACCCCTCCAGCAGCCCAGCACCTGCGTCTCCAGGGTCTCGATGAGGCTCTGCAAGAGGTCAGGGAGTCACTGGGGGGCTCCGGACCCCCTCCAACCCTCTCCGAAATGTGCCCCCACATTGGGGCACGGGGTGGTTCTCCCCCCACCTTCATCCTGCAGTCGAGCTCGGAGCGGCGTCGCCACCAGTCTTGCTTGTCTGTGCAGTTGTTGGCTTCCTTCTGCTCCTTCTGGATGGCGTCAAAGTCGCTCAGCACCGAGCGCAGCAGGGCCTGGAGGAGGAAGGGAGCCATGATCCAAGCCCCAAACGCGGCTGGGCTGCCCCTCTCCCATCCCTGCCCTCACCTTACCTTGTCAAGCGCAGTGGGGATGCGGATGGTGACGGGAGTTGCGCCCTTCTCCAGCCGCGTCAGCAGCAGCGTGTCCCCTACAGAGCCGGGCTGGATGCTGGTGAGGGTCAACACGCACACCGTCACCCCTGAAAGTCACACCTGGACCTTAAGGACAGCCCCGAGGGCCCCAGCCGTCGCTCAGCACCCTCCTGAGCTATGAGCTGCCTGGTCCCCATCCTGGCATCAGCCCTTACCGCCAGGGATCTGCTGCAGCTGCGTCCGGAAGCCGTCCCGCACCTCAGACCCCAGCCCCGTGGAGCAGAACATGAAGAGTCTCTCAAGCTCGGCGAGGTGGTGGCTGCACTGGGCAGCGCTCCTCTCCTGCAAGGAGAGCCCACGGAGCTGCTCGGCCACGTCCCCCGCCGACTTCTTCTCTTTCTTCTCTTTCCTGCAGAGGAAAAAGTGGTCAGGGGGGAATAACCACCCCAAAATCACCTTTGCTGGGGCTCTGGTGGTGTTGGATGAGCCCCTTCTCCGTGATGCTCTGGGATGAAGGGAGGGGAGACCACGGGACTCACTGAATCTTCCTGTGGATGACGCTGAGCAGCTGATGGCGAGTGGTGACGGAGACCGACTCGGAGAGCAGGTACGCGGTGGAGAGGGGGTCCTGGTTCCCCGTGGCCAGAGCCAGGAGCTGGCAGAGCTGGCTGTAGAGCGCACCGGGAGGGCAGTGGCTGATGCAGCTGAAAGCATCTTTCAGGAGCTTGAGGACAGCGTCCAGCGAGGAGGTGTCTGGAAGGGACAAAGCAGCAAGACCCCGGGGCAGGATCAGGGACCAAGCCCTCGGGCAACGCTCCCAGCGGCGGCGAGAGGAGGTGGAGCGGGGAGCAGAGGGGACAGACGTGGCGTCCCCAGCACAGCCACCAGCTCCCAGGCCAAGACCAGCATCCCACGCATTGGAGGCTCGCAGAGCAGCCCCATGTTACCCTTGGGAGCAGCCTGACGCCCACCCAGCCGCTCACCCACTCCCCCTCCACACAAAAGGGTGAGGAAATAGAACAAAAAAACCCCCCCATGGGTCAAGGTAAAGACGGGGAGGTCGCTCACCAGTTACCAGCCCAGTCAGAACAAACCCAATTTCATAGAATCATAGAACGCTTTGGGCTGGCAGGGCCCTTTCCAGGCCATCCCGTCCGTCCCCCTGCCATGGGCAGGGACATCCACAACCAGATCAGGGTGCTCACAGCCCCCTCCAGCCTGGCCTTGAAGGTTTCCAGGGATGGGGCATCTCCCACCGCTCTGGGCAACCCCTGCCACTGTTTCGCCACCCTCAGCGTAACAAATTTCTTCCTTATATCCAGTCTGAATCTCCCCTCTTTTAGTTTAAAACCATCACCCCTCGTCCTGTCGCTACAGGCCCTGCTAAAAAGCCTGTCCCCATCTTTCTTCTCAGCCCCCTTTAAGCACTGCAAGGCCGCAATGAGGCCTCCCCGCAACCTCCTCCTCTCCAGGCTGAACCCCCCCAGCTCTCAGCCTGTCCCCACAGCAGAGCTGTGCCACCCTCGGATCGTCTCCGTGGCCTCCTCTGGCCCCGCTCCCACAGCTCCCTGTCCTTCCCGTGCTGAGGACCCCCGAGCTGGAGGCAGGGCTCCAGGGGGGTCTCCCCAGAGCGGAGCAGAGGGGCAGAATCCCCCCATCGCCCCGCTGCCCACGCTGCGGGGGATGCAGCCCAGGAGACGCTTGGCTTTCTGGGCTGTGAGCACACATCGCCGGCTCATGGCCAGCTTCTCATCCCCCAGCACCCCCGAGTCCCTCTCCTCAGGGCTGCTCTCCACCCCTCCATCCCCCAGCCTGTGCTGACACCGGGGGTTGCCCCCACCCAGGTGCGGGACCCTGCCCTTGGCCTTTTGAACCCCATGAGGTTCACAAGTTAACAGCACTGGGCCCAGTAGGGACCCCTGAGGGACCCCACTCGTCACCAGTCTCCATCTGGACATTGAGCTGTTGACCACCACCCTCTGGATGCAACCAGAGAGAGCTGGGGGGGTTCAGCCTGGAGAGGAGGAGGCTGCGGGGAGGCCTCATTGCGGCCTTGCAGTGCTTAAAGGGGGCTGAGAAGAAAGATGGGGACAGGCTTTTTAGCAGGGCCTGTAGCGCTAGGACGAGGGGTGATGGTTTTAAACTAAAGGAGGGGAGATTCAGACTGGATATAAGGAAGAAATTTGTTACGCTGAGGGTGGCGAAACAGTGGCAGGGGTTGCCCAGAGAGGTGGGAGATGCCCCATCCCTGGAAACCTTCAAGGCCAGGCTGGAGGGGGCTGTGAGCACCCTGATCTGGTTGTGGATGTCCCTGCCCGTGGCAGGGGGACGGATGGGATGGCCTGGAAAGGGCCCTGCCAGCCCAAAGCGTTCTATGAAAAACACAGACAAAAATTGGAATTCCTTCCCCCAGTGCCGGGGAGCAGCCCCTCCTCCTCCTCCTCAGCTCTCTTCCCTCTGCCTGTACAGTGGTTTTTACCCATTTTAAATATATCTTTGCAGAGGTGCCGCCGACTTCACCGACAGGCTCAGCTTTAGCTTTCCTCCCCCCCCCCCAGCACCAAAACCTCCCCACCCGCACCGCGCCGGGTGCTCACCGTCAGCCGTGGGCAGGGCGGAGGAGAGGGTCCCCTCCAGGCGCAGGGGGTCCCCGCTGCCCGGCCACTGCGCTGCCAGGGCGTCCTCGCCAGCCTCTTGCTGCAGGACCTTGTGCTCTCCATCTGCACCCTTCTGCCTGCGCGGAGGCAGCTGCCTCCTGCCTGCGGGGAGGGACAGAGGCGCCTGTGTCCCCGGCACTGGTGGCAGCAGTGGGGACACTACGCAACTGCTTAGGGGTGCATGAAGGCAAGACCCCCCCCCCCCCAATCTGGGTAGCCCAGCTCACCTGGGGCTCCCTCCTCTTCCTCAGAGACCCGCAAGACCTCAAAGCTGATCTCAAGCTCTTTCTCCACCTTCTCCTCTTCCCCAATGGCCCTCAGAAGCTCCCGCTCCTCCTCTGCTCTCTTGCTGGGAGCCCTGCGGGTCATCCGCTCCCTCTTCTCCTCCGCAGCCCCGGCTCGGCGGGTGCCCGGCCGCCCTCTCCGGGGCCGGGCACTGCCGCTCTGGCCACCAAAGCCCAGTGAGCTCGCCTGGGACGCCGTGGATTTGAGGGGCAGAGCTTTCTGGGTGCAGGATGTCTTGCGGGTAGCTGCGGGGGTCCGCCCCGCTTCGGGATCCTCCATGTCACTGTCATCGCTGAATGTCACCTAAAGCAGAGGGACAGAGGGTGTTGGCGCTGGCACCAGGCGCATGGGGCTGCCCCTCGCCTCCCTCCCTGCTCACCTTTAGGCGAGACTTGACTTTCCCCAAGACTCTGGGCGCTCGCGGGACCCGGGCCTTGCCAGCCGGCGGGGAGGATTCGTTGAAGATGGTGAAGGGAGTCCTGGGGCCGGGGGCTGCCTGCGCCTTGGCGGGGGGGTGGGTTTTCTGGCACGGGGTGCACGGCACCGTCACCGGCCGGATGACGATGGGGGCCACCTCACCGTCCGAGTCACCCAGAGCAAAGACGTCGTCGGCATTTGGCACAGCCGGGGGCTTCGCTCTCTGGCTCTTCTTCACTCTGGGCTTGGGCACGGCAGGGGCTGACGTCGTCTTGGTTTTGCATCTTTGGGGTTGAGCCTTGTCTGTCTTGAGGGTCTGGGGCACAGCTGCCACTTCGGGCTCTGCCGGAGCCAGCGTTGGCAGCTGCAAGGTCCAAGAGCCGGCAAAAACGCCATCCACAGAGTCGCCGTGCTTGGAGGCCAGGCGGCAAACGGCGGCCATGGCTTTGGCGAGCAGCAGGATGGCCCTGGAGACCTCCAGGCTGGGCAGGTGGGGTCTGCAGGCCGCCAGGAAGGTCAGTCCCGTCTCCAGCTCCTCCTGTAGCTCCTCCGCCAGCTGGGGGCTGGCCAGGCTCTGAAGGGCCAACATGGCATAGCCAGTGGCCACCAGATCATCCAGCAGCTCCAGCGCAGGCAGGTCCCGGCTGACGGAGCCGCCCCACAGCTTGTCTCGCAGCACGGAGGCAAAGCGGGCGGCCACAGCGGCACAGCGCGGCAGCGTGGCACGGATCAGCCCCAGCCCCTCGGCCGCGCTGCCCGCTGCCAGCTTGCCCTGGGCGCAGGAGAGGAGCCAGCGCAGGCAGACAGCCGAGAGCGCCAGATCAGAGCAGAGGCGGCACGGGCAGGCTGCCGGGTGGGTGAGGAAGGCCAGTTTCTTCCTCCTCTCAGGCTTCAGCTCCGGTGAGGTGGTGAGAGCATCCGCCTTCTCCAGCGTGCTCACCGTGGCCACAAACTCCATTGCAGGGCCCTTCAGGAAACTCTCCTCTTCCCTGGGGGGCTCAGAGGTGGGGTCCCGCGGCTTCTTGTCCTCACGTTTGCCCTTCCTGGGCAGGATCTTCGTCTGGCCTTTCTGCTTCTTGCTGGTTTTAAACTCTGCGGGTGGAGGGGAGGGTTATTTCGGCATCCTCGCTGCACAGCCCTCCCCCAGCTCCCGCCGCAGCCAGCCCAAGGAAGGACGTGGGAAGCTGGACCTGACACTTCTGCTTTCCCCAGCTACGCCTTTATCGGCTGGAGGAGTTGCTCGATGAGCCAAAACACGGCTCAGAGTCACCCCCCACCTCCGCGGCCTCCTGGACGACGGGGATCAGCTGCTGCAGCAGTGTCTGTGCAAGGTGGATCTCCCACCCCAGCCCAAAAGCGGGCGCAAGAGGAGCCGGTCCCTGGCGCTGCCCAGGCTTGGGGCTCACCTCAGTCCCCCCGTTCCCCTGCTCCAAGCCCGGAGTGGGGACTCACCAGTGTCCGACTCCAGGAGGAAGAGAGCCTGACAGAGGTCGAAATGGCTCAGCTCCAGCTCGTTCTGCTGCAGCTCCAGCTGGGCCTTCAGCACCAGGAAGGAAGCACACCTGGGGGGGGAAAAACAGCCCTCAGACCCTCCCCCCCGCAACAGCCATCGCTCCATCCCCAGGGCCGCACGGGAGGGAGGCAGCCGGCCAGCGAGGAACAAGCTCACGTCTGACCTGGCAAGCTGATTTCATGGGATATATAACACACCCCGGAGCAGCTGCTTGCTCTGGACCAAGCTAGGAAGGGGCCAAACCCACCCGCCAAGGGCCACCGACACCCGCCAAGGGCCACCATGGTCGCAGGGCACCTCACCCCTCACCGAGCTTCCCCCAAGCTCAGGGCCAGGCTGTCCCCTCCCCGTCTCCACTCACCACCGGATGGTTTGCAGTTTCATGGCCAGCTTGACGGCCTCCAAGCAGAAGGCTTTAGCTTTACACATCACCTCCAGCCTGCTGAGGAGAGCCACGTGGTGCTCCGAGCAGGCCAGCATGTCAGCCAGCACTTGCCACTTCAGCAGCAGGTTGTCCCCTGCCAGAAGGACAGGAAGGTGACCGGAGCTGCTCCTCCCAGAGAGGCAGGCAAAAAGCCCGACTCTTCCCCGAGGAGCGGTTGGGTTTCGGTCCACACGAGCAACCGGCTCACCGTAATCTACAAACTGGAAGTCGGACGCTGTTGTCTGACAGCACAGCAGGTTGCTGCCCGTCACCAGGAGGACAATGCTGCGGAAGAGCTTGTGGGCTTCGGCGAGAGCCGTCTCGGGTGTCTTCCACCCTGCGTGAGGGCGGTCGTGGGTATTGGCACCAACCAAGACCCTCCCCAGCTCCAGCAAAGAGCAACTCCCCCAAATTCCCTCTCCTTGCCCCAAACGGGCTGGTTTGGAGAAACCCAGAGGTCAAATGTTTGCACGGAGCTTTGTCCGCAACCCCTGTCAGCCTGGTGCTCACCGGGAGGGTTTAAAACATCCCCCAGGAGCTCACCTTGCACAAAGATCCACTGCTGGAGCTCTGGCGAGAGGCGGGCAGCGGGGAGGCTCAGGTAGACGGCCACCAGCTGAAGGACGTGGGCTCGCAGCAGGTACCAGACCTTTGTGATTTTTTGCAGAGCCGGGTTCTGGAGCACCCCCAGCAACAGGGTGAGACCCTCTTCAATCTGCAGAGGGAGAAAAAGAGTCACCATTCGTGGTCCAGGGTGTCTCCACGCCCAAAGTCCCTAGCGAGAGGTATTGAAACAGCCAGACAGAGCTGCTGCAGTCTCCTCTTGCCCTCCGACACTACTTCTGAGGCAGAAAAGGGTTTTTAGGAGCCTTACCCGGTGGTTGACGCAGCACAGCTGGCTGCGGAGCAGGAGGCAGGTTTGCTGCAGCAGCAGGTAGGAATCATCACTGCTGTCGGCATTCTGCAGGCAGGACTCCATCTCCTCCAGGAAAAGCTGGAAACCAACGCGCCGGCATGAGGGCTGCGGCCTCGGGGATCGGCTGAGCTCACCCCGTTGCCCCTTCCCTCCCTGCCAGACTGACCTGAGCGTAGCTGGGGCATTCCAGCTGGAAGAGCAGCTTGGTGACCTCGCACAGGGCTCTGGCCGTGCCCAGGCTGTCCCCGAGCGCGCCGCACAGGGCTCTGACCAGGAGGTAGCTCTCCACGGCTTGCAAGGGCTGGGGGCAGGAAAAGCCCCACGATTACAACTTGGACACCACCCCAGAGGGACTCGGTGTGCCTGGGAAGGCTGCTGGCCTGCCGGCCATCTCCCCAGCAGCCTTACCTTGCCCATCAGCTTGTAGAGAGCTGCCAGGAGGTGCAGGGAGGCTACAGTCTGCTCAGGGCTGCGCACGGCTGGGATGCCCGGCGTCGCCAGGAGCTGCTTCCACAAGGCAAAGGCGTCGTCCAGGCTTTTGGACAGAGCTGAAGGCACACCACGGGTCTGAGACAGCCTGACCCAAAGCCAGGCACTCCCGGAGAGCCTCTTCAGCGAGGGCCCAGACCCCACAGCATCCTCACCGGTCTCTGTCACCAGGTTGAAGGAGATGCCATCGTACAGGAACCTGTCCTCCAGCAGCCTGCCTTCATAGTTGAGGTCGTTGGGCTCAAAGTCATCCAGGCTCTTCAGCCCCTGAGCTTTGGCTCTTTGGTCCCTCTCTATGCTCTGCAGAGGGGGAGAAGGCAGCGGCGACACACATTAAGAGACACCATGGGGTTTCCAGCGGGGTCTGAGTGGCTTTTGGTGGCCCTGGCGCAGCGCTGAGCATTGCCAGCCAGGCTGAGGAGGGCACCCAACACGTGCGCTTCCAGATCGGGACCCGTTTCGGCATCCCACAGCCCCCCTCCACCGCCCCCCACCCACCTTCTCCAGCTTGGACTCCAGGGTGCAGATGTAGAGCCAGAGCAGAGCCTGTGCCCGGTCATCGAGGAGCTGGTCCTGGTTCTGGGCGCTCCTGGGCACGAGCTCCAGCAGCCGCAAGGCTTCACAGACTGAGTCCAGGGAGGAGCTGCCGGAGAGAGGGATTAGAAACAGCCTTCTGCCTCCAAAACCCCTGGAGCTTTCTAAGGGGAAAGACAGATACACCCCAGGACCCCAAACAGAGCAAACAGCCGGAGCAATAACACTCCAGATCCTTAAAACTCCCCCCAAGGACCCTCAAATGCTCCTTGGGGACTTGCAGGGACACAGGGAGGTGATCCCAGCACACTGGCGTCCACCCACCAGTCCGTCTGCTGGGCGTAGCTGTGGTAGCACAAGACCTGGGCCAGCTCCGTCAAGCCGATAGCTCGCTCGTGCAGGCGGCCGCTCTCCTCCGAGCAGATCTCCAGCAGATCGCAGAGGACGTTGTAACGTTCCTGCCCCGTGTCGGCTCGGACAGTCTTGTAGGCCTTCAGCTCCGCAAAGAGGACGGTCACCAAGGTCTCCGTGTCCAGGCTGTGCCCCTCCAAGCCTTCCTTCAGGGTCCTGGGGGAAACAGGAGCTGTAGGGGGGCTCAGCAGAGCCAGGCAGGTCTCACAGGGAGAAACATCCTCATTTTACCAGTTTGGGAACCACAGCTTCTCAAGACCCCCCACGCACCGGGCAGCCTTCCAGGTCTTACCGCAACCGTAACTCCTCGGCTCCCTGTTTTGCAGCATCCGTTTTGACTCTGACCCAGAGGGAGACGGGCTCTGCCAGCAGCTCCCCGATCCGGCCCCGCAGCGCGGCCAGCCACTGCACCACACACGCCAGAGCTCTCTCCAGCTGCCCCAGCTTGCGGTAGCTTTCCACCTGCAGCCTGAAGCATTTGTGCAGCTGCAGGGAGAGCAGAGAGAATCGGCTTTGGTGCTACGTGGGAGCAAACTCCCCACTTCCCACGTCCCGTACCGCAGCCCCCTTCCCCGCCTGGGCGAAGGGAAGACCTCAGAGCAGGGAACTGGGCTTGTTCCAGGAACAAAAGCTGGTCCCATCCTCTCCTTTGCTCCCCTGGCACCGGGATCAGACCATTCAGCTCAGCCCCGTTTCTGCCAGAAGCATCAGACAAGCGCTTACCCTCTCCGGGGGAATCTTTGGATACGCGTAGGCATCTGCTGTCTGCGGACTCTTGCAGAAGAGCTCGCAGATGGAGCTGGCCTCCTCGTGAAGGTTCTGGCTGTAGAAGATGTAGGCCAGCTTGAACGTGCACAACACTGCCGCAAGTGAAACCCAAATATTAAAGATGTGATAGAGAAAGAACGACCCCTCTCTCCTTATCCAGACAGGGACGGTCACCCTCTGCCCCGGCCCCACCAGCCACGTACTTTGCGTGGCAGAGAACCCCCTCGCTGCTCCCCAGCTACATGGACACCGAGCTCTGCGACCGCGTTCAACCCAAGCGAGGGCCAAGGAGCCGGGTTTGGTCCCACCCGCTGCAGCACTGACCGGTGATGTCGAGGTACTTGGCTCGCTCGCTCTCGGGGAGCCCCTCCAGCGCCTCCAGCATCCACACCACGCTCCTCCTGCAGCCCGCCGTCAGCCGCTGCAGACCCGGCCAGCCCGCCGGCTGCGGGGAGAGGGAGAGGGTGGCTAGCAAGAGGCCGTCAGGGACCCACAGCCCCCCCAGATCCCCCCCGGGTGGCTTGAGCAGCCCCTTCCAACCCCACCAATGTGCCACCTCCGAAGGGAGAAGCCACCCAACACCGCGGGCGTCTCGCCCACCCCCAGTGCCGGGGACCGTCCCCTCCGCTACAGGTACCTGGGAGCACTGGAAGGCGTCGTAGGCCACGCTGGCAAAGAGCTGGAGGCTGCGGTAGAGCAGCTGCTTCACCATGAGCTTCTGTTTGACACCGTCGGGAGGAACCTGCGAAGGGGAGGGAAGGAGAAAAGCAGCGTTCATGGGGCTCGGGCAGCACCAGGCGCTGCTGCTCAGGACGGGGACACCAGAGAGGGACACTCCATCGATGGATTAAGGGGAGCATCGAGCCCGGAGCAGGGTTACAAACCCTCCAGCTGCTCACGGAGGCTCTGCTCAACCACGCTACGTGGTTGCCCCACGCCCAGCCCCAGCCTCACCCTCTCCAGCAGCCGCTGGACAACGTGGCGGTGCCCCTCGGTGAAGGCACAGAGGCCGAGCACGTCCTCCCAGCCAAAGCGCTGCTGCCTGCTCCTCTTCACATAGTCGCCGAGGGAGCAGACGATGAACTGGCAGCTCTCGGCCAGCACCCTCAGCAACCGCTCCGAGGCCTCCGCCGCCGCGCCGAGAGCTGCCGCAGCCTGGGATAAGGGCGGCCCTGCGGAGCCAGCGCTCTCAGCCAGCACCCGGCTCAGCTGGATCCCGGCCTCCAGGAGGGACAGGGGGTCACTGAAAGATTCTGTGGAGCTGCCGGTGGTCCCCAGGAAGCCCCTCGCGTCCTTTACCGCCTCCTCGGCCTCCCTGTGCCAGCCGCTCTTGCAGAGGTGCCGGCACTGCTCCAGGGTGAGCTCAAAGAAGCAGAGGGATTGCTGGAGGGTGGGGGGCTCCGCCGCCTCCTTCCGCAGAGCCGCAAGTAAGCAGTCCCCGAGCTGTTGGCCGAGGAAAGCCGAGGACGGCGCCCGCTGGGCTTCGTACATGGCAGCAGCGGCAGCTGCCTGCTGCGCCGTCTGGGAGATGAAAAAGGGGGGCTGCAGCGGCAGCAAGGCCGCCCCATCCTCCTCCAGCAGCAGGAGGAAGCGCAGGGCTCGCAGACGGACCGAGAGGACGGCTCTACCCTCCTCCTGTGGCCGGTCGGGCTCGGCCAGGGTGTCCGCCCCTCTCCAGAGGACGCTGAAGCTGCTGTAGGCGATGGCTGTGAAGTCCTTGGAGGGCGCCTGGCCGGGGCGGTAGCTCAGCAGGCGGGCACGGAGGAGGTCGGCCACCCTCCAGCAGGCATCGCCGCTGCCCCGGCCGGCCGCGTTCCTCAGCAGGTGGTAGAGGATCTTCTCCAGGTAGAGGGGAGCGGGCTGCGGCACGGTCGTCAGGTAGCCCTGGCACGCTTCCTTGGCCACGGCCACCAGGCTGGTGGCGAGTGTCGGGCAGCCCCCAGGCTCGGCCATCCGCTCGACGCAAATCCGTAGGACTTTGTCGCAGATCTGGCTTTTCCGCAGGCGGGAGGTCTGGCTGGCGTCGGAGGCACCTCCCTGGAAGCATAAGAGGTGTTCCTGGGGAGGGGAGGGGGTCAGACCCCGGCACCCAGCCCAGGGCCCTCCGGAGGAGGGGTTCCCCCCACAGTGGTGGCAGCGGAGCCCCCCGGACCCTGGCTCACCCTTAGCTCGGCGAGCAGCTTGTCTATGCCCTCCCCGCTGTCCATCTGGGCGGCGAAATGGGCGCCTTTGAGGGGCTTCATCTGCAATGACAGGCTGGGCTGGGGTGGGCGGGGAAAGGTGTGGGACCCCCACAGCTCCCAGCCCCCCCATGCTTGCAGGCAACCCCCGGCCCCACTCCCCAGGCCCCCGTGACGCACACAGCCCCCAGCCACACCATTCTGCAGCCCCCTGGGAGCCCCCAGCCCCATCCTCCAGTCCCCCCAGGATCCACAGCCCCCCCCAGCCCCACTCCTCAGCCCCCCAAGGGCTCACAGCCCGCCCCAGCCCTGGCACCCCCGGTCTCCCAGCCCCACTCCTCAGCCCCCCAAGGGCTCAAAGGCCCCCCCAGCCCCACTCCTCAGCACCCTGGGGGCTCACAGACCCCCCAGCCCCACTCCTCAGCCCCACAAGGGCTCACAGCCCCTCCATAGCCTGGAGCCCCCCAGTCCCCCTCCCCAGCGCCCGCAGGTCCCCCACCCCCACTCCTCAGCCCCCCAGGGCCCATTGACAGCCCCCTCCATCCCCACAGACCCCCACAGCCCTATGCCCTGGCACCCCCAGGGGCTCACGGCCCCCCCAGCCCCACTCCCCGGCATCCCTGGGGCCCCCAGCCCCCCTCCCCAAGTACTCACAGCCCCTCCACAGCCTGAAGCCCCCCAGTCCCCCTCCCCGGGACCTGCAGGTCCCCCAGCCCCACTCCTCGGCCCCCCCCAGGGCCCACAGACCCCCCAGCCCCACGCCCTGGCACCCCCAGGGGCTCACATCACCCCCAGCCCCACGCCCTGGCACCCCCGCAGCCCCCAGCCCCACTCCCAGCCCCCCAGGAGGTCCACAGCCCCCCCAGCCCCCTCCCCAGGTACTCACAGCCCCTCCACAGCCTGGAGCCCCCCCAGTCCCCCTCCCCAGGGCCTGCAGGTCCCCCAGCCCCACTCCTCAGCCCCGCCGGGGGTCAGTAGCCCCCCCAGCCCCAGTCCTCGCCCCCCGGGCCCGCGGCCCCTCAGGCTCACGCTGCCGCTGCTGCTCCGCCGCCGCCGCCGTTAAGTGCAGGCCCCGCCGCGCGCCCCGTTCAAATACCCTCCGCAGCCAATCAGCGCGCGGCTCCGCCAGGCCGCCCGCGCGGGGCACGCTGGGAGTTGTAGTCCCCGCTGTGGGGGCGCGCATGCGCACGGCGCGTCCTGCAACGGGGGCGGTTTTGCGGGGCCCCCGGGCAACGGCGGCGATTGTGCAAGGACCCTTGTGCAACGGGGGGTCGGTGCACAGGGACCCCCGTGCAATGGGGTCGGTGTGCAGGAACCCCGGGCAATGGTGGTGGTTGTGCAAGGACCCCTGCGCAACAGGGGGTCGGTGCACAGGGACCCCTGTGCAATGGGGTCGTGTGCAGGGACACCTGTGCAATGGGGTCAGTGTGTGGGGACCCCTGTGCAATGGTGACGATTGTGCAAGGACCCTTGTGTGGTGAGGGGAGGGTGCACAGGGACACTTGTGCAATGGGAGCCAGTGTGCAAGGACCCCAGTGCAATGGTGGGAGAGTGCACGGAGACCCTTGTGCAACGGGGGGTTGGTGTGTGGAGACCCCCGTGCAATGGGGTCAGTATGCAAGGATCCCCGTGCAATGGTGGTGATTGTGCAAGGACCCTCGTGCAATGGGGAGCCAGTGCACGAGGACCCTTGTGCAACCGGTTCGGTGTGCGGGGACCCCTGTGCACTGGTAGTGATTGTGCAGGGCCCCTCGTGCAATGGTAGCAATTGTGCAGACACCCTCGTGCAATGAGAGACAGGTGCACGGGGACCCTCGGACGACGGTGGTGGCTGTGCAGGACCCCCGTGCGATGGGGGTGGGACCCTCAGACGACGGTGGTGGCTATGAAGGACCCCCGTGCGATGGGGGTGGGACCCTCGGATGACGGTGGTGGCTGTGCAGGACCCCCGTGCGACGGGGGTGCTCGTGCAGGCCCCCGCTATGCCGCTCTGGCCAGGAGAGAATTATTTTCCTCGCCGGCAGCCTTGAGAGCAAAACAGCCGCGTCCGATACCGCCGGGTGTTTTGGCTGCCGCCGAGCCGGGTCCTGCGCTCGGGGCACAACAACCCCAGGCAGCGCCGCAGGCGCGGGGAAGAGCGGCTGGGAAACAGAAACGGCCCCGGGGGGGTGGTGGAGAGCGGGTGGGTGGGAGCCAGCAGGGTGCCCGGGTGGCCAAGAGGGCCAGCGGCATCCTGGCTTGTATCAGGACCAGTGTGGCCAGCAGGACCAGGGCAGGGATCGTCCCCCTGTGCTGGGCACTGGCGAGGCCGCCCCTCGAATCCCGCGCTCGGTGCTGGGCCCCCGGCCACAAGAAGGACACGGAGGGGCTGGAGCGTGGCCAGGGCAGGGCAGCGAGGCTGGGGCAGGGGCTGGAGCCCGAGGGTGGTGAGGGGCGGCTGGGGGAGCTGGGGGTGCTCGGCCTGGAGAGGAGGAGGCTGAGGGGAGCCCTCATCGCTCCCCCAACACCCGAAAGGAGGCCGGAGCCAGGCGGGGTCGGGCTCCTCTCCCCAGGAACAAGCGCTGGGATGAGAGGGAAGGGCCTGGAGCTGCGCCAGGGCAGGTTTGGGTTGGGTACGGGGAAAAATCTCCTCCCCCAACGGGGCGACGAGCGCTGGAGCGGGCTGCGCAGGGCAGGGCTGGGCCCCCACCCCTGGGTGTTTAACCGCCGGGGGATGAGGGGCTCAGGACGGGGCTCAGCCGTGGCCTTGGCAGCGCTGGGTTAACAGTCGGACTCTGTGATCTCAAAGGTCTTTTCCAACCCAAACGATTCCACGATTCCGTGCTGCCCAGGGATGCCGGGTGGTACCCAAGGATGCAGGATGGTGCCCAGGGAGCGTGCAAGGGGGTGCCTGCGGATCGGCGTGCAACGAGGCGCTGGGCGTGGCTCTGCACAGAGCGGGACGGCCACGCGTTGGTGCAACAGAAACCCCAGTGGACGCAGAAACCCCCGCGCACCAGGAACAATCGTGCAAGCGCGGCTCCGCGCACCGCTGCTCGGGACAAGAAGGTTCCAGCGTGCAACTTGCACGCACGCAGACCCCCGTGGTGGGCAGGGGGGCAGATCTGGAGCAGGTTCCCCCCCCAAAACCATGTGGGGATCTGCAGAAACACCTTTTATTTTGGTTTTTTTTTTTTTTTAAAAAAAAGAGAATCCGCCTCCGCGCGTGCTTCCGACCCCCCTACCACCACGGAGGCGGCGGGGACGAGGACATTTCGGGGGTCACCAGCCACCCGGAGCGGCCACTCACCCCGTAGCAGCGGGTCAGGGTGTCCCCACGTCGTCCCTTGGTAGGGTGACACCCGTTGCAGGACCCCGTCACGGCTCAGGCGCGGCGTCGGCGGCGTCGGCCTGTCCCGGCGGCGCGGACAAGCGGAGCTCGGCGTCGTGGCGGCTGAGGGCGAAGAGGCGGCCGACGGCCAGCAGCGCCAGCAGCGCCACGGCCGCGCAGACGCCGAACATGCTCCTGGTGCCTGTCTGCCGGTCGCTGTCGTGGAGAACCAGTAAACCCAGGCAGGCCAGTAAGTTCAAAGGAAGGCGAAACCAGTTCATCACCCCCAAGCGATCCTTTTCCGGCACAACTTTCCGTCGGAGGAAACCCATGGCCGGGAAGTAGAGCCCGCAGGAGAGTTCGATGAGGAGGAAGGCGAGGAAGGACTCGGCGGGGTTCTCCTGGCCGGGGTTGGTGGAGAAGGTGAGCATGAAGAGGGAGAAGAAGAGGAGGAGGACGGCGAGGGAGAGGAGGTGGACGGGCTGGAGGTGGTAGCGCTTGGAGAGGGCCAGGCGGTAGAGCGAGGAGCCCAGCATGCTGGCGGCCATGAAGCCGGAGAAGACGATGCCCAAGGGAGCGCCGTGCGGATCCAGGACGGGGGTCCAGAGGAAGATGAAGATGTAGATGACGCTTTCAAACAGAGCCTGGATGGTGCCCAGGAGAAGGACGCGCCGGTCGGAGAGGAGGCACTTCAAACCGTCACCGCAGGTTTTGGAGAAAGCTCGTTTCTTTCCGTAGTTTTCATCCCAATTTTTGACGGCGAAGACTCCCGACAGAACCAGGAGGGGGATGGAGACCATGAACGGGGCCACCGGGCCCAAGCCCAACCACTCGGCAAAGAAATCGGCCGTCGCCCCGGCCCCCACGGCGATGACGTTGTTCCAAAAAGCTGCTCGGGAAAAGGTGACGGCGATCCACTCGGTCGGAAAATCGTACCGCTCCACGTGCTCGTGGACGTACCATGCCTCGAAGGCGGAAAAGAGCAACGCCGTGGACAATCCCCCTAAAACCCTCCCCACCGCCAAGACCAAATAATCCCGGGAGAGTTTAACCAAGCAACAAATCGAATAGGTCAAGGAAAAAAGGACGCAGGATTTTTTCCGACCCAATCGATCTACTAAAGAGGAGGAAACCAACCCAAAAAGGACGCTGGAGGCGAAGCCGCAGACGTAGAGGATGGCGATCTGTCCCTCCAGGAAGCGATAGTGCTGGTAGAGTTTGTAGAGGTAAGGTCCTTGTAGCCAGTCGGCGGCCAGGGCCGGCAAGTAGACGCGGTAGTAGCCGCGCTGGAAGCGGCGGAAGGCCGGGTTGGCGTGGTGGGGGGCGACGGCGGGGCGGGAGCGGCAGGCGGCCAGCTCCAGCGCCAGGCAGGCGGCCAGGAGGAGGGCGCAGGCGGAGTAGGAGGCGAGGAGCATGGCGGAGGGGAGGGCATCGGCATCGCCGGGTGCTGGGGGGGCTGCGGAGGTCCTGGGGAGGGGGGTCAGTGAGGCTGGGGGGGGAATGGGGGAGAGCGGCCCCCAATCAGCCCCCCGGCTCACCCCAAAAGGCGCCTCTGGCTTTGTCAGCCCCACTGAGCCCCCTGCACCCTCCTCCAGCCCCAGGGAGCCCCCTCCCCACCGAGCAGGGCCCCCCCGGCCCCTATACATCCCCCAGGGTACCCCCACAGCCTTGCCCTATATGTATCCCCCCCGCAGTCCCTCCCTGTCC
Organism: Nipponia nippon; assembly: GCF_047370975.1. Lineage (NCBI taxonomy): Eukaryota > Metazoa > Chordata > Aves > Pelecaniformes > Threskiornithidae > Nipponia > Nipponia nippon. Next base: position 2,327,845 of record NW_028262353.1, read on the forward strand.
CATATGGCACCATAGCCCCAGGCCCCCGGCCCCACATGCCCCCAGACCCCCACAGCCTCCCCATGACCCCATACGGTCCCCACAGGCCCCACACAGCCCCTATAGCCCCACACGGTCCACATAGCCCCCCCCAGCCCCATACAATCCCCATAGGCCCCATAGTCCCCCCCCAACCCCACACGGTCCCCATAGGCCTCATACGGTCCCCATAGCCCCCCCGGCCCCATACGGTCCCCACAGGCCCCATAGCCACCGCCCCCACAACCCCATACGGTCCCCATACGCCCCCCCATAGCCCCTTCCTGGCCCCATATGGTCTCTGTAGGCCCCATACGCTCCCCCACACACCAACCCCGGCCCCATACGCTCCCCATAGGCCCCATACGCTCCCCATACAGTCCCCATAGCCCCCCCCCAACCCCATACGGTCCCCATACGCGCCCCTCATAGCCCCCCCCGGCCCCATACGGTCCCTATAGGCTCTCCCATAGGCCCCCCCGGCCCCATACGACCCCCATAGCCCCCGCACGGTCCCCACAGGCCCCATACAGCCCCCCGGCCCCACCTGCCCCTCAGCGGGGGCAGCAGCCGCGCGCGCCGGCGCCCCCACGCACCCGCTTCCGCTTCCGCCTGGCCCCCGGCCGTTGCCGCCGCGGGTGCCGCCATCTTGGTCCGCGTCACGTGACGCGGACCCCGCACGCTTCCCCACCTCTTTCCCTTCACCTCCACCAGAGGAGGTGACCTTTCCCCTCTCGATCACCTTTGACCCCAGTACGGAGCCCTGGGGACGCCACTGGTGCGGGCCGCCAGCGGGATTTAACCCCGTTCACCGCCATCTTTGGGCCCGGCCATCTTCACCAGTTCTTTACCCAGACTTCGGAGCCGCTCGGCAACCTTCGGAGCCGCTCGGCAGCGCTCGGCAGCGTTCGTTTCAGCTCGGCGCCGCTCGGTGGCGCCCGATCGGACTCGGCGCCTCTCGGCTCGGCTCGGCTCCCCGTAGTGCCCCGCTGCAGGGCAAGGCAGGGCCGGGCAGGGCAAGGCAGGGCCGGGCAGGGCAAGGCAGGGCCGGGCAGGGCAAGGCAGGGCCGGGCAGGGCAAGGCAGGGCCGGGCAGGGCAAGGCAGGGCCGGGCAGGGCAAGGCAGGGCCGGGCAGGGCGGTGACGGTCGCGGCGGTGCAGGGCGGGGATGTGCAGCGCTGTGCAGCGCGGCTCGGCCCAGCCCGGCCCCGTGCAGCCTCCGGCTGCAGCGCACGGCGCAGCTCGGCACGGCCGCGCACGGCTGCGTTGCACGCCCTGGCGCAGCCTGGCACAGCTTATGCAGCCCTGCACGGCTGCATTGCACGGCCCAGCACAGCCATGCATGGCGGCATTGCACTCCCTGGCACGGCCATGCACGGCACGCAGCAGCTCAGCACAGCCACGCACGGCTGCGTTGCACGCCCTGGCACAGCCGTGCATGGCCCAGGACAGCCACGCATGGCACGGCACAGCTTATGCAGCCCTGCACGGCTGCATTGCACGGCCCAGCACAGCCATGCACAGGTGCATTGCACACCCTGGCACAGCCGTGCACAGCACGGTGCAGCTTGGCACAGCCATGCATGGCTGCATTGCAAGCTCCGGCACAGCCGTGCAGAGTACGGCACAGCCCAGCCACGCATGGCTGTGTTGCATGGCCCAGCACAGCCATGCACGCCCTGGCACAGCCGTGCACAGCACAGCACAGCTCGGCACAGCCATGCACAGCTGCATTGCATACCCTGGCGCAGCCGTGCATGGCCCAGCACAGCCATACGTGGCACAGCTTATGCAGCCATGCACAGCTGCATTGCAAACTCCAGCATGGCCATGCAGAGCATGGCCTGGCACAGCCCAGCAGAGCCATGCATGGCTGTATTGCATGCCCTGGCACAGCTGTGCACAGCACAGCACAGCTCGGCACAGCCATGCATGGCATTGCACGCCCTGGCACAGCCGTGCATGGCCCACCACAGCCCAGTCATGCACGACTGCATTGCACAGCCCTGCACAGCCCTGCACAGCCCTGCACAGCTGCATTGCACGCCCTGGCACAGCCGTGCATGGCCCACCACAGCCCAGCCATGCACGACTGCATTGCACAGCCCTGCACAGCTGTGCACAGGCCAGCACAGCCCAGCTGTGCACGACTGCATTGCACAGCCCAGCACAGCCCTGCACAGCTGCATTGCACGCCCTGGCACAGCCGTGCATGGCCCACCACAGCCCAGCCATGCACGACTGCATTGCACAGCCCTGCACAGCTGTGCACAGGCCAGCACAGCCCAGCTGTGCACGACTGCATTGCACAGCCCAGCACAGCCCTGCACAGCTGCATTGCACGCCCTGGCACAGCCGTGCATGGCCCACCACAGCCCAGCCATGCACGACTGCATTGCACAGCCCTGCACAGCTGTGCACAGGCCAGCACAGCCCAGCTGTGCACGACTGCATTGCACAGCCCAGCACAGCCCTGCACAGCTGCATTGCACGCCCTGGCACAGCCGTGCATGGCCCACCACAGCCCAGCCATGCACGACTGCATTGCACGCCCTGGCACAGCTGTGCATGGCCCACCACAGCCCAGCCATAGCACGGCTGCATTGTGTGGCCCAGGACAGCCCTGCACGGCGGAGCACAGCTTATGCAGCCATGCATGGCTGCACCGCACCCCCTGGCACGGCCTCGCACAGCCTCGCACGGCAAACGCAGCCGTGCCCTGCAAGGTGCCCTCCCGCGTGGGCCTGGCGCGAGGCCGCGCTGCCTTGGCGGTGCTGAGCCGCGGCGCGGCGGGGGATTAGCGGGGGGTCACGGGGGGCAGCCCCCCCCCTCCGGCACACGCTCACACGCCAGCGGCTGAGGGCAAACCCACGTGGGGCCCCGTGCACGCTGCTGGCCCCGTGCAACAGCCCCGCTGCACGTGCAGCCCCCCCCCGCGCCATGGCAGCCCCCGCTGCAGCACGGCACTGAGGGTCCCGTGCAGCTCCCCCCCCGTTGTGCAAACCCCCCGATTCCTGTGCCAATACCCCCCAGTACCCCAGGCATGGTGCAAATGCCCCAGCCCCCATGCAAATGCCCCGACCCCCGTGCACCAGCCCTGGTCCTTCTGCAAATGCCCTGACCCCTGTGCAAATACCCCCAAAGCAATTGCTCCGGTCCTTGTGCAATTGCCCCAATCCTTGTGCAAATGCCCCAGCCCCTGTGCAAATACCCCCCAAGCAATTGCTCCAGTCCTTGTGCAATTCCCCCTGCCCCCATGCAAATACCCCAGCCCCCGTGCAATTGCCTCAGCCCCTGTGCAAATACCCCAACCCCTGTGCAATTCCCCCGTCCCTGTGCAAACACCCCAACCTCTGTGCAAATACCCCAGCCCCGTGCAATTGCCCCAGCCCCGTGCAAATCCCCTGCCCCCGTGCAAACGCCCCCTCAGCCTTGCGCAGCCCGGGACTGGGGGCTCCAGCCCTGCCCGTGCCTCAGTTTCCCCATACTCACTGCAGCCGCTGGGCGCCTGCCGGGGGGGGAGCGACCCCTCACTTGGTGCTCAGTCGGGGGTGGCAGGCAGGGGAGCAGGCAGGGGAGCAGGCAGGGGGGCAGGCAGGGAGGCAGGCAGGGGAGCAGGCAGGGGGGGAGGCGGGGGAGCAGGCAGGGGTGCAAGCAGGGGGACGGCAGCACCGGGAGGGGGGACAGCAGGGTAGGGGGTGACAGGGTGGGGGGTGACACTGGGGGCAGCAGGGGGGTGACACTGAGGGTGACGGGGTGGGGGGTGACACGGGGGGTGACAGGCAAGAGGACAGCAGAGGGGGCAGCAGGCAGGGGTGCAGGCAGGGGGGCCACAGCAGGCAGGGGGGCGGGCAGGGGTGCAGCAGCAGGGGGGGGGGCAGGCAGGGGGGCCGCAGCAGGCAGGGGTGCGGGCAGGGGGGCAGCAGCAGGCGGGGGTGCAAGCAGGGGTGCAGGCAGGGGGGCCACAGCAGGCAGGGGTGCGGGCAGGGGTGCAGCAGCAGGCAGGGGGGCGGGCAGGGGTGTAGGCAGGGGTGCAGCAGCAGGCAGGGGTGTAGGCAGGGGGGCAGCAGCAGGCAGGGGGGCAGGCAGGGGGGCAGCAGCAGGTAGGGGGGCAGGCAGGGGGGCAGCAGCAGGCGGGGGTGCAGGCAGGGGGGCAGGCAGGGGGCAGCAGCAGGCAGGGGGGCGGGCAGGGGTGTAGGCAGGGGTGCAGCAGCAGGCAGGGGTGTAGGCAGGGGGGCAGCAGCAGGCAGGGGGGCAGGCAGGGGGGCAGCAGCAGGTAGGGGGGCAGGCAGGGGGGCAGCAGCAGGCAGGGGGGGGCCCCCCGCGGCGGCGGGGTGGGGGTCGCGGCCAGCCCAGCCCCATGGCGGTGCCGCCCCCCCCCCCCCCCCGCCCGGGGATTTGCGGCCCAAAGCCGCTGGGCGGGGGGGGGGGGGGGGGGGGCAGCGCCCGTGGCAGCACCCATGGGTGCGGGGGCTGGGGCCGCCCTGCTGCCCCCCCCCCGCGGTGTGACCGGCCCCACGCGGGACAGCCCACGGGGGGGGGGCGGGGGGACACGGGGAACATGGGGGACACGGGGGACACGGGGGACATGGGAGACGGGGGGACATGGGGAGCATAGGGGACACGGGGGACAGAGGGGACACAGGGGACATGGGAGTCAGGGGGACAGGGAGAGGCATGGGGGACACCGGGGGCATGGTTGGCAGAGGGGAAACAAGAGGACACGGGGGAAATCGGGGGGAGGGGAGATGGGGGGACATGGGAGGCATAGGAGACATGAGGGACATGGGGGACATGGGGGACAGAGGGGACACGGGGGGACACGGGGGACATGAGAGACAGGGAGGGACGTGGGGGACACGGGGCATAGAGGGACATAATGGGACATGGGGAACACAGGGGACATGGGGGACACGGGGGACATGGGGGGACACAGGGGACATGGGGAATATGGGGGACATAGGAGATGGGGGGACACGGGGGACACAGCAGGCAGAGAGGGACATGAGGGGACACGGGAGATGGGGGGACACGGGGATGTGGGGGGCACGGGGGGCACAGGGGACATGGGAGACGCGGGGGCCGGGAGGGGTGGGGGGGGCCATGGGATGGGGGACATGGGGCACAGGGGCCACGGGGTCTTGTGGGGACACAGGGGGACAGACAGCGCCGTGGGAGGGACACGGGGACATGGGAGGGACACGTTGGGCTGCTGGGGACGTGGGGGGACACAGGGGGGACACAGGGACGTGGCACGGGGGGGATGTGGGGGGGCACGGGGGGGACACAGGGACGTGGCATGGGGGGGACGTGGAGGACACAGGGTGACACAGGGACGTGGCACGGGAGGGACGTGGGGGACGTGGGGGGACACAGGGACATGGCACAGGGGGACACGGGGGGACACCCCTGGGGGTGGCACTGGGCTCTGCCACCCCTTCAGAGCGTGTGCGTGTGACACGCAGCTGCTACACGTGTGTGCCGGCGTGTCACCCCGGGCACGGCACACGTGCCAGCGTGTCACCACCCTGTGTGTCCCAGCCGACATGTGCCACCCTCGGTGTGCAAGCGTGTCACCCAGGGCCTGGCATGTGTGTGTGCAAGCGTGTCACCCAGGACACGCCATGCATGTGCCAGCATGTCACCTTGGACACGCCATGTCGGCGTGTGTCACCCAGGAGAGCCATGTGTGTGCAAGCGTGTCACCTAGGACACGCCATGTGTGTCACCCAGGACATGCCATGCATGTGCAAGCGTGTCACCCAGGTCATGCCATGTATGTGCCAGCATGTCACCCAGGACACGCTACACATGCAAGTGTGTCACCCAGGACACGCCATGCAGCTGTAAGCGTGTCACCTTGGACACGCCATGCTGGCATGTGTCACCCGGGACATGCCGTGTGTGCAAGCGTGTCACCCAGGACATGCCATGCAGGCGTGTGTCACCCGGGACACGCCATGCATGTGCAAGCGTGTCACCTAGGACATGCCACGCGTGTCACCCAGGACATGCCACATCCACGCACGGGCACCATCCCAGCCCCGCACCCACACAGCGTGCCCGTCTCTGCCACACGTGTCCCCACCACGCGTGTGCCCGTCCCCTCGAGGAGGTGGCTGAGCTGTGCCGAGCCGTGTCCTCGCCGTGCTGTGCCGTATCATCACTGTGCTGTGCCATGTCCTCGCCGTGCCATGCCATTTGCCGTGCCGAGCCGTGTCATCGCTGTGCCGTGCCGTGTCATCGCTGTGCCGTGCCATGTCCGAGCCGTGCCATGCCATGTCTTTGCCGTGCCGAGCCATGTCCTCGCTGTGCTGAGCCATGTCCGAGCCGTGCCGAGCCGTGTCCGAGCTGTGCCGAGCCGTGTCCTCGCTGTGCTGTGCCGTGTCATCACTGTGCCGTGCCATGTCCTCGCTGTGCCGTGCCATGTCCGAGCTGTGCCATGCCATGTCTTTGCCGTGCCGAGCCGTGTCCTCGCTGTGCTGAGCCATGTCCGAGCCGTGCCGAGCCGTGTCCTCGCCGTGCCGAGCCGTGTCCTTGCTGTGCTGTGCCGTGTCATCACTGTGCCGTGCCATCACTGTGCCGTGCCATGTCCTCGCTGTGCCGTGCCATGTCCGAGCTGTGCCATGCCATGTCTTTGCCGTGCCGAGCCGTGTCCTCGCTGTGCTGAGCCATGTCCGAGCCGTGCCGAGCCGTGTCCTCGCCGTGCCGAGCCGTGTCCTCGCTGTGCTGTGCCGTGTCATCACTGTGCCGTGCCATGTCCTCGCTGTGCCGTGCCATGTCCGAGCTGTGCCATGCCATGTCTTTGCCGTGCCGAGCCGTGTCCTCGCTGTGCTGAGCCATGTCCGAGCCGTGCCGAGCCGTGTCCTCGCCGTGCCGAGCCGTGTCCTCGCTGTGCTGAGCCATGTCCGAGCCGTGCCGAGCCGTGTCCTCGCTGTGCCGTGCTGTGTCCTCGCCGTGCTGTGCCGTGTCATCGCTGTGCCGTGCCGTGTCCTCGCCGTGCCATGCCATGTCTTTGCCATGCCGAGCCGTGTCCTCGCCGTGCCGTGCCGTGTCTTCGCCGTGCTGAGCCGTGTCCTCGCCGGCGTCGTCCTGCGGTTTGGGAAAAAATGCAGCAGGTTCCAGGACGGCGTCACATGATGGAGCGTGCAGGGCCCGGGCGGCGCACACGCACACGCACACGCACACGCGCGCGTGCCCACGGCCACGCCAGGTGAGCGGGGGTGGGGAGGGGGGGGAGGGGGCTGCTGAGTGGGGGGGGCGCGGTGAGCACCCACATGCGTGTGCGGGGCTGCGCGTGGCGGGGGAGCGCGCGTGGGTGCGTGCGTGCGTGGGTGCGCGTGGGTGCGAGCACGTGGGAGGGCGCGGCTGCGCCCCAGCGTAGGCGTGTGCGTGCGCCCGTGGGCGCCGGCCCGTCCACGCGTGTCCCGAGCGTGCAAGGCGGCGGGCGAGCCCGCGTGCACACGGGCGCGTGGGCGAGGGCCCGTGCTTGCGCGCTCACGCGTGTTGGCGCGCGGCTGCCTGCCCCGGCGCGTGCAAGGCCTCGTGTGCAAGTGTGTGCGTGGGCTCCCCCCACCCCCCCGTGCCTCAGTTTCCCCAGAGACCAGGAGGCGGGGGGAGGGGGGGAGGAGGGGGAGGGGGAGGCCGGAGGCGGGGGGAGGGGGAGCCCCCGCAGCCGATGGGGTCATGGAAAAAATTTTGGGTGGAAAAATCCCTCCCCCCGCCGCTCAATGGCGGCTTTGTTCGGGCCGGGGGCCCCGCGCGGCAGCCCCGCCCCCCGCGGGTGTGGCACGCCCCTGCCACGCCCCTGCCACGCCCCGCCCCCCCCCACCCCCCGTGCCTCAGTTTCCCCGCTGGGGCGGGCGGGGGGTGCAAGGGCGTGCAAGGGCAGCAAACGGCGTGCAAAGGAAGAAACGGGCATGCAAAGCCGTGCAAAGCCGTGCACAGACATAAACTGCTGTGCAAAACCAGCGCAAAGCCGTGCAAAGCCGTGCAAAGCCGTGGCGCGCTGGGCAATGCTTCACCATCTGTGCAAAGCCGTGCAAGGCAGCACAAGGCAGTGCAAAACCGTGGAACACCATGCAAGGCAGTGCAAAGCTGTGCAAAGACATAAACCGTCGTGCAAAACTAGTGCAAAGCCATGGAACGCTGGGTAATGCTTCTCCATCCGTGCAAGGCTGTGCAAGGCCGTGCAAAGCCGTGCAAGGCGGTGCAATGCTGTGCAGGGCCGTGCAAGGCCGTGCAGAGCTGTGCAAAGCCACGGCACATGAAGCAATGCCTCACCGTGCCACGCGATGCATGCGGAGCTGTGTGAAGGTGCGCAAAGCTGTGGTGCACGGTGGTGTGCAACACGGTGGTGCAGCGTGCAGTGCCGTGCAATGCTGTGGCATGCTGGGTAGCGTTGCACCACTCCGTGCAAGGCCGTGCAAGGCCGTGCAATGAAACACAATGCCAGGCGAAGCCATGCAATGCCATTTGAAGCTGTGCAAAGCCATTCAATGCCACAAAAACCACACGAGGCTTTGCAAAGCTGTGCAATGCCGTGCAAAGCCGTGCAATGCCGTGTAACGCCCTGCAGTGCCATGCAAAGCCACGCAAAGCAAGCCGTGCAATGCAATGCCGTGCAATGCCGTGCAAGGCCTGCAGTGCCATGCAAAGCCATGCAAAGCAAGCCATGCAATGCCATGCAAAGCCGTGCAATGCCGTTCAAAGCCGCGCAAGGCCTGCAGTGCCATGCAGAGCAAGCTGTGCAAAGCTGTGCAATGCCACGCGACGCCGTGCAATGCCGTGCAGCACCGTGCTGTGCAAATGCAGTGCCTCCCCAGGCAGGGAACCCCCTAACGGAGGTTTCCAGCCAAGTGCCTGGCTGAGATTGAGACTCACTGGGGGACCCCGCCCCCCCCGCCCCCCCCCACCGCCGTCCTGCGCCCACGGGACCCCCGGGTGGGGCTGCCGTGGGTGGGAGTGGCGCACCCATGGGTGGGTGCAGCTGGCGGGGGGGGGGGGGCAGGAATGCAGCCGGGCGGGTGCTGCCGGCACAGGCCTCGCACGCCCTCGCACGCCCGCGCCTGCGGGGACCCGCCGGCGGCCACACGCCGCAGGGCACGGTGGGGCGGGCACGCGCGTGTGCGATCGCACAGGCAGTCGTGCATGGGCACGCACGCTCGTACATGGTTTTGCACCCCGGTTCGTTCCTTGACGCACTTGGGCACGCTCGGGCACGCTCACACCCACTCGTGCACACTCGTGCATGCTCGCACACATTTGTGCACGCTCGCACCCACTTGTGCACGCTCGTGCCCTCTCTTCCATGCCTGCAGACACTCGTGCACGCTCGCAGACACTTGTGCACGCTCACACCCGCTCGCTCGTGCACGCTCACACACGCTCCCCACCCTCTCCCCCCCATCCCGGGGGAGCTCCGGGTGCCCCCGGCCCCACGGGAGGGACCCAGGCATCTGGGACGAGCCCTGCCCGCAGGCTCTGCCTGCTCCTGCCTGCTCCTGCCTGGCCTGCCAGGCCTGCTCTGCCCTGCCTGTCCCTGCCTGCCCCTGCCCTGTCCCCGCCTATGCCATGGCCGTCCCTCCCTGTCTCCTGCCTTAGCCCCTGCCCGTCCCTGCCTGTGCCCTGGCCATCCCTGCCTGTCCCCTGCCTGTCCCCTGTCACTCCCTGCCTGCCCTCCCTCCCCTGCCTGTCCCTGCCAGGTCCATCCCTGCCGGTCCTGCCTGTGCCATGGGGGTCCCTCCCCATCCTGCCTGCTCCTGCCTGCCCCTGCCTGTCCCTGCCTGCACGAGGCCCCCCGCACGCTGCCGGTGCCCCTGGGACACACGCGTGTCTGTGTGACGCCCCGTGACGCCCCGTGAGCGGCGGGGGCCTTGGCGTGACACCCCTCCCTCCCATGATGCTCCAGGGTGCGGGTTGGCGTGACCCACGGCGGGGGCCTCGCACACGCGCGTGCGAGGGGCCCCGTGGCACCCCCCGCCCAGCCTGGAGCCTGCAGGGCGTCACACGCACCTGGTGTGCAAGCTCCTCGCACGAGCGTTGGGACGTGCACGGGGACGCTGGCCCTGGGCGGGAGCACGCTGCTCACGACGGCCGTGCAAGCCTGGCACCAGCCCCTTGTGCAACCCTTGCACTAACCCCCTGTGCAACCCTTGCACCAACTCCCCATGCAACCCTTGCACCAACACCCCGTGCAACCCTTGCACCAACTCCCCATGCAACCCTTGCACCAACACCCCATGCAACCCTTGCACCAACACCCCGTGCAACCCTTGCACCAACCACTTGTGCAAGCCTTGCACCACCACCCCGTGCAACCCTTGCACCACCACCCTGTGCAACCCTTGCACAGACCCCCCCCACCCCCTCGCACGCCCCCGTGTCCCCTCGCACGGCTCCCCACTGCCTGGGCCCTCTGGTGTGGCCCTGCACGAGGGCGTGCGAGGGGCGTGCGAGGGGTGTGCAAGGGGCGTGCGAGGGCGTGCAAGGGGGTGGGGGGGGTCTTTTGGGGGCCCCCACGTGGCACCGGGGTGCACAAGGGCGTCCCCTCCCCGAGGGCCCCGGGACGGGCACACGCACGGGGACACAGGGACACGGGGGTGGCCCAGGGTGGCCCAAGGGGACATGAATGAGAGGAGGTGGGGTGGCACGGGGGGGACACGGGGGGGACACGGGGGGGGATGGGGAGATGGGGGGGCACATGGGGGACATGGGGGACACATGGGGGGACACGGGGCGGCACAGGGAGACATGGGGGGACATGGGGTGGCACGGGGGACACAAAGGACACAGATGGGGGACAGGGGGTGTCATGGGGACATGGGGGGAGCACAGGGTGACACGAAGGACACACATGGGGGACATGGGGTGGTACAGGGGGACATGGGGGGACGTGGGGTGGCATGGGGGGACACACATGGGGGACACATGGGGGACATGGGGTGGCACAGAGGGACATGGGGGACAGGGGGTGGCATGGGGACATGGGGAACACATGGGGGACAGGGGGTGGCACAGGGGGGACATGGGGGGACAGGGGGTGGCATGGGGACATGGGGAACACATGGGGGACAGGGGGTGGCACAGGGGGGACATGGGGGGACAGGGGGTGGCATGGGGACATGGGGAACACGTGGGGGACAGGGGGTGGCACAGGGGGGACATGGGGGGACAGGGGGTGGCATGGGGACATGGGGAACACGTGGGGGACAGGGGGTGGCACAGGGGGGACATGGGGGGACAGGGGGTGGCATGGGGACATGGGGAACACGTGGGGGACAGGGGGTGGCACAGGGGGGACATGGGGGGACAGGGGGTGGCATGGGGACATGGGGAACACGTGGGGGACAGGGGGTGGCACAGGGGGGACATGGGGGGACAGGGGGTGGCATGGGGACATGGGGAACACGTGGGGGACAGGGGGTGGCACAGGGGGGACATGGGGGGACAGGGGGTGGCATGGGGACATGGGGAACACATGGAGGACAGGGGGTGGCACAGGGGGACATGGGGGGACGCAGAGGGGGACACGGGTGGCAGGAGGGGGAGATGGAGGTGACGGGGGCACAGGGGGACGTGGGGGGACACGGCTGGGTGCTGGGGGGTGGCATGGCGACTGGGGGGACTGGGAAAGGTGACAAGAAGGCTGGGAGGGACTGGGTGAAGTGACATGGGGACTGGAAGGACTGCAAGGGACTGGGAGGGACTGGGGAAGGTGCCATGGGGACTGGGAGGACTGGAAGGGACTGGGGAAGGTGACATGAGGACTGGGAGGGACTGGGGGAGGTGATGTGGGGACTGGGAATACTGGGAGGACTGTGAGGGACTGGGGAAGGTGACATGGGGACTGGGAGGGACTGAGTGAAGTGACAGGGGGACTGGGAGGACTGGGAGAAGTGGGAGGGACTGGGGAAGGTGACATGGGGACTGCGAGAAGTGGGAGGGACTGGGGAAGGTGGCATGGGGACTGGGAGAAGTGGGAGGGACTGGGGAAGGTGACATGAGGACTGGAAGGGACTGGGGGAAGTGACATGGGGACAGGGAGTACTGGGAGGACTGGGAGGACTGGGAGGGACTGGGGAGATGACATGGGGACTGGGAGGACTGGGAGGGACTGGGGAGATGACATGGGGTCTGGGAGGACTCAAAGGGATGGGAGGAGGTGACATGGGGACTGGGAGGACTGGAAGGACTGGGAGGGACTGGGGAAGGTGCCATGAGAACTGGGAGGACAGGGAGGGATGGGACGTGGTGACAGGGGACTGAGAGGACTGGGAGGACTGGGAGGGACTGGAAAAGGTGCCATGGGGACTGGGAGGGACTGGGGGGATGGCATTGGGACTGGGAGGACTTGGAGGGACTGGGGAGATGACATGGGGACTGGGAGGACTGGGAGGGACTGGAGAAGGTGCCATGGGGACTGGGAGGACTGGGGAGGGGACATGGGGACTGGGAGGACTGGGAGGACTGGGAGGGACTGGGGAGGTGACGTGGGGACTGGGAGGACTGGGAGCGACTGGGGAAGGTGCCATGGGGACTGGGAGGGACTGGGGAGATGACATGGGGACTGAGAGGACTGGGAGGGACTGGAGAAAGTGCCATGGGGACTGGGAGGACTGGGAGGGACTGGGGAGATGACATGGGGACTGGGAAGACTGGGAGCGACTGGGGAAGGTGCCATGGGGACTGGGAAGACTGGGAGCGACTGGGGAAGGTGCCATGGGGACTGGGAGGGACTGGGGAGGGGACACGGGGACTGGGAGAAGTGGGAGGACTGGGAGGGACTGGGAGAGACTGGGGAGGTGACACGGGGGCTGGGGGCGGGTCGGGACCCCCCCCTGCTGTACGTGTGTCACCGTGTGTGTGCGTGTGTCACCCTCCGGGCCCCGCCCCCTCCAGGCCCCGCCCCTCCGGGCCCCGCCCCGTGCCGGTCGCTGGGGCCGCGGGGCCGGGCCGGGCCGCGCCGCACCCGGGGCCGGGGCCGGGGCCGGGGCCGGGATCGGGGCCGCGGGGCCGGGGCTCCGGTCCGGTCCGGTGCCCCCCGCCGCCGCCATGTACGACTGCCTGGAGGCGCTGGCGGGGCCGCGGCGGCTGCACGACGTGACGAACCGCGGGGCCTGCGCCCTGCGCAAGGCGGGGTACGGGCCGCGCTGCGGGGCCCTGCCGCCCTTCGCCTGGCCGCCGCCCGCCCGCCGCGGTACGGGGAGCCGGGGGCGCGAGTGGGCGGGGGGGAGCGTGAGTGGGGGTGAAAGTGTCCGTGAGTGGGGGTGAAGTGTCCCTGAGTGGGGGTGAGCGTGTCCGTGGGTCCGGGGGAGGGGGTGAGGGGGTCGTGAGTGGGTGGGGGGGAGCGTGAGTGGGCGTGAAAATGTCCGTGAGTGGGGGTGAAAGTGTCCCTGAGTGGGGGTGAGCGTCTCCGTGGGTGTCCGTGGGTCCGGGGGAGGGGGTGAGGGGGTCGTGAGTGGGCGGGGGGAGCGTGAGTGGGCGTGAAAATGTCCGTGAGTGGGTGTGAAAGTGTCCCTGAGTGGGGGTGAGCGTCTCCGTGGGTCCGGGGGGTGGTGTGAGGGGGTCGTGAGTGGGCGGGGGGGAGCGTGAGTGGGCGTGAAAATGTTCGTGAGTGGGTGTGAAAGTGTCCCTGAGTGGGGGTGAGTGTGTCCGTGGGTCGGGGGGAGGGGGTCGCGAGTAGGCGTGTGTGGAGGGGAGTGGGCGTGAAAATGTCCGTGAGTGGGTGTGAAAGTGTCCCTGAGTGGGTGTGAGTGTGTCTGGGGGGCGGGGAGGGGGTGAGGGGGGTCGTGAGGGGGCGGGGGGGAGTGTGAGTGGGCGTGAAAATGTCCGTGAGTGGGTGTGAGTGTGTCTGTGACTCTTTGGGAGTGGGTGTGAAAATGTCGGGGAGTGGGTGTGAAAATGTCGGTGAGTGGGTGTGAGGGAGTGTGAAAGTGTCCGTGAGTGGGGGTGAGTGTGTCTGCGGGTGTCTGTGGCTCCGGGGAAGGGGGTGAGTGAGGGTGTCGCGAGTGGGAGTGGGTGTTTGTGGGTGTGAAAGTGGCCAGGAGTGGGGGTGAAAGTGTCCCTGAGTGGGGGTGAGTGTGTCCGTGGGTCCGGGGGAGGGCGGGAGGGGGTCGCGAGTGGGCACAGGTGAGTGTAAGTGGGTGTGAAAATCTCCGTGAGTGGGGGTGGGGGTGTCCGTGGCTCCGTGGGGGGGTGAGGGTGTCCCGAGTGGGTGTGCGAGAGCGAGTGTGAGTGCCTGAGCGTGTGACTCGGGGGGTGGAAGCGTCCGTGGGTGAGGGTGTCACGAGTGGGGGTGGGGGAGCGGGCGGGTGTGCGGGCGTTCGGGTGTGGGGTGACGTGCGTGGGTGTGGAAACCTGGGTGTGTGCGTGTGTGACGCGGGGGCAGTGTGGAAAATGGGGAGGGGGGTGCGTGGGGGGGGTGGGTGTGTTTGACACACACCCCCCCCCCGTGACACCCACCCACCCAGGAGGGACCCGGGGGGGACTGGGGTCGCACTGGTTGGGGGGGGGCGACAGGAGGGACACGAGTGGGGGGGGATGGGGAACGCTTTGGGGGGACCCGGTTGGGGGGGGGGGGGCGTGGGGATCGGGACCCGATTTGGGGGGGGGGGCAGGGACGTGGACCCACGAGGGACCCCTTTTGTTGGGGGGGTGGGGGGGTTGGACCCGATTCGGGGGCACGGGGCCCCGGACCCACTCGGGGGGGGGGCAGCGGTAGGGACCCGCTTTGGGGCCGGACACCCCACGGGGGGGCCACGGGGGAACCCCCCCTTGGAAATGTGGGCACAGACCGGGGGGGGGGTCCCAGCACTTCGGGGGGGGCTGGCGAGGCAGCGGGACCCCCCCAATCCCCCCCCCCCCCCGGTGCCCACGGGCGGGGCGCCCCCCCCTTCCCCCGTGTCGTCCCCCCCTCCCTTCCCAGCTCCCCGGCCCAACTGGTTCCAGTCCGGGGCTGCCGCACCCGCCCGGCGCTGCCAATGTGGCACTTAACCCCTGCGGGGCCGCCCCAAAACCGGCCTCACCCCCCGGGGGGGCTGGGGGGGCGCTGGGGGGGCCCCCCCACTTCAGCCGGGCGGGGGGGAGGGGGTAGCAGCCCCCCGCTTGGGGGGGCCCCCCTGCGCCCCCCAAATTTGGCTCCACGGAGGGCGGGGGGGAACACACGCCGCTGGTTTGGACCCAAGCGGCCCCCCAAAAGTGAGGGGGGGGTTTGGGGGGGTCCCCACAGTGTGGTGCCCCCCCCCAAGGAGTTGTGGCTCCCCCCCCGGGTGTTTTTGGGGTGCTGGTTCTTTTTTTTGGGGGGGGGGGGTGCCTGGATTTGGGTCAGACCCCCCCAAATAAACCGTAGCCTTGAGGGGAAACTGAGGCACGGGGAGGGGGACCCCAATGTGCCCCCCCCCCCCCCAAAAAAACCCACCTCCACCCCCCAGCACCCTCCGTGGCACCCCAACAGCACCCGGGGGGGCCACATCCAGCTCCCCCCCTCAACTTGGGGTCCCCCCACCGGGGTCCCCACGGCTGGGGGGGGGCGGGGGGGGGGGCACCCACACGCCCCCCCCCCCCCCCCCCCCCCTTGCACGAGGGGCGCGCGAGGCGGGCGTGCGAGGGGGTGCGCAGGGTGTGGCGCCCGGTTGCGGTTGCGTTGCCAGGGCGGGGGGGGCCCTGTTTGTTTTTTGGGTGACCATGGTGCGTGTGCGTGCGTGCGCACACACGTGTGCGAGGCGGGGGGGGGGGGGGGGCTCTGTGTCCGTGTGTCTGTCCGTGTGTCTGTCCGTGTCCCCCCCCCCCCCCGGCCCAGCTGCAACCGTTTTGGGGCCGGTTATAAATGGGCTGTTTGACGCCGGGCGAGGGCAGGAATTTCCTCAATTTCAGCAATTTTGGCTTCTTTTTTTTTTTTTTTTTTATAAAAAAACCACACACACACAAACCTCACCCCCACCCCCACCCGCCCGCGGGGCAGGGTGGGGTCCGTGTGTGTGTCCCCCCCCCCTCGCCACCGGTGCCCGTCCCCCCCCCGCCTGCCACCGCCCCACGGTAGCACCCTGGGGGGATTTGGGGGGGCTGGGACCCCCCCAACCCCTGGGGTTTGGGGTTGAGGGGGCCCTGGGAAAGCGGGGGGGGACATGGGGACACTTGGGGGGTGGGGGTGCTGGGGTGCACCCCCCCCCCCCAGCCTTGTCTCCTCATTGTCCCCCCCTCCGTCCCCAGCTGTCCCCCATCCCTCGGTGTCTCCCCCCCGAGGTTGGACGCAGCTCCCTGGGCACAACCCGTGGGGCTCCCTGCCCCCCTCCCACCCCACGGGGACCCCCCCCCCCGTGGCTCGCACGAGCAGGGCGGGGGCAACCAGCCCCCCCCGCCCCGTGCCTCAGTTTCCCCCCCCAGCAACAGGAGGTGGTGGCAGCTCCCAGCTTTGGGGGGGCTCATGCAGGTAGGGGGGTCTCCGGCAGCTGCCTGACCCCCCGTGCCCCCCCCCCCCGCAGCCGTGGAGACCCAGAGCCGGAGCGCGGAGGAGATGGTGCCCAGCTCGCCCTCGCCGCCCCCCCCGCCCCGCGTCTACAAGCCCTGCTTCGTCTGCAGCGACAAGTCCTCGGGCTACCACTACGGCGTCAGCTCCTGCGAGGGCTGCAAGGTGGGGGGGGGCACTGGGGAGCCTTGCTGGGGGCACTGGGGGGACCTGGGGACACTGGGGAGCCTTGCTGGGGGCACTGGGGACTCCCCCTGGGCACTGGGGAGCCTTGCTGGGGGCACTGGGGAGACCCAAGGGCATTGGGGAGCCTTGCTGGGGGCACTGGGGAGACCCCTGGGCACTGGGGAGCCCCGGGGGCACTGGGGAGCCTTGCTGGGGGCACTGGGGGGCTGGCACTGGGGAGACCCCCCAAGCACTGGGGAGCCTTGCTGGGGACACTGGGGAGACCCAGGGGCTCTGGGGAGCTTTGCTGGGGGCACTAGGGAGGCCCAGAGGCACTGGGGAGCCTTGCTGGGGGCACTGGGGAGAGCCCCCCTGGGCACTGGGGAGCTGGTAGTGGGTAGCCTTGCTGGGGAGCCCCCCTGGGGGCACTGGGGAGCCTTACTGGGGGGAGTACGGAGCCCCAGGGCCACTGGGGAGCCTTGCTGGGGGCACTGGGGAGCTGGCACTGGGGAGACCCCCCGAGCACTGGGGAGCTTTGCTGGGGGCATTGGGGAGACCCGGGGGCACTGGGGAGCCTTGCTGGGGGCACTGGGGGGATCCCCAGGCACTGGGGAGCCTTGCTGGGGGCACTAGGGAGACCCAGGGGCACTGGGGAGCTTTGCTGGGGGCACTGGGGGGATCCCCAGGCACTGGGGAGCCTTGCTGGGGGCACTAGGGAGACCCAGGGGCACTGGGGAGCTTTGCTGGGGGCACTGGGGAGACCCAGGGGCACTGGGGAGCCCCCCAAGCACTAGGAACCCCCCCGGGGGTACTGGGGAGCAGCCCATGGGCACTGGGGAGCCCACCTGGGGGTGCTGGGGAGCCTTACTGGGGGGACTGGGGAGCTGGTAGTGGCTAGGCTTGCTGGGGGGCACTGGGGAGCCCTCCCGGGGGCACTGGGGAACCTTGCTGGGGGCGACTGGGGAGCCCTCCTGGGCACTGGGGAGCTGGTAGTGGGTAGTCCTGCTGGGGGGCACTGGGGAACCTTGCTGGGGGCGACTGGGGAGCCCTCCTGGGCACTGGGGAGCCTCACTGGGGGTCACTGAGGAGCTGGGACAGGGGGATCCCAGTCGGGGGGACTGGGGCCCCCCCATCACCCCCCCATGTCCCCCCCCCAGGGCTTTTTCCGCCGCAGCATCCAGAAGAACATGGTGTACACGTGCCACCGGGAGAAGAACTGCCAGATCAACAAGGTGACGCGCAACCGCTGCCAGTTCTGCCGCCTCCAGAAGTGCTTCGAGGTCGGCATGTCCAAGGAAGGTGCGCCGGGGTCCCGGGGGGGGTCCCCGGGGGGGGGACACCCCGCTGTCCCCCCTCCCCGGCCATCACCGACGTCGTGCCGGCTCTGTCCCCGCGGCGCTGGGCACCCTCGGGGAGGGGGTTCCTGTCCCCTGGGAGGATTTGGGGCTGGGGGGGGGATGCAGGCAGGGCTGGTGCCCGCCCTGGGGTTGGGGGGGCTTTGGGGGTGCCCCCACCCCGGCGTGGCGGGGGGCTTGGCACCCCCTCCGCCCGCGTCGTGCCGTATGCGGACATCCTGCTCGCGCAGCCCGTCCCCGCGCAAAAAGGCCGGGAAACCCCGCTTGGGGAGGGGACGGGGGGCACCCCCAGACCCCCCCCCTCACCCTCCGCACCCCAAAACTCTCCGCACCCCCCCTTCTGCAGCCGTCCGCAACGACAGGAACAAAAAGAAGAAGGAGGTGAAGGAGGAGGTGACGGCGGAGAGCTACGAGCTGAGCCCCGAGCTGGAGGAACTGGTCCAGAAGGTCAGCAGAGCCCACCAGGAGACCTTCCCCTCCCTCTGCCAGCTGGGCAAGTACACCACGGTGAGCACCGCGGCGGCCGCCGGCGCGGGGAGGGGACGCCGGCACGGGGACGGGACGCCGGCGCGGGGACAACGCCGGGGTTGAGTCCCTTTGGTTGTGTGTGTCGTCCCCCCCCCCCTCCCCCCCTCGCAGAACTCGAGCGCTGACCACCGGGTGCAGCTGGACCTGGGGCTGTGGGACAAGTTCAGCGAGTTGGCCACCAAGTGCATCATCAAAATCGTGGAGTTTGCCAAGCGCTTGCCCGGCTTCACCGCCCTCAGCATGGCCGATCAGATCACCCTGCTCAAGGCCGCCTGCCTCGATATCCTGGTGAGGGTCTCGGGGGGGGGGGGGGGTGCGGCGGGGGGGGAGGGGGGTGCCCCGCGCCGGTCCCGACCGCGTCCCCCCCTCCCTGTAGATGCTGCGGATCTGCACGCGCTACACGCCGGAGCAGGACACCATGACCTTCTCGGACGGGCTGACGCTGAACCGGACGCAGATGCACAACGCCGGCTTCGGGCCCCTCACCGACCTGGTCTTCGCCTTCGCCGGGCAGCTGCTGCCGCTGGAGATGGACGACACCGAGACCGGGCTGCTCAGCGCCATCTGCCTCATCTGCGGAGGTGGGGGACAAAGGGGGACGCGGGGGCCCTCCGGGCCAGGGGTTAGCGGGGACACGGGGATGTCTGAGCCAGGAGGTAGCAGGGACATGGGGACAGAGGGACACGGGGACATGGGCATGTCTGAGCCAGGAGGTAGCAGGGACAGAGGGACACAGAGACATGGGGACCTCTGGGTCAGGAGGTAGTGGGGACATGGGGACAGAGGGACATGGGGACACGGGCATGTCTGGGCCAGGAGGTAGCAGGGACATGGGGACACAGGGACATGGGGACACAGGAACCTCTGGGCCAGGAGGTAGCAGGGACATGGGGACCCTCTGAGTCAGGAGGTAGCGGGGATGTGGGGACAGAGGGACATGGGGACACAGGGACCTCTGGGCCACAAGGCAGTGGCGACATGGGGACCCTCTGAGTCAGGAGGTAGCAGGGACATGGGGACAGAGGGACACGGGGATATGGGGGCCTCCAGGCCAGGGGGTAAAGCGGACACAGGGACCTCTGGGTCAGGAGGTAGCGGGGACATGGGGACAGAGGGACATGGGGACACGGGGACCTCTGGGCCAGGGGTAGCAGGGACATGGGGACCTCTGGGCCACAAGGCAGTGGGGACATGGTGACATGGGGACCTCCAGGCCAGGAGGTAGTAGGAATGTGGGGACACAGGGACCTCTGGAGCAGGAGGTAGCAGGGACATGGGGACCTTGAGGCCAGGATGCCGTGGGGACGTGGAGACACAGGGACGTGGGGACCTCTGGGCCACGAGGCAGTGAGGACATGGGGACACAGGGACACGGGGACACGGGGACCTCTGGGCCAGGAGTCAATGGGGACATGGGGACTTCCAGATCAGGAGGCAGCAGGGACGTGGGGACACAGGGGGCCTCAGGTCCAGGAGGTAGCAGGGACAGAGGGACACGGGGACCTCTGGGCCGGGAGACAGCGGGGACATGGAGATGCAGGGACATGGGGACCTCTGGGCCTGGGGACAGCAGGGACGCAGGGACCACCGGGCCAGGAGGCAGCTGGGACATGGGGACACAGGGACGTCGGGGTCAGGAGGCAGCAGGGATGCGGGGACACAGGGACCTCGGGGCCAGGACGTGGGACATGGACCCCACCAGCCCAGGAAGCACCGGGGCCTTGGGGACACGGGGACCGGGAGCCAGCAGGGCCGCCCGGGACACCCCGCAGACGCCAAGCTCAGGGTCATGACCATCAGACGAGGGGACAGAGAGGACAGAGGGGGGTGACAGACGCTGGTGACCCCCCAACTGTGTCGTGTCCCCCCCCCAAGACCGCATGGACCTGGAGGAGCCGGAGAAGGTGGAGAAGCTGCAGGAGCCGCTGCTGGAGGCGCTGAAGGTGTACGCGCGCCGGCGCCGGCCGCGCCAGCCCCACATGTTCCCCCGCATGCTGATGAAGATCACCGACCTGCGCGGCATCAGCACCAAGGGTGAGGGGGGACCCCCCGGGACCCCCTCCGGGGACCCCCCCGGGGAACCCCCCCGAGGACCCCCAGGCCTGGGGAGCTCGCGGCGGGGAGGGTTGGAGGGGGGGAGAGGGGGAAGGACCGCGGTGGGGAAGGTCGCGGGGAAGCGAGCAGGGGAAAATTGGGTGCTTGGGGGGGGCGCTCGCGTGGGGGAGGCTCGCAGGGAGATGCTTGCATGGGGGATGCTCGCAGGGATGCTCGCATGGGGGAAGTTTGCAGAGATGCTCGCGTGGGGGATGCTCGCATGGGGGAAGCTCACGTGGGGAAGCTCGCAGGGAGATGTTTGCATGGGGGAAGCTCGCAGGGAGATGCTCGCAGGGATGCTCGTGTGGGGGATGCTTGTGGGGGAAGCTCACAGGGGGAAGCTCACAGAGATGCTGTCGCGGGGGAAGCTCGCAGGGAACTGCTTGCAGGGATGCTCACGTGGGGGACGCTCGCAGGGATGCTTGCATGGGAGAAGCTTGCAGGGAGATGCTTGCAGCGATGCTCACATGGGGGATGCTCGCATGGAGGAAGCTCGCAGGGATGCTTGTGTGGGGGAGGCTCGCAGGGATGCTTGCGTTGGGGAAGCTCGCACGGGGGAAGCTCGCAGGGAGGAAGCTCGTAGGGAGAAGCTCGCAGGGATGCTCGCATGGGGATGCTCGCAGGGATGCTCGCACGGGGGAAGCTCGCACGGGGGAAGCTCGCAGGGAGGAAGCTCGTAGGGAGAAGCTCGCAGGGATGCTCGCATGGAGGAAGCTCGCAGGGATGCTCGCATGGGGAAGGTTGCAGGGATGCTCGCAGGGATGCTCGCATGGGGGAAGCTCGCGGGGGGAAGCTGTTGCGGGTGGGGGGTGCTCAGCGGGGCTTGCTCGCGCGGGGAAGCTTGCGGGGAGGTTGCAGGGATGCCTGCAGGGAAGCTCACGGGGAGATGCTCGCGGGGGAAACTTGGGGGGCTCGGAGGGGCTCGGGGGGGGTTGGAGCTCTCGGGGGGGGGGGGGGTGAAGCTGGCAGGGGGTGGGAGCTGGCGGGGGCGCGGCCCTCGGCTGACGGGGGGGGGGGGGTCCCGCAGGCGCGGAGCGAGCCATCACGCTGAAGATGGAGATCCCGGGGCCGATGCCCCCCCTGATCCGGGAGATGCTGGAGAACCCCGAGATGTTCCAGGAGGAGGAGGCGGCGGCGCGGCCCCCCCGCCCCCGGAGCCCCCCGCCCCCGGACAGCCCCCCGGGCCCCCCGCCTCCCCGTAGCCCCCTGCCCACGCCGGGGGGGCCCCCCGTAACCCCCCGCCGGGCCTGGACACTCACAACTGCCTTCCAGGGCCCCCCCCGCCTTGCTCCGGGGATGGGGGGGCCCCTACAGAGCCCCCCCCCCAAATCTGGGGGGGCTCCAGAGACTGACGGAGCCGGCCCGGGGGGGACCCCGCGGCCCAGCTATTGCCTTAAGCTGGGGGGCCCGGGGGGGCCCCCCCACCCCAACCTCAGCTTCACGCCAAAGCCCCCCCCCCCCCCGCCCAGCCCCGCTGCCGCCCCCCCCCTTGTATCGGGGGGGGATTTCAGGGGGCACCGATGGACAGAAATCGCCCCCCCCCCCCCCAAATTACCGCCTGGCGCCCCTTGCCGTGCCCCCCCCCCCGAGCCGGGGGGGACCCAGGCGCCCGGGACCTTATTTATTGGAAACAGGGTGGATTTGGGGGGGGGGCACCCCCATTTCCCCCCCCCCTCCCCGGGCACTGCTGGGGCGCAGGCAGGACCCCCCCCAATTCGGGGAGGGGGGGGGGCATTTTATTTGCTGGTTTATTTTATACTGGGGGGGCTGCTTGTGGGTTTTGCTTTTTGACGCTGTTGGGGTGGGGGGACCCCAAAAATCTCCCCCCGCTCCCCCCCCAGCACAGAACACTATAGAGACCAAAGATGGGGGGGCACAAGGTGCCCCCCCCCCCAAAACGCCCCCCAATATTATTGGGGGGGTCCCAAGCCATAGTCCCGGTTACCCCGATGCCATGGGGGGGCCCTGCGTGGTGCCCCCCCCCCAAAAGGCAGCTTTACTGGGGGGGGTCACACCCCCACTGCCCCCCCGGGACCAAACTGCCCCCCCAAATGTCTGTTACCCCAGCCTGGCTGGATGGGGGGGCTCCCTGTCCCCCCCCATTTTGGGGGTGCACAGCCCCCGGGGGGGGGGGCCTGTTACACTACAAAGGGGGTGCCCCCCCCCGGGGCAGCACTTTTCCCCCCCCTTATTTATTCCTTTGCGTTTACACTGGGGTCCCCCCGGCCCCGGGGGGGGGTCCCCCGCCGCTGCCCCCCGCTTCCCCCCCCCCCCCCCCGCCATGTTTACAGCCCACCCGCCCCCCTCCCCCCGCGGGGGGGGACACGCGGGACTTTTCTATTTTTGCAAAATAAAGTGATGGAAATTTGGGGGGTCCCGGTGTGGTTGGGGGGGGACTTGGGGCAATGGGGGGCCCCCCCCGGCGTGGTGGGGGTCAGCTTGGGGTGAGGGGGGCACCCACCTCCCCCCTTGGGGACAGTTGGGACACCCCCCCCCCCCCCCCGTCGGGGATAAGGGGGGGCACCCCTGGGGTGATGGGGGGGTGTCACATGGGGATGAGGGGTCCCCCCCCGAGGATGATGGGGGTACCCTCCCGGGGACACTTGGGGACCCCCCCCCAGGGATAAGGGAGGGCACCCCTGGGGTGATGGGGGGGTGTCACATGGGGATGAGGGGTCCCCCCCCGAGGATGATGGGGGTACCCCCCTGGGGACACTTGGGGACCCCCCCCAGGGATAAGGGGGGGCACCCCTGGGGTGATGGGGGGGTGTCACATGGGGATGAGGGGTCCCCCCCCGAGGATGATGGGGGTACCCTCCCGGGGACACTTGGGGACCCCCCCCCAGGGATAAGGGGAGGCACCCCGGGGTGATGGGGGGCACCTGGGGATGAGGACCCCCCCCCCCGAGGATGATGGGGACCTCCGCTTAGGGCCCCCCCCCTTCGGAGATAAGGGGGGCCCCCCCGAGGATGATGGGGACCCCTCCTTGGGGACACTTGGGGACCCCCTAGGGATGAGGGGGGGCACCCGGGGCAATGGGGGGCACATGGGGATGAGGTGGGGCCCCCCCACTTGGGGACAGTTGGGGACCCCCCCAGCGATAAGGGGGGGCACCCCTGGAGTAGTGGGGGGCACCTGGGGATGAGGAGCCCCCCCCCGAGGATGATGGGGGACCCCCCGCGGGATAAGGGGGGGCACCCGGGGGCAATGGGGACAGCGGGGGACCCCCCCGGCCGCTGGGGACCCCCCCTCCCCGGGGCGGGGGTGGCTGCAGGTCCCCCCCGCCGCCAGGGGGCGCCCCGGCCCCGCGGACCCCCCCCCCCCCCCCCGGATCGGGGACCCCCCCCACCCCCCGGGGTCCTTCTGCCCCCCCAGCCCCTCCCCACCCCTGGGTGCCCCTCCCCCCGGGGTGCCCCTCCCCCCAGGACCGCGGGGGGGGAGGCAGGGCGCACCTGCAGGATGTGGCCCCCGCCCCGCCCCCCGGGAGCCCCTCCCCCTCCCCCCCCCCCCCCCCCGCCGCCTCCCAGCAGCGCCGGGGCCATGGGGCGGCCGGGGGCTCCTGCTGCTGCCGCTGCTGCTGGCGGCGCGGGGGGGGGCCGGGGAAGGTGAGGGGGGGGACACCCATGGGGGGGCACCCATGGAGAGGGGCACCCATGGGGGGGGTCCCTACCCCCCCGGACCCCCCCCCCCCCCCGGGTGTCCCCAGGGTCCTGCGAGCCCCAGGCGTCCTGCGAGGCGTGTGTGCGCTCCCACCCGCGATGCGCCTGGTGCGAGGACCCGGTGAGTGTGGGGACCCCCCCGACCCCCCCGGTCCGGCTTCGGGGACCCCCCGCGTCCCTGGGGGTCGCGGTGTGAATTGGGAGGAGGGGGGGGCACGGGGTGGGGGGGTGACTGGGGTGCTGTGGGGTTCCCGTGTCCCGTGGGAGGGGGGGTCTCCGTGTCCTGGGGGCTCCCTGGGGGTCCCCGTGTCCCATGGGAGTCCCCAGTGTCCCTGGGGGTCCCCGTGCTGGGGGTCTCTGTGTGCTGGGGGGTCCCTAGGGGTCCCTGTGTGCTGTGGGGGGATCCCCACGTCCTGTAGGGTCCGCAGTGTCCCGTGGGGGGGGTCCCCAGGGTTCCCCGTGTTCCGTGGGGGTCCCCAGTGTCCCATGGGGGGGTGTCTCCATGTCCCATGGGGTCCCTGTGTCCCGTGGGGGTCCCACGCGGTCCCCTTTTCCCATGGGGGTCCCCATGTCCCGTGGGGGTCCCTGTGCCCTGGGGGGTCCCCAGTGTCCCCAGGGGTCCCTGTATGTCGTGGGGTCCCCAGTGTCCCTCGGGGTCCACGTGTCCCATGGGGGCCCCCGTGTCCCGGGGGGTCCCCACATCCCACGCAGTCTCCAGGTCCCCGGGGGGTCCCCGAGGGCTGGTGCAGCATGGGGGGGTCCCCGGTGTCCCCCGGGGGGTGGCGGCTGTGTGGGAGGGGGGCACGGTGTCCCGGGGGGGCCCCAGCGAGGCCTGAGGTCCCCTCTGTGCCATGGGGTGCCGGGGGGGTCCCTGGGGGTCCCCACTGTGCTGGGGGGGTCCCGTTTGTCCCTGGGCCCCCAAGTGTCCCCTGGGGGGTCCCCGTTGTCCCAGGGGTCCCCATTTTCCCTGGGGTCCCCCTTGTCACCGAGGTCCCCGTGTGCCGCGGGGGTCCCCGCTGTCCCTGGGCCCCCCGTGGGTGCTGGCCCCCCGCCCCCAGCCCTTGCGTGTCCCCCCCGGCCCTGCGGTTTGTCACCAGGAAGCAGCAAAACCTCGGTGACAAACAGGCGGGGGGGGGCCCCACCCAGCACCCAGCACCCGCCCGGCTCCCACGGCCCTGGGGTGCTGGGGATGTGGGGTGCAGGGAATATGGGGTGCAGGGAGATGGGTGCTGGGTGCAGGAGGGACACAGGGTACAGGGAATATGGGGTGCAGGGAGATGGGTGTTGGGTGCAGGGAATATGGGGTGCAGGGAGATGGGTGCTGGGGATGTGGGGTGCTGGGTGCAGGAGGGACGTGGGCTGCAGGGAGATGGGTGCTGGGTGCAGGGAATATGGGGTGCAGAGAGATGGGTGCTGGGTGCAGGGAGATGTGGGGTGCAGGGAGATGGGTGCTGGGGCCGTGGGGTGCTGCTGCTGACCCCCGTCTCCGCAGGAGTTCACGCGGGGGGGGCAGGCGGAGGCCACCCGCTGCGGCCCGCGGGAGGCCCTGGAGCGCGCTGGGTGCCCCCCGGGCGCCGTGGTGGAGCCCCGCGGCAGCGTGCGGGTGCTGGAGGATGAGGAGCTGGGCCCCGGGGGGGGCCGGGGGGCGCCCACCCAGCTGCGGCCCCAGAGCGTCCAGCTGCTGCTGCGGCCCGGTGAGGGGCTGGGGGAGAGGGAGGGAGGGATGGCGGGGAGAGGGAGGGAGGGATGGGGAGATGGAGGGGGGGGAAGAGGGAGGGAGGGATGGGGGAGATGGACAGGGAAGAGGGAGGGAGGGAGGGATGGCGGGGAGATGGAGGGAGGGAGAAGAGGGATGGGGGAGATGAAGCGGGGAAGAGGGAGGGAGGGATGGCGGGGAGATGGAGGGAGAGACAGAGGGAGAGATGGCAAGAGGGAGAAGAGGGAGGGAGGAGACGGAGGGAGGGAGAAGAGGGAGGGAAGGATGGGGAGAGGGAAGGAGGGATGGAGGGCAAGATGGGGGATGAAGGGGAGGGGGAGATGGATGGAGTGGGAGATGGAGGGAGGGATGGTGAGGGTGGTGGAGGGATGGAGAAGCGGGAGGGATGGAAGGAGAGAGGGAGAGGGTGCTGGGGGATGGATGAGAGGGGTGGAGAAGGTGGAGGGAGGGATGGAGAGGGAGATGGAGGATGGGGGCATGGGGGGCTGGATGGGGGGAGGAAGGGGGCGATGGAGCGATGGCGGGACGGGGAGATGGAGGGCTGGAGGAGGGCTGGGGAGACGGAGCAGCCCGACGCTGGGGGCCGGCCGGAGGTGGCCGGGGCCGGGGGGGCGGTGGGACGCAGGGGGAGCCGGGGGCCCCCCGACCCCCCTGACCCCCCCCGACCCCCCCAGGGGAGGAGCGCAGCTTCCAGGTGCGGTTCCGGCGGGTGCAGGGCCACCCCGTGGACCTCTACTACCTGATGGACCTCTCCTACTCCATGAAGGACGACCTGGAGAACGTCCGCAAGCTGGGCAGCGACCTCCTGGCCGCCCTGCGCAACGTCACCTCCTCCGTCCGCATCGGTGGGGGTCCCCCCCGGGGGGGGTAGGGGCTCGGGGGCTTCCCCCCACCCCAAAACTTTGTGGTTCCCCCCCCCTACCCCCCAGGTTTCGGTTCCTTCGTGGACAAAACGGTGCTGCCCTACGTCAGCACGTTGCCCTCCCGGCTGCGCAACCCCTGCCTGGAGCGGCAGGAACCCTGCGATCCCCCCGCCGCCTTCCGCCACGTCCTCTCCCTCACCGCCGACGCCGGCGAGTTCGCCGAGCGCGTCAGCCGCCAGCGCATCTCCGGCAACCTGGACACGCCGGAGGGCGGCTTCGACGCCATCATGCAGGTGGCCCTCTGCCAGGTGAGCGGGCGAGGGGGGCGCGAGGGCGCCCGCGGGGAAACGGGCGCTGCGGGAGCGAGCACGTGCGCGCGCGCGGCTGGGCCTGCAAGCGGAGGTGCGAGCGAGCCTGGGCGCGAGAGCGTCTGCGTGGGCACCCGCAGGCGGTCCTGCGTGCAAGTGCGTGAGCGAGCGTGTCTGTGAGCGTGCCTGCCTGCAAGCGTGGCTGCAAGCGTGGCTGCGTGCATGAGCACAAGTGCACGTGCAAGCATTCCTGCACACGAGAGTGCATGCAAGTGTATGAGTGAGCATGTCTGTGAGTATGCCTGCCTGCAAGCGTGGCTGCATGCATGAGCACAAGTGCACGTGCAAGCATTCCTGCACGCGAGAGTGCATGCAAGTGCATGAGTGAGCATGTCTGTGAGTATGCCTGCCTGCAAGCGTGGCTGCAAGCGTGGCTGTGTGCAAGGGCACAAGTGCACGTGCAAGCATTCCTGCATGCAAGGGTGCATGCAAGCGCAAGCATGTCCACAAGCGTGGCTGCAAACGTGCCTGCCTGCAAGAGCATCTGCAAGGGCTCATGCAAGCATTCCTGCACACGAGAGTGCATGTAAGTGCATGAGCGAGCATGTCTGTGAGTATGCCTGCCTACAAGCGCAGCTGCATGCAAGAGCACAAGTGCACGTGCAAGCATTCCTGCACGTGAGAGTGCATGCAAGTGCAAGCATGTCTGCGAGCATGCCTGCAAACGTGCCTGCCTGCAAGAGCATCTGCAAGAGCACATGAAAGCATTTCTACCTGCAAGAGTGCATGCAACTGTCTGCAAGCGTGCCTGCCTGCAAGCGTGCCTGCAAATGTGCCTGCCTGCAAAAGAGCCTGCATGCCTGGGTGCATGCAAGAGTGCATGCAAGCAAGAGCGTGTGCAAGCGTGTGTGCAAACGTGTCTGCCTGCAAAAGCCTGTGCAAGAGCACATGCCAGCGTGCGTGCGTGCAAAAGTGCCTGCAAGCGTGCATGCAAGCATGAGTGCTTGCGAGAGCATGTGCAAGCGTGCCTGCCTGCAAACGTGCCTGTCTGCAAGCAAGCCTGCGTGCATGGGTGTGTGCAAGTGTGCGTGCCTGCAAGAGCATGTGCACGCATGCCTGTGTGCAAAAGCCCGTGCAAGCATGCAGTTAAGCACGACTGCACGCAAGTGTGAGTGCAAGCATGCCCGCATGCAAAAACCCGTGCAAGCGTGCGGGTAAGCACGACTGCCTGCAAGTGTGAGTGCAAGCATGCCCGCATGGAAAAGCCCGTGCGGGCGCGCACAGACGCGCGCGGGCCCCGTCGCGACGCCCGCCGCCCCCCCAGGAGCGCATCGGCTGGCGCCCCGTCACCCGCCTGCTGGTCTTTGCCTCGGACGACACCTTCCACACGGCGGGGGACGGCAAACTGGGGGGCATCGTCGCCCCCAGCGACACCCGCTGCCACCTCGACGCCAGCGGCGTCTACGCCAAAAGCCACCTCTATGTAAGTCCCCGGACGGTGGGGGGGGTTGGGGGGGTTTGGGGGGGGGGTTGGGGTGTTTTGGGGGGGGGGTTTGGGTGGGTGGGCACCCCAGCACCCATGCCCCCCCCCCGCAGGACTACCCCTCGGTGGGACACTTGGCCCAAGTGCTTTCGGCCGCCAACATCCAGCCCATCTTCGCCGTGACGGGGCCCACCGTGCCCCTCTACCAGGTGAGCGGGTGGGCGAGGGGGGTCCCTGGGTGGGGTGGGTGGGGGGTCCCTGGGTGGGGTGGGGGGTCCCGGCCCCCCCCTGACCCCGTCCCCGTGCAGGAGCTGAGCCGCCTGATCCCCAAGTCGGTGGTGGGGGAGCTGCGGGAGGACTCCAGCAACGTGGTGCAGCTGATCGCCGACGCCTACAACGTGAGGAGGGGGGCGCAGGGCGCGGGGTGCCCCCGGGGGAGGCCGGTGGGTGCTGACACCCGTGGGTGCCCCCCGCTCCCCCCCCAGAGCCTCTCCTCCACGGTGGAGCTGCAGCATTCGCCGCTGCCCCCCGGCATCAGCCTCAGCTACGAGTCCCATTGCGGGGGGCCCCCCGGCCCCCCCCGGCCCCACGGCGGCCTCTGCACCGGCGTCCGCGTCAACCAGGAGGTGGGGGGACACGGGGGGACGTGGGGGGACACAGGGGGACACGGGGGGATGTGGGGGGATGTGGGGAGACATGGGCACAGGCGTGGGGGGACGTGGGGGAGACATGGGGGGACGTGGGTGGACATAAGGGGACATTGGAGGGACATAAGGGGCATGCGGGGACACGGGGGGACGGGCACAGGCATGGGGGGACGTGGGGGGACATAAGGGGCATGGGGGGACGTGGGGGGACGGGCACAGGCATGGGGGGATGTGGGGGGACATTGGGGGGACATAAGGGGCATGGGGGGATACGGGAGGACACGGGGGGACGTGGGCACAGGCATAGGGGGATGTGGGGGGACATGGGGGGACGTGGGGGGACACGGGGACATGGGCACAGGCATGGGGGGACGTGGGGGGACATAAGGGGACATTGGAGGGACATAAGGGGCATGCGGGGACACGGGGGGACAGGGGCACAGGCATGGGGGGACGTGGGGGACGTGGGGGGATATAAGGGGCATGGGAGGGACATGGGCACAGGAATGGGGGACATTGGGGGGACATAAGGGGACATGGGGGGAACACGGGGGGATGTAAGGGACATGGGGGGCACATGGGGGGACATAAGGGACATGGGGGGACTCGGGGGGGCATGGGCACAGGTGGGGGGCATTGCGGGGGACGCGGCCCCGTGGGACAGGGGGTGGGGGGACCCCCCGGGGGTGACAGGGCTGGGACACGGGGAAGCCACGGCGGGGGGGCAGAGCCACCTGGCTCCCCCCAGCCCCAGGGACTGATCCTGCGCCCCTCCGTGTCCCCTTGTCCTGCGTCCCTGCGTGTCCGTCCGTCCGTCCCACCCGTCTGCCTGTCCCTCTGTGTCCCCTTGTGCCATGGATGTCCCCGTGCTGTGGGTGTCCCCGTGCCATGGGTGTCCCCATGGGTGTCCCCATGCCTTGGCTGTCCCCCCCCCGTGCCATGGGTGTCCCCATGGATGTCCCTGTGCCGTGGGTGTCCCCACGGATGTCCCCCCATGCCATGGGTGTCCCCATGCTGTGGGTGTCCTTGTGGGTGTCCCCATGCCATGGGTGCCCCCATGGGTGTCCCCGTGCCTTGGGTGTCCCCATGTCGTGGGTGTCCTCATGGGTGTCCCCGTGCCGTGGGCATCCCCCCGGGTGTCCCCCCCATGCCATGGATGTCCCCATGCCTTGGATGTCCCCATGCCATGGGTGTCCCCACGGGTGTCCCCACGCGTGTCCCTGTGCCATGGGTGTCCTCGTGGGTGT
Source organism: Nipponia nippon (assembly GCF_047370975.1). Taxonomy (NCBI): domain Eukaryota; kingdom Metazoa; phylum Chordata; class Aves; order Pelecaniformes; family Threskiornithidae; genus Nipponia; species Nipponia nippon. The sequence goes on from NW_028262353.1 coordinate 2,358,394, forward strand.
CCCCGTGCCGTGGGTGCCCCCACGGGTGCCCCCCCCGCAGGTGACCTTCACGGTGCGGGCGCGGGCGGCCGCCTGCCTGGGGTCCCCGCAGCGGGTGGGTCTGCGGGTGCTGGGCTTCACCGAGGAGCTGAGCCTGGAGCTGGGCACCCTCTGCGGGTGCTCCTGCACCCACCGCCAGCCCCAGGCCCCCCTCTGCCACGGCGGGACCCTCCACTGCGGGGTCTGCAGGTACTGGGGGGCGGGGGGGGTCCAAGGGGCAGGACGGAGGCAAAGGGGGGGTCTGGGGGTCAGGGTGGGGGGGTCCTTGGGGTGGGTCACTTGTTCCATGGGGCGGGTGGGGGGTCCTATGGGGCAGGGTGGGGGTCCGTGGGGTGGGTGGGGGTCCAATGGAGCAGGATGGGGGGGGGGGTCCCTGGGGCAGGGTGGGGGTCCCACGGGGTGGGTTGGGGGCCCACGGGGCAGGGTGAGGGGTCCATGGGGGGGTGGGGAGGTGGGGGTCCATGGGGGGGGTGGGGGTCCAATGGAGCAGGATGGGGGGGGTCCGTGGGGCAGGGGGGGGGGCCCATGGGGCAGGTCGGGGGGCCACGGGGGGAGGGGGGGTGTCCACGGGGTGGGTGGGGGTCCCACGGGGCAGGGTGGAGGTCCATGGGGTGGGTGGGGGGGTGGGTGGGGGTCCAATGGAGCAGGATGGGGGGGGGTCCCTGGGGCAGGGTGGAGGTCCATGGGGTGGGTGGGTGGGGGTGCCATGGGGTGGGTGGAGGTCCCTGGCGCTGACCACTGCTGCCCCCCCCCAGGTGCCCGGGGGGCCGGCGGGGCCGGCGCTGCGAGTGCGAGGCGGCGGCGGCGGCGGCGGCGGCGGGGGGCTGCTGGCCCCCCAACAGCACGGGGCCCCCCTGCAGCGGCAGGGGCCAGTGCGTCTGCGGCGCCTGCGAGTGCCCCCCCGGGCTGAGCGGGACCCTCTGCCAGTGCGACAGCAGCGCCTGCGAGCGCCACGACGGGCTGCCCTGCGGAGGTGGGGGACGCGGGGGGACGCGGGGGGGACGCGGGGATATGGGGGCCATGCCCGTGCCCGTCCTTGGCGTTCCCGTCCCCACGGGGGTCCCGTCCCCATGGAGGTCCCGTCCCCATGGAGGAGGTCCCATCCCTAGGGGGGTCCCGTCCCCACGGGGGTCCCGTCCCCATGGAGGTCCCATCCCTGGGGGGGGAGGGGGGGAGGTGTCCCATCCCCATGGAGGTCCCGTCCCCACGGGGGTCCCGTCCCTGTCCCCTGCCACTGTCCCCATGGGGGTCCTACCCCTCGGGGGGGGGATCCCAGTTCCCACTGTGAGCCCTTGTCCCCGCGGGTCCCCTCCCCGTTGCGTGTCCCTGTCCCCGTGGGGGGGTCCCGTTGCATTTGAACCCCCTGTGGGGTCCTGTCCCTGTTGAGTGTCCCATGGGGGTCCTGTCCCTGTCACTCGCCCCTGTCCCCACAGGTCCTGTCCCCATCGTGTGTCCCATGGGGGGGTCCCATCCCCATCGGGTCCCTGTCCCCATGGGTCCCGTCCCCATTGTGCACCCCTGTCCCACAGGGTCCTGTCCCCATCCCATGCCCCTGTCCCCATCCCCCGTCCCACGGATCCCATCCCCTGTCCCACGGGGCCCTGTCCCCATCCCATCCCATGTCCCCGTCCCACGGATCCCATCCCCTGTCCCACGGGGCCCTGGCCCCACGGGCCCCCTCCCCGTCCCGCGGGTCCCACGGCGAGGGGGTGTCGGGGCCGGCGGCGGCCTGGCGGGGCCGCGTGACGCCAGCGCGGTGCCCAGGCCCGCAGCGGGGCGAGTGCGTGTGCGGGACGTGCCGGTGCCGCGAGGGCTTCGGCGGCAGCGGCTGCGGGTGCCGCCTGGGGCGCGGGGGCTGCCTGCGGGGCGGCCGGGAGTGCAGCGGCCACGGGCGCTGCGTCTGCGGGAGCTGCCTCTGCCAGCCCGGCTACCTGGGCCCCCTCTGCGCCCGCTGCCCCTCCTGCCGCACCCCCTGCCAGCGCCTGCGGTGAGCCCGCCGAGGGGACGGGCTGGGGGGACTGGGGGGACTGGGGGCATGGGGACAGGGACCGGGATGGGGATGTGGGACACGGGCAGGGAGGGGCTGGGGGGACTGGGGGCAATGGGATGGGATGGGATGGGATGGGATGGGATGGGATGGGATGGGATGGGATGGGATGAGGGACTGGGGGCGATGGGATGGGGTGGGGGCACTGGGGGCGATGGGATGGGGGGACTGGGGCGATGGGATGGGATGGGATGGGATGGGATGGGATGGGATGGGATGGGATGGGATGGGGGACTAGGGGTATGGAGACAGGGACCGGGACTGGGATGGGGACATGGGCATGGAGGGGACGGGGTGGCTGGGGGCAATGGGATGGGATGGGACGGGATGGGACGGGACGGGATGGGATGGGGGGACTGGGGGTAGGGGGACAGGGACCAAGACTGGGATGGGGATGTGGGACATGGGCATGGAGGGGATGGGGTGGCTGGGGGCAATGGGATGGGATGGAATGGGAGGGAGGGACTGGGGGCAATGGGATGGGATGGGGGAACTGGGGGTAGGGGAACAGGGACCGGGACTGGGATGGGGACGTGGGACATGGGCATGGAGGGGATGGGGTGGCTGGGGGCAATGGGATGGGACGGGATGGGATGGGATGGGGGGGACTGGGGGTAGGGGGACAGGGACTGGGACTGGGGACATGGGACATGGAGGGGATGGGGGGGTGTGGGGACCAGGATGGGGACCCGGGGGACGCGGGCGGGGAGGGGGCAGCCTGGGGGGCCGAGGCCGGCGCCCTGACGGGCGGGGGTCTGCAGGGACTGCGCCGACTGCAGGGCCTTCGGGCGGGGGCCGCTGCGGGGGAACTGCAGCAGCGCCTGCGCCCACGTCACCGCCCGGGTGCTGCCCGCGGCCCCCCGCGACCCCCGCTCCTGGTGCCGGGAGACCACCGAGGACGGCCGCGTCCTCCTCTTCCTCATCGAGGGGGGCGGCGAGGAGGAGGAGGAGGAGGAGGAGGCCGAGGAGCGGGAGGTGACGCTGACCGTCTGGGCCGAGGAGGGTGAGTGAGGGGCCCCCCGGGAGGCCGCGTCCCCAGGGACCCTGTGCCTGGGGGCCCTGCGCCCTACGGGACCCCCATGCCCCAAGGGACCCCCCCTGCTCCCTAAGGGACCCCATGGATGGGGGGGAGCCCTGCACCCCAAGGGGCCCCCCCGTGCCCCAAGGGACCCCCCCTGCACCCCAAGGGGCCCCATGGATGAGGGGATCCCCTGCACCCCAAGGGGCCCCAATTCTGGGGTGGGGGTGTCCCTGCACCCCAAGGGACTCCCCCATGCCCCTATACCGGGGGGGGGGGGGGAGGTCTTTGCCCCCATGGGACCCCCATGGCTGGGGGGGGTGTCCTTGCACCCACAGACCCCCATATTTGGGTGGGTGGGGTCCTTGCCCCCATGGGACCCCATGGCTGGGGGGGTCCTTGCACTCATGGCTGGGTGGGGGGGTCCTCACCCCCATGGGACCCCATGGCTGGGGGGGGGGGGGTCCTCACCCCCATGGGACCCCATGGCTGGGGGAGGGGGTCCTTGCCCCCCCAGACCCCCATATTTGGGTGGGTGGGGTCCTTCCCCCCATGGGACCCCATGGCTGGAGGGGGGGGGGTCCTCACCCCCATGGGACCCCATGGCTGGAGGGGGGTCCTCACCCCCATGGGACCCCATGGCTGGGGGGGGGGGGGAGGGTCCTCACCGCCATGGGACCCCATGGCTGGGGGGGTCCTTGCACTCATGGCTGGGTGGGGGGGTCCTCACCCCCATGGGACCCCATGGCTGGAGGGGGGGGGTCCTCACCCCCATGGGACCCCATGGCTGGGGGGGGGGGGTGTCCTCGCCCCCCCGCGCCCCCCCCCCCAGCCCCTGTCTCCCGCAGGCGGGGCTCGGGACACGGCGGGGCTGGTGGCCGGGCTGGTGGCCGGCGTGGTGGCCCTGGGGCTGCTGGCGCTGGGGCTGTACCGCCTCGCCCTGGAGATCTACGACCGGCGGGAATATCGGCGCTTCCAACGGGAACGCCAAGGCGCCCGCTGGACCGAGGTGACCGTCCCCACGTCCCCCGCCCCGTCCCCAAACCGGGGGTCACACACCCCCCCCCCCCCGTTGGGGTCAGGGCTGTGACCCCCCTCGCTGTCCCCCCTCCCCACAGAACAACCCCCTCTTCAGGAGTGCCACCACCACCACCGTCAACCCCAGCTACCAACAGGAGTGAGGGGACAACGGGGACGCCCCGACGTCACCCTGGGTGGCACCGACCCCGTCGCGTGCCCGGGGACCCCCCCAGTCCCCAACCCCCCCCCCCCCTTCTCTGTACCCCCCCCTCGCTGCGCTGGAGGACCTCCAATAAAAGGAGCCACCGCGTCCCCAACCGTCACCTCCCTGCGCTGGGGGGTCCCCAGGGTAAGTGGGTGCTGGGGGGGGGGTCCGGCCCCCCCCCCCACCCCAAAAAGCGGAGTCTGGGGTTAGAAAAAAGAAAAAACCCGACGAATTTTTATTTAAATAAACCCTAAAGGCGACGAGGGGGGGACGGGGACACGGGGACCGACGCTGCGGGCGGGGGGGACACGGGGGGGGACGGCTTAGAAAAAACTACGGCTTAAAAGTAACGCAGGGCCAGCGTGGGGTGGGGGGGGCCGCACCCTGACCCCCACCCTGGGGCCGCCCCCTGACCCCCCCGCCCCCCCTTCCTTCCCCCCTAGCAAAAGAAGTGTATTAAACCCCCCCAAAAGAGCAACAAAAACATAAAAACACCCCAAAAAAATGAAACTGGGGGGGAGGGGGGGGCCCCTGTGCCCCCTCCTCGGGTTTTGGGGGGGCCGTGGGGGCGGGGGGGCTGGCTGCGGCCACCGCGCTTCTGCCCTCGTGGGTGCAGACGGCGAGGTTTCGCTCCTGGTTTCGCTCCGGATTTCACTCCGGATTTCGCTCACCCCCCCCGGCTTTCCCACGGTCCCCCCCCCTTCCCCGGAGCCCCCCCAAAACCCCATCCTGGCCCCCCCAAATCCCTGCGAAAGGCCGACGGGACGGAGTTACGGGGTGGGGGGGGGGCGGTCCCGACGTGGCATCAACAGAGACGGCACCACCCGCCCCCCCTGCCGGTGTCGGCACCCCCGGCCGCGGCCAGTGCCGACCCCGGTTCCCGGCAGCGCCAAAAAGAGGAACAGGGAACCCGAATTTGGCCCCTTTGTCGTCGTCGTGTGTCCCCCCCCCCCCGCAGTCTGCGCTTTGGGGGGGCCGCCGGGCACCGCCGGTGTCCCCAAGGCTGTCCCCAAAGAGCCTGGTTCTTCCCCAGCACCCCCAAAACGCGGCTTGGGGGGGGCCCCCTGGGGCTGGCAGCTGGGGGGCCCCTCCCTGGCCCCCCCCAAAGCGCCGGGGGTTTTCCCCTCAGAATCGGGGTTTTGCGGCAAACAGCCCCATTTTGGGGGGGAGGGTCTGTCTGTCTCCCCCCCCCCCCCCAGGGTGCCCCTCAGGCGGGCGCGGGGGCGAGCGAAGGTAACGGCCCCCCAAAAACGCGCACAGAAAGGAGAAAAGCGAGAAAAAAAAAAAAAAAACAAACCACCAACCCCAAAACCCTGCAAAAAAACTCAAAAAAGGGAAGCGTCGCAGAGCTCGCTGCCGCCACGGCCCCCTCCGCCGCAGCCGACGGCCCCGCCAACGCCCGCTTTTCCTTTTCTTAAAAAAAAAAAACAAAAACAAAAACCAAAAACGAAGAAAAACAACCAAAAAAAACGGGGTTAGAAACGGTTCCTCCCTGCCAGACCCTCCTACCTGAGAGCCGAGCGCCTGCGCGAGCCCGTCCGGCGGCCGAAAGGAAGCGGTCGGGGCTGGAGGCGTCGCGGTTTTGCTCTGCGTTAGGCCGGCTTGGGCTTCCAAGCCTTTCCTGAGAGGGGGAGGGCAGGATTTGGGAATAAAATTGGAAGGAGGAAGGGGAAGGAAATAAGAGGCAGGTTTATGGGCAGCTGCCTGCGGTTTCTGCCGGTCGGGAGAAGGTTTTTCCAGATCGTTTTCTGAGTTATGTACAGTGCCGTCGGCTGGAAGTCTGGGCGAGCGACTGGTTTTTCCCCGTCCCCGCGGCGGGGAGCTGGAACCGGGGGGTGAAAATCCAAGAGAAACGGAGGAGGAGGAGGAAGAGGAAGAGGAGGAAGGAAAAACAACCACCCCCCCGGAGCTGCCGTCGGCGTTCCCGGTCGGTGCCGGGGTTCAGCTCGGCTCCTAGAGCAGCAGCTGCGAGTCGGGGGTCTTGGTTTGGCAACCTTGGCACATTCGTTTGTGTCTCAGGAGCCGGTCTGTCCTGGAGAAGCTCTGTGGGAAAGTTGGGGGGGGGGCTATGAGCCCTGGGGGGGGATCCCCCCTAGCCCGGAGCCCTCTCCGGATCCCTAGGGAGCGGATCCCGGTTGGATTCCGGCTCTCCGGATCGATACCTGCATGCAACGCTCGCACTGGTAGGGTTTCTCCCCGCTGTGAACGCGCTTGTGACGTTCCAGGTGATATTTCTGGATGAAGCGCATGTCGCAGACGTCGCACTCGAAGGGCTTCTCGCCTGGCCGGGAATAAAGAAGGGGGGGGGGGGTGTTAATTAAAGCGGCCCCCGGCGCTCGTTAGGGGGGTGCTAACGAGGAGGGGAGGTACCGGTGTGGATGAGGATGTGTCTCTTGAGGTGGTAGCTGCTGCGGAAGGCGCCGAAGCAGTGCTCGCAGATGAAATTTTTGGGGATACCCAGCTGGAAAGAGCCGTTCTGTTTGATCACCACCACCTGCGGAGCAGAGACCCCCCCTCCCCGTCAGCGCGGGGAAGGGGCAAAATCCGCCCCCCAAAACCCCCCCCGGCCGTCCTGCGCCTGCCGGAGTTTGGGAAATCTTCCTCCTCCTCCTCCTCCTCCTCCACGGCGGCAAACCTGGCTGCCGAGGCGGGATCCTCTCCGGGAGGAGCGGCTGGGTCCCTCGGCGCCGGCCACCCGCTTGCGGCGCTGGCACGGGGAGGGAGGGCTGGGTCAGTCGCGCCCGTTCCTGCCCCGGGACCCCCCCCGTGCCGCCGCCGCGGCCCCCCCTCGCCGTGAAACCGGGGTGCCGGGACCTGCCTTTTTAATGGATTTTTTCGGCTGCGAGGCCTCGGCCGTTTCCTCCTCTTTGCGGCTGCGGGATTTCTCGGCGTCCTGACGGAGAGCCTCCAAAAAATCAGATTAAAGGAGGGGGAAACGGCGTTAAAGGAGGGGGAAATGGCGTTAAAGGAGGGGGAAACGGCGTTAAAGGAGGGGGAAACGGCGTTAAAGGAGGGGGAAACGGCGTTAAAGGAGGGGGAAAAGTCGAATTGAAGAAGGGGAAATTGAATTAGAGGAGAAAATCAAACCAGAAGAGGGAAAAACCAGATTAAAGGAGGGGAAAAGGGGATTAAGGGAGGGGGAAGGGGATTGAAGGAGGGAAAAATCAAATTAAAGGGGGAAAAATTGAACTAAAGGAGGAGGAAATTGAACTAAAGGACGGAAAAATGGAAATAAAGGAAGGGAAAATGGAACTAAAGGGTGAAAATTGAACTAAAGGGTGAAAAACCGAACTAAAGGAGGGAAAAACCGAACTAAAGGAGGGAAAAACCGAACTAAAGGAGGAGGAAATCCAATTAAAAGAGAGAAAAATTGAACTAAAGGGGGAAAAATCAAACTAAAGGAGGGAAAAATCAAACTAAAGGGTGAGGAAAATGAACTAAAGGAGAGGAAAATTGATCTAAAGCAGGAAGAAATTGAACTAAAGGAGGAAAAGGCCAAATCGAAGGAGGAAAAGGCCAAATCGAAGGAGGAAAAGGCCAAATCAAAGGAGGAAAAGGCCAAATCAAAGGAGGAAAAGGCCAAATCAAAGGAGGAAAAGGCCAAATCAAAGGAGGAAAAGGCCAGGTGAAAGGGGGAGGGAGGAAGGCGAAGCCGCGCCGTGCCCCCGACCCTCGCCCCGGCGGGGAGCGGCCGTACCAGCACGTCGGGGCTGCTCCCCCTCTCCCTGCTCTCGCCTTGTTTCGAGCTCTGTTTCGGCATCATCTTCTTGCTGGCCACCGTCGGCACCAGGCAGACGCCGGAGAGGCCCTCGCAGGCCAGGAGACTCGCCTGCCGGGAGAGGGGGGGAGAGGCGGCCGAGCTGCAGGCGCCGGCCGCGCTAACGAACCCCCTCCCCCCTCAAAAAAAAAACCCCACCCCCGCCGGCCCTTCAAACGAACCCCCAAAATTTAAAACCAAAAATAAATAAACAAAATCAAAACCAAAAAAACCAAACCCTTGCGAGGGGAACGGAGACCGGCCGCCTTCGACCGAGCGGTAAAACGGGACGGGGGGGAGGCACGAGACCCCCCCCCTCCAAATTCCCTTTTCGTGAAGATCCCGCCGAGGACCTTAATGGCTAACGGGAAGAGTTCGGATGATCCCTGGAACGACGGGCGGGAAAATTCTGCCGGCTCCGGACAGGACCCGGGACAGGGAGGGTGATGGGGTGACGGAAGGGGGGGGCCCGCGCCGGCACCCACCGCCCCGGCGGGGAGGGAGCTGCCGGGCCGAGCGCTCTCCCCCTCCCCTTCTCGGCTTCGGATCTTGGGGTACGGGTGGGAAAATTGGGGCTCATTACCTGAGCCATCTTGTGTCTGTCTGTCTGTCCTCGACAAACGGATTGTAACAATTCTTTAGCCTTAATTCTCGCCCAGGAAAAGAATTTTTTTAACGGTTAGAAAGGTGGGTTCAGTTAATCATTTTTTTTTTTTTTTTTGCCGGGCTCGTCCAGTACCCTCCACTTTGCCGACATCTTTGCCCCGGCGCCGCGGGGGAGTTCGGTGAGGCGCTTCCTCCTCAACCCCGGGGGGGGGCTGGCAGGGTTAGGCAGGGTTAGGCAGGACGGGCAGCTGCCCGTAAGGCTTCTTAGAGAGGGGACATCCCGGGGCGGGAGCCGCTTCCCCGCGGGGACGACGCTGCTGCTGCTGCTGCCGCTGCTGCTGCTGTGGGTCTTCGCCTGCGGGGAGGGAGTGGACGGTTATGGGGACGGGGGGGGGAGCCCCCCCCCCCGCCGTGATGGGGGGGACCCCAGCCCCGATCTGGGGGGGTCCCCGTCAGCGTTGCGGCGCAGGCGGGCGCCCCGTGGGGAGAATTTGGGTGCCGGGGGGACAGGAGGTGGCTTTAGGGGGTGGCGGGGGGGGGGGCTGGTTTGGGTGGGGATGGTGGCACTGGGGGGAGGCAAAAGGGGGTGACATTAGGCAAGGGGGGTGGGGACGGTGGCACTGGGGGGGTCAGGGGGCAAAGCGGGTGGCATTAGGCAAGGGGGGTGACAGGGTGGGGGGTGTGGCCTGGTTTGGGGGGGGATGGTGGCACTGGGGGGGGAATGGGGAGGGGGTGACATTAGGCAAGGGGGGGTGACAGGGTGGGGGGGTGGCCTGGTTTGGGTGGGGATGGTGGCACTGGGGGGTGCAGGGGACAAAGGGGGTGGTGGTGTCTCGGGGGGTCTCAGGGTGGGGTGACATGACCCTGGGGGGTGGGGGTGACCCTGGGGGGAGCAGGGTGACATGTTGGGGGGGGAATGATCCTGGGGGGGGTCCCGGGGGGGTGACGCTGTGGGTAAGGGGGATCCCAGGGCAGGGGGACACGGGGGGGGCGACCAGGAGGGAGGGTGTGACCCTGGGGGGGCGTCGAGGGGTCCCGGGGTGCGGTGACACGGGGGGGAGGTGGGGGTGACCCTGGGGGGAGCAGGGTGACACGCTGGGGGGAGGGGATGATCCTGGGGGGTCCGGGGGCGGTGATGCTGTGGGTAAGGGGGTCCCGCGGCGGGGGGACACGGGGGTGACCGTGGGGTGGGGGTGACCGTGGGGTGGCGACACGGGGGTCCGGGGGAGGGGGCGGCACCGCGGGGGGGTGACAGCGGGGGTCACAGGGGGTCCGCGGGGGGTCACCGCGGGGGGGGCACCGGGGTGACCCCGCCGGGCGGAGGGGCCGCCCCTCCCGCTGTCCCCGCCCCACCCCCACCCCTCGGTTCCCCCTCCCCCCCATCCCGGTACCGCCCGGTGGGGGCGGGGCTGAGGCGGCGGCGGCGGCGGCCGGGCCCGCTGAGGCGCGCGGCCCCCGCTGTGCCGGGCCGGGCCGTTCCGTTCCCCGCCCCCGCCGCCGCCCTTTGGCGCTCGGTGCCGGCGGGAAGGGGCGGGTCCGTACCTGCCGCGGCCCCTCCGCGCTCCGCTCCGCGCCGCCCCGACAAGTTTACAAACAGCCGCGGCCCCAGCGCCCCCCCCCTTCCTCGGCCGCCGCCGCCGACCCGGAACCGGAAACACCCGCCTCCCCCGGACGGCACTTCCGGCGGCAGCAGGGGGAGCGGCAGGAAGTGGGGGGAACGCGCATGCGCAGGGCCGCTTCACGATGCCGACCTCTGCGGCGCCATCTTAGAGCCGGGCGGTTGCCAGGGCAACGGGGGGCGGGCAGTGAGGCCTGGTCCAGCGGCGGGCCTAAGCCTGAGCCTAGGCCTGAGCCTGAGCCGGAGCCTGAGCCTGAGCCTAGGCCTGAGCCCGAGCCCGAGCCTGTCACTGCCCGCCCTGGTTCCCCGGGGGAGCTGCCTGTATGTTATCGCCCCGCGGTGGGCCCTGCCCCTCCTCATTGCCCCCCCCGCCCCATTATTGCCCGCCGGGGTGGGCCCTGCCCCCCCCCAGTTGCCCCCTGAGGGCAGTTTTAACCCCCCCCCCCGACCCCCTGGGGGGGCCCAAACCCACTGTGACACTGCTGTCGTCCCCCCCGACACCCCTGCCCCCCTGCCCCGTCCCTGCCCACCTCATTGCCCCCCCCCGTTATTCCCCCTCCAGCTGGGCCCTGCCCCCCCAGTTGCCCCTGGGGGCAGTTTTCACCCCCCACGGGCCCCTGGGGCCCCCCATCGCTCTGTGACACCCCTGTGCCCCCCCGCCCCATTATTGCCCCCCAGGGTGGGCGCTACCCCCTCCAATTGCCCCTGGGGGCAGTTTTAAGCCCCCCACCCTTCTACGACCCCCTGGGACCCCCCCATCCTGCTGTGCTACCCCTGTCCCCCGCTCTGTGTCACCCCTGCCCCCCCCACCCTGTTATTGCCCCCCAGGGTGGGCGCTACCCCCTCCAATTGCCCCTGGGGGCAGTTTTAACCCCCCACCCCTCTATGACCCCCTGGGTCCCCCCATCCTGCTGTGACACCCCTGCCCCCCCCGTGTCACCCCTGCCCCATTATTGCCCCCCCCAATTGCCTCTGGGGGCAGTTTTTACCCCTCTCCGACCCCCTGGGCCCCCCCCATCCCACTGTGACACCCCTGTCCCCCCTCTCTGTCACCCCTGTGTCCCCCCCCTCCGTTATTGCCCCTGCAGGGGGCTCCTGCCCCTGCCCATCTCTTCAGCCTGTGGCCAGGGGGGGCCAAAAAGGGTCCCCCCATTTCCCCCCCCCCCGTCACTGCTGCCGGGGACAGGGCCCGGCCCTGGCAGCTCCGGGGGGACACCGGCCCTGGCTCCGAGCCCCCTACACCGGGGTGGGGGCACAACTTTGGGAACACCCCACCCCCCCGCCTTAGGAGCCGCTCTTTGCCACCCCGGACTTTGTCCCTTGTCCCTTTGAGACGACGGAGCCGAGAGGAAAAATCCCTGCCGGGAGGAGGTGAGAGCAAACCGGGAGCACCGTATCCCAGCACGCTTCCCAACCGGAACGTTCTGCCGATCTGGGAAGATCGGAGGGGGGGATCCCTCCCGCCGTCCCCTCTGTCACGGGGAGGTGACGGCCATCCCGCGGCTGTCCCACCGTGGCCGAACGCGCCGGGATCGGCACGATGGCAGAGAGCGACCAGTTGGAGCATCCCGGCTTGGATAGAGCAGCAGGGGAAGAATTCCTACAGGAAGCCTTCCAAATCCTGCTGGATGAAGGCGTACGGAAAGGGACGGATGTGACCGAAAAGGTGGGTGACACCCGCAGCCCCCCACAAGGTGGTGGGGGTCCCTACTGGGCCGGGGCCCGATCCTGCGTCCCCGTTTCCCGCAGGTCTGTGACTGGAAGGAGCCGCGGGAGCTGCGGGAGCTGCTGGACCTGGAGCTGCGGAGCGGCGGGGAGCCGGCGGAGCGGCTGCTGGGGCGCTGCCGCGACGTCATCCGCTACAGCGTCAAAACCGGTGAGTGCCGCGCGCCGCGCCCAGTTCGGCCTCGCCGCGCCCAGTTCAGCACCGGCTGGGCCCAGTTTGACCCCACCGCACCCAGTTCGGCCATGGCTGGTCCCGGTTCAGCCCTGGTTTGGCACCACCTGGCCCTGGTTTGGCATCACCTGGTCCCAGTTCAGCACCACTGTGCCCAGTTTGGCTGCGGCTGGTCCCGGTTCAGCCCTGGTTTGGCACCACCTGGTCCCAGTTTGGCCCCACTGCACCCAGTTCAGCCGCGGCTGGTCCTGATTCAGCCCTGGTTCAGCATCACCTGGCCCTGGTTTGGCACCACCTGGTCCCAGTTCAGCACCACCTGGTCCCAGTTTGGCCCCACTGCGCCCAGTTTGGCTACGGCTGGTCCCAGTTCAGCCCAGCTGGTATCGGTTTGGCCCTGGTTCAGCACCACCTGGTCCCAGTTGGGCTCCACTGTGCCCAGTTTGGCTGCGGCTGGTCCCGGTTCAGCCCTGGTTTGGCACCACCTGTCCCTGGTTGGGCACCACCTGGTCCCAGTTCAGCACCACCTGGTCCCAGTTCGTCCCTGCCGTGTCCAGTTTGGCACTGGCTGGGCCCAGTTTGACCCCGCCGCGCCCAGTTTGGCCGCGGCTGGTCCCAGTTCAGCCCTGGTTTGGCACCACCTGGTCCCAGTTTGGCCCCACTGCGCCCAGTTTGGCTGCAGCTGGTTCCAGTTCAGCCCAGCTGGTACCGGTTTGGCCCTGGTTCAGCACCACCTGGTCCCAGTTCGGCCCTGCCGCATCCAGTTTGGCACTGGCTGGGCCCAGTTTGACCCCGCCGCACCCAGTTCGGCCGCGGCTGGTCCCGATTCAGCCCTGGTTTTGCACCACCTGGCCCTGGTTGGGCACCACCTGGTCCCAGTTCAGTACCACCTGGTCCCAGTTTGGCTGCAGCTGGTTCCAGTCCAGCCCAGCTGGTACCGGTTTGGCCCTGATTCAGCACCACCTGGTCCCAGTTCGGCTCCACTGTGCCCAGTTCGGCCGTGGCTGGTCCTGGTTCAGAACCACTGTGCCCAGTTTGGCTGCGGCTGGTTCCAGTTCAGCCCAGCTGGTACCGGTTTGGCCCTGATTCAGCACCACCTGGTCCCAGTTCGGCTCCACTGTGCCCAGTTCGGCCGTGGCTGGTCCCAGTTCAGCCCTGGTGCGTCACCACCTGGTCCCAGTTTGGCCCCCCTGCGCCCAGTTTGGCTGCAGCTGGTCCCAGTTCAGCCCAGCTTGTACCGGTTTGGCCCTGGTGCGTCACCACCTGGTCCCAGCTTGGCTTCACTGCGCCCAGTTTGGCCCCGCCACGCCCAGTTCGGCCATGGCTGGTCCCAGTTGAGCCCTGATTCGGTACCACCTGGCCCTGGTTCAGCACCACCTGGTCCCAGTTCGGCTCTACTGCACCCAGTTCGGCTCCGCTGCACCCAGTTCAGCCAACCTGGTCCCAGTTCGGTCCCAGCTGGTCTCGGTTCAACTCTGCTGCGCCCAGTTCGGCCCCGCTGTACCCAGTTTGGCTCTGCTGTGCCCAGTTCAGCCACGGCTGATCCCAATTCAGCCCTGGTTCAGAACCACCTGGTCCCAGTTTGGCTCCGCTGTGCCCAGTGCGGCCCCGCTGCGCCCAGTTTAGCTGCGGCTGGTCCTGGTTCAGCCCAGCTGGTACCAGTTCAGCCCTGGTTTGGCACCACCTGGTCCCAGTTCGGCCCTGCTGCACCCAGTTTGGCCCCAGCTGGTCCCTGTTTGGCCACGGCTGCTCCCACTTTAGCCCCAGCTGGTCCCGGTTTGGCCCTGGCTGCTCCCAGTTTGGCCATGGCTGGTCCCAGTTGAGCCCCAGCTGGTCCCTGTTTGGCCCTGGCTCCAAGTTCAGTCCCAGCTTGTCATAGTTCAGCCCCAGCTGGTCCCAGTTTGGCCCCAGCTGGTCCCAACTGGTCTCAGTTTGGCAGGCAGTGTCCGGGTGCAAGCCTGCCTCCCCACCCCAGCCAGCCACTGACCTGGGGTCACAGGTCCAGCAGGGCCCCACTGGTGTCCCCGTCACACACACAGGTTCAGCACAGCCCCACTGGTGTCCCTGTCACACACACAGGTCCAGCAGGGCCCCACTGGTGTCCTCGTCACACACACGGGTCCAGCAGGGCCCCACTGGTGACCCCCTCACACACACGGGTCCAGATCAGCCCCACTGGTGTCCCTGTCACACACACGGGTCCAGCAGGGCCCCACTGGTGTCCCCGTCACACACACAGGTCTGGCGGTGACCGACTCCCACAGGTGACGGTTGCCCCCTCGTGGCAGCGTCCCCAGGGCCCGACTCCCCGTGGTGAGGGGGTTCCCGGAGGAGGGGACAGCGGGGGTGGCCCCTGTCCCCCTGCTCCTCACGCTGTCCCCGTCTCACCCCCCCAGGTCACCCTCGCTTCTTCAACCAGCTCTTCTCCGGCCTGGACCACCACGCGCTGGCCGGACGCTGGATCACCGAGGCCCTCAACACCAGCCAGTACGTGCCCGAAAATGGGGGGTTGGCCCTAAGCGGGGCTGCTTTTGGGGTGCTGAGGTTTTGGGGAGCGGTGGCAGCCGGCCGGACACCCCCCCCCCCATCCCCCCCGTAGATACACCTACGAGATCGCCCCAGTCTTCGTGCTGATGGAGGAGGTGGTGCTGGCCAAGCTGCGGGAGCTGGTGGGCTGGAGCAACGGCGACGGCATCTTCTGCCCGGGTACCTGAATAGCTCCTGGCCCCACTGGTGGCTTGTCCCCATCCCTGTCCCCACCCGTGACCCCGCCGGTGGCTCGTCACCGTCCCCGGCTGTGACCTGTCCCCGTCCCCTGGCAGGAGGCTCCATCTCCAATATGTACGCCATGAACGTGGCCCGGTTCCAGCGCTTCCCAGAGAGCCAGCGGGAAGGCAACTGGGCTCTGCCGCGCCTGGCCCTCTTCACCTCCCAGGAGGTGCGGAGCGGGGTCTGCCGGCCCCAGAGCGGGGGGGGACAACGGGAAGGGGACGGGGTTTGGGATCAGCCCCCCGCACCCCAAAAATCTGTCCCCCATCTTCAGAGCCACTACTCCATCCTGAAAGGAGCCGCGTTCCTGGGCATCGGCACCGACAACGTCCGCGTGGTCGGCACCGACGAGAGGTGCGTGTGCCGGGGCTGACACCAGCCCGGCTGCGCCGGCTGCGCATCCCCACCCCGTCCCCGCCGCCATTTCGTTTCGCTCCCTGCCCCACAGGGGGAAGATGATCCCCGAGGAGCTGGAGAAGGAGATCCAGAGGGCCAAAGCCGAGGTGAGGCGGGGTGGGGAGCACCCGTCGGGTGCCGGGGTCGGGGTGCTGGGGCAGAGCCATCTGCGAAGGGCTCCCCTGCCCCATCCCCATGTCCCTTACCCCATCCTGATGTCCCTTATCCCATCCTGATGTCCCCTTACCCCATCCCGATGTCCCTTACCCCACTCCTATGTCCCTTACCCCATCCCGATGTCCCTTACCCCATCCCGATGTCCCTTATCCAATCCCGATGTCCCCTTACCCCATCCCGATGTCCCTTACCCCATCCTGATGTCCCTTACCCCATTCCTATGTCCCTTACCCCATCCCGATGTCCCTTATCCCATCCTGATGTCCCTTACCCCATCCCGATGTCCCTTACCCCATTCCTATGTCCCTTACCCCATCCCGCTGTCCCTTACCCCATCCTGATGTCCCTTATCCCATCCTGATGTCCCCTTACCCCATTCCTATGTCCCTTACCCCATCCCGCTGTCCCTTACCCCATCCCCATGTCCCTTACCCCATCCTGATGTCCCTTACCCCATCCCGATGTCCCTTACCCCATCCCGATGTCCCTTATCCCATCCTGATGTCCCCTTACCCCATCCTGATGTCCCTTACCCCATCCCGATGTCCTTTTCCCCATCTTGATGTCCCTTTCCCCATCCTGATGTCCCCATCCCATCCTGATGTCCCCTTACCCCATCCCCATGTCCCTTACCCCATCCTGATGTCCCTTACCCCATCCCGATGTCCTTTTCCCCATCTTGATGTCCCTTTCCCCATCCTGATGTCCCCATCCCATCCTGATGTCCCCTTACCCCATCCCGATGTCCCTTATCCCATCCTGATGTCCCTGCCCCATCCCAATGTCCCTTACCCCATCCCAATATCCCCTACCCCATCCTGATGTCCCTTTCCCCATCCTGATGTCCCTTACCCCATCCCGATGTCCCTTATCCCATCCTGATGTCCCTGCCCCATCCCAATTTCCCTTACCCCATCCTGATGTCCCTTTCCCCATCCCGATGTCCCTTATCCCATCCCAATATCCCCTGCCCCATCCTGATATCCCGTACCCCATCCCGATGTCCCTGCCCCATCCCCATGTCCCTGCCCCATCCCGATGTCCCTTATCTCATCCCGGTGTCCCCTCCCAGGGTGCCAAACCTTTCTTTGTCTCCGCCACCTGCGGCACCACCGTCCTGGGTGCCTTCGACCCGCTGGGCAGCATCGCCGACGTCTGCCGGCGCCACGGCCTCTGGTTCCACGTGGATGTGGGTGACGGGGGGGACACAGCCGTCCCCTTGGCACCCCCGGGCTGGCCCCCGTCCCCCCGCCTTTCCTGATCCCCCTCTCCCCCCCGCCAGGCGGCCTGGGGCGGCAGCGCCCTGCTCTCCGGCAAACACCGGCACCTCCTGGCCGGCATCGAGAGGCAAGTGACCCTCCCCGGCACCGAGCCCCCCAAAACGGGCCCCAAACTCCCCGCTTAAGGACTCGGGGACCCCCCTTTCCCGGCTGGGGGGGGCTCGCCGTGCCCCCCAAAATCCCCCCTCTCCCGCAGGGCCGACTCGGTGGCCTGGAACCCCCACAAGATGCTGACGGTGGGTTTGCAGTGCTCAGCGTTCCTCCTCCGCGACGCCTCCGTAGGTCCCGCCGCCCCTTTCCGTGCCGCCACCGTCCCCGCCCCGGTTTCGGGGTGACCGCTGTTCTCCCCCAGGGTCTCCTCCAGCGCTGCCACGGCGCCGGCGCCACGTACCTTTTCCAACCCGATAAATTTTACGACGTCACCTACGACACGGGGGACAAAACCCTGCAGTGCGGTCGCCGGGTGGATTGCCTCAAACTTTGGCTCCTTTGGAAAGCCGTCGGCACCGAGGGTTTGGCGCGTCGCGTCGAGCGCGCCTTCGCTTTCACCCGGTGAGCGCCGGGATGGGACGGGGACGCGGAGCGGCCCTCCGATTCCCGAGCCTTCACCCTCTTCTTCCTCCCCAGGTACATGGCCGAGGAGGTGAAGAGGAGGGACGGCTTCCAGCTGGTGCTGGAGGTACGGCTCGTCGCCGGGGCTCTGCCGCGCGCCGAACCGCGGCACGGGGCGGCGGGGGAACGCCATTTTTTTATGTCCCCCTCCCCTTAATGACACCCGACGGCATCGCTGAGCGGAACCGCCTGCCCCGGGGTTTAAATCCCTGGGGCGGGGGGGGCAAAAATGGGGCTGGGGGCTCGGCAGTGGCCTTTCCTCCTCCTCCTCCTCCTCTTCCTCCCGCAGCCGGAGTTCATCAACCTCTGCTTCTGGTTCGTGCCCCCCAGCCTGCGGGGCAGGGAGGGCTCCCCCGATTACTCGGCCAGGTTGGGGAAGGTGAGCCCCCCCCCCCCCCCAAAACCCCAATTCCCCCCCAAAATCCGCCCGCCGCCCCCGCTAACCGCAGCCCCACGGCGCAGGTGGCTCCCGCCATCAAGGAGAGGATGATGAAGAAAGGATCCATGATGGTGAGTTACCAACCCCATGGCGCCAAGGTCAACTTCTTCCGCCAGATCGTCACCAACCCCGCCGTCACCAAGGCCGATTTGGATTTTTTCCTGGATGAGATCGAGAGGCTGGGGGCGGATCTGTGAGGAGAAACCCCCCCCCCCCCCGTGCCCGGGGACCCTCCCGGCCGCGAGGAAGAGGAGCGCAGCCCGCTTTTCCTCCCCGGCTCCTGCGTCCCACCTCCAATTCGGAATAAAAAACGGGCAGGGCTCGGCGCCCGACCCCAAAACCACCCCGGCGGCGGCCGCGCGAGTGGAATAAAATGATTTATTGTCGCCTTTTTCTCCCCCCCAAAAAGGCGGCGGGGTCCCTCAGAGCCCCTGGAAGCTCTGGAGGAGGTCGAGCACCGCGGGGTCCACCCTGGCGTGGGCCAGGCAGGCGTGGAGACGCGGGGCCGTGGCCTCCTGCCTCTGCCTCTGCTGCCACTCCCGCAGCATCTCGAAGCTCTGCATGACGACGTTCTGGGGGTTATCCTCCCGAATCTGATCCAGGCGGCTCCTCTCCAACCCCAGGCATCCGATTCCCACCTCCTGCCACTCCTTTCCCAGCTTTTTGGCTATCTGGATCAGCTCGTTCTCTGTCAAACGACGAGGACGGGCGGACGGAGGAGGAGACGCGAGCGGCGACGAGACGGCCGGACATCCCGCTTCCTCCCCGCATCCCGCCGGAGCGGAGGAACCCTCGGCGTTCCCTTTTTCCTCGGCGATCTCTTCCTCCGCGTCGGGAAGCCGGTAAAGGCGGACGAGGTCGGGGCGGCCGATCTGGCGGAGGAGGCGGGCGGTGAGGCGCAGGGCTCGGCCGGGGAAGCGCTGGAGCAGGAGGCTGCAGAGCTCGGGGCGCGTGGCGGGGCGCAGCTGGGCCAGCGGCAGCCGCTCCTCCAGCAGGAATTTGAGGGTCTGGAACTGCTCCTCCGTCAGCGCCTGCTGCACCCCCAGCAGCGTCTCCCGCTCGCCCCCCGCCATCGCGCCTGCCGGAGAGCGGGGGGGGCTCCGTCAGCCCCGCTGCCCATGGCGGGGGGGACGTGGGGCTGGGACACCCCCTGCCCCATGGGGGACGCGGGGCTGGGTGTCCCCGGTGCCCCCCCAGCCTTCCGTGGGGCTGGGACACCCCCTGCCCCATGGGTGCCATGGGGCTGGGTGTCCCCGGTGCCCCCCCAGCCTTCCGTGGGGCTGGGACACCCCCTGCCCCATGGGTGCCATGGGGCTGGGTGTCCCCGGTGCCCCCCCAGCCTTCCGTGGGGCTGGGACACCCCCTGCCCCACAGGGCGGTGGGGAGATGGGTGACCCCCTGCCCCACGGGCTGGTGAGGAGATGGGTGTCCGCGGTGCCCCCCAGGCTGATGTGGGGCTGGGACACCCCCTGCCCCATGGGTGCTGTGGGGAGATGGGTCACCCCCTGCCCCACGGGCTGCGATGGGGCCGGGTCACCCCGCTGCTCCCCCAGCCCGCCGCGGGGCCCGGGGACCCCGCCTCGGCACGGCGCCGGACCCCCCCGCCGCCTGGATCCCCCGATCCCCCTCGATCCCCCCCCGGATCCCCCCGATCCCCCCCGATCCCCCCGGATCCCCCACGCCCCTCACCGCGCTCCCGTCCCGCGCGGGGCGTGGCCTCCCGTCTCCCGCCAGGAAGTCAGGGCGGTTACCGGGAAACGGGGGGCGTGGCTTGGCCGGGCCGATGTGGGGGCGTGGCTTGGGAGAAGGGGCGTGGTTTGGCTTGGCCGGGGTGGAGACGCGGCTTGTGGAGGGGTGTGGCTTGGGATGGGAGGCGTGGCTTGGGAAGATAGGGGCGTGGCTTGGGAAGATAGGGGCGTGGCTTGGGGCAGTTTCGGGGTGCAGGGGGCAATTAGGGGTCCCTGGGGGCAGTTCCAGAGTGCAGGGGGCAGCTCAGGGGCTTCTAGGGGAAGTTTTTGGGGTGCAGGGGGCAGCTCTGGGGGGCACTTGTGGGTCTGGGGGTAGTTTGGGGCCCTGGGGGCAGTTTGGGGGTGCAGGGGCAGCTCGAGGGGACATTTGGGGGGTCTGGGGGCAGTGGGGGGGTCTGGGGGCAATTGAGGGGGCCTGGGGGCAGTTTCAGAGTGCAGGGGGCAGCTCGGAGGGGCATTTGGGGGTCTGGGGGCAATTTTGGGGTGCAGGGGGGCAGCTCTGGGGGGCACTTGGGGCAGTTTGGGGGTGCAGGGGCTGCTCGGGGGGGGCTGAGCCCCCCCTTTGGGGTGTCCCGTGTCCCCCCCCCCCCCGACCGCGCGGCCCCGCTCCCCACCTCAGGCTGGGCTCGGGGGGCCCCGCTCAGGGCGGGGGGCAGCGGGGGGCCCCCCCCGGCGCCGGGGCCGCGGCCAGGGGCTGCCCCCGGGGGTCCACGCACCAGCACGGCCCGCGCTTCGGCCCCTGCGAGGCCCGGCACTGCGGGGGACCCCCAAACCGGGCTGGGGGCGCTGGGGACACTGAGGCACGGCCCCCCACCCCCATCCCGGGGAACCGGGACCCCGAAACTGGGCTGTATGGGCTGGGGAAACTGAGGCACGGCCCCCCAACCCCGCACCCCGGGGAAACTGAGGCAGGGAGAACCCCCAAGCTGGGCTTTGTGGGTGGGGAAACTGAGGCACGGGGGGGGGCGTCGACCCTCTCTCCCCCCCCAGACCTCCCCCCCAGGGGAAACTGAGGCACAGGTGGACCCCAAAACTGGGCTTTATGGGCTGGGGAAACTGAGGCAGCCCCCCCCCCCGGGGAAACTGAGGCACGGGGAGACCCCGAAACTGGGCTATAGGGGCTGGGGAAACTGAGGCACGGGGGGACCCCAAAACTGGGCTTTATGGGCTGGGGAAACTGAGGCACGGCCCCCCACCCCGGGGTAACTGAGGCATGGGGGGACCCCAAAACTGGGCATAATGGGCCGGGGAAACCGAGGCAGCCCCCCCCCCGGGGGAAACTGAGGCACGGGGGGACCCCAAAACTGGGCTTTATGGACGGGGGAAACTGAGGCACGGAGGACCCCAGGATGCTCTAACCCCCGCCCCCATGGGGAAACTGAGGCACGGCGGACCCCAAAACTGGGTTTCCTGCTCTGGGGAAACTGAGGCACGGCCCCCCCGCCCCCCTGCCGCCCCCGGGGCCGCTCTTCCGGGGCCCCCGCCCCCCCGTGGAGCCCCCCCCCGCCCCCCCACCTGCGTGGGCCGGTAAAAGCCGCGGGGGTCGCAGTTGGGGAGGAAAATGGCGGCCGCGCTGCGGTAGAGCCCGGCCCGCAGCTCCCGCAGGGCGGCGGCCAGGTGCCCGCGGCAGGGGGCCTGCGGGGGGGTCAGGGGGGCCGCACCCCCGAACCCCCAGCCCGGTACCCCGCACCCCCAAACCCCCCCGGACCCCCTCGCACCCCAACCCCCCATCCCGGTACCCCGCATCCCCGAACCCCCCCGCACCCCCAAATCGCCCCCAGCCCGGTAGCCCGCACCCTAACCCCCCCCATCCCGGTACCCCCCAAACCCCCACCCCCCGAACCCCCCCATCCCGGTACCCCGCACCCCCAAACCCCCCGGACGCCCCCGCACCCCAACCCCCCCCATCCCGGTACCCCGCATCTCCGACCCCCCCGCACCCCCAAATCCCCCCATCCCGGTACCCCGCACCCCCAAACCCCCCTCCCCGGAACCCCCGCACCCCAACCCCCCATCCCGGTACCCCGACCCCCCCGCACCCCCCCCCCGCCCCCCCCGTCTCCAGCTCCTCCTTGCCCTGGGGCGGGGGCCGGGGGGGCGGCGTGGCGGGGGGGCCTGGGGGGGGCAGGGCTGGGCCGGGGGGGGGCCTGCCCCCCTCCTGCCCCCCGATATGGGGGTCCCTCCCTTTATTGCCCCCCATATGGGGGTCCCGGCCCCCGGGACATGGGGTCCCCCCCATTTCCAGCCCCCCGCAGGACGTGGGGGTCCCCCACTTCCCCCCCCCCCCCGATACAGGGACCCCCCGGGATTCGCCCCCCTCCCCCCGGGGTCTCCCGCAGATCCGGGGGGGCTCGGGGTCCCTCCCCGGTGCCCCCCCCTCCCCCGTTGGCGCCCGCCGGCCCCTCCCTGGGGGCCCGGGGGGTCCCCCGGTACCCGCCCCCCCCGGTGCCCCCGTCCCACCCCCGGACCCCCCTCTCCCTCCCCCGGGGGTACGGGGATCCCCCGGTGCCCCCATCCCTCCCGGGACCCCCTCCCGGGTGCTACGGGGCTCTCCCGGTGCCCCCATCCCTCCCGGGACCCCCCTCTCCCTCCCCCGGGGGCACGGGGATCCCCCGGTGCCCCCATCCCCGTCCCGGGGAGCCCCCCGGCCCCCCGGTGCCGCGGGCATCCCCCGGTGCCCCCATCCCTCCCGGGACCCCCCCCCTCGGTGCTACGGGGCTCTCCCGGTGCCTCCGTCCCCCCCCCCGGTGCCCCCGGTCCCCGCCCCGGGGGCTCCCCCCGGCTCTCACCTGCGGGGGCTCCGGTAGCGGCGGGGCGGGGGCGGAGCGGGCGGCAGAGCCCGGTGCCCCGGAGCAGGGCCCGGAGCGGGGCGCGTTCCCCGGGCCGGGGGCTGCAGCGGAGCCCCCGGGCGCAGCCCGGTGTGTAAACCCCGCACGGCTCCCCGGGGCCGCGGGGCGAGCCCTGCCCCGGCCCCGGCCCCGGCCCCCCGCCACCGGCAACCGGAGCCGCCGCCGCTGCCGCCTCCGCCAGCAGCAGCAGCACCGGCAGCAGCGGCCAGCGGCCCGCCCGCATGGCGGCACCGGAGGGCACCGGGACCGGAGGGCACCGGACCGGTCCCCGCCGCCGCCCGCTCTGGCGGTGCCCGGCCCCGCCGCCGCCCTTAAGTAACGGCGTCCGCCCCCCCCCCCCCCCCGCGGTGGGTGCCCCCGGTCCGGGGAGGGGGGACACCGGGAGGGGGGGGCACCGGGATGGCGGACCCGGGCTGCAGCCCCCCGGCACCCCCGGCCCGGGAGCCCCGGAGCCTGCGCCCCCCGGGACCCCCCGGGACCCCAGCCCGGACCCCGGGACCCCCAGGACCCCTCCGGCCCCCCCGCCCGGGACCCCCGGACCCCGGGACCCCCGGGACCCCCCGGCCGCAGCCCGGTCCCGTCGCCCCCCCACCCCCAGCCCCCCCCAACTCCCCCCTATTCCATCCCCCAGTGGCCCCAGTGCTCCCAGTACAGAGCCCAGTGCCCCCCAGGGCGGTGTCCCAGTCCCCCCAGTGCACACCCCAGTATCCCCAGTATTCTCCAGTCCCTCCAGTGCACACCCCAGTATCCCCTGTATCCCCCAGTCCCCCCAGTGCACACCCCAGTATCCCCAGTATTCTCCAGTCCGTCCAGTGCAATGCCCCAGTATCCCCAGTATCCCCTGTGTCCCCCAGTCCCCCCAGTGCACACCCCAGTATCCCCAGTATCCCTTGTATCCCCTAGTCCCCCCAGTGCACACCCCAGTATCCCCAGTATTCTCCAGTCCGTCCAGTGCAATGCCCCAGTATCCCCAGTATCCCCTGTGTCCCCCAGTCCCCCCAGTGCACGCCCGGTGCCCCCCAGTGCAACGCCCCGGAGCACCGGGCGTTCCCGGTATAAAACCCAGTGCCCTCCAGTGCCCACTCCAGTCCTCCCAGTGCAGTGCCCCAGTATCCCCGGTATTCCCAGTTCCTCCAGTCCCCCCAGTAAAATGCCCCAGTCCCCTCAGTGCACACCCCAGTTTCCCCCAGTGCCCCCAGTATCCCCCAATCCCCCCCAGTGCACACCCCAGTATTCCCAGTAGTTTCCAGTCCCTACAATGCAATGCCCCAGTATCCCCCAGTCTCCGCAGCCTCTCCAGTGCACACCCCAGTATCCCCCAGTGCACGCCCCAATATTCCCAGTATCCCTAGTATCTCCAGTATCTCGCAGTCCCCCCGGTGCACACCCCAGTATCTCCAGTATCCCCCAGTCACCCCCAGTGTACTCCCCAGTATCCCCCAGTCACCCCCAGTGCACACCCCAGTCTCCCCCGTCGCCCCAGTGCCCACTACCGTCCCCCCAGTATCCCCCAGTGCGCCCCCCACTACCCCCCCAGTCCTCCCAGTGCACACCCCAACATCTCACAATGCACACCCCAGTATCTCCAGTATCCCCCAGTCACCCCCAGTGTACACCCCAGTATTCCCATTGCTCCCAGTCCCCCCAGTATTCCCCAGTCCACACCCCAGTATCCCCAGTCTCCCAGTGGACACACCAGTCCTCCCAGTATCCCCAGTCCCCGCCAGTCCCGCCAGTGCACACCCCAGTCCTCCCAGTCCCCCTAGTATCCCCCAGTATCCCCAGTCCCCCCCAAGTCCCCCCAGTGCCCCCGGTCCCCCCAGTGCACACCCCGCTGTTCCCCGCCCCCGCACCAGGGGGCGCTCTCTCGCTCCCATCCCGGGCCCGCGGGGTCATGTGACACCCCCACACCCTCGGCGGGCTCCGCCCCCATCTTCTCCTCCGGCCTTCGATTGGCGTCCCGAGCCGTCAGTCGGGGCGAGTCGGGCGGCGATTGGTCGAGCGGCGCGGCGGGGCGGGAGGAGGAGGGGGCGGAGGAGGAAGCGCGGGGCCCCGGATGTGAGTGCGGGCGGCGGGGCCGGGGCCGGGGCCGGGAGCGGCCGCAGCCGCAGCCGCAGCGCGGAGCCCATGGCGGGGGCGGGCGGGGCCGGGCCGGTGAGGGCGGGGGGGGGGCCCGGGTGACCCCGGTATGGGGGGGCTGGGGGGGGGGCGGTTTTGGGGCTGGGGGGGCCGGGGGGTGAACAGGGTGTGCACTGGAGAGACTGGGGATACTGGGGTGTGCACTGGGGGGGACTGGGGATACTGGGCCATTGCACTGGGGGGACTGGGGATACTGGGGTGTGCACTGGGGGGATTGGGGATACTGGGCCATTGCACTGGGGGAGACTGGGGGGACTGGGGATACTGGGGTGTGCAATGAGGGGGACTGGGAATACTGGGGAGTGCGCTGGAGGGACTGGGGTGTGCAATGAGGGGGACTGGGGATACTGGGGTGTGCACTGGGGGGGAGTGAGGGGACTGGGTGTGCACTGGGGGGGACTGGAAGGACTGGGGATACTGGGGTGGGCACTGGGGGGGACTGGGCTATGCACTGGGGGTACAGGGTGAACGAGTAGGGTGAGCACTGGGGGGACTGGGGTGTGTGCTGGGGGGACTGGGGATACTGGGACATTGCACTGGGGGGACTGGGGATACTGGGGTGTGCACTGGGGGGACGGGGGTGTGCACTGGGAGGACTGGGGGATACTGGGGTGTGCACTTGGGGGAACTGGGGAGACTGCGGTGTGGAATGAGAGGGACTGGGGATACTGGGACATTGCAGTGGGGGGGATTGGGGATACTGGGGGGTACTGGGGCGACTGGGGTGTGCACTGGGAGGACTGGGGTGTGCATGAGGAGGAACTGCAGGATACTGAGGCGTGCACTGGGGGGCTCTGGGGATACTGGGGCATTGCACTCGGGCAGGTGGAGGGACTGGGGGTGCTGGGGGCAGGGCTGCGGGGCTGGGGGGCGGTTATGGGGGTGCGGGGGGGGTCCCCGGGCTGGGGGGGTCCCCGGGGGTCCCTGACTGCCCCCCGCCCCCCCGCAGGTTTCCCCTCGCCATGGATGACCTGAACCTGCACTACAGGTTCCTCAACTGGCGCCGGCGGATCCGGGAGATCCGGGAGGTCCGGGCCGTCCGCTACCAGGAGCGCGCCAAGCACATCCTGGTGGACGGCGACACCCTCAGGTACCCCCCCCCGTCACCCGTGGGCGCCCGTCACCCGTGGGCGCCCGTCACCCGTGGGCCCCCGTCACCCGTGGGTTCTGTCCCCCCCCCCCCCAGTTACCACGGGAACTCCGGCGAGGTCGGCTGCTACGTGGCACCGCGGCCCCTCACCAGGGACAACAACTATTTCGAGGTACGACCCCCCCCGGGGGGTCCCCCCCGAATTTTGGGGGGGTCCCCACCGAATTGGGGGAGGGGGGCACACGGCGGAGCGGCCCCCCCACGCCCGCCGGGTGACGGCCTTTCTCGGTGTCACCCCCCAGGTGTCCATCGTGGACAGCGGGGTGCGGGGGACCATCGCTGTCGGCCTCGTGCCGCAGTACTACAGCCTGGACCACCAGCCCGGCTGGTTGCCCGACTCCGTGGCGTACCATGCTGATGACGGGAAGTGAGTAGGGGGGCCACTGGGACCTGTGGGGTGGCCACTGGGACCTGGCAGACCACCAGGACCTGGTGGAGGGCCACCAGGGCCCACGGGGCCACCAGGACCTGGGGAGCTGCTGTTACTTGGGGGGACCACCAGGACCCAGGGGGTAGCTACTGGGACCCAGGCAGTGGCTATTGGGACCCAGGGGGTGCCCACCAGGACCTGGGGAGGCTGCTGCTGTTTGGGGTGGCCACTGCGACCTGGGGGTTGGCCATTGGGACCCAGGGGATCCACCAGGACCCAGGGTGGCCACCAGAACCTAGGGAGCTGCTGCTATTTCAGGGGACCACCGGGACCCAGGGGGTGGCCTTTGGGACCTGGGGATGGCCACTGGGACCTGGCAGGCCACCAGGACCCAGCAGAGGGCCACCAGGACCCATGGGACCACCAGGACCTGGGGAGCTACTGCTATTTGGGGAGACCACCAGGACCCAGGGGGTGGCCACCAGGACCTGGCGGACCACCAAGACCTGGGGAGCTGCTGGGATTTGGGGGGGGACCACCAGGAGCTGGGGGGCTGCCGGGACCCGATCCGCCCCTGGGGACTGGGTTTGGGGGCGCTCGCGGCCTCTGGGGCGGCCGGGGGACAGGGAGGGGGGGGCCCCGCCGCCCCCCCCCCGCCCCCCGCCGCCGTCACCCCCTGCTCAGCGCCGCCGGCCCCCCCAGGCTGTACAGCGGCCGCGCCAAGGGCCGCCAGTTCGGCACCAAGTGCAGCTCCGGGGATCGCATCGGCTGCGGCATCGAGTTGGTCTCCTTCGAGGTGCAGACGGCCCAGATCTTCTTCACCAAGAACGGGAAGCGGGTGAGCCCCCTCCCCACCATTCCTTCCCCTTCCCCCCAGCCACCCCCTGACCCCCCCGGTGTCCCCCCAAAACCCGCAGGTGGGCTCCACCATCATGCCGCTCTCTCCCGAGGGGCTTTTCCCGGCGGTGGGGATGCACTCGTTGGGAGAGGAGGT
Organism: Nipponia nippon; assembly: GCF_047370975.1. Taxonomy (NCBI): domain Eukaryota; kingdom Metazoa; phylum Chordata; class Aves; order Pelecaniformes; family Threskiornithidae; genus Nipponia; species Nipponia nippon. The sequence continues at coordinate 2,385,521 of NW_028262353.1, forward strand.
ACGGCTGCACCTCCACGCCGAGCTGGGCACCGAGGAGGACGACAGCGCCATGATGGTGGACAGCTACGAGGAGGAGTGGGGGCGGCTGCACGACGTGAAGGTCTGCGGCACGGTGAGCATCGCACCCCCGATTTAAGGGGGGGCCCTTGGAGGAAGGGGGTCACCCGTTCCTGGGCCAGGCACCGCTGTCCCGTGGGGGCTGAGGCGGGGGGGACACGGCCACCGCCGCGCGTCCCGGGGGCCCCAGAGTTGGTGCGGAGCCGTTTTAGGGGGGTGTCAGGGTTTAGGGGGCTCAGGGGGTTTTGGGGTCCATGCTGGGGGGAGGCGAAGCCCCGAGTCCCACGGTGAGCCCCAAAAAGGCGCCGTTTTCCCCCCAAATCGACGATCGGCCACGGATCTTATTCCGATTTCCCTCGTTGGCCAGGGACCCCCCCCCGCAGTTGGTCCCCCACCCCAATGGGATCCCCAAAACCAGGGCAGAGCACCCTGCGCAGGACCCACCCGCGGCCCCGCCGTCACCCCCCGCTTTGGGGGGGATCCGGGGGGGCCCCAGCGCTTTCGCAAGGGCGAAACCAAACCCGCAGCCCCGACCCCCCCCCGAGTTTTAAGGGTTTGCAGCTCGGCGCCGGGGGCCATTTTCCATCGCCCCCCCCCTCCGCAGCCCACGCTCGCTCCCAGCCTCGTGCTCCCCGGCTCCGTCCCCACCCCGGCTCCGCCACCCCCCGCTGCCGTCGAACAATGCCGGCGCTAACCGCGGCTGTGGGGGAGCAGAGCTGGGGCCCCCCTCAAAGTTTGGGGGGGTCGGGGACGCCTGGAGCCTCGTCCCAGGCTGCCGTGGGAGCTGGGCCCCGCCATGTCGCGCCTCAGTTTCCCCCTGCCATGTTGTGCCTCAGTTTCCCCCCCCAGTGCCTCAGTTTCCCCCCCAGGCCTCAGCTCCCCCCCGTTTCTCACGGGGGGGGGTCCCCAGCACTGCCCAGTGCCCCCCCTCCCCGTTCAGCCGCCGACTCCGTTTCATTTTCATCCTCCTCCGCATTTTTTCTGCTGTTCCCTCCCAGAGCTCGACCGGGGGCTGTGGCCCCCCCCCCTGCAGCTTTAGTGGGGTGCTGGGTGGGGGGACCCCAATGCCAAGCCCCCCCTCCCCACCCAGGCCCCCCGGCCCCCCCTTCCCTGTCAGTTTTGGGGGGAAAAGGGGATGTTTTGCGGCTCTCAAAGGGTTTTTTTCCCGCCCCCCCCCCCCCCAGCCGGGGCCGCGGGAGGGCAGGAATGTGGGCGCAGGCCCAGGCCGACCTCGGTGGCGTAAACAGCCCCGGCCCCCCCCAGCTCCCACCCCCTTCCCGGCACCGCAGCCGGGGGGGGCCCCTTCCCCGCCCCCCAGCCCTGGCACCGCCGCAGCGGGGGGGCCCCGGCCCCACCATATTCCTTTGGGGGTATTCTTGGGGGCTGGGAGCGTGAGGGGTGTCCCCTCCCCCAGGTTTGGGGTGTCCCCCCCAGGTTTAAGATACCCCCCCCCCAGGTTTGGGACCCCCCCAAGCTTTGGGGTGTCGTCCCCCAGGTTTGGGGTGTCGTCCCCCAGGTTTGGGACCCTGCACCCCTCAAGCTTTGGGGTCTCCCCCCCAGCTTTGTAATGTCCCCCCCCCCCATGTTTGGGCTCCCCCAAAGTTTGGGGTGCCCCCCCAGGTTTGGGGTGCCCCCCCCCAGGTTTGGGACCCCCCCCCAGGTTTGGGACCCTGCACCCCTCAAGCTTTGGGGTCTCTCCCCCAGCTTTGTAGTGTCCCGCCCCATGTTTGGGCTCCCCCCAAAGTTTGGGGTGTCACCCCCCCAGGTTTGGGACCCCCCCAAGCTTTGGGGTGTCATCCCTGGCTTTGTAGTGTCATCCCCCCCCATGTTTGGGCCCCCCCAAAGTTTGGGGTGTCATCTCCCCCAGGTTTGGGGTGCCCCTCCAGGTTTGGGACCCCCCCCAGGTTTGGGACCCCGCACCCCTCAAGCCTTGGGGTGTCATCCCCCCAGGTTTGGGGTGTCCCCTCCAGGTTTGGGACCCTGCACCCCTCAAGCTTTGGGGTGTCATCCCCCCCAGGTTTGGGACCCCTCCCAGGTTTGGGACCCCCCCAAGCTTTGGGGTGTCCCCCCCCCACGTTTGGGCTGTCATCCTCCCAGGTTTGGGACCCCGCACACCCCCCCCCAAGCCCCCCTTCCCGCCGCCGCTGGTGGGGTGCGGAGGGGTGCCCCCCCCCCAAAAAAAACACCCCCCCGTGCCCCCCAGCTGCTGGAGTACGTGGGGAAGGGGAAGAGCATCGTGGACGTGGGGCTGGCGCAGGCGCGGCGCCCCCTCAGCACCCGCAGCCACTACTTCGAGGTGGAGATCGTCGACCCCGGCGAGAAGTGCTACATCGCTCTGGGGCTGGCCCGCAAGGTGAGGGGGGCCGGGGGGGCACGGGCTGCTGCCCCCCCACCCCCCCGGCCTTCATCCCCCTTCTCTTCTTCCTCCTCTTCCTCAGGATTATCCCAAAAACCGGCATCCCGGCTGGAGTAGGGGCTCGGTGGCGTATCATGCGGGTGAGTCCTGCCTCAAAACATGGGACCCGCCGCCCCAAATCATGGGGCACCCCCCCCCCCAAATCATGGGGCACCCCCCCCAAATCATGGGGCACCCCCCCCAAAACATGGGGACCCCCCTCCAAACAGGACCCCCTAAAACCAGAGGATGTCCCTCCAAACGTGGGGCCCCCCTGAGCACGGGTCACCCCCCAACAGGAGGACCCCCCCTCCAAACAAGAGGATGCCCCCCAGCATGGGGACCCCCCAACATGGGGGCCCCCCCAAACAAGAGGATGGCCCCCAAACATGGGGACACCCCGTCCAACAGGAGGACACCCCCATACATGGAGACCTCCCCCCCAAACATGAAGGACCCCCCAAAAATTGAGGACCCCCCCAAACATGGGCCCTCCCCACCATAGGGCCCCCCCAAATAAGAGCCCCCCAAACATGAGCCCCCCCAGGTGCTATTTGGGGTGTGGGCCCCCCACCCTGGGCTCTGGGGGAGGGGTCTCAGTGGTCGGCATCGTCCCCCCTCCCCTTTCCCAGTCTCCCCAGTGCTTTGGGTCTCTTGTACTGGTTATGCTCACGCTGACCCCCCCATATCCCCCCCCCCCAAAACACCACAGAGGCCAAATGCTGCCCCCCCCATGCGCCTTCCTCCTCCTCCACGCTTCCCCCCCCCCGACGCCCCCTCGGCGGGGGGCAGCCCCATAGCGAGGGGCCGGGGGGGGTCCCCGGTGCTGGGGGGGGGTCCCCCCGGTGCTGGGGGGGTCCCCATGACACCGTGTGTCCCCCCCCCCCCCCAAGACGACGGGAAGATCTTCCACGGCAGCGGGGTGGGGGACCCCTTCGGCCCCCGCTGCTACAAGGGCGACATCATGGGCTGCGGCATCATGTTCCCGCGTGACTACGCCCTGGATAGCGAAGGTACGGGGGGGTCCGAGCGCCCCGGGAACGGGGCGGGGGGCGACACAGGGCACAGCCCTCATTGTCCGTGCGTCCGTCCGTCCCCCGAAGGCGACAGCGACGACCCCAGCGACACGGCGGAGGTGAAGGCCAAACCCGTCAGGAACGTCATGTACCTGCGGCAGGAGGAGGAGGAGGAGGAGGAGGAGGAGGAGGAGGAGGAGGAGGAAGAGGATGGCGAGGAGATGGAGCAGGAGCACGAGGGGAAGAAGGTGGTGGTAAGAGCACAGCACCCCCGCGAGGGGCAGGATCGGGCTCCCAGCCCCGCACCCCGGGGTCTCCCTCGCTCGTGGGATGCTTTAGGGTGGGGGGGGGATGTTTAAGATGGAGTCCAAGCGCTGACCCGCGGCCACCGCTCAGCCGCGGCCCTGAGCCCTGCAGCCCCCCGTTTTCTGAACGCTTCCCGGGGTGGGGACCCAGCGCTCGTCGCCCCGTTGGGGGAGGCGATTTCTCCCCGTACCCAACCCAAACCTGCCCTGGCGCAGCTCCAGGCCCTTCCCTCTCGTCCCAGCGCTTGTTCCTGGGGAGAGGAGCCCGACCCCGCCTGGCTCCGGCCTCCTTTCGGGTGTTGGGGGAGCGATGAGGGCTCCCCTCAGCCTCCTCCTCTCCAGGCCGAGCACCCCCAGCTCCCCCAGCCGCCCCTCACCACCCTCGGGCTCCAGCCCCTGCCCCAGCCTCGCTGCCCTGCCCTGGCCACACTCCAGCCCCTCCGTGTCCTTCTTGTGGCCGGGGGCCCAGCACCGAGCGCGGGATTCGAGGGGCGGCCTCGCCAGTGCCCAGCACAGGGGGACGATCCCTGCCCTGGTCCTGCTGGCCACACTGGTCCTGATACAAGCCAGGATGCCGCTGGCCCTCTTGGCCACCCGGGCACCCTGCCGGCTCCCACCCACCCGCTCTCCACCCCCCCCCCCGGGGCCGTTTCTGTTTCGCCGCCGCTCTTCCCCGCGCCTGCGGCGCTGCCTGGGGTTGTTGTGCCCCGAGCGCAGGACCCGGCCCTGAGCCTTGTTAAACCCGGGCCCAGCGACCCGGGGTGCCCGGATCCCCTTTATCGTTGGTAACGACGTGAAACGGGACTGGTCCCAGTACGGAGCCCTGGGGACGCCACTGGTGCCCGGCTGCCAGCGGGATTTAACCCCATTCACCGCCATCTTTGCGCTCAGCCATTGTTCTTTACCCAAACCTCTTGCCGCGGGGTGCGCCAGTGCCAAACTGGGGGTGTCACACCCCCCCCACGGCTTTTTGGGGGGGTGGGATGCCCTGAGCCCCCCCCAAATGCCCCCCCCATGCATTTGTGTGTGTCCCCCCCCCAGGTGTTTTTCACCCGCAACGGGAAGATCATCGGCAAGAAGGAGGCGGTGGTGCCGGCCGGCGGCTACTTCCCCACCGTCGGGATGCTCAGCAGCGGCGAGAAGGTCAAGGTCGACCTCCACCCCCTCAGCGGTTAAAATGGGGGGGGGTCCCCCCCCGCTGCCCCCCCCAGGCACCCCTGTGCACTTTAAGGCCTTGCCCCCCACCGGTGGGGTGCCCCCCCCCCCCCCGATTTGGGTCATTGGGGGGGCCCGATCCTGCCCTCATCGCCCAGGGGTGACCCCCACCCATCACCCCACTGCCCCCCCCAGTGTGTGGGGGGGGTCCCCAGAGCGGGGGGGGGGCACAGAGTTAAGGCTCCACTTGCCCCCTCCCCAACCCCGCGCTGTCACTGTCCCCCCCATTTTGTGAATGTAACCCCCCCCCGCCACCCCCCACCCATTGGGGGGGGGGCTGCCCCCTTCCCCCCCCCCCCGGCCCCCCCACTTTTTTGGGGGCGGGGGAGGGCAGGGGCTGTGCTGGGCCCCCCCCCAGGCCAAGCCGGCACGGAAAGAAGGAGCCAAGGAGACGGTTTGGGATTTTCCATTGGGATTTGCACATGGTCGGATGGGGGGGGGGGGGGTCTGCGCCCCCCCCCCGACAGCTCCGCGCCCCCGATATAATATATAGATATATTAGAAATGTCTGATTAAAGCTCAGATAAATCCTTTCTTAGACAAAAATAAATTCCGATTTATTGCTGCCCCCCCCCCCCCGCACCCCTAAAATGGGGGGGGGGGGCTTCCCTGTACCCCCCCCCCCCCCCCCCTTTCTCCCGCCCGGTTTTGGGGGTCGGACCCCCAGCCCGGTGTGGGTTGGGGGGGGGGGGTCCCAGCCCTGCGGGGGGTGCACGGGGGGGGTGGGGGGGCTCTTTGCCGAGGGGGGTCCCGGGGGGGGCCCCCCCTCACTTGCGGTGGGTGCCCAGCATGACCTTGGTGATGAAGGTGACGATGGCGGAGGCCGGCTGCTCGGGGTCCAGCTCGGCGAAGAGGTGGCAGGCGTTGCCCCCCCCCGCCCCCCCCGCCTTCTTGGCCACGAAGCCAAAAATCCTGGGGAGGGGACGGACACACGGACACGGAGCTGGGGGGGGGGCCCGGGGCTGTCCCCACCCCAGGGGGGCCCAGCGCTGTCGTCCCCCCCCCCTCCCCCGGGGGGTCCCCTGGGCACTTACTTAGAGGTGGTGCCGTCCGCATTCGCCCACCTGCGGGGGGGGTTAATTAGTGGGATGCTAATTAGGCACCCCTCCCCCCGTGTGGCCCCCCCCCATTTGTGGGCCCCCCCCCCCGCTGTCACCTGCGGTCCTGGGGGTCGGCGCTGCAGTAGGTGACGCTGGAGACAGGGTAATGGCGGCGGAAGAAGAGCCTGGGGGGGGACAGGGGGTCAGGGACCCCCAGGGCCGATGGTACCTGGGGGTGACGCTGGGATGGGGGTTTAGGGACCCCAGGGACGATGGTTACAGGGGGGTGACGCTGTGAAGGGGGTAGAGACACCCAGGGATGATGGTACTTGGGGCAGGGGGGTTGACACTGGGAGGGGGGTTCAGGACCCCCTCTCAGATGATGGTACCAAGGGGGTGACGCTGGGACGGGGGCTTGGGACCCCCAGCGCCGATGGTACAGGTGGGGTGTTGCTGGGAGGGGTGTCAGGGACCCCAAGGGCTGATGGTACTGGTGGGGTGTCGCTGGGAGGGGGGTCAGGGACCCCAAGGGCCGATGGTACTCGAGAGGTGATGCTGGGACGGGGGTGTGGGGACCCCAGGGCCGATGGCGGGGGGTGTTGCTGGCGGGGGTGCGGGGGCCACTCACTTGCGCTGGCTGTCGGTGAGGGTGATGCCCTGCCCCGACACCTTGAAGTGGATGGGGGAGGCGGGGGGGCGCGGGGTGGCCCCCAGCAGGGTGCTGGTGGCCTTGGCCACCGCCTGCGGCCCCGTCAGCGACTCCGTCTCCACCGAGCCCAGGTAGAGCACGCTGCAGGCTGGCGACAGCGCTGGGGGCGGCCGGGGACCCCCGACCAGGAACCCCCTGACTGGGAACCCCCGACCGGGCACCCCCAACCGGGAACCCCCCGACTGGGCTACAGCCCCCCCGGACCCCCAAGTGGGGTACAGGCCCCCCAAGACACCAGGGCGCTGGGCACAGCCCAGTTGCCCTGTCCCAGTGCTCCCCCCAGCCAGGCACCCCATCCCAGTGCTCCCAGTCCCAGTGCTCCCAATCCCAGTGCTCCCAGTTCCAGTGCCCTCATCCCAGTGCTCCCAATCCCCCCCATCCCAGTGCTCCCAGTCCAAGTGCTCCCAATCCCCCCCATCCCAGTGCTCCCATTCCCAGTGCTCCCCATCCCAGTGCTCCCAATGCCCCCCATCCCAGTGCTCCCAGTCCAAGTGCTCCCAATCCCCCCCATCCCAGTGCTCCCATTCCCAGTGCTCCCCATCCCAGTGCTCCCAATCCCTCCCATCCCAGTGCTCCCCATCCCAGTGCTCCCAATCTCCCCCATCCCACTGTCCCCATCCCACTGTCCCCCTAGCCTAATGCCCCCATCCCAGTACCCCCCCATCCCAATACCCCCCATCCCAGTACCGCCATCCCAGTGCCCCCCAGTACCCACCTGCCCCCTGGCGCAGCAGGTCGGCGGCCGTGCTCATGTTGGGGGGCACGGGCACCTCCAGGCTCTCCTCCAGCGGGTCTGGGGGGACGGGGGGGACAGACGGACATGGGGACATGGGGACACAGGGACACGGGGACACAGGGACACACGGGCATGGGGACACACGGACATGGGGACACAGGGACATGGGGACACGAGGACATGGGGACATGAGGACATGGGGACACGGGGACACAGGGACATGGGGACATGAGGACACACGGACACAAGGACACGAGGACATGGGGACACACAGACACAGGGACATGGGGACACGGGGACACAGGGACATGGGGACATGAGGACACACGGACACAAGGACACGAGGACATGGGGACACGGGGGCACATGGACACAAGGATATGGGGACATGAGAACATGGGGACACACGGACACGGGGACACAGGGACATACAGACACAGGGACATGGGGACATGGGGACACGGGGACAGATGGACATGGGCTGGGGCCGCTGCCAGGACCCCTGGCCCCCCCCGCTCTGGGGGGGGGCATTGGGGGGGCGGGGGGACATGGGGGGGCACCTCATGGTGGGGGAGCTCAGTTTGGGGAGGGTCACCACATTTGGGGGGGGTCACCGCACTTGGGGGGGTGTCATCACATCTGGGGGGGTCTCCACATTTGGGGGTCCCCCCATTTCGGGGAGGGGGGTCACCTACCTTTGCTGGGGATGCGGAGGGCGCAGGGCAGGGAGATGGGGGTGATGGAGTGCTGCAGCACCAGCGCCGGCAGGCTCCCTGCGGGGGGGGGAGGGGGTGTCAGGGACCCCCACCCCCCCCAGCCCCTCCCCAGCCCCCCGAGCCCCCCGCCCCCAGCCCCCCCTCACCGAAGTGGGGCTCCTCCTGGCACCCCTTGATCTTGACGCCCCGGGGTCCTGTCTCGATGAGGAAATGGCGGACGAGCTGCTCCTGGGGGTCCCCTGGGGGGGGGCACAGGCCAGAGCCCATGGGTGCCCCCCCCCCCGGGGAGTGGGGGGGGCTGGGGGGGAGTCTATGGGGTGCTGGGGGGGTCTATGGGAGCCTCTATGGGGTGTTAGGAGGGCTTTATGGGGTGCTGGGGGGGCATGGGGTGCTGGGGGGCTCTATGGGGTGCTGGGGGGTCCATGGGGGGCTGGGGGGCCTATGGGAGCCTCTATGGGGTGCTAGGAGGGCTTTATAGGGTGCTGGGGGGCATGGGGGGCTGGGGGCTCTATGGGGGCCTCTATGGGGTGCTAGGGGGGCTCTATGGGGTGCTGGGGGGTCCATGGGGGGCTGGGGGGTCTATGGGGGCCTCTATGGGGTGCTAGGGGGGCTCTATGGGGTGCTGGGGGGTCCATAGGGGGCTGGGGGGTTCTATGGGGGACTCTATAGGGTGCTGGAGGGGCTTTATGGGGTGCTGGGGGTTCCTATGGGGTGCTGGGGGGTCTATGGGGGGCTCCATGGGGTGCTGGGGGGGCTCTACGGGGTGTTTCAGGGCATGGCAGGGCTTTATGGGGTGCTGGGGGGCTCTGTGGGGTGCTGTGGGGTCTATGGAGTGCTGGGGGGTCATGGGGGGCTCCATGGGGTGCTGGGGGGCTCTGTGGGGTGCTGTGGGGTCTATGGAGTGCTGGGGGGTCATGGGGGCTCCATGGGGTGCTGGGGGGGCTCTATGGGGTGTTTGGGGACATGGGGTGCTGTGGGGTGGCTTTATGGGGTGCTGGGGGGGTCCATGGGGTGCTGGGGGGCATGGGGGTGTCTATAGCGTGCTGGGGAGCTCTATGGGGTGCCTGGGGGGCATGGGGTGCTGGGGGGGTCTATGGGGTGCCTGGGGGCCCTGGGGGTGCCCAGGGGTGCTTCGGGGTGCCGGGGGGGGGGCCAAGCAGGATGTTGGGGGACACTGGGGTGCCCAGGGGCTTCACGGGGTGACGGAGGGGGACACTGTGGGGTGCCCGTGGGTGCTGCCCCCCCCCCCCCCCAGGGACGCAGCGAGGGAGGGGGGCGCGGGGCTGCCCGGGATTTGGGGGGGCGGGGGGGGGTCCCTACCCTTGGCGGGGGGCAGGCAGCGGGGGGGCGGCGTGGCCACCTTCAGCGCCAGCCCGTAGGCGCCCTGGAAGGAGCTGCTGTGGCGGACGATGAAGGACCCCGGCGCCTTCCCCTTCAGCAGGGCGACGGCTGCGGGGGGGACCCCGCCGTCACCCGCAGGCCTGGGTCCCCCCGGGTGATGGGTGGGGGGTCCCCAACCCAACCCAACCCCCCCCCCCCCCCCCATACCTTGGTCCCGGGAGAGGCCGGGTTTGTACCAAAATTTGGACGTGTCCTGCACAAAGGTGACGCTGGCGGCGGCCTCGGCCTCGGGGGGACCCTGGCACCCATGGGTGCCCCCCGGGCTGCACTCGGGGGCGAAGGAGACGTGTTGGGGGGGTGATGCTCGATCGCGGGGACCCCCAGGCGCCGGTGGGTGCCGCTTCTCCGGTAAGGGGGGTTGTGGGGCGGGGGGCTCGCAGTAGGCTGCGGGCGGGGGGAAGGCGGGGGTCGGGGAGCCCGGCACCTCCCCGGGGCACCCATGGGTGCTGCTGCTGGGCGAGGCGGGCTGGGGGCCGCTGCTGGGTGCGGGGGGCTCGGTGGGACCCCGGCCGAGGCTGCTGGGGGGGTCCGGGCTGTCGGGGTACCCCCCAGCACCCAGGGCCTGGGGGGGCCGGCGCAGGGAGCTGGGGGCTTCGGGGGTCCCGCGCCAGGGGCCCCCCTCGCCCGGGCTCCTCCGCTCTGGGGGCAGAGAGAGGGAGGGAGGGTGGGACCCCGCTCAGCACCCCTGTAGGACCCTTGGGGGCCCCAGTAACCCCCCAGTAGCCCCCCAGTAGCCCCTTTGCAGCCACCCCCCAGCCCCTCTGTGGCCATGAGCCCTCCAACAAGCCCCACTAGCCCCAGCACCCCCCCCAGTGGCCCCTTTGAACCTCTAGCCCCCCCATTAGCCTCCCCCCACCCCCTCTGCGGCCACTAGCCCCCCCCCCCCCCCATTAGCCCCTTTGCCCCCCCCCATTAGCCCCTTTGCCCCCAGCAAGCCCTGTGCCCCCAGCCCTCTGCAGCCACTAGCCCCCAACAAGTCCCACTAGCCCCAGCAAGCCTCCCCAGTAGCCCCTTTGAACCTCTAGCCCCCCATTAGCTTCCCCCCAGCCCCTCTGCAGCCACTAGCGCCCAACAAGCCCCACTCATCCCAGCAAGCCCTTCCAGTAGCCCCAGCAAGCACCGCGGTAGCCCCTTTGCCCCCCAGCAACATCCTCCCAGCCCGTCTGTGGCCACTAGCCCCCCTATAAGCCCCCCCAGCCCCCCAACTAACCCCCCCATAACCTCCCCATTAGCTCCTTTACACCCAACAAGCCCCCCCCCGACCCTCTGGCCACTAGCCCCCCGTAAGCCCTCTCAGCCCTTCTAGGCCCCCCAAACAACCCTCCCGCCCCCCCAACACAACCCACTAGCCCCCATAACCCCCCTCTTAGCCCCTTTGCCCTCCCCAGCCCCTCTGTGGCCACTAGCCCCGCTATTAGCCCCCCCCCACACACCCCACTAGCCCCCGTAACCCCCCCACTAGCCCCTTTGCCCTCACCGGTGGGCTCCTGGGGGTCCGGCTGCCCGGGGATGCCGTAGCCTTCGCGGGCCTCCAGGCCGGGGGGCTCGTAGCCCACTTTGCCGTAGAGGTCCCGGGGGGGCCTGGGGGGGCCCCGGCTGAACCCCAAGCCCGGGCGGCCGCAGCGGGGGCAAGCAGGGGGCTCAAGGGCTTCGCCGGGGGCCGGAGGGCGAGCGGCACCCCCCCAGTTTTCACCCCCCTGGTCTAAGCGCACCCCATAAAGCGGGGGGGTGGCGAGCGGGGGGGGGCCCTCGCCCCCCCAGCCCTGGCAGTCCTGGCAGGGGCAGAGGGGGGCCAGCTCCCCCAGCAGCAGGTAGCCCCCCGCCTGGCGCCCGTAGCCACAGGGGGGGAAGCCCTCAGAGAGGGAGCGGTGAAGCCCCCGCTTCTCGGGCCCCTCCGCGCCCCCCTCGGCCCCGTAGCGGGGTCCCTCGGGGCGGTGGCGGCAGGAGCAGGGGGGGGCCAGGCTGGCCCGGCGGCACAGCGGGGGGCCCGGGGGGGCGTAGGGGGCCGGGGGCCCATGGGGCGGTGGGGACCCATGGGACGTCGGGGTCCCATAAGGGGCCGGGGTCCCATGGGATGGTGGGGACCCGTGGGACGTTGGGGTGCCATGGGAAGTTGGGGACCCATAGGGTGTCGGGGACCCATGGGACGTCGGGGTCCCATAAGGGGCTGGGGTCCCGTGGGATGGCGGGGTCCCGTGGGATGGCGGGGTCCCGTGGGATGCTGTGGTCCCATAAGATGTTGGGGTCCCATAGGGTGATGGGGTCCCATGGGATGCTGGGGTCCCATGAGATGTTGGGGTCCCATGGGATGTTGGGGACCCATAGGGTGTCGGGGACCCATGGGACGTTGGGGTCCCATAAGGGGCTGGGGTCCCATGGGATGGCGGGGTCCCGTGGGATGGCGGGGTCCCGTGGGATGCTGTGGTCCCATAAGATGTTGGGGTCCCATAGGGTGATGGGGTCCCATGGGATGCTGGGGACCCATAGGGTGTCGAGGTCCCATAGGGTGCTGTTATCCCATGGGATGTCGGGGTCCCATGGGACGGGAGGGTCCCATAGGGTGCTGTGGTCCCATGGGACGGCAGGGTCCCATAGGGTGCTGTTATCCCGTGGGACGTCGGGGTCCCGTGGGACGGCAGGGTCCCGTAGGGTGCCGCTATCCCGTGGGACGTCGGGGCGCCGTGGGGTGCCGGGGTGCCGTAGGGCGCGCCATCGGGGTGCTCATCCTCCAGGATGGGGGTCTCCCGCTCGCCTGGGGGGGCCCCCCGCACCCCGAAGCCCCCCAGCAGCCGCTCCAGCTCCTGGCGCTCGGCGGCGGTGGGGGGCGGGGGGCGGCCAGGGGCGGGGGGCTCGGCCGCGGGGTCGCCGCCGCTGGGGGGGCCGGGGGGGGGCGGCGGGGGGTCGGGGCCCCCCCCGGGGCTCCGGGGGCTGGGTGCCCGCTTCTTCTGCACCCGGGCGTAGGGGCTGCCGTCCAGCGGCCCCCGCGTGTGCGGGAGCTCTGCGGGGGGGGGGCCCCCGGGGGGCGCCGGCCCCACGCGCCCCCGGGCAGCCCCCCCAAAACCCCCCGGACAGCCCCCCCCCCAAACCCCCCTGGTGCGCATGGGGGGGACCCCGGGGATGGGGGGGACCCTGGTGCCCATGGGGGGACCCTGGGGACAGGGGGGGGCCCTCATGACCATGGGGGGGGACCCTGGGGATGGGGAGGACACTGGTGCCCAGGGGGGGACCCTGGGGACGGGGGGGGACCCCCATATCCATGATAGGGACCCTGGGGACGGGACCCCAGGGATGGGGGGGATCCTGGTGCCCATGGCGGGACCCTGGGGACAGGGGGGACCCTCATGACCATGGGGGGGGGGGGGGGACCCTGGGGATGGGGAGGACCCTGGTGCCCATGGGGGGACCCTGGGGACGGGGGGACCCATGTATGTGGGGGGGACCCCAGGGATGGGGGTGGGAACCTCAGGGATGTGGGGGACCCTGGTGCCCATGGGGGGGCCCTGGGGACAGGGAGGGGACCCCCATATCCATGATAGGGACCCTGGGGACGGGACCCCAGGGATGGGGGGGGACCCTGGTGCCCATGGGGGGACCCTGGGGACAGGGGGGGACCCTCATGACCATGGGGTGGGGGGACCCTGGGGATGGGGAGGACCGCCATGTCCATGACAGCGACCCTGGGGACCCTCACGCCTATGTGGGGACCCCGGGGCCCCCCGCGCCCACTGGGGACCCCAGGAATGGGGGGGACCCGGGCCCCCCGCGCCCCCCGCGCCCCCCCGTACCCTCCAGGCTGTCCTCATGGCGCAGGTTGAAGCCCTCGTAGGAGTCCCAGCGCACGGCGGGGTCCCCCAGGCCGTAGTCGACGGAGACGGCGGGGTGGGTGCGGAGGGGCTCCCAGCCTGGGGGGGCACGGGGGGGGGCACCCATGGGTGCCTGCGGGGGGGGTTGGGCACCCAGCCGGGGGGTCCCCGCGGGTGCCCCCCACCCCATCCCACCTTTGATCCTCTCGGGGCCGGAGGAGAAGACGAACTCGACGCTGGCTTCGAAGGGGAAGCGCTCGTCTGGGGGGGACACGGGGGGGGGTTGGGGGTGCAGGGGGGGGCACAGCCCAGCCCCCCCCCCAAATCCCCCCTTGCACCCCTCTTTCCTTGCACCCCATGTGCAGCACCCTGAGCCCCCCGTGCATCCCCAAACCCCGCAGCTCCCCCAAAACCCCCCAACCCCCCCAAATCCCCCCGCCCCCCCCCCCCCCCGCCCCCCCCGCCCCCCCCGCCCCCCCTGCCCCCCACCTTGCCAGGCCTCATCCAGCTCGTCCTTGCGGAAGCCGAGCTGGGTGCCGTGCAGGGTGCAGGTGTGGAATTGCACCCGAAAAACCACCTCGCGCCCGGGCGCCCGCCGCTGCTTGTGGTAACACTTCACCTGGGGGGGGGGGGGGGGGGCACCGCCTGAGCGCACACGCGTGTGCAAGGCCCCGCCACTGCACACCCACCCCCTGCACCTGCACCCCTTGCATGTGCACCCCTTGCATGCCCCCCCTTGCACATGCACCCCTTGCACGATGCTTGCACATGTCCCTTGCACGCTCCACCTTTGCACGTGCACCCCTTGCACACCCCCCCTGCACACACCGCCTTTGCACGACGCTTGTACATGTCCCTTGCACGCTCCACCTTTGCACACCCCCCTTGCACCTGCACCCCTTGCATGTGCACCCCTTGCATGCCCCCCCTTGCACATGCACCCCTTGCACGATGCTTGCACATGTCCCTTGCACGCTCCACCTTTGCACGTGCACCCCTTGCACACCCCCCCTGCACACACCGCCTTTGCACGACGCTTGTACATGTCCCTTGCACGCTCCACCTTTGCACACCCCCCTTGCACACCCACCCTTGCACACCCCCCTTGCACATACACCCCTTGCATGCCCCCTTGCACACCCCACCCTTGCACACTCCACCCTTGCACGTTCACTCCTTGCACGCCTCCCCTTGCACGTCCCTTGCACACCCCACCCTTGCACATACACCCCTTGTGCATGCACTCCTTGCTTGCCCCCCTTGCACACCCCGCCCTTGCACACCCCACCCTTGCATGTGCACCCCTTGCGCGTGCACTCCTTGCAAGCACCCCTTGCACATTGCACCCTTGCACGTGCACCTCCCCTCGCACACCCCCCTTGCACACCGCAACCTTGCATGCCCCCCCTTGCACATCTCCCTTGCACACCGCACACTTGCACGTGCACCCCTCCTTTGCATGCCTCCCTTGCACGCCACCTTGCACGTGCACCCCTTGCAACCCCCTTTGCACACCCCCCTTGCACCCCCCTTGCACACTCCACCCTTGCGTGTGCACCCCTTGCACGCCCCCTTTGCACACGCCCCCTTGCACGTGCACCCCTTGCACGCCCCTCTTGCACACCCCACCCTTGCACGTGCACCCCGCGCCCCCCCCGCGCCCCCTCACCATCACGTCCCCCTTCAGCAGCAGGGCGGGCTCCAGGGTGACGCAGAGGCTCTGGGGGCCGGGGCCGCAGGTGCTGCTGGGGGGGGGGTGAGGGTCTGGGGGGGCCCCGGGACCCCCCGACGGGGGGGGAAGGGTTTGGGGGTCCCCGGGCCCCCCGGCGGGGGGGGGGGGGGGGAGGGGGGGGGGGGCCTGGGACCCCCGACGGTGGGTGTGAGGGTTTGGGGGGCCCCGGGACCCCCCGACGGGGGGGGGGGGGTGAGGGTCTGGGGGGGCCCCGGGACCCCCCGATGGGGGGGTGAGGGTCTGGGGGGGCCCGGGACCCCCGGCAGGCCCGGGGGGGGGGGGGGCACACACTCACTAGACCCCCGAGGTGTAGACGAGCTGCATGGACTGGTAGATCTTCAGGAAGGGCTGGTAGCCTGCAAGGGGGGGGCATTAGCCCGGGGGGGTCCCTGCCCGGGGGGGGTCCCTGCCTGCCCCAGGGGTCCCTGCCCTCCCCGGGGGGCCCTGTCCCGGGCGGTCCCTGCTGGGGGGGGTTCCCTGCTGGGGGGGGTGCTTGCCTGCTTCCGGGGGTCCCTGCCCGGGGGTCTCTGCCCTCTCAGGGGGTCCCTGCCCGCCCTGAAAGGGTCCCTCCTGGGGTGTCCGTGCTGGGGGGGTCCCTGGGGGCGGGTCCCTGCCCGGGGGTCCCTGCCCGGCGGTCCCTGGGGGGGGGTGTCCCTGCCGGGGGTCCCTGCTGGGGGGGTCCCTGCCCGGGGGTCCCTGCCCGGGGGTCCCTGCTGCGGGGGGTCCCTCCTGGGGTGTCCGTGCTGGGGGGGGTCCCTGCCGGGGGTCCCTGCTGGGGTGGTCCCTGCCCGGGGGTCCCTGCTGGGGGGGTCCCTCCTGGGGGGGCCGTGCTGGGGGGGTCCCTGGGGGCGGGTCCCTGCCCGGGGGTCCCTGGGGGGGTTCCCTGCCGGGGGGCCCTGCGGGGGGTCCCTGCTGGGGGGGTCCCTCCCGGGGCGCCCGCGCTGGCGGGGGGTCCCTGCGGGGGGTCCCTGCGGGGGGTCCCCTGCCCGGGGGGGTCCCTGCCGTGGGTCCCTGCGGGGGGTCCCTGCTGGGGGGTTCCCTGCTGGGGGTTTCCCTGCTGGGGGGGGGGTCCCTGCGGGGGGTTCCCTGCTGGGGGGGTCCCTGCCGGGGGTCCCTGCTGGGGGGGTCCCTGCGGGGGGTCCCTGCGGGGGTGGCTGCCCGCCCGCTCACCGGCGCCGGGCTCGAAGGCGGGCAGGGCGGGCAGCAGGACGTGGTGCAGGAAGAGGGGGCTGCTGTTCATCCGGATGCTGCCCGAGAGCAGCCCGCTGAAGTACTCGATGTACCTGGGCAGGAGGGAGCTCAGCACCCCCACCCAGCACCCCGCACCCCAGCACCCGGCACCCCGCACCCCAGCAGCCTGCAACCGGCATCCGGCACCCAGCACCCCCCCAAACCGGCACCCTGCACCCCCAGCACCTTGCACCCCCAGAAACTGGCACCCCGCACCCCAGCACCCTGCAACCGGCACCCTGCACCCCCACAAACCGGCACCCACCTCCCCCAGCACCCAGCACCCAGCACCCAGCACCCAGGCAGGGAGTTGGGCTCCTGCCCCCCATTGCTCCATCAGCCCCCCCACCAGTCCCCTTCCCTGCAAGCCCCTCCGGAGCCCCCCGGCCCCCCCGACCCCCCCATGGCCCCCGGAGCCCCCCCGGCCCCCCATAGCCCCCCATGGCCCCCCATGGCCCCCCCGGCCCCCACCTCCTCTGGGAGGGCTGCAGGGCGCCCGCCACCTTCTCCTCGCAGAACTTCCTCATGGTGAGGGTGCCCAGGGCCTGGTCGGCGCTGGGGGGGGGGCGTCAGGGGGCCCCCCGAGCCCCCCCCGACCCCCCGGCCCCCAAATCCCCCTACAACCCCCCCAGAACCCCCCATACCCCGCCTTTGACCCCCTACACCCCCCCATCCCCCTGCCCCCCATCCCCCCCCATACCCTCTGCCCCCCAGGCCCCCCGCCCATGCCCCCCCATTCCCCCAGGCCCCCATCATCCCCCCTCACCCCCGCCCCCCCATCACCCCCCCTCACCCCCGGCCCCCCATCACCCCCAGCTCCCCTGGCCCCCCATCACCCCCCCATCACCCCCTCACCCCCAGTCCCCCATCACCCCCCTCACCCCCGCCCCCCATCACCCCCCTCACCCCCAGCCCCCCCTCACCCCCGGCCCCCCCGTACCTGGCCGAGACCCTGCTGTAGTGCATGTAGGCTGCCACGATGACGCCCGTCTTGCCCTTACTGCCCTGGGGTGCCGGGTGTCAGGGCCCCCCCAGCCTCAGCCCCCCAGCTCCCCCCAGAGCCCCCCGGTTCTCCTATGCTCCCCCATGTTCCCCCAGCCCCCTAGAGCCCCCCAGTTCCCCCTGTAGCTCCCCATAGCCCCCGGTTCCCCCTATGCCCTCCCATGGCCCCCCATGGCTCCCCCAGCCCCCCATACCCCCCCGGCTCTCATAGCCCCCCAGTTCCTCCTAGACCTCCCATGCCCCCCCAGTCCCCCCCCATAACCCCCCAGTTCCCCTCCTAGCCCCCTGCATGGCCCCCCAGTTCCCCCTATACCTCCCATGCCCCCGCAGCCCCCCATAGCCCCCATAGCCCCTCCTAGCCCCCTATAGCCCCCCCAGTTCCTCCTATGCCCTCCCATGGCCCCCATAGCCCCCCCATAGCCCCCCAGTTCCCTCTATAGCCCCCCGTAACCCCCCCATAGCCCCCCAGTACTCTCTATAGCTCCCTGTAGCCCCCCCATAGCCCCCCAGTTCCCTCTATAGCCCCCCGTAACCCCCTCATAGCCCCCCATAGGCCCCCAGTTCCCTCTATAGCCTCCCTACAGCTCCCCCACCCCCCCAGTTCTCTCTATAGCCCCCCTATAGCCCCCCCAGCCCCCCAGTTCCCCCTATAGCCCCCCATAGCCCCACAGTTCTCTCTATAGCCCCCTGTAGCCCCCCTAGCCCCCCAGTTCGCTCTATAGCCCCCCTATAGCCCCCCGTAGCCCCCCAGTTCCCCCTATAGCACCCGTAGCCCCCCGTAGCCCCCCCAGTTCCCCCCAGTCCCCCCACCTTGCAGTGCAGCACGGCGACGTGCTGGGGGTGCGCCCGCAGCCAGCCCTCCATCGCCTTGCAGATGGAGCAGAGCTTGTCCAGGGGGGGGGCGTGCAGGTCCGGCCACCCAAAATCCTGCACCTGGGGGGGCACTGTCAGCCCCAGGGCCCCCCCGGCACCCCCAGACCCCCCCGGCACCCCCCAGTCCCCCCTGCACCCCCCCTCCTCCTCACCTTGGGGTTGAGGCGGGCGATGTCCCGGCGCTTCTCCGACAGGTTGAAGAGCTGTGGGGTGGGGGGGTCAGGGGGGTCTGGGGGGGTCGGGGGGGTCGGGGGGGCTGGGGGTCATGGGGACCCCCGGCTCAGGGGAAACTGAGGCACAGCCCCAGCTCTGCCGGCCCCTGCACCCAGAGCACCCAGGGGGGTGCTGCCCCACAGCTGGGACCCCCAGTGTCCTGCCCCACAGCTGGGACCCCCCCATGTGCTGTCCCTGCTCTTGGGGACCCCGCTGTCCCACAGGTGGCACCCCCAGTGTCCTGCCCTGGGGGACCCCCCCGCCCCTGGGGACCCCGGTGTCCTGGCCCCATCCCGTCCCCAGGGACCCCATGTCCTGCTCCTGGTGACCCCGCTGTCCTCCCACGCTGTCCCGAGGACACCATGTCCTGCCCCAGTCCTGTCCCCATGGCCCAGTGTCCTGTGCCCATGAATCCCAGTGTCCTGTCCCCATCGACCCCTATGTCCTGTCCCCACCCTGCCCTTGGGGACCCCAACGTCCCCATGCCCCCATGGCCCAGTGTCCTGTCCCCATCCTGTCCCCATGGCCCAGTGTCCTGTCCCCATCCTGTCCCCATGGACCCCAATGCCCTGTCCCCACCCTGCCCTTGGGGACCCCAATGTCCTGTCCCCATGGCCCAGTGTCCTGTCCCCATCCTGTCTCCATGGACCCTGGTCTCCTGTCCCCATCCTGCCCCTGGGGACCCCAGTATCCTGTCCCCATGGACCAGTGTCCTGTCCCCATCCTGTCCCCATGGACCAGTGTCCTGTCCCCACCCTGCCCTTGGGGACCCCAATGTCCCCATGCCCCCATGTCCCGTCCCCATGGCCCACAGCACCCCAGCCCCATCCCCGCCCCACCGGACCCCCCCCATGCCTCCCCGCCCCCCAGGGTCCCCCCGGCCGCGGGGACCCCACCGTGTACTTGTCGCGGTGGCGGGAGGCCAGCATCTGGGCCACCTCGCGCAGGTGCCCGCGGTAGCGCGGCTCCTCCAGCCCCGCGGGGAAGCGCAGGCAGATGATGCGCTCCGTCACGTAGGTCAGGTCGAAGTCGAACTGCCGCTGCATCACCTGCTCCAGGCTCAGGCTCCTGGGGGGCACCGGGGTCACCCCTGCGCCCCGGGGCCGCGGCACCCACCCCGGGGCCACAGCACCCCACCCTGGGGCCATGGCACCACCCCAGGGCCACGGCACCCCACCATGGGGCCACGGCCACCAACCCAGGGCCACGGCACCCACCATGGGGCCACGGCACCATCCTGGGGCGATGGCACCCACCACAGGGCCACGGCACCCACCATGGGGCCCTGGTACCCACCGTGGGGCCACAGCACCCACCATGGGGCCCTTGGCACCCACCCCAGGGCCACGGCACCCACCCCGGAGTGACAGCACCCACCGTGGGGCCCTGGCACCCATCCCGGGGCCACGGCACCCACCCTGGGGCCACAGCACCCACTGTGGGGCGATGGCACCCACCCCGGGGCCCTGGCACCCACCCCGGGGTGATGGCACCCACCGTGGGGCCACGGCACCCATCGTGGGGTGACGGCACCCACCCCGGGGCGATGGCACCCACTGGAGCAGCCCTTGCCCCCCAGGCTCCCCCCCAGCACCCCATAGCCCCCTGCACTCCCCCCAAAGCACCCCATAGCACCCTGGATGCCCCCCTCCACAGCACCCCGTAACCTCTGGGCTTCCCCCCCCAGCACCCCAATATCCCCTTGTTCCCCTCCCCAGCACCCCATAACCCCTGGTCTCCCCCCCAGCACCCCAAAATCCCCTGTCTGCCCCCCCAGCCCCCCTACCTGGGCAGGGTGCTCCGCTGCCGGGTGCTGTTGAGGGACTTGGTGGAGCCCTGGGGGGGCACAGGGGGTCCCGGGGGGGCACAGGGGGTCATGGGGGGGCACAGGGGGTCCCGGCCACAGGGGGTCCCGGCCACGGGGGGGGCACAGGGGGTGATGGGGGCACAGGGGGTCCCGGGGGGCACAGGGGGTGATGGGGGCACAGGGGGTGATGGGGGGCACAGGAGGTCCCGGGGGGGCACAGGGGGTGGTGGGGGCACAGGGGGTCCCGGGGGAGGCACAGGGGGTGATGGGGGGCACGGGGGGGCACAGGGGGGCACAGGGGGTGATGTGGGGAGGCACAGGGGGTCCCGGGGGGGCACAGGGGGTGATGGGGGTCCCGGGGAGGCACAGGGGGTCCCGGGGGGCACAGAGGGTGATGGGGGGCACGGGGGGGCACAGGGGGTCACAGGGGGTGATGGGGGGAGGCACAGGGGGTTCCGGGGGGCACAGGGGGTGATGGGGGGCACAGGGGGTCCCGGGGGGGCACAGGGGGTGATGGGGGCACAGGGGGTCCCGGGGGGGGGCACAGGGGGTGATGGGGGGCACGGGGGGTCCCGGGGGGGGCACAGGGGGTGATGGGGGCACAGGGGGTCCCGGCAGGTCCCAGCCACGGGGGGGGGGGGGGCTCACCAGGTGCTCGCTGCGGCGGGCGGGGGCCGTGCTCCTCCGCTGGGGGGCAGAGGGGGCTGTGGGGCGAGCGGGGGGGGGCGCGGGCCCCGCCGGGGGGCGCGGGGCCCTGCCTCAGTTTCCCCGTTCCTGCCCGCCGCACTTACCAGCTCGGGGGGGGGCAGCGCCTGGCAGGGCGACGTCACCTGCAGGAGTCGGGGGTCACCCCGGGCCCCCCGCCCCACACGGGACCCACGGCAGGGGCCCAGGGCAGGGCCCGGCCCCAGAGGGGGACCCCAGCCCCACAGCAGGGACCCCAGCCCCATGCCCGCCGCACGGAGCCCACAGCAGGACCCTATAGGGGGACCCCAGCCCTATGGAGGGTCCCCAACCCCACACCCTGAACAGGACCCCACAGAGGGACCCCAGCCCCATAGAGGGACCCCACCCCCATCGCAGGACCCCACCCCCACAGCGGGTCCCCGCCCCCCGAGCCCCCCACCCCCCCGGCCGCTCCCTCCCCGCCGCCCCCGCCCCCCCGTGTTGTTCTTGGCCCGGGGTCCGGCCGGGACAGCGGCTGCCATTGACGGCGCCGGGGGGGGCCGGGGGGGGCGGGCGGCACAGGGGCCCTTTCACCGCCCCTGCCTCAGTTTCCCCAAGCAAGACCCCCCCCATTTTTGCCCTGCCCCCCCCGCCAGGGGGGAAACTGAGGCACGGGGGGGGTCAATCTGGGGAACCCCGGCATCCGGACCCCCCACCCCGTGCTGTGACACTCCTGTCTCCCCCGTGGCCCTCCCAGTCCCCATGGGACCCCCCCGGGCCCCCCCAGACCCCCACGGCCCCCCCAGGACCCCCCCGAGACCCGATGGGCCCCCCGGACCCCTCCGGACCCTCCCAGGACCCCACAGGACCCCATGGGACCTCCCGGGACCCCTCGGACGCACACGCCCCCCCACCAGGACCCCATGGGCCCCGGGGACCCCCCCGGAACCCCCCGGGATCCCCTCGGACCCCCCACAGGCCCCCTGGGACCCTCCGGGACCCTCCCAGACCATCCCGGACCCCCCAGATCCCCCCGGACCCCTTCGGGACCCTCCGGGACCCCCATGGGACCCCCGGACCCTCCCAGACGCCCCCCCGTCCTCCAGCCCCCCCCCGGACCCCCGGGACCCCCACGAGCTCCTCGGGACCCCCACGACCCCCCCAGATCCTCCCGAACCCCCCAGACCCCCATGGGATCCCCACGCCCCCCCGCCCGGGACCCCTATGGGATCCCCCCGGAGCCCCCCGACCCCCCCCCCAGACCCCCATGGGACCCCCCGGCCCCCCCAGGACCCCTATGGGACCCCCCCCGGGCTTCACCTCGCTGCCGGGACCCCGCCCGGCCGGACACTGCCCCCGTTGTGACCGCCCCGCCCCCCCCCCCCCCCCCCGTGTCCGTCCGTCCGTCCGTCCCCGCGGTTTGTCCAGCTGCGGCCCCGGGCCGCCGGCCAAGGCCAGCGTTGCACAACGGGGGGGGGGGGGGGGCCACAAAGGGGGGGGGCCACCCGGTGCGACCCCCCCCCGACCCGCAGCAAGGGGGGAGGGGGGGCTGCCACCCCCCGGCCCCCCCTCACCTTCGCCTCGCATCGCTTGTGGCTGGCGACCTTGCAGACTGGGGGGGCAAAAGGGGCATCAGGACCCCCCCAGCCCGGACCAGTCCGGCCGCCGGCACCCCCAGTAATCCCCCCCCAGCACCCCCCCACTCCCGACCCCCCCCCCCCGAACCCCCCACTCCAGTTTCCTCCCACCCGGGGGGTCCCAGGGGGGTCTGGGGGGGGCCCTTGGGGGTCTGAGGGGTCGTGGGGGGTCCGGGGGGTCCCAGGGGGGTCTGGGGGAGCCTGGGGGTTCCCGGGGGGTCGTGGGGGGTCCGGGGGTTCCATGGGGTCCCGGGGGGTCTGGGGGGGACGTGGGGGTCCCATGGGGTCCCAAGGGGGCCTGGGGGGGGCGTAGGGTCCTGTAGGGGTCCGGGGGAGACTGGGGGTCCCGGGGGGTCCTGGGAGGGGTCTGGGGGGCCCGGGAGGATCTGGGGGGTCCTATAAGGGCTGGGGGGGGCAGGGGGGGGGGTCCGGGGGCATCCGAGGGGTTGTGGGGGGCCCAGGGGGTCCCGGGGGCATCCGTGGGGGTCCTATGGGGTCCTGGGGGTCCATGGGGGGGTCCTGGGTGGGTCCGGGGGTGCCCGGGGGGGTCAGGGGGGTCCAGGGGTGCCCATGGGGGGTCAGGGGGTCCCGGGGGGCCCAGGGGGGTCCAGGGGGTCCCGGGGGCATCTGTGGGGGTCCTATGGGCTCCCGGGGGCCCATGGGGGTCCTGGGTGGGTCCGAGGGTGCCCGGGGGGGTCAGGGGGGTCCCGGGGGGGCCCAGGGGGCGTCAGGGGGGTCCGGGGGTCACCTCTGCAGACGAGGCCCTGGGGGCCGAGGGGCTCCCCGCAGGCAGCGCAGGCCCCCCCCCGCCGCGACGCCTTCTCCCGGAAACTGTGGGGCGCGGGGGGCTGCGGGGGGACACGCGTGGGCGGGGGCAGGGGGCCGGGGGACCCCCGCGGGGGCTGGGGGCGCAGGGACACACGGACACGCAGGCCGTGCGCGCGTGTGCACCGACAGACGGACACGCGGCACCCCGCAGGCACAGGGACACACGGACACGCAGGCCATGCCCGCGTGTGCACCGACAGACGGACACGCGGCACCCCGCGGGCACAGGGACACACGGACACGGCACCCCGCGGGCACAGGGACACACGGACACGCAGGCCGTGTGCGCGTGTGCACCGACAGACGGACACGCGGCACCCCGCGGGCACAGGGACACACGGACACGGCACCCCGCGGGCACAGGGACACACGGACACATCACCCCATGGGCACAGGGACACATGGACGCACAGGCCGTGTGCACGGACGGACAGACACATGTCACCCCACGGGTGCAGGGACACACGGACACACAGGCCATATGCATGGATAGACGGACACACGGCACCCCATGGGCACAGGGACACACGGACACGCAGGCTGTGTGCATGGACAGATGGACACACAACACCCCGCAGGCAGACGGACACACGGACACACAGGCTGTGCACGTGTGTGCATGGACAGACGGACACACAGCACCCCATGGGCACAGGGACACACGGACACGCAGGCTGTGTGCACAGACAGACGGACACACAGCACCCCATGGGTGCAGGGACACACAGACACCGCGTCCATGGGTACACGGACGCACACGTGGTGCCCACAGGGACACACGGACACAGACACCACCCCCACATGTGCACGGACAGACGGACACGCGTGTCATGCCCACAGGCATGGGGACAGACGGACACACACGCCATCTCCATGCATGCACGGACAGATGGACACACGTGTCACCCCGAGTGTGCAGGGACACACGGATGCCATGCCAGTGGGTACAGGGACAGACGGACACGCGTGTCACCCCCGCAACCCCCGGGGGAAACTGAGGCACGGAGCCCCCCCCCAGCGCGGGCAGCTCCAGGCCCCCCGTGTCCCCGTGTCCCCCTGTCTGTCCCCGTGTCCCTGTGTCCCCCCATCTGTCCCTGTGTCCCCCGTGTCCCCCCGTGTCCCCCCTGTCCTGGCCCCCGGCCGGGGACACCGTGTCCTGCTCCCCGCCTGTCCCCCCCCATGTCCCCCCCGTGCCCCCTCCTGTGTCCCCTCATGTCCTGGTCCCCGTGTCCCCCTGTGTCCCCCTCCCGTCCCCCCGTCCCCTCCCCGTGTCCTGGTCCCCGTGTCCCCCCCGTGTCCCCCTCCCCATGTCCCGTCCCTCCGTGTCCCCCTGTTTCCCCCCCCGTGTCCCCCGTGTCCCCCACATGCCCCCCGTGTCCCCACCATGTCCCCCCCCGTGTCCCCTGTGTCCCCCTCCCGTCCCCCCCCGTGTCCTGGTCCCCGTCGCCCCCCCGTGTCCCGTCCCTCCGTGTCCCCCTGTTTTCCCCCCCGTGTCCCCCGGGTCCCCCGGGTCCCCCACATGCCCCCCTTGTCCCCTGTGTCCCCCTCCCGTGTCCCCCCCGTGTCCTGGCCCCGGGCCGGGGATGCCGTGTCCTGCTCCCCGCCTGTCCCCCCGGTCCGCCCCCATGTCCCCCCCCGTGCCCCCTCCTGTGTCCCCTCATGTCCTGGTCCCCGTGTCCCCCCGTGTCCTGGTCCCCGTGTCCCCCTCCCCGTGTCCTGTCCCTCCGTGTCCCTCACATGTCCCCCCCGTATCCCCGCCATGTCCCACCCCGTGTCCCCCGGGTCCCCCTGTTCCCCCTCCCGTCCCCCCCCGTGTCCCCCCCGTGTCCCCCCCGTGTCCTGGCCCCGGGCCGGGGACGCCGTGTCCCCACCGCAGGAAGCGGGGCCGGGCCCAGCCCAGGAACCGGAGCCCCGGGGGCGGGAGCGGCCGGGCCCCCCCGCGACGGCGCCGCGCTTCCCACGGGCGGGGGGCGTGGGAAGGGGGGGGCGGGGAGGGGGGCGTGGGAAAGGGGGTCGGCGGGGAGGGGGGCGTGGGAAACGAGGGAAAGTGGGAAAAGGGGGACAGTGGGGGGCGTGGGGGGCGTGGGAAAGGGGGGGCGTGGGAGGGGGGTGGGAAAGGGGGGCGTGGGAAAAGAGGAGGGGGAGGCGTGGGGGGGACTGGGGGGACAGCGGCGGGGGCGGCGTGGGAAAGCAGCTTGGGGGGGGTGCAGGACCGCCGCCCCCCCCCAGCCCACTCGGCTGGGCCCCGGCCCACTCGCGTCACGCGTGGGGAGGGGGCGGCGGGGCGGGACCGCGTGGTGGGGGGGGGGGCACGGGCAAACCCCGGGAGTAACGCGGGGGGGGGTGTCCCCGCCGCAATCCCCCCCCCTCCGCGGCCCCTGCCCCCCGGTTCCCACGGGAGACCCCCCCCCACGCGTGCCCCCCCCCCCCCGGAGCCCCCCTCCCCATTCCCTACCGTGTCGGTGCCGTCGCGGCGCCCGAGCGCCCGCAGCAGCGTCCCCACGGCGCCCGGGGGCTTCATGGCGGCGGGGCCGGGGGGGACACGGGGGGACGCGGACACGGGGGGGGGGCGCGGACACGGTGGGGGGACGCGGACACGGGGGGGGACGCGGCCACGGGGGGGACGCGGCCACGGGAGCGGCGCCGGGAGCGGCTCCGGACCCCACGGGCGGCCCGAGGCTGGGCCGGGCCCGCCCCGGCTTCCGCGCCGCCCGGAGCCGCTTCCCGTGGCCGTGGGGGGGGGACACGGGGCGGGGGGGGGACGGGACACGGAGGGGGACAGCGCCAGAGCGGCTGAGGCCGCGCCGCGTCGTGACACGGGTGGAGCCGCTGCCTCCCCCCCCCTCCCCTTACCCTCACGGCGCCGGGATCCCCCCGTGCTCCCGGTCCGGAGTGGGGCCCCCCTCCTCCCCCTCCCCCCGCGACCCCCCCCGCCGCCTCCCCGTGGGTGCTGCCGGCCCGGGGCGGGGCTGGGGCACAAGGGGTTAACGGGGGGGGGACGACGACAGGGGCCTCGGCCCGGGCGCTACAGGGGACCGGGACTCCCCATAGGGGCCGGGGGGACGCTGGGCCCCCCCCGCCCCCTCGGGGTGCCCCTGGGCTCCGGGGGGGCTCGGCCCGGGAGGGTGCGGGGGGGGTCTGGGGTGCGGGGGGGGGGGGGGGGATTGGGGGCGCAGGGAGGGGTTTCGGGGCGCAGGGAGGGGTCGGGGAGCGCAGGGGGGGTCTGGGGGCGTGGTGAGGGGTCTGGGGGTGCGGGGGGGATTGGGGGCGCAGGGAGGGATTTCGGGGCGCAGAGGGGGTCTGGGGTGCAGGGGGGTCGGGGGGCGCAGGGGGGTCTGGGGTGCGGGGGGTCTGGGGGCGCAGGGAGGGGTTTCGGGGCGCAAGGAGGGGTCGGGGGGCGCAGGGGGGGGTCTGGGGGTCCCCCGCAGCCGCCCTGGGGCTTCCCCCGGCGGCCATGGCCCTGCCCGCTTGCGGGGGGTCGGCTCCCCCCCCGCTCCCCCCCGCCCCCCCCCGCTCCCCACGGGGGGTCCGAGCCCGCCCCCCCCACCCCCCCCGCCCCCCCGGGAGAGAAGGGGCCCCCGAACCCCACCTGTGGGGCGCCGGGGGGGTGCGGGCAGCAGGGCCGGGCCCAGCACCGGGCGCCCCCCCCGCGGCCCATGGCCTCCCCCGGCGCTCGGCCGCGGCCGCGCCGCTCGCGGGGCGGGGGCGCGTTTGGGCGGAAAGGCCGCAAAAATGTACAACCGTACAAACCAACAACCGTACAACCGTACAACCGTACAAACCAACAACCGTACAACCGTACAAACCAACAAACCAACAACCGTACAACCGTACAACCGTACAAACCAACAAACGTACAACCGTACAAACCAACAAACCAACAAACGTACAACCGTACAACCGTACAACCCAACAAACCAACAAACGTACAACCATACAAACGTACAACCGTACAAACCAACAACCGTACAAACCAACAACCGTACAACCGTACAAACCAACAAAATAAACAAAGCAGCGACCGAGCCCGCGGGGCCCCGCGCCCGGGAGCAGCATGGAGGGAGCCGGAGGGACGCGGGGTGGGCGACCCCCGATGGGGAGGCGGGGTGGGTGACCCCCCCCGTGGGTGACCCCGAATGGGGACGTGGGGTGGGTGACCCCCCGTGGGTGACCCCCGATGGGGAGGCGGGGTGGGTGACCCCCCGTGCGTGACCCCGATGGGGACGCGGGGTGGGTGACCCCCTGTGCGTGACCCCGATGGGGACGTGGGGTGGGTGACCCCCCGTGGGTGACCCCCGATGGGGACGCGGGGTGGGTGACCCCCCCCGTGGGTGACCCCGAATGAGGACGTGGGGTGGGTGACCCCCGATGGGGACATGGGGTGGGTGACCCCCCATGGGTGACCCCGATGGGGACGCGGGGTGGGTGACCCCCGAAATGGGGACATGGGGTGGGTGACCCTCCATGGATGACCCCGATGGGGACATGGGGTGGGTGACCCCCGATGGGGAGGCGGAGTGGGTGACCCCCCATGGGTGACCCCGATGGGGACGTGGGGTGGGTGACCCCCGAAATGGGGAGGCGGAGTGGGTGACCCCCGATGGGGAGGCGGGGTGGGTGACTCCCCCCGTGGGTGACCCCCGATGGGGACGCAGGGTGGGTGACCCCCTCGGTGGGTGGCAGAGGGGGAAACGTGGGGTGGGTGACCCCAAACAGGTACGCGGGGTGGGTGACCCCCAAAATGGGGAGGCGGGGTGGGTGACCCCCTCCCCCGTGGGTGGCAGAAGGGGGAACATGGGGTGGGTGACCCCCTCGGTGAGGACGCGGGGTGGGTGTCCTTCCCCGTGGGTGGCAGAGGGGGGGACGTGAGGTGGGTGACCCCCAAATGGGGATGTGGGGTGGGTGACCCCCCCGTGGGTGACAGGAATGGGGACATGGGGTGGGTGACCCCCAAAATGGGGACACAGGGTGGGCATCTCCCCCCGTGGGTGGCAGAGGGGGGGATGCGGGGTGGGGGTCCCTCTTGGTGGGTGACAGAAGGGGGGACACAGGGGTGGGTGTCCCCTGCAGTGGGTGACAGAGCGGGGGAAACGGGGTGGGGGTCACTCCCAGCGGGTGACAGGAAGGGGGACGTCGGGTGCGGTGTCCCCCTTGGGGGTGACAGAAGGGGGGATGTGGGGTGGGCGTCCCCCCCAGCGGGGACAGGAGGTGGGTGTCCCCCTCATCGGGTGGCAGAGGTGGGGACGTCGGGTGGGCGCCCTCCTTGGTGGGTGACAGAGGTGGGGACACGGGGTGGGTGTCCCCCCCAGTGGGGACGTCGGGTGTGGTGTCCCCCTCCATGTGGACGCGGGGTGGGTGTCCCCCTCCATGGGTGACAGAGGGGTGTCCCCTCGGGTGGGGGCGGGGGGAGGGTGTCCCCCTCTGGAGCGGAGTGCCCCCCTCCAGGGACACCCCCAGCCCCAGATGGCACCCGGAGGGGGGGGGGGGTGCCCCCCAAAACGGGGGGCTGGCAGGGGGGTCCTGGTGGCGGTGGCCGAGGAGGGGACCACGGGGTGCAAGGAGCAGCTGGGTGGCAATGTCCCCCCCCCCCCGGGGGCCGATGTCCCCCCCCCCGGGGGCCATGTGTCGTCCGTCCCCCCCCCGGCCGGGAGCTGCAGCCCTCGGGGTCCCCCCAGGGCCCCCCCGCGGGTGGGTGCTGTAAAGGTCGGGGTTTCCCGAGAGGAAGACGGCGGTGATGATGATGCCCCAGTGGCGATGACGAAGGCCCCGGCGTGTCCCTGCGGCCCTGGCGAACGGAGGCTCCTTGGGGGGGGGGGCTGGGGAGGGAGGAGGAGGAAGGAAGAGGAAAGATGGAAGAGGAGGAGGAAAGATGGAGGAGGAGGGATGGAGGAGGAAGATGAGGAAGAGGAAGGATGGAGGAGAAGGAAGATGAGGAGGAGAGGAAGGATGGAGGAGGAGGAAGGATAGAAGAGGAAGATGAGGAAGGATGGAAGAGGAAGGAGGAAGATGAAGGAGGAAGGATGGAGGAAGATGGACAGAGGAGGAGGAAGAAGGATGGAGGAGGAAGGATAGAGGAGGAAGATGAGGAAGAAGAAGGAAGGAGGATGAGGAGGAGGAAGGATGGAGGAAGATGAGGAAGGAGGGAGGAGGAGGCAGGATGGAGAAAAGGAAGGAGGGAGGAGGAGGAGGCAGCTGGAGGAAGGCAGGCTGCTCTGGGCAGGGGGCCCCCCCAGGGGCTTGGGGGCTCCCTGGGAGCTGGGGGTGCCCCAGGACGGGTTGGGGGGGGGGGGGAGGCAAGGAGGAGGAGGGGGCTGGGGTGAGGAAGGCCCCCGGCCCCACGTTCTGAGGCCTCGGCGCAGAGCTCCCCGCTTCGCCCGCGCTCTGCGGGCTTCTCTGGGGGGGGGGGGGGCGCACCCCAAAAGCGAGCGGGGGAGGCGGGGGAGCGGCACCCCCGGGCCTCGCTCCGCCGGCGGCAGAACTCCTGAAAGAGAAAAATCAACGGCAACCGTGTCCAGGTGGGGCCACAATTCCAGGTTTATCCCGTTCCGGGGCGGCTCGCGCCTGGAAAAGGGGGGACAGCAGGGGGTGAGGGGTGGGAAACACCTGCAGTGGAGGAGGAAGAGGAGGAAGGGAGGCCGATGCCTTCCAGGAACCAGCTACCGGAGATGGATACAGAGCCCACGCTCCGAAACACCGGCAGAGCCTCACCGGAGCCGGCAAAAATCCCAGGGGCGGCGTTCCCGGCTTGGCCCCGGCGTTCCCGGCTTGGCTCCGGCCTTCCCGCCGCACGCAGCCCTACCTCGCAGGCGATCATTTCTTTTCGGGTAGCGGCGCGGCGACTCCTCCGTCGGGAGGAAGGCCGGCTCTTCCTCAGCCGCCCCTGCCCACCGCGGCCCCCGGCTCCGTCCTGCGCCGCCGCCGCGGCTCCGGGATGAGCCGGGGCCCTGCTTCTCCGGCGGGAAAACCCAACAACCTGCGCTTCTCCTCCCCGCGGAGGCCGCTCCGGTTACTCCGACACTTTAAAGGCTGCAGCAGCATGCAAGAGATTTCTTTCCTTGTGGGTTTTTTTTTTTTTGTAATTTAGCTTTGTTTTGGGATTTTGGTTGGGATTTAAGAAAGGTCTCCGGGAGATGTTGAGTTTTAGGTTTTATTTCTGTCTTGTCTGGATAGAGGTTTGGTTTTTTAATTCTCCGAACGATCCCACGGCGGCGGCTTGGTTGGGAGACGGCGCGAGGAAGGCGGAGGTTTTTTTTATTCGGCGCATTCTTCATCGTCGCCATCATCTTCGCCATCTACTGACAGAGCAGCGTACTTGCTGGCGTGGCTGAACTGCCGGCAGGGAGGGAGTTTGGTTACGCGCCAGATTGACGGCGTACGGAGAAAAAGAACCCCCAAAATCCAAACCAGACCAAAAAAACCCCAGGAGCTGAGGGGAAGAACTCCCAGCCGGGGCGTCACGGCATCGCCGGGAGCTGGAGCCGGGGCTCCGCTCCCCCCCAAACGCCCGGTGCCCCCCCCGGGGCCGCGGTTTTCCCCCCAAAAGCTGCTTACGGAGGGGGGGTTCTCGTCAAGTTTCTTTGGCTCAGAGGCAGGTCGTGAGTCGTGATCCTTTCTGCTCTCTTTCCTGCAAGAACCAGAGCCCGTCAGCGCCGGGCGCCAGCGGCCCGCGCCTGCCGCAACGCCGGATCGGGAAGATAAAAGCCGAGGGCAGGCGGGGTCTTAAACCTAGTCTGGGTTTTAAACCTAGTCGGGGTCTTAAACCCAGTCTAGGTCTTAAACCTGGCTTTGCAGGGCTGGGTGATGCCCGATTGCCGAGCCGGGGGCAAGATGCTGACCCCCCCAGAGCCACCCACCTATCCGAATCTCCGGGGCCGCGGCCAGAGCTCCCGCTTCGGACCCTGGAACCGCTCTCCCGGCCCCCGTCCGGTTTGTTCTCATCTCCTGGGAGGGGGAAAAAGAAAAAAGGCCGGGAGGTCTCGCACCGAGCCACCACCACCACGCTGTCAGCCGGGCTCCGCGCCTTTGCCCCACGCCGGGTTTTGGAGCCGGTTTTGCCAAGCTTTGAGTCAAAATGGCTGAGCCGCGGTCTCACCTTTCCTGTGGGTGTTCTTCGGGGGCGCTCCGTCTTCCAAGGGCAGGCTTGGTGCTGTCTGGCTGCCGCTGGGGGGAAAAAAAACCCAAAAATATGATCAACATCAAGACTTGAAGAAGACGCCAAGGCCACGGAGCAGGGAGAGCCCTGAGGAGACGGAATCCATGGGCTACAGGAATGTCTGGATGGGCCAGCGGCTCTGCCGGCCTCCCGGCACGGGGGAAATCCGGAGGCTAAAGCCCAGGACGCGTCCCCACCGCGGCACCGACCTGGTAGGAGAGTGCTGCTCCGAATCCGAGCTCTGGGAGCGGGCAGGGGGGTTGCTGCTCCGCTTCACCCAGGCGTTCTCCTTGGGCGGCGGGGCGGGCATCACCTTCAGGGGCTGCTTCTCCTCCTTCGGCTTGGAGGTGGGAGACGGAGCATCGTCCTCTTTGCTGAACGTCTCGTTCTCCAAAGACTTCTCGCTCTCCCTCCTTCGCGTGGCTGCAGGGGAGGCACAACCGAACGCAGGGACACGCGTTAAGCTGCCGGAGGGGTGACAAGTGCCAAACCGGCCCCGGCTCGGGGCCACCGCGCTCTCTACTCACTCCTGCCCGTCGGGCCGGTTCCCACAGAGGTGCCAGGTGGCCCCGAGTTGCCGGTCTGCGAGGATTCGCTCCCCGTCCGCGATCGCTCCTGGTTCTCTTCGCTTCGCCAGCTGGGATGCCTGTGGCGGAGGGGAAAGGGGGCTGAGCCGGGTGCTCGGGAGCCACTCGGACCAATACCGGGAGGGAAGAGGATTAGCGAGTGGGTTTAGAGCACCCCGAGAAGCGTTTATGGGCACCGCTGCCCGAGAGGAAAGGTTGAGGGGGAAAAGGCGGCCGCGGCAGGATTGCCTTTGCGCTCCTCGGTGTATCCGAGGGACCGTGCCGCTGCCTGGACATCCCCAGGTGGGCACCGGGTGGGTTTTAAGCCCAAAAGCCGAGCGCAGAGCAGCCAGAAGCCCCTGCCCAGCCTCTTCCTGCCCCAGCCCACCTCTCTCGGGGTCGTCTTTCTATCCTCTTATCATCCTCCAGCTGGCGTTGCAGCTTCTCCTGCTCCTTCTGTAGCCGCTCTTCCACCTCCCGCTCCCTGGCCGCCGTGTCCACCGGTTTGGCCCCCCCGAAGATGGAGGCGGCCCGGCTGGACTGGGGCGCGGGGGCCACGGAGGTCTCCTCCTCCTTCGGCGCGCTCCGGGGCTTCAGGTTCAGCTTCGGCCTCTGAGTGGGACCTGGAAAGGAGCAAAGGCACCGGGAATGGGCGCGAATCCCACCCCGAGCCGCTCCCGGCGGAGCCGGGGGCGGTCAGACTCCTCCTGCGAAAGCCGTTACCTCTGTCCTCGCGGCGGAAATCATCCCGGCCGTAATCATCCCGGGAGTTCCACCTATCCATCCGGTCATCCCGGCGGTCATAGCGGTCTTCATAGCGGTCGCCGCACCCTCGGTAGTCGTCATCCCGGCGATAGCCGCTGCCAAAGGCCCTCCTGCCACTGCCTATCCTGGAATCGTAGCCTGCGGGAGGAAAGGAAACCCTTCCCGGTGAGTCCCGATCCCTCCCGGGTGCGGAGCAGGAGCCCTTCCTGCAGGCCAGCATCTTCTTAACACAACGGCCTTAAAATCTAGGCCAGACCTGGGCTCTGGGAAGGACAAGAGCAAAGCCAGGGATTAAAGTTGCCTGGAAAGGAAGAGCAACAGCTCATCCTCCGCACCCCTTCCCCAGTTCCGGGAGGGAACTGGGCCATGCTGGGCAACCCGTCTGTGCTGGCAGAGTCTTGCCCTCACCCTCTGCGCCCCAGCCATCCTTTGGGAACATCCTACCTCGGTCATAGTCTCTGCTGCGGTCATCGTAGCGATCCCTGCCCCCAAAGCCACGGTCCATGTCCCTCCGCGGACCATCACGGTACCGATCGTCGTAACGATCCCGATACCCTGCAGGCAGGAGAAGGGGGGGGCAGCGTGAGCGGGGCAGCTCGGAGGAACCCGGCACAGCGTTTTACCCCGAACCCTGACACCGGTGAGGGTTTTCCTGCGCTCGTGAATGTAAGAGAGTCACGAATCCCTTATTGGAGCAGGAAAATCCCGCTGCCATTCTCCACTTGCCCTCACAATAATCTCGCCGTGGAATGAGCTCTCGGTGGCCGCTCTGTCAGTGCCCCATCACGGACGGAGCAAAGCACACCTGGATGTCAAGATAATGCAGATTTTTCCAGGGGAAACAACGGAAAGGGGGAAGAATTATCCAGAGGGAAAGATGCAGCACATTTGGCTCCGGGCTACAGAGGCAGAGGAAGCAACCACCGAGTCCCACAGGGAATCTGCTTGCCAGGGGAGGAGCGGAGGGAAGCTGCAGCCCGACTCCTCCGTGATCGGCCAGATTCCCTCAGATGCCGGTTTTGGACGGTGATGGAAGGAACACGCAGTGACGAGCGGGGCCCCTCAGGGGTCCCTACTGGGCCCAGTGCTGTTAACTTGTGAACCTCATGGGGTTCAAAAGGCCAAGGGCAGGGTCCTGCACCTGGGTGGGGGCAACCCCCGGTGTCAGCACAGGCTGGGGGATGGAGGGGTGGAGAGCAGCCCTGAGGAGAGGGACTCGGGGGTGCTGATGGATGAGAAGCTGGCCATGAGCCGGCGATGTGTGCTCACAGCCCAGAAAGCCAAGCGTCTCCTGGGCTGCGTCCCCCGCAGCGTGGGCAGCGGGGTGATGGGGGGATTCTGCCCCTCTGCTCTGCTCTGGGGAGACCCCCCTGGAGCCCTGCCTCCAGCTCGGGGGTCCTCAGCACGGGAAGGACAGGGAGCTGTGGGAGCGGGGCCAGAGGAGGCCACGGAGACGATCCGAGGGTGGCACAGCTCTGCTGTGGGGACAGGCTGAGAGCTGGGGGGGTTCAGCCTGGAGAGGAGGAGGCTGCGGGGAGGCCTCATTGCGGCCTTGCAGTGCTTAAAGGGGGCTGAGAAGAAAGATGGGGACAGGCTTTTTAGCAGGGCCTGTAGCGCTAGGACGAGGGGTGATGGTTTTAAACTAAAAGAGGGGAGATTCAGACTGGATATAAGGAAGAAATTTGTTACGCTGAGGGTGGCGAAACACTGGCAGGGGTTGCCCAGAGAGGTGGGAGATGCCCCATCCCTGGAAACCTTCAAGGCCAGGCTGGAGGGGGCTGTGAGCACCCTGATCTGGTTGTGGATGTCCCTGCCCGTGGCAGGGGGATGGCCGGGATGGCCTGGAAAGGGCCCTGCCAGCCCAAAGCCCTCTGTGATTCTGTGATCTCTTTTTCTGCCAACTCACTGTCTCCGAAGCTGTCGTCGCCCCTGCGGGGTGGGTAATCATCAAAGCTATCGGTGGTGGCAGGCCGGGCCCTCCAGTCGCTCTCAAACCTCTCCGAGTCACGGAAGCGATCCCGATCTCTGCCGAAGCAGCGATCGTCCCGATCTGCCGGGAGAGGGAAGGAAATTGAAGCTCGTGGGGCGGAGAGGAGCCATTGGCGGTGAATCGAGCGAGATCACAACCCAGTCTCGCCAAATTCACTATAGTCTGTCTCAGCGGTAACCGCCAACGCTTCGAAAAGCCCTCGGCTGACTCAGTCGGCGTGATAGGGACAGCACCGGGGTGTGGGAGGAACTGCCGCGTCGTTAGATAAGTGCCGGCAGGCAAAACATCCCAGCCGGGCCCTCCAGCCACGCAGGCAGGAGCCAAGCCTGAGCCCGGGGCTGGAGCAGGGTGCAGACCCGGCCATCCGGGCGGCGACAACAGCCATTCGTCCCCCCGCGGCCAGGCTGGTCAACCGCCCGGCGCGAGATGTGGTTACTGAACCAGCCGACGCCGAGGGAAGACGGGAGCCAGCAGGACGCTCACCTTTATCCTGAGCTTGATCAGCAACATCCACTCGTATTCTTCTGTTTCCTAAGGACTGAAAAGAACAGCGAGAAGTCAGCCTCGCGGCCCGAAGACGCGCAGAGGGGCGAGAAGAGCCGATCCCAGGGCGATGCCTGTGCGCAGAGCGGGCAGCTCGTACAACGCGGGGGCTTGATGGCCTTAAAAAGCATTTTCTTCCCCGTTTATGTCTTTCTCAAGCAAGGCCAGCCATCCCTCTACAAGAAAATCCTTCCGAACGCATCTCTAGCAGCCAGAAGGCGCCTGATCTGACGGCAGGGGGAACCGGGGGGCTTGCGCGCGGCCGTCCTGCGCCGTCGGGGTTGGACTCACCTCTTCATTGAGGCTCAGAGCCTGGAACAAGGAGTCTATATCTTCAAACTCAGCATAACCAAAACCTTTCAACCTCTCCGGATTGGTAGGCTCCCGCGGCAAACGTACAGCACTTATCTGCGGGCAGAGAGAAGAGGAAAGCTCTCGTTGAGGTTCTCGCTCCCCGGCATTAATACGACAGGCAAGGATCGCGTTATCCGAGACCGCGCGACTCTGCTATCGAGGGACTGAGCAAATCCTCTCGGTGACAAGCAGGGAGGTTCAACTCCCCCTCTGAACACACAAGGCCAAACGTGCCACCGAGGCGCGTTGGGAGGGAGGAATTTGGCAGCGGCAGGAGGTTTGCAGCTGCAGATCTCCAGTAGCTGCAGCGGGAACCGATCTGAAGGGCCAGGGGAGCTCTGCTCAGCGGGCGAGAGCTGCTCTGTGCCCCAAGAACGAGGCTCCGACCCCGCGGGAGCCGTCCCTTTGCATCCCGCCCGCCTTCCGAGCTCGTCCCAGGCTCCCGAGAAAAAACCCTGCTGAAAACCAGTTTCGGACCCATTCAATCAAGACTTTTTGGGTTCAACACGAGGCCTTGGGCCGCAAGGACAGCTTGCTGGCTTCGCTAGGTTATGTGTCGCATGTTCTACGGCACGCTGGCAGCCCTCGGCATCGCTTCCGGGCCCTATCAGACATCCTGCTGCACTAACGCCTTCTACAACCTCTCCTCGCCGGATTTTGGTTCCCAAAGCGCGGCTGCTCCCAGGTCACTCCCTGCTCGGAGGCCCGGGAAGCAGCAGCAGCCTGCGGAGCTCATTACGTGCTGGGAAAGGGAAGGCACGAATCACATTCGGACGAGCCGCACACGAGGAACCACCGCCAGGAGAGACTGGGAAGGGAGAGCGAGCGACGGATGCGGAGCAAATGACTTCTTCAAGGGCGAGGGCCACCACCGCGCGTTGCTTCTCACTCTCTGGCACGGCGCTGACCCCTCTGCCTAGATTTGGGCAGGGCTGCAGCCTCCCAGCTCCCTCCTCCTCCTCCTCTTCCTCCTCCACAGGAGTTTCACCCACGCTATTACCCTCCGAGGAGGAGGGGCTGCTGCCTCAGCAAGCACGAAAGGTTAGAAAAACAAGCGGAAAATAAAAGATGAAGGTAAGCAGCGCGGCTCTGCCTGCGGGGAGCGATCTGCTGCCATCAGCACGGCTCGCTGCCGCGCAGGGAATGCCGGACTCCAGCTGCCCTTCCGGCAGGGAAGCGGCCATTTCGCCCTCCCCGCCTCCTCCCTGAATAACCCAAGGGCTCCAACATTCTTAAAGCTGGGAAAAAATGGTATTTTTATTATCCCTGGGACTGTCATCTCCTGCTCTCGGCCACAGGGCAGGATGCATCCTGAGTGAGCTCCGGCTGGGAAACCCCTTGAGAGGTCCGGACCCGGCGCAGGCTGAACTGGAGCCCATCTGCGGTGCCTCAGTGAAATTATATTTAGGAACGGGCAGAAAATGCCAGGCGGGCAGAGGAGGAGGGGGAAAAAAAAGTGAGAAACAGCAGAGGGAATGCAAATTGCAGAGGAGGAGGAGGAGCTCCAGGTGCTGGAGCAGGTAACAGCAATAGCAAGTCTATTTTAATTGGTAATAAATTTAGTTTTCCCCAAGTCGAGACTGTGACTAATTGGTAAGCGATCTCCCCGTCTTTATTGCGACCCACAAACTTCCTCATCCTCTTTCCTCCCGCTGAGGGGGAGCGAGCGAGCAGCTGGGTGGGCGCTTGGCACCAGCTATGCACCCCGAAATCCACCCCACCTCCTCTCTTCACCCGGTTCAAGGGGAGAAACCCCAGCCGCCTGCTTTAAAAGGGTTCTTGCGCCCTCACCGTCGTGGCTGAAACAGCATGAACAGCCGTTTGCCTGCTGGTAGGCAAGCGACTCACCTGCAATCAAGCAATCCGACAGCTGTGGCCGTCTGGAAACCGGAGAACGAGGATGGCAGCATCCAAAATCACCGTCTTTGCGGCCCACGTTACCCCCGCACCGCCCTGCCCCGCAGCCCAGCCCGGACGCCGAGCAGTTACTCACGTTGAGTCCTCTGAAGAAGTCCTTGATGGATTCTTCCGTCACGTCGTAGGGCAGGTTTCCCAGAAAGGCGGTGTAGGGGGGGGATTTCGGGAGGCGGCTTCTGTCTATGTTGGGTTCCCGAGCAGCCCGCGGGGCGGTGGGCAGGATGGAGCGGTCGATCGGAGGGGCCCGGTACACGTCATCATCGTTACTGTGCCAAGTGGTAGAAACTAAAGAGAAAAATTTAACAAATCACCTAAAAACCACCCAACTGGAGACCGGTTACTGCCAACGCCACCGCCCTGGCTGCACAGGGCCAACAGCGGCGTTACGGCTGCACGTTAAAGCCCTGAAATTCATCCGGCCGAGCTGTTGGACCCGGCGTGATGACAGTGCACCAGTAGCCCCTAAGGAGGAACCGTGGCAGGCTAAAACCCCAGCGACAGTGACCGTTTAGCCCGGCCACTGGTAATAAAGCATTAAACCTTCCCGGGATGAATTCCTCTTTGAATCGCAGCCCGTCTCGTGGAAAAATACCATGGCTCGATATTAATGTTTTCAGAGGGAGAATTCGCTGTGAGCGCCGAGCCGGAGGTCACCGCGCTCACCGGTAAACTCCTGGGCGTCGGTGAATCTGCCCACCCTCTGCTTTCTCTGCTGCGGTTACGCCGACAAAAAGCTCTTTATCCCATTTCTGTTCCCCGCGTGGGTGTGAATCTCCCTCCCCTTCACCAAACTGCGAGTCTCGGTCCTACCAAGAACTCGGTTTGCTCTCTGAGCGCCATTACTCCCCAGAAAGAAACAACCGACCAATTTCACAACATTTAGGTGTGGCGTTGCGGGTCGAGGGTACGGCCAAACCCGGAGCTGGCGGCAGTGCGGTTACCGACGCTTCCCACCCGTTTTTTTCCACCCCCCCCTACAGCAGTGAAAGAAGGGGAAGGATCTATCTGCGGACAAACTCCCTCCGCATCCTGCAAACCCCACGAGGAAGCCAGAAGCGGAGCGCTTCTTCCTTTAACGCCGCGAGCCAAGAGACTTCTGGTATCGGGGTTTTAGCGTGATTTGGGAGCTGCGTCCTCCTGTGAGGCGGGAAATGACAGTACCGTCTCCTTCCAGGTCGTCTGTCTCGTCGGCCCAGCTGACGGGTTTGGGGATATAGGTAGGGCCACCGCCGCCGCCACCATCCTCTGCCAGAAAGTCCGTCAGAGTGAGGGTCTTGCCCTTCTTGTTCTTCTTCTTAGCTGTTGGGGAGAGAAAGAGAGAGGGCTGGAGTGAGCGACGCCCAGGAACGGCCTGCTTCGGGCGGGGAGGGGAAGGAGGAGCGGTCTGGGCGGCAATGGGTGCGATCGAGACGAGACACGAGCGATTGAGACGCAGGCGCCGGCCGCCCCATCCCGATTTAGTTGCTATTTCCGAAGGGATAACAGCCTCAAATTCAGCACAGCCGAGAATCGGGGCTCCCATCACGCGAAGCACACTCACACTTGACATTTTGGGGATCGGCCGTACCCACAAACCTCCCGGGGGGCTTTTTTTGGGGGGGAGGAGGCGGTAGAGGGAGAAACCATCCCACTTCCACCCGGAATGCAAGCGAGACACGCGGCGGAGCACGGCACAGCAACCCCATGGCCGCTGGGATCCCCCTGGAGCCAGAAGCCGGCCGGCCTCGCCGACATCTTAACAAATCTCCCAACTCCTCTGGCGCAAGGGATTTTTTTTCGGCTCTGCCAGAGCTGCGAGCAGCTGCAGCGTTCATTCGTTGAGGCTTCGCCGTCTCCCGACGAAGCCGGGCATCGCGACGGGCTGCGACACCTCCCAGCGACGTGGGGAAGCCGGGCTATTTTTAGGAAGGTGAGTTATGATGCAGTTTGCAAAATTCAGTGGTGGCTTTTTTTTTTTTTTTTTTTGCCTCGCAGAAGGAATTGCTGCCCCCCTGCGGCATCGCCGGCCAGAGCAGGGGCTGACAGTGCTTTTACCTGCAAAAATAGTGCCTTTATCTGCAAAAATAGTGCCTTTATCCGCAAAACCAGTCCCTTTACTGGCAAAAACAGCCCCTTCTCCCGCAAAAACAGCCCCTTCTCCCGCAAAAACCTTTCTGGGCAGAGCGCCGGGGGCTCAGACACCCCCAGTGATTTGGGGCACCAAAAGAAGAGCCGGGCTGCTTTAAAAGATACTACGGCATTGCAAAACCACTAATTGCTTTCGCAAACATGCGCTCTTATCTTCGTTAAGAAGAAATAATAAACTTTGGGACTGCCGGACGACGCAGATAACCTCTAAGCAGGCTGCGGGCCGGGGAGCGCGATAGTTAAGCAGCGAAGCGTTGTGGCAGCCTTAACGAAGATAAAAATGAGAGACGCGGGAGTTGCGCAGGCTACTCGTTTGCCATCTCTAATTAGCTGACGCTCGCCTGCCAGTGCTCAGAGCGGAGGGACTGCTCACCAAACGGCGCTTAAAATGGTTTCTTCCACAGAAATCCCTGCAGCAGCAGCGACAGAACAACGACCAGCGGCTTCCAGCAGGGAATGACGAGGGTGAGAGGCTCCAGGTACGGATCAGCTGCCCGGGTGCGACGCCGGGCCCCCGTCCTGCTTCCCAGCACCCCCAAATCCTCATTTTCCAGATCCCGCTCTTCCCCTTTGGTCTCAGCCCGGGTTTTAAGGCAGCAAGAAAACAGACCCTGCTATTCCAGCCGGGCACTGGGAAGATGGAGCCATCCCGCCCTCCGGATCTCGCTCCCAGCATCTCCGACGATGCCACCAGGGAGCTCCCGTTCTCCGACTCTTGCCAGATCTTCATTCCCAACATCCGTCGAGACCCCCAGAAGGGCCGGAGAGAAGAGCTGAGCCTAAAAACACCCCTTTACCCTGCAGTCTGGCCAGCTTTGCCCCCAGACGTGTCACCCAGTCCCACTCCCATCCTTCCCTTCCCCTTAACCACCAGCGAACCCCGTGGCTTGCCGGTCGGAGCTGCCCGGGCTGCACCCGCACGAGTTGAAGGAGAAGAGCGGAAAAGAAACCCAATGGCAGCTCATACCCCAATTTTCAGCCACTGCACATCGATCCCCACCCTCGGTTCCCCCACTGCCATCTCCTGGAGCCCGCAGCCTCCCCAGGCAGCCATCGCTCCTTGCCAACATCTCCAGGCCCGCTTGGGTCTTCCAGCCATGCTCCGTCCCACGGTTCTGCTCCGGCTGGATTCGGCAAAGCTACGATGGCCCAGACGCGTGGTGGGTGCTCTCCCCGGCTCCGACCGTTGTCCCTTTGGCCGGGGGCTTGCGTTCTCCTCATGGCGAGACCCTGGTCACGCTCTGGAGACGACCTTGGCAGCCCTTGGTTGTCTTCTTGCATCTCCAGCTGCTTCCCGCTCCCGGTCCCTTGGCTTCGGGACGCCGGCTGACTGGAAACGCTTCCCCCAGGAGCCCAAACACATGCGGAGCCGCCCCAAGGGGTGACCCAGTGACACCCGCACCTCTCATCCCCCCCCAAGCTCTCCCCGCAGCAGGCAAAATGGTTCCTGACACCCCCGGGAGAGCGGGCAGCGCCCCGAGGACCCTGCAAAGCCTGGCAGGGAGAGCTCCGCTCCAGCTGAGAACCGCCTGACCTCAGGGGGTGACACCTTCCAGCGCCCCGGCGGCTGTAGCTGGGAGGGTGACGAGCTACAGGCGCTGCTCAGGGGTCTCGCCAACCCCTGGGAGCCCCCCAGGCTTTCACTGCCAGCTGCAAACATCTCTGGGCCCCCCCAGATTTTGCCGCCGGTTTTTGGGACAGCAAGCCTTTGCGATCTATCCACAGGCGGAGGCCAGAGGCCGTAAATCCAGTTGGCCCTTTGGAACGGCTCAAGCTCCGTTTGCCAAGGGAAAACTCATGGAAAGATGACGTCAGTGCCGGATAAAAACACTGCGAGAGTAGTGGCGGCGGTGACCGCCTGGAAAAAAGGAAGGAGAAATGCTCTCCTGCCAGAGAGGAGTGCTGTTCCCAAGGAAGGGAGGCCGGGCGGCGTGTTTTACCCTCCCTGCCGTGCTGACACCGCTTCCCAAACGGCACTGGATCTGCTCCCAAGGCCACCGGTCTCCAAAAACCAGCAGGCTGGGCTCGCTCCGGCCGCATCAAACGGCTGACAAGTCCTGGAGCAGGAGCCGACGGCGCGAAGCAGCTTCTGTCGCAGGATACGGCATCGCTCTGTCTGCTGATACCACGGGGGGGTGGGGGTGGGGAACAACCCTCATCTGGGCAAACTCTGCCCCTTCCCGCTGGTTTGAACCCCGCCAAGGGGCAGCTGAGCCCCCGCTGAGGTGCCGGGGCTCCGTCAGCCTCCGCGTGGTTTTTGACACCAAACAGGGCACGTGGAGCCCTGCGGAGAGTCCTGCGGCCGGGATCCGCGCCCAACAACCCAGCCTGGAGCTCAGAACCCCCCTTGCCTCCCGGGGCCGGGACCCCGGGGCTGCTGGGGGGCGGAGAAGGAAGGGGAGCGATGCCCACCCTGCGCCATGGAGAGGGGCGAAGGCGCCCGGGCACCGACCCTGCCATTCCGGAGCACGGGGGGGGGGCTGCTCGCCGTGGCGGCAGCTTTACGAGCCCCAGCGGAGCCCTCGCCTTTCAGCAGCGCCGTCCTTGCCCACCACGAGACCAACTTGCCCTGCTTTAAGGCTTCCCTACGCACCGCAGCCTCGCCAGGCAGACGTCGATGGCAGCCACGACTCGGGAGACCGCAGGGATTTTTTGAGGGGAAAATGAATAATTTCTGCATTTCCCCCGCTCCGCCCGGCTCCAAATGGCACCGGTGGCTGGAAGAGAGCGGCTCAGCCCCTGAGAACCGACGCCTTCGGGCTACAGGGAGGGCGATGCCTGTGCTGTACGGCAGATTGACCGATGAGGGCGTTTAGTTGGGGGAAAAAAGGTGGGAAACGGTTCAGCAGGGGTTCGGGCAAGGAAAGAGCCGCCCCCAGGAGCGGCTGCCTGGCTGCTGCCTGCACCGAGCGCTGCCCGACCACCATCGTATGGAGAACAAACACCGGGAGAAGCAGCGCGGGGCCAACCGGGGCCGGGGCCGGGGCAGAAGCGGGCCGGTGCCCCCGCCGCTGCCCGGAGACTCGAGGGGCCGCGGCGGCGTTCCGGGCCCAGGGAGCCGGGGCGGGGGGAGGCTCCGGTCCCGATCCCCTCCCGCCCCCCCCCCCCCCCCCCCCCCCCCTCCGGTCCCGGTTGCCCCCGCCCCGGTCCCGGTCGCCCGACCGCGTGCGCCGCCGCGCACCCACGTGGGTGCCGCCCGGCCCCGCCCCTCCGCGCGCCTGCGCAGTGACGCGGCCGAAGCTTCCATCTGGCCTCCGCCCCGCACGTCAATCACCGCCGGCGGCGCGCGCCCCCCCACCAATAGGAGGCGGGCGGGGGGGGGGGGGGGGCGGGAGCGTCCGCGCGCGCTGTCCCTGAAGGGACGGGGAGGGGGGGAGGGGTGTCCGGTTCATCGCCGCCGCCGCCGCCGCCCCCCCCGGTGCCGCCGCCCCCGCCCGCCCCCCCCCGGGGAACGGCAGCGCCCGGCGCGGTCACGGCGGGGGCCCCATCGGTGCCGCCCGCGCCCCGCGGAGGCCGCCGGGCCCCGCCGCCGCCGCGCAGCGCTCACCTGAGGCCGCCATGTTGGGAAGAGGCAGAGAAGGCAAAGGACCCGGATGGAGCCGTCACGTGACTATGCGCGCCCCGCCCCGCGGTGGGCGGGGCCGGGTGGGGAGAGGGAAATGATTCTGCGCTTGGCGGCGCCGCCCGCGCCGCGATCGTGCGGGGGGGCCGCTGGGCACCGCGCCCGCCCCCTGGGGGCATCGGCACCCCCGGGCACCAGCACCCTCCTTGCACCGCACCGGCACCCCCGGGCAATGCGCCGGCACCCCCGGGCACCGCACTGGCACCCTCTGTGCAATGCACCGGCACCCTCTGTGCACCGCACCGGCACCCCCGGGCACCGCACCGGCACCCCCGTGCAAGGCACCGGCACCCCCGGGCACCGGCACCCTCGTGCAATGCACCGGCACCCTCTGTGCACCGCACCGGCACCCCCGTGCAAGGCACCGGCACCCCCGGGCACCATGACCTCTGTGCACTGCACCAGCACCCCCCGGGCCCTACGACCCTTGTGCAATGCAATGCACCAGCACTCACATGCACAAGCACCCCCCGTGCAAGGCACCAGCACCCTCCGTGCACAAGCACCCCCCGTGCAAGGCACCAGCACCCCCCGGGCGCTACGACCCTTGTGCAATGCACCAGCACTTACATGCACAAGCACCCCCCGTGCAAGGCACCAGCACCCCCCGGGCCCTACGACCCTTGTGCAATGCACCAGCACCCCCTGTGCACGAGCACCCCCCATGCACCAGCACCCCCCGTGCAAGGCACCAGCACCCCCGTGCACCGGCAGCGGCGGCTCAGCCCCGGAGCTCGGGAACGACCCCAGTGCCGGTGGGGACGGGGGACGGGGACGTTTTGGGGTCCCCCCGGCTGCTTTTGGGGGGTGGGAGAGGCCTCCCGGGATCCCGACATGGGGGGTCCACCCCCACCTACCGACTCCTCATCCGTCCATCCACCCGTCCGTCTGTCTGTCCTTCACCCGTCTGTCCATCTGCGTGTCTGTCTGCCCACCCACCCACCCATTCATCCGTCTGTCCGTCCATCCCTCCCTCCCTCCATCCATCTGTCCATCCATCCACCCATCTGTCCATCCGTCTGTCCATCCACCCGCCCACCCATCT
This sequence comes from Nipponia nippon, assembly GCF_047370975.1. NCBI lineage: Eukaryota > Metazoa > Chordata > Aves > Pelecaniformes > Threskiornithidae > Nipponia > Nipponia nippon. Next base: position 2,429,983 of record NW_028262353.1, read on the forward strand.
GTCCGTCCCTCCCTCCCTCCATCTGTCCATCCAGGCATCCAATCATCTGTCCATCTACCCATGAAACCACCCAGCCACCCATCTGTCCATCTGTCTGTCCACCCACCCATCCATCCACCCATCCATCCCCCCCTTAATCCATCCCCCCAGCCCTGTCCATCTGTCCATCCACCCACCCACCCACCCATTCATCCATCTGTCCATCCATCCATCCGCCCGGCTGTCCATCCACTCACCCACCCACCCACCAGCGTCAAACCACCCATCTGTCCGTCTGTCTGTCCCTCCCTCTCTCCCTCCCTTCCTTCATCCATCCATCCATCCATCCATCCATCCATCCATCCATCCCCTAATCATCCACCCACCTCTGTCCATCTGTCCATCCACCTACCCACAGATGGGTGAATACCCATCTGTCCAACAGTCTGTCCATCCATCCCTCCCTTAATCCCTCCATCCACCCATTCGTCCATCCACCCATTCATCCGTCCATCCATCCATCCATCCATCCATCCATCCATCCATCCATCCACCCATTCGTCCATCAGTCCATCCATCCATCCATCCATCCATCCATCCATCCATCCATCCATCCGTCCATCCATCCATCCATCCATCCATCCATCCATCCACCCATTCGTCCGTCCATCCATCCATCCATCCATCCATCCATCCATCCATCCATCCACCCACCCACCCACCCACCCGACTGTCCACCCGTCTGTTCATCCATCCATCCCTTCATCCCTCCATCCCCCCATTCGTCCATCTGTCCATCCATCCATCCATCCATCCATCCATCCATCCATCCCTTAATCCATCCATCCATCCATCCATCCATCCATCCATCCACCCATCCATCCACCCATTCGTCCGTCCATCCATCCATCCATCCATCCACCCACCCACCTGTCTGTCCATCCATCCATCCACGCATTCGTCCATCTGTCCACCCACCCACCAGCATCAAACCACCCATCTGTCCATCTGTCCTCCCTCCCTCCCTCTGTCCACCCTGACATTCACCCCCAGCTCTCCAGCCTCTCCCCACCCCCGTGCCTCAGTTTCCCCCCCAACACCCCCACCCCTCCCCCCAGCAGAAGGAGCCACCAGGACGGACCATCTCCCGGGGGGAATCGCCATTTTATTGGGGTGGGGGGCTCGGGGGGCCCCCCCGGGGGCTGGGGGGCGGGGGGCCCCCTCGGCCGGCTCAGTACGTCCGCACCTTCACCTCCTTCGTCTCGGTCACCACCTTCCCGTCCACCATCCTCTGGGTGGTCCTCTGGGTGGTGGAGGTGGTCTCCTTCTCCAGGGCGTCCTGCAGGCTGTGGGGCAGGGAGGGGGCGCTGAGGGTGCTGGGGGGCACCCCGGGGTGTCCCCTCCCCTGCCTGGCTCCTGTGTCCCCCCCGTCCCTTCCCAGTGTCACCCCAAGAAACCGAGAGGTGACAGAGCTGGAGCATCCTGGAGGATGGGCTGGGATGTCCCGGCACCTGGGGCACATGGCCGCTATGTGCCACCGCTGTCCCCTTGCTGTCCCCAAAGCATTGTGGCTGATGGGACCTGGGACATCCCAGCACCCTGGGCTCATCCCTGCTGGATGCCACTGCTGTCCCCTCACTGTCCCCAGAGCATCCATCCTCAAGGATAGAGTCGGGACATCCCAGCACCCAGGACTCATCCTGGCTGGATGCCACCGCTGTCCCCTGGAGCATCCTGGAGGATGGGCTGGGATGTCCCAGCACCTGGGGCACATGGCTGCTATGTGCCACTGCTGTCCCCTTGCTGTCCCCAGAGCATCCTCAAGGACAGAGCCGGGACATCCCAGCACCCAGGACTCATCCTGGCTGGATGCCACCGCTGTCCCCTCATTGTGCCCAGAGCATCCTCAAGGACAGAGCTGGGACACCCCATCACCCTGGGCTCATCTCTACTGGGTGCCACCACTGTCCCCTTGCTGTCCCCAGAGCACCCTCAAGGACAGAGCTGGGACATCCCAGCACCCGGGACTCATCCTGGCTGGATGCCACCGCTGTCCCCTCGCCATCCCAAGCCCACCCTTCAGGATGGATCCAGGCCACCCCACCCCTGCTGTCACCCCCCCGCCTGCCCCCACCGCCCCCCACCCCGTCCCCCCTACCTGAACTCCTCTCCTCCCTCCAGCAGCTGCCGGTAGGTCATGATCTCGGCTTCCAGCTTGCCCTTGACATTGAGCAGCGCCTGGTACTCCTCGGCCTGCCGCTGCAGCTCGTTGCGCACCTGCAGCAGCTCCGCCTCGACCCGCAGGATCAGGCTGTTGAAATGCTCCATCTGCATGGCGTAGCGGTTCTCCACCTCCAGCAGGTTGGCCTCCAAGCCAGCTTTCTGCAGAGCAGAAACCCCTTGGGGTTCAGCTCCACCACCGAGGGCGGCCGGGTGGCCCCCGTGGGGCTGGAGGTTGGGGGGCGGGATCTGTGGGATGGGGGGTACCTGGTTGCGGATGGACTCCAGGTCGATCTCCAGGGTCTGGACGGAGCGACGGAGTTCCACCACGGTGCTGCGGGCCGTGTCGACGTCCTTGCTGCTCTGCGTGATCTCGATGGTGCTCTCGGTGATCTGGTGGGGGACACACATGTGGTTTGGGGGGGGGGTCAGCGCCTTGGCCCCGCCCACCATGGCCATCCCAACCCGTGGAGGGGGCGTGGGGGGTGAAACCACCCCAGGAAGAGCCAACCCCAAGGACCGGGGTCCCACATGGGCTAGAGGTCCTCCAGGAATGTCCCCAATGTTGGAGCAGGAACATCTTGGAGAAGGTCCCCACTCCAGGCGTGGGTCCCCGATGGGACAGGGGTCTCCTAGGAGTGTCCCCAGTGTTGGACCAGGACCCCCTAGCAAAATGTCCCCACTGTGGGGTTGGGGTCACGCTGGGATAGGTTTCCCCCGGGGAAGATCCCCGATGTTGGACCAGGACCTCCTTGGAGAAGGTCCCCACTATGGGATCAGGGTCCCCTACGGGATAGAGGCCCCCCCAGGAAGGTCCCTGATGTTGGACCAGGACCCCCTTGGAGAAGGTCCCCATCAGGGCTTGGGGTCCCCTATGGGATAGGGCTCACCCCAAGAACGTCCCCAACGTTGGGCCAGGACCCCATCGGGTCAAGCCCCCCTCATGGGGTGCCTTTGGGGACCACCCCTATGCCAGACTGGGGACCCCCAGGGGAACACCCCCACCAGGTCGGGGTTCCCCCTTGTGTCAGGACCCCCAGTGAGCTGGGGGCTGCCCCCCCTTGGCTCGATGTCCCCCAGGGAAGACACCACCCCCATGGAGCATCACCCCAGTTGCCTGGGGACCACCGGGACCCCTCAGGGTGGAGGTTTGGGGGGGGGGAGGGCTGTGGACCCACCTGCTGCCCCCATTGCTTCTCCAGGTCCTCCAGGTTCTTCTGGGCCAGGGCGTCGTACTGTGCCCGGATCTCCGCCATGATCTTGCCCAGGTCCTGCGACTTGGGCGCGTCCACCTCCACCGTCAACACCGACTTGGAGATCTGGGACTGGAGGCTCTTCACCTCCTGGGGGACAGCAAGGGGCCGGTGTCAGCGTGGGGTCCCCACCGGCCCCGGGTCCCCTCCCCTCGGCTTCATCCCCACCTCCTCGTGGTTCTTCTTCATGAAGACGAGCTCCTCCTTGAGGGACTCGATCTCCCCCTCCAGCTGCAGCCGGGCCATGTTGGTGTCATCGATGACCTTGCGCAGCCCCACGATGTCGCTCTCCACTGAGAGGCGGATGGCCAGCTCTGCCTCGTACCTGGGGACACAGCGTTGAGCGGCTCCAACCCCGGCTACGTCCCCGTCCCTGTCCCCATCCCCGTCCCCATCCCCTTCCCATCCCTGTCCTCATCCTTGGCCCCATCCCCGGCCCCATCCCCATTCCCAACCCCACCCAATCCCATCCCAACCCCATCCCATCCCTGTCCTCGTCCCCATCCTCTCCCCCTCTATGTTCTTATCCCTGTCCTGTGCCTATCACCATCCCCATCCCTGTCCCCGTCCCCATCCCCATCCTCTGTCCCCATTCCCACTCCTGTTTCCATCCTTGTCCTTCTCCCCATCCCCATTTCCATCCCCAATCCATCCCCATCTCCATCCCCAATCCATCCCCATCCTTATCCCTGTCTCCATTCCTGTCCTTTCTCCATCCACAACTTCATCCTTGTCCCCACTCCTATTCCCATTCCCAAACCTATTCCCATTCCCATCCCCATTCCCAACTCTATTCCTATTGCCATCCTCATCTCCATCCCCATCCCCATTTCCAACCCTATTCCCATCCCCATTCCCATCCCCATTCCCATTCTCATCCCCATTCCCACCCACGCCCCTCTTCCCATCCCCATTCCCATCCCTATCTCCACCCCCATTCCCAGCTCTATTCCTATTCCCATCCGCATTCCCATTCCCATTCCCATCCCCATCCCCATTCCCAACCCTTTTCCCATCCCCATTCTCATCCCCATTCCCACCCATGCCCCCCTTCCCATCCCCATCCCCATTCCCAACTCTATTCCTGTTCCCATCCCCATTCCCATTTCCATCCCCATTCCCACCCCCTCCTTCCCATCCCCGTCCCCATCCCCATCCCCATCCCATTCCCACCTCTATTCCCATCCCCATCTCCCTTCCCTTCCCTTCCCTTCCCTTCCCTTCCCTTCCCTTCCCTTCCCTTCCCTTCCCTTCCCTTCCCTTCCCTTCCCTTCCCTTCCCTTCCCTTCCCTTCCCTTCCCTTCCCTTCCCTTCCCTTCCCATCCCCATCCCATTCCCACCCCTATTCCCACCCCTATTCCCATCCCCATCCTGTCCCCATTCCCATTCCCAACCCCATTCCCACCCCATTCCCGCCCCATTCCCGTCCCCTCCGTCCCTCACTTGACCCTGAAGTCGTCGGCCGCCAGCCGGGCGTTGTCGATCTGCAGCACGGTGCGGGCGTTCTCCACCGTCACCGCGAAGATCTTGGCGGGTGGGGGACACGGACGGACACAGGGACAGACGGACACGGCATCGTCACCGCGGCGCGGGGCCCCCCCCGCTGCCACCCGCCCGCGCCGCCCACGTCACCCAGGCGGGTGCCACCCTGGCAGGTGCCCGCGCTCCCGCGGGGGGGAGGACGAGGGGGACCTCGCCCCGGAAAACCGGCAATAAACCAGGGTGGGGGCGAGGGTGGGACCCCCTGGGGGGACCCAGGCCTGCGGGAGGGGCTTGGCTGCGTCCTGGGTGACCTTGAACCTGGCCGAGAACGTGGGTGCTGGGAGCGGGGGCTCGTTTGCCTAACGATGGCTGCGTCGGACCCCCTCCGACACCGCCGTGCCCCGTGCCCTTGGTCACGTCCCTTCGTCCCCCCCCAGCGAAGCCCCCATAGGTGACATCCTTGACCGCGGGGTGCAAAGTTCACCCAGCCCCACCACCCGCCGGGTTAATGCTTAACCCCACGGCGCTGCCGCCTTTGGGGACAGCTCCGCCAGCTCGGCCGCTCCGCCGCGGGGACCCCACCTTCTCCCGCAGCTCCTCGATGACGTCCCAGTGGTGGCCCCAGTCCTGGGCGCTGGGACCTTTCTTGGCCATGAATTCCCGGATCTGGACCTCCAACCGCCGGTTCTCCTGCTCCAAACTCCGGACCTTCTCCAAGTAGGTGGCCAAGCGATCGTTGAGCTCCTGCATCGTCTCCTTCTCGTTGACCACCACGCCAGAACCCGAAAACAACATGCTGCCCCCCAACCCAGCCCCATAGCCGGCCCCATAGCCGGCCCCATAACCACCCCCAGAGCTGCTAAAGCTGTTGGTGCGGGTGATGGAGATGCGGGAACCCGAGCCCCCCGCCCCGGCGTAGACGCTGGCCGCGCTGCTCAGCGGGGCCAAGCGACGGCCGGAGCCGATGCCGGGGGTGACACCGGAGCGGTGGGAGCTGGAGTAGACGCTGCTGCGGGAGTAGCTCATGGTGACGGTGGTGGCACGGGAGCGACGATGGAGCTGGACGGATGGGTGGACAGACGGGTGGACGGACGAGTGTGATTTATAGCTGGGAGCGGCGGGGAGGGCGGCCCCACGGCCCCTCCCCACGGCCCCTGAAGGTGGGGCCGGATCCAGCCCAAGGCTTTTGTTCCTGGGAAGGGATCGGCCCCATAACCCGTGGGGTGCGGGGCGGAGGGAGGGGGCTCAGCCCCATAACCCGTGGGGTGCGGGGCGGAGGGACGGGGCTCAGCCCCATAACCCGTGGGGTGCAGGATGGAGGGAAGGGGCTCAGCCCCATAACCCATGGGGTGCAGACCAGAGGGAAGGGGCTCAGCCCCATAACCCGTGGGGTGCAGGACGGAGGGACGGGGCTCAGCCCCACACATTTTGGGGGACCCCACGGCTCCAGGTCTCCCCACCCATGCACACATCACCCCACATCACCCCCACCCCACAGCCACCCCCACCCCTGGGGACCCCCCCATGCTCCTGGGGTTCGCCAGCGGGGCCGGTGGGGCCGGAGGCCCCGGGGCAGGGGGGGGTCGCCGCGGGTCCCCCGTGGGCAGAGCCCTGCGTGGCTCGGAGGGGCTCGCCCTGCCCAACCGGCTCCAGGAATCCTGCCTGGCTTCTTCCCCCCCCCCCCCCAAATGGGGGTGGGGACCCAGGCATCCCCCCGTCCCCCCCAGCTGCAACCCTCTGGGGCAGCCACCCCCCTCCCCAGCACCCCAAAACAAGGGACACCCCAGGGGCACCCCAAAGACACCCCAGGGGCACCCCACCAGTGGGTGTGTCCCCCCCGGGCTCAGCCCCTCTCCCTGGTGTCCCCCCCGCGGGACCCCCAGCCCCCCCGGCCGGGTCCTTCTCCCCCCCACCCCCCACCCCGGCTGATTTAGGGCGGCTCCGGGGCCGGAGCAGGGCGGGGGGGGGGGGGGGGGTGGGAGTGGGCGCATTCCAGCGTTATCTGCTGGGGGGGGAGGGGTCTGGAGCCCCCAGGGGTGCGGGGCGTGGGGTCGGGCACGTCTCCACTCAACGGGGTCAAAAGGGGCAGCGAGGAACTTTGGGGGGTGGGGGGGTCCTGGGGGGGGGGAGGGGGCCACCCCGCTGCGGGCGGGAGGTCAGGCAGCTTTGCACGAGTGCACGCTTTGCAGGAGCACACGCTTTTGCAGGAGTGCACACACCTTTGCACGAGCATGCACCTTTGCATGAACACGCACCTTGCACGAGCACGCATCTTTGCATGAGAATGCAACCTTTGCACGAGTGCACGCTTTGCCGGAACATGCACTTTTGCACGAGTATGCTCTTTGCAGGAGCATGCACCTTTGCAGAAGCACACACCTTTGCACGAACATGCACCTTTGCATGAGAACGCACCTTGCACGAACGCGCGCTTTGCCAGAACGTGCACCTTTGCACGGCACGCACCCTGGCAGGAACACACGCCATTGCCCGGGCACACACCTTTGCACCAATGCGCACCTTGCACCAGCGCCCACCTTTCCACAACCAAATCCTTTTGCAGAACCCCTCGCCGTGCACCACCGCGCGCCTTCGCACGCGCATTCGCACAGCACCGCGCCTTTGCACGCGCGTTCGCACGGCCGCTGCGGCGGCGGGGGGCACGCGTGCGTGGCGTGGGCTCCCCGCAGCCTCCTGGCCCCTTCCCACCCAGAATTCCTGGCCCTGCCTGTGTTTGCTCTGGCCGGGCCATAAAGGGGTGAGTCAGGGCGGGGGGGGGCTGTTGGGGGGCCCCATCCTGCCATCGCCCCGCTGCTGCCACCCAGCCCAGCGCCTTCAGCCCAAGAAATGTGGGTCGAGAGCGTCCCAGCGCCGGCACCGGCCCCTTCTCCTGTCCCTCCGTCCCCTTGGGCACCCTGCTCTGCCCCAGCCCCAGCCCTGCCCCATTTTGCCCCATTTCGGCCCCATTCTGCCCCATTTCGGCCCCATTCTGCCCCATTCTTGCCCTGTTTTGCCCCATTCCAGCCCCATTCTGCCCCATTCCTGCCCCATTCCAGCCCCATTTTGCCCCATTCCAGCCCCATTTCACCCCATTTTTGCCCCATTCCTGCCCCATTCTGGCCCATTCCTGCCCCATTGCAGGCCCATTCCTGCTCCATTCCAGTCCCATTTCACCCCATTCCTGCCCTGTTCCTGCCCCATTTCAGTCCATTTTGCCCCGTTCCTGCCCCATGTCACCCCATTCTGCCCCATTCCTGCCCCGTTCCTGCCCCATTTCACCCCATTCTGCCCCATTCCTGCCCCTTTCCCACTCCATTTCGCCCCATTTTGCCCCGTTCCCACTCCATTTCGCCCCATTCTGCCCCATTCCTGCCCCGTTCCCACTCCATTTCGCCCCATTTTGCCCCGTTCTTGCCCCATTTCACCCCATTCTGCCCCATTCCTGCCCCGTTCCCACTCCATTTCGCCCCATTTTGCCCTGTTCCTGCCCCATTTCACCCCATTCTGCCCCATTCCTGCCCCATTCCCACCCCATGGCCGGCTCGGCCCCACGCAGCCGCCTGCCGAGGAGTTTGTTCCTCTGCCAAACCCGCGCCATTTCGGCGTCCTTTGAGGGTGCCGGCGGTGGCACCGCGCCGGGAGGAGGAGGAGAGGGGACGAGGAAATGGAGGCCCTGGAGCAGCCATGGCACGGGCTGAGCCAGGGGTCCCCGAGGTGTCTGACCCACCCTGGGGTCACAGGGGGGTCCCACCCTGGGGTCCCCACCCTGGGGTCCCTGTGGGGTCTGGTCACGGGGGGGGGGTGTCTCACCTTGGGGTCCCTGTGGTATCTGACCCTGGGGTTGCAGGGGGGTCCCGCCCTGGGGTCCCCATGGGGTCTGGTCACAAGGGGGGGTCCCACCCTGGGGTCCCCACCCTGGCATCCCCATGGGATCTGGTCACAGGGGGCTCCCCCCCTGGGGTCCCCATGGGGTCTGGTCACAAGGGGGGGTCCCACCCTGGGGTCCCCACCCTGGCATCCCCATGGGATCTGGTCACAAGGGGGGTCCCACCTTGGGGTCCCCATGGTATCTGGATGTGGCCCGGGGTGGGGGGGTGCTCGAGGGGCTCCCCAAGACCCCCCCACCGCTCCACTCCTCTTTGGGGGGCCCCCATGGAGCCAGTGGGACCCCTGACCCCGCTGCTGCCCCTTCCCCACCCCAGCCCCTTATCAGGCGCATTCCTCCCGTGCCGGTGGGTGATGGAGGAGCTGGGAGCAAACACGTCCCGTCCCCCCCAGCGTCTCCCTCCGCGGCCCCCCCGGCCCCCAAGGCCGCCAGAGCTCCCGGCGGGGCCATAAATCCAAGATGAAAGCCCTGTGGCTGATAAGGCTCTGCCCCGGCCCCCCTGCCCCACTCCTCAGGCCCCAGCGCTTTGGGGGACGGAGCCGGGACCCCCCCAAGCCGTGCTCAGCACCCTGAGGGATGCTGGATGCGACCCCAGCCAAGCCCCGAGCCACCTTCCTCCATGGAGGCATCTCCAAGGGGATGAGCTGGACCCTTGGTGGTCCAGGGCCAGCGTTCGCCCCGATGTCCCCAACCAGTGGGGAGACCACGGGGATGCCCCCTTTACCCCCCCCAGTGCTGGGGGGAGCGGGGCTGCCCGACTCCCCAAGGGTTAAGCACCACGGACCGAGGTACTGCTGCATTCCTGAGCGATGAAGCTGCAGCTGGGCCCCACCATCCTCCTCCTCCCTCCCAAACCCAGCTCAGGGGTTGCTGCAAACAGGATCAGGCCCTGGGGGGGCGGCACCCAGCGGGGTCCCGTGTCCCCCCCCCAGCCAAGGGCACCCTTGAGGTCCTGCCTGCATGGGGACAGGGATGTGGCATTTGTCCCCAGCCCCTCGGGGACATCCCCCTGAGCCACCATGTCCCTCCTGTCCCCACGGGGGTCCCGGGCACCCAGGGGGACCCCCGCCCCGCCATGGTGCACCCAGGAGGGGGTCCTGCACCCATGGGTGCACACCCGGGCCAAACGGAGCCCCATGTCCCCTCAAAGGGTCCTGCCTTTGCACGACCCCCGGCGATGGGGAAGGGGGTGCATCCCCCCAGGACCCCCCCCCTCTGGGGACACGCTGCGGGGGGTGGCAGCTGGCAGGGGACACTGGGTGCCACCCATCAGGGCCCCTGTGGCTGTCACCCAGGCCACGGCAAACAAAAGCCCGGGGAGAAGCTTGGCTTCCACCCAAAATGGGGTGCGGGGCCCCCCAGGCTCCTCAGGAGGAGACGCCGAGGGGTGACGCTGGTCCCGGGGGGCTTTAGGGTGGGCTGCAGCACCCTGGGGGGGGGGTCTGTCCCCCCTGGGGTGACGAGGGTGGAGGCGGGTGGGGGATTTATGGCTGAGCATCTCCTGGCGTGGGGCCACCCACCCGTGGGGCTGAGTGGATTCGGGGCTCGCCTGGGGTCGCTACCTGGGGGTCCTGGGGATGTGGCTTTGCCCCCCTCCCCGGCCCGTTTGCCCTCTGTGCCTCAGTTTCCCCAGTAAATGAGGACAAAGCAGAGCGGGGCTTGGCTGGGAGCCACCGAGGGCGGCTGGGAAGTCCCCGCTGCTCCTCTGGTGTCAGGTTGAGCCTCTCCTGCCCGCCCAGAGCAGCGGTGGGGGGGACCTGGGGGGCTTCGCGGGGGCCGGCGGGGGGGATCCCGCACCCTGCCGGGACCTGGCACCCACCCAGGCCCCTGCTCCCACCCCGCCGGCCCTATCTCGGTGGGGAGGGAAGTATTTGCCTGGGTTGCAAATTCCTTCGTGATAAGAGAAGCTGGGCGGGATGGAGAGCTTCTCCAGGGGGGATGGAGAGCTTCTGGCGGGGGGATCGAGAGCTTCTCTGGGGGATGGAGATCTTCCCTGGGGGATGGAGATCTTCTCCAGGGGGATGGAGAGCTTCTCTGGGGGGATGGAGAGCTTCTCTGAGGGACGGAGAGCTTCTCTGGGGGGTAGGAGAGGTTCTCCAGGGGGTGGGAGAGCTTCTTGGGGGGATTGAGAGCTTCTCCAGGGGGTGGGAGAGCTTCTCTGGGGGATGGAGATCTTCTCCAGGGGGATGGAGAGCTTCTCGGGGGGATGGAGAGCTTCTCTGAGGGACAGAGAGCTTCTCTGGGGGATGGGAGAGCTTCTTTGGGGGATGGAGAGCTTCTCTGGGGGGTAGGAGAGGTTCTCCAGGGGGTGGGAGAGCTTCTCTGGGGGGGACGGAGAGCTTCTCTGGGGGATGCGAGAGCTTCGCAGCTCCCCTCCATGGGCCACGGCTGCTTTCAGCCCCTGGGGAGGAAGGGGGAGGCAAATCGTGTCCCCTCTCCCGGTGTCACAGCTTTGGGGGACTTTGAGACCCCCTTGCAAGGGCAGGGGAGCTCAGCCATGCCCCCCCAGTGCAATTCGATAAGGCGGTGGCAATCCAAGGGTTGGACCCAGGAGGTTTCTGGCTCATGGGCTCCGTGCGGGGATTCGGGGGGTGGGTGGGTGGGTGGTTGTGGCTGTGCAGGGACAATTGGATGGACCTATCCAGGGAAGGATGGTTGGGTGGGTCCACAGAGGTGGGACTGTCCAGGGATCAGCAGGTGGGTGAAGGGATGGGTGGAGGGACAGGTATCTAGAAGGATGGGTGGCTGGGTCTGTCCTGGGATGGATGGATGGAGGGATGGATGGATTGAGGAATATCTAGAAGGATGGGTGAGTATCTAGAAGCATGGGTAGATGGCTGGGTCTGGCTGGTGATGGATGGATGGATGGAGGGAGGGAGGGATGGAGGGATGGATGGATATCTAGAAGGAAGGGTGTTTGGGCCTGGCCAAGGAGGGAAGGAGAGGTAGATGGGTATCTAGGAGGGTGCATGGATGGGTGGGTCTGGCTGGAGATGGATGGATAGATGAAGAGATGGATGGATAGGTGTCTAGAAGGATGGGTGGATGGCCAGGTCTGGCCAAGGGTGGAGATAAGTGGATGAATGGACATGGAACAGGATGGGTGGATGGTTGGGTCTGGCCAGGGATGGATGGGTATGTAGGCATCTGCATGGATGGGGTGGCCAGAGCTGGCTGGACGAAGGACAGATGGATCTACCCCCTTGGTGAGGCGTGGATGAGGAAGTGGCTCCATGGGTTCATCCTGCATCGGCCGGATCCCCAGTCGCGCTCCCCAGCTCTGCCCTTTTCCTGCCCGCTCCCCGGCGCTGCCCCAGAGCCGTCCTTCCTGCCGCGCCGAAGACAAAGAAACAAAGACCAAATAAACCCAGCAAACCTCCAAATCCCTGCCTGCAGGTGCCGGGTGCCGCGTGCCGTCTCGGCCCAGTGCCTGCCACTCCCGTGTGGGGCAAGCCCAGTCCTGACCAGTGCCAGGTGGATCCAGAGCGGCAGGTGGAGATGCGGCACGGCAAGGCACAGACTCTGGATGGGTGGCCTGATCCTGATCTGGGGGGGGATCAGGTCCTCGGTCCAGCTGCTCAGGGCGCAGCCTGGGTTTTAGACAGAAACACGCTAAATGTTTCTTTTTTGGTGGGTTTTTCCCCGTTTTGAGGGCAGGGTTTTGTACAGAAGGCAGGAGGTCACAGAGAGCAGGGGCTTGGGGACGTGGGCTTAGGGATGCAGGCTGGTGACATGGGGCTGGGGACACGGGCTTGGGGATGCCGACTTGGGGATGTAGCTTGGGGACATGGGTTGGGGACAAAGGGTGGGTGCACGGGCTTGGGGATGCAGGTTTGGGTTGTAGGTTGGGGTAATGGGGCTGGGGATGCAGGCTTGGGGACACAGGCGTGGGGACACAGGCGTGGGGACACAGGCTTGGGGACACGGGCGTGGGGACACGGGCGTGGGGATGTAGATTGGGGATGTCAGGCTGGGGACATGAGCTGAGGAAGGGTTTGGGGTCGTGGGACAGGACATGAGTGGGGATGTGGGTTTGGGGACATGGGGCTGGGGACAGGGCTTGGGGACGCAGGCTTGGGAACATGGGCGTGGGGACACAGGCTTGGGGATGTAGATTGGGGATGTTGGGCTGGGGACATGAGCTGAGGAAGGGTTTGGGGTCCTAGGACTGGGGACAGGGGCTGGGGACACAGGGTGGGGATGTGGGCTTGGGGACATAGGCTAGGGACATGGGGCTGGGGACAGGGCTTGGGGACGCAGGCTTGGGGACGTAGGCTTGGGGACACAGACTTGGGGACGCAGGCTTGGGGACCCAGGTTGGGGACATGGGGCTGGGGACAGGGGTTGGGGACCCAGGTTGGGGATGCAGGTTGGGGACATAGGGCAGGGGACATAGACTGGGGGACATGGGTTGGGGACATGGGGCTGGGGACATGCCCTGGGGACACGGGTTGGGGACACAAGCTTGGGGATGCAGGTTGGGAACATGGGGCTGGTGACAGGGGTTTGGGGACACAGGTTGGGGACGTGGGGCTGGGGACAGGGATTTGGGGACACGATTTGGGGACACAGGTTGGGGACGTGGGGCTGGGGACAGGGGTTGGGGACGTGGGGCTGGGGACCTGCCCTGGGGACACGCCATGGGGACTCACCCTCTGCCCCATGCCGGAGCGCGAGCCAGGGGGGTTTCACCCCCGGGCCGGGAGCGGGGCTCAGGGTGCTGATGGGGAGGGGGGGCACCGGCCCCAGCCCCCCTTGCACCCCTCGCACCCCTCGCAATCCCTCCAGTGGGCAGGATCTGGCCCCTGGCCCTGCAGCGAGGCCCGCTGGATCCCAGCGGATCCCAGTGGATCCCGGCTGCTCCGAAGGGGTTAAGGAGAAGCAGGTGCTGCTTTCCTGGGGCTGGAGGCCCTCCCATCCCGCTCTCCTCCCCCAGCTCCTGGATATAAACCCGGAGCTGCTCACCCCGCCCTGGATCCGTCCTCCCTCAACCCGTCCTGCCCGTCCTGCCTGTCCTGCAACCAGCCTCCTGCCTGTCTTGCAACCCTGCCCATCTTCCGACCCTCTTGCAACCCTCTTGCAACCCTCTTGCAACCTTCTTGCCCAGCTTGCCACCTTCTTCCAACCCTCTTGCCCACCTTCCAACCTTCTTGCCCACCTTCCAACCTTCTTGCCCACCTTCTGACCCTCTTGCCCACCTTCCAACCTTCTTGCCCACCTTCTGACCCTCTTGCCCACCTTCTGACCCTCTTGCGCACCTTCCAACCCTCTTGCCCACCTTCCGACCCTCCTGCCCGCTCAGCATGTCCACCACCATCACCAGGAAGACTGTGAGAAGCAGCTCGGCCGTACCCGGCCGTTCCTTCAGCTCCCACTCCTACACCGCTGGGCCCGGTGTGAGGATGAGTACGGCTTCAGCCTTCGGTGGCTATGGTGGGAGCCGCTACGGAGCTGGGTTGTACAGGGGTCCGGCCGTCGTGCCTGGGACAGGGGGTGGCATCACGGCCGTGAGTGTCAACCAGAGCCTCCTGACGCCCCTCAACCTGGAGATCGACCCCAGCATCCAGCGGGTGCGGAAGGAGGAGAAGGAGCAGATCAAGACGCTCAACAACAAGTTTGCCTCCTTCATCGACAAGGTGGGCTCGGGCTGGGGGGAGACCCCGCGGGGAGAGGGCTGGGACCCCCCTGGGGACCTCCTGAGACCCTTGGGGATCTCCCGGACCCTTCAGGCACACCCTGAGCTCCTTGGGGACATTGAGACCCCCTCAGGGACCTCCTGAGCCCCTCAGGGACCTCTTGGCCCCTTTGGGTACATCCTGAGCCCCTCAGGGATGTTGAGACCCCCTCAGGGACCTCCTGAGCTCCTCGGGGACCTCCTGGCCCCTTTGGGTACATCCTGAGCCCCTTGGAGATGTTGAGATCCCCTCTGGGACCTCCTGGGCCCCTCGGGAATGTTCTGACCCCTTCAGGCACATCTTGACCCCCTTGGGGACATTGAGACCCCTTTGGGGACCTCCTGAGACCCTCGGGGACCTCCTGGCCCCTTTGGGTACATCCTGAGCCCCTTGGGGACATTGAGACCCCTTTGGGGACCTCCTGACCCCCTCGGGGACCTCCTAAGCCCTGTGGGGACATTGACACCACTTTGGGGACCTCCTGGCCCTTTGGGGACCTCCTGACCCCCTCAGTGACATCCTGGCCCCCATGGGGACACCCAGACCTCCTTGGGGACCTCCTGATCCCTTTGGGCACATTTGCCCCCCCCTTGGGGACATCCAGACACCCCTGGGGACACCCTGACTCCTTTGGTTACATTTTGGACCCCTTGGGGACCTCCTGGCCCCCTTGGGGACATCCATCCCCCCTCAGGGACACCCAGACCCCCTTGGGGACACCCTGAGCCCCCTGGGGACATCCAGACCCTCTTGGGGACACCCGGACCCCTTGAAGCACATTTTGGCCCCCTTGGGGACATCCAGACCCCCTTGGGGACACCTGGACCCCTTGGGACACATTTTGGCCCCCTTGGGGACATCCAGACCCCCTTGGGGACACCCGGACCCCTTGGGGCACATTTTGGCCCCCTTGGGGACATCCAGACCCCCTCGGGGACCCCCTGGGGATGCGCAGCCGGCTGTGGGGACACCCTGGTCCCCTCCCACTGCTGGGGGCCAGGACATGGCGGCCGAGCCGGCGGGCAGGGAGTGTCACCGGGGCAGGAGCTGGGCCGGGCCGGGGTGGGGGCGAGCGTTGTCCCCCTGGGGTGCGATGGGGGAACCCCCCCATGGAGGAAGCAGCCAGTGCTGGGGTGGGTGCCCCACGCCCCAGCGGCACCCAGCACCCTTCCTCCCCAGCACCCGCTTCCGGGTGCTCCGCTGGGGTCGGGCTCCTCGCCCCGTCGTGGGCTGGGGGGCCCAGATGGGAGGGGGGGGGAACGGGGATGGTCCCAGACGGGTGTGGGGGCACCCCAGATTGCAGCCGGCACCCCAGGTTTGCACCCCCGATTCAGCAACCCCAGACTTGCACCCCAGAACCCCAGATTGCACCTGGGACCCCAGATTTGCACCCAGACTTGCACCCCAGCACCTCAGATTTCACTCAGGACCCCAGATTTGCACCCAGACTTACACCCCAGCACCCCAGATTGCACCTGGGACCCCAGATTTGCACCCAGACTTGCACCCCAGCACCCCAGATTGTACCCGGGACCCCAGATTTGCACCCCAGATTGCACCCAGGACCCCAGACTTGCACTCCAGAGCCAGTGACCTCAGGCTTGCACCCCAGACTTGCACCCTGGGACCCCAGGTTGCACCTGAGAACCCAGGCTTGCACCCCAGAACCCCAGGAGTGCCCCAGGACCCCCAGGCTTGCGCCCAGGACCCCAGACTTACTCCCCAGCACCCCAGAAGCACCCCAGATACAGTTTGCACCCCAGGAACCCAGAAGTGCACCCAGGACCCCCAGGCTCGCACCTGGGACCCCAGACTTACACCCCATAACCCCAGGAGCACCCCTGACCCAGTTTGCGCCCCATGATCCCAGAATTGCACCCAAGACCCCATGACTTGCACCTGGGACCCCCAGATTTGCACCCAGGACCCCAGCCTTGCCCCCTGCCACCCTTCTCACCCACCTCACCCTCTGCCCCTTGCAAACCAGCACCCAAGACCCCCCAGGCTTGCACCCAAGACCCCCCAGGCTTGTACACAGGACCCCAGCCTTGCACCCCTGATCTGGCTTGCACCCAGGACCCCAGATTTGCACCCAGGAGCCCAGATCTTCCCCCCCCTCACCACCCCACTCACCCACATCCCTCTCTGCTCCTTGCAAAGCAGCACCCAGCACCCCAGCCTTGCACCCAGGACCCCCCAGCCTTGCACCCCAGATCCGGCTTGCTCCCAGGACCCCAAATTTGCACCCAGGACCCTAGATCTGCCCCCTGCCACCCCACTCACCCTCTGCCCCTTGCAAAGCAGCACCCAGGACCCCAGATTTGCACTCAGGACCCCCAAATTTGCAGTCAGGACCCCAGCCTTGCCCCTACCACCCCTCTCACCCATCTCACCCTCTGCCTCTTGCAAACCAGCACCGAGCCCCTAGGCTTGTACCTAGGACCCCAGCCTTGCACCCCTGATCCAGCTTGCACCCAGGACCCTAGATCTGCCCCCTGCACCCCACTCACCCTCAGCCCCTTGCAAAGCAGCACCCAGGACCCCAGTCTTGCTCCCCAGATTTGCACCCAGGACCCCAGCCTTGCCCCCTGCCACCCCACTCACCCACCTCACCCTCTGCCTCTTGCAAACCAGCACCCAGGACCCCCCAGCCTTGCACCCCAGATCCGGCTTGCTCCCAGGACCCCAAATTTGCACCCAGGACCCTAGATCTGCCCCCTGCCACCCCACTCACCCTCTGCCCCTTGCAAAGCAGCACCCAGGACCCCAGATTTGCACCCAGGACCCCAGCCTTGCCCCCTACCACCCCACTCACCCACCTCACCCTCTCCCCCTTGCAAACCAGCACCGAGCACCCATCCCCACGACCCGCGCGGGGTGCCAGGGTGGGATTCCCGGGGTGGGGGTGATGCTGTGCCCCCCCAACCTCTGTCCCCCGCCCCAGGTGCGTTTCCTGGAGCAGCAGAACAAGATGCTGGAGACCAAGTGGAGCCTCCTGCAGAGCCAGAAGACCACCCGCAGCAACATGAGCGGGCTCTTCGAGGCGTACATCGCCAGCCTGCGCCGCCAGCTCGAGGGCCTGGGCCAGGAGCGCCTGCGCCTGGAAGCCGAGTTGGGCAACATGCAGGGGCTAGTGGAGGAGTTCAAGAACAAGTCAGTCCCGTCCCCGCGTCCAGGATGAGGCCGGGGCTGGCAGGGTTGCACCCCCGCTGCTTGTGTCCCTCCTAGGGTGGTTGGGGATGTGTGGCGGTCCCCCTCGGTGGCGGCTCCGTCTTGGGGCGCAGCGTCCCACCGTGGCCCCGAGGGTGGCTGAGGGTGCCGGGCTGGGGCTGGAGCGGCCCCTCTGGCCGTCACGGGGGTGGCTTTGCCCAGGGAGGGTGGCTCTTCTGCTGCAAGGGGTATCCTGGTGGGTGGGACCCTGTGTCCCTGCATCCCTGTGTCCCCGCATCCCTGTGTCCCCATGTCCCTGTGTCCCCATGTCCCCATGTCCCTGCATCCCTGTGTCCCTGCATCTGTGTCCCCATGTCCCCCATGTCCCTGCATCCCTGTGTCCCCATATCCCTATGTCCCCCATGTCCCTGCATCCCTGTTTCTCCATCTCCCCATGACCCCATGTCCCTGCATCCCTGTGTCCCCGTTATCCCTATATCCCCCATGTCCCTGCATCCCCATGTCCCCAGGATCCTGCATCCCTGTCTCCCCTCTCCCCAAATCCCCATATCCCCATGTCCCCGCATCCCCATGTCCCTGCATCCCTGCAGCCCTGTCCCCCTCTCCCCAAATCCCCATATCCCCATGTCCCTGCATCCCTGCAGCCCTGTCCCCAAATCCCCATATCCCCACGTCCCCCCACCCCCAGCTCCAAGCCCTCCCCTCTTCCCCAAGGTACGAAGAGGAGATCAACCACCGCACCGACAAGGAAAATGAGTTTGTTCTGCTCAAAAAGGTGAGGGGGGGCTCTGGGTCTGGCAGGGGTTGGGCAGGGGGGGCCGACGGGCAGGGGACAGACTGACGGGCAGGGGACTGACGGGCTGCCGGCTCTGCCCGCAGGACGTGGATGAAGCCTACATGAACAAGGTGGAGCTGGAATCGCGCCTGGAGAGCTTGACCGATGAAATCAATTTCTTGCGGCAGCTTTATGACGAGGTAGGGGGTCTCCTCCCTTGGGGGGGCCCACACGTGCACTGAGTTGCCTGTGCTCAGCCCCAGACCCACCCCCCCCCCCATCGTCTCCAGGAGCTCCGGGAGCTGCAGTCTCAGATCTCTGACACCTCCGTCGTCCTCTCCATGGACAACAACCGCAGCCTGGACCTGGACGGGATCATCGCTGAGGTGAAGGCGCAGTACGAGGAAATCGCCAACCGCAGCCGCGCCGAGGCCGAGAGCATGTACCAGATCAAGGTGAGCCGGAGCTCCAGCCCCGGGATGCGGGATGCTCCGGCCTCCCCTCCGGTGGTCCCCGCTGCTCCCCGATCTGGGATGAAGGAAGGACGGGCTCCCTCCTCCTCCTCTCCCCGGCTTTACCCTTCAACCCAGCCGGGCAAACGCCCGCCCTGCCCCGGAGCAGGCGGCTGCTGCGTGGGAGAGATCCCGGCTCCAAATCCAACTGGAGGCGCGACAGCCCAGCCCGCGGCATCGCTCCCGGCACGGGCCCAGCCCGGCTCTTTTCTCCCCAATTTTGGGGTGCTGAGGGAAAGGAGGAGGAGGGGGAAGGGCATCCCCATCTCCATCCTGCCCGCTCCGGTCCCCGCAGTACGAGGAGTTGAAGACGACGGCGGGGAAGCACGGGGACGACCTGCGCAACACCCGCAGCGAGATCAACGAGCTCAACAGGCTGATCCAGAGGATCCAGGCGGAGATCGAAGCGCTCAAGAACCAGGTCTGGGAATCGCGCCCGGGGCGGGAAAGCGGGGAGACGCTGCCCGCTCCTCCCGCTGCCGCCCTCCCACACCAGTGGGGGGGTCATAGCCTGGGGGGCCAGGGATGGTGGGATGTGGGGGCTGCTGGGGGGCAGGGATGCTGGGGGGCACGGGGGGTGCTGGGGGTGAGGGATGGTGGGGCACGGGGGGTGCTGGGGGGCAAGGGATGCTGGGGGCCAGGGATGGTGGGGTGTGGGGGCTGCTGGGGGGCCAGGGATGCTGGGGGGCACGGGGCATGGTGGGGGCGAGGGATGGTGGGACACGGGGGCTGCTGGGGGGGCAGGGATGCTGGGGGGCACAGGGGATGCTGGGGGTGAGGGATGGTGGGATGTGGGGGCTGCTGGGGGGCACGGGGGATGGTGGGGGCGAGGGATATTGGGGGGCACCGGGGGGGCGAGGGATATTGGGACATGGGCGATGCTGGGTGTTGTGGGGGCTGCTGGGATGCAGGGGATGCTGGAGCCCAGAGGATACTGGGGGGCCAGGGATGATGGGACATGGGGGATGCTGGGGGGTGAGGGATGCTGGGGGGCACGGCGGATGGTGGGGGCAAGGGATGGTGGGACACGGGGGCTGCTGGGGGGTGAGGGATTGTGGGACACGAGGGCTGCTGGGACATGGGGGATGCTAGGGGGCATTGGGGGTGCTGGGGGAAGGGATACTGGGACATGGGGGATGCTGGGGGGCACTGGGAATGCTGAGGGGGTGAGGGGTGCTATGGGGTGAGGGCTGCTGGGACATGGGGGATGCTGGGGGGCGTGGGGGCTCCTGGGATGCAGGGGATGCTGGAGTATGGGGGATACTGGGGGGTGAGGGATACTGGCACATGGGATTCTTGGAGGTGAGGGGTGCTGGGAGGCAGGGGATGGTGGGACATGGGGGATTCGGGGGGTGAGGGGTGCTGGGGGGCAAGGGGTGCTGTGGGGTGGGGGATGCTGGGGGGGTGAAGGGTGCTGGGGGCAAGGGATGTGGTGCATGGGAGGTGCTGAGGCATGGGGGGTGCTGAGGCATGGGGGATGCTGAGGCATGGGGGATGCTGGAGCATGGGGGCTGTTGGGGCGTGAGGGACCCCCCAGCCCCTGCTCCAGCTCAGCTGCCCCTCCGCGGGCGCGTTGCAGCGAGCCAGCCTGGAGACGGCCATCGCGGAGGCGGAGGAGCGCGGGGAGCTGGCCCTGAAGGACGCCAAGGGGAAGCTGGCCGAGCTGGAGGCCGCCCTGCAGAAGGCGAAGCAGGACATGGCCCGGCAGCTCCGTGAGTACCAGGAGCTGATGAACGTCAAGCTGGCCCTGGACATCGAGATCGCGACCTACAGGAAGCTGCTGGAGGGCGAGGAGAGCAGGTGGGGCACCCCCACCTTGCTGGCACCCGGGGGGGCGACATGATGGGACCTGCGTCCCGCATCCCACATCCTGTGGGCATCCCACTTTCCGTATCCCATGGGCATCCCATATCCCACGGGCATCCCACATCCTGTATCCCACGGGCATCCCATATCCCACATTCCACGGGCATCCCATATCCTTCATCCCATGGGCATCCTGCATCCCGTGAGCATCCTGTATCCTGTGGGCATCTTGTGGGCATCCTGCATCCCGCAGGCATCCTGCATCCCATGGACATCCCAATTCCCATATCCCATGGGCATCCTGTATCCCACATCCTGTGAGCATCCTGTATCCTGTGGGCATCTTGTGGGCATCCTGCATCCCGTGGGCATCCTGCATCCCATGGACATCCCAATTCCCATATCCCATGGGCATCCTGTACCCCACATCCCACGTCCCACATCCCGCGGGCATCCTGCATCCCATAGACATCCCAATTCCCATATCCCATGAGCATCCCGTATCCCGCATCCCATGGGCATCCCATGGATGTCCCACATCCCATATCCCATGGGCATCCCGTGTCCCGCATCCCATGGGCATCCACATCCTGTATCCCGCCGGCATCCCGCCGCCCCGCCCCGGCTCTCCGTGGCCACGACCGGGAGGGCCCCATGTCCCTCTGCGGCCACCTCCCCGCCTGCCCTCGCCCATGGCCCTTAGCCCCCACCCGCCACTCAGCGTCCCCCCGATGTCCCCTGCCAGGCTGGAGTCGGGCGTGCAAAACCTGAGCATCCACACCAAGACGACGGGGTACTCGGGTAAGGCGGGGGGGCGGTGGCCGGGGACCCCCCCTCCCTTGGGTGCCACCACTGGGTGCCACCGCGCTCATGGCTGCTCCCTCTCCCGCAGCAGCCGGCTTCGGCGGGGGCTTCGGTGGGGGCTTCGGCGGGGGCTTCAGCGGGGGCTTCGGCGGGGGCTTCGCCAGCTCTGGCTACGCTGTGCCCCCCCCCGCCCTGGAGAGCTCGGCCCTCACCAAGTCCCGCGCCATCGTCATCAAGAAGATCGAGACCCGCGATGGCAAGCTGGTGTCCGAGTCCTCCGACGTCCTGGCCAGCTGAGCCCCCCCTCCCTGGGGTGGGGGTCCCTCCATGGGGGCCTTTGGTGGCCGGATCTGGCCCACGGACGAATGGGACCCCCGCCACCCCCTTTGTCCCCCCCCCCCGCCCAGGGCGACCTGAGCCAGCGCCCCCACCCTGCTCCCCACCGAGGGCTCCGACCCCCCCATTGTCCCCGCCACGCCCCGCTCCGTCCGTCCTGGCCCCCCCCGTGTCCCCATGGGAGCTGTGGGGTGGGAAATGGGGGGGCCTGGCTCCCCCCCACCCCAGGGGGGCTCCCACCAGCTCCGCTGCCGGAATAAAGCCTTGGAAATACAGAGTGGTTTTGGTACACGTCGGTGCCAGGAGCTGCTGCCGGCGGGGACGTGGGGGGGCCTGGAGAAGTGTCCACCCCAGGCCAGGGGTGCCAGGATCTGTTCCAGGGTGCTGGGATCCATCCCGGGGTGCCAGGGTCCATCCCAGGGTGCCAGGATCCATCCCAGGGTGCCAGGATCCAGCTGGGCTGCCAGAATCTGGCTTGGGGTATCAGGCCCATCCAGGGTGCCAGGATCCATCCCATGGTGCCAGAGTCAATCCCAGGGTGTCAGGACTGATCCTGCGGTGCCAGGACCCATCCTGCACTGCCAGGATCCATTCCAGCGTGCCAGGATCCGCCCTGGCTTGCTGGGGTCTGTCTCAGGGTGCTGGGATCCATCCTGGGATGCCAGGGTCCATGCAGGGTGCCAGGATCTGTCCCAGGGTGCCAGGATCCATCTTGGGGTACCAGGGTCCATCCCATGGTGACTGGATCTGTCCTGTGGTGCCAGGATGCGTCCCAGTCTGCTGGGGTCTGTCCCTGGGTGCCAGGATCCGTCCGGAGATGCCAGGGTCTGTCTGGGGTGCCAGGATCCATCCCAACCTGCCAGGCTCCCTCCTGGGGTCCCACATGCCAGGATTCACACCCGGGTGCCAGGGCCTATCCTTGGGTGCCAGGATCCATCCCAGGGTACCAGGGCCCATCATCCCTGGGTGCCAGAATCTGTCCTGGGGTGCCAGGATCTGTCCCTGGGTGCCAGGATTTGTCTTGGGGAGCCAGGATCTGTTCCTGGGTGCCAGGATCCATCCCAGGGTGCCAGAATCTGTCCCGGGGTGTCAGGGTCCCTCCTGGGGTGCCTGTGTCCATCCTGGGGTGCCAGGATCCATCCCTGGGTGCCTGTGTCCATCCTTGGGTGCCAGGATCTGTCCCTGGAGTGCCAAGATCCATCCCGGGGTGCCAGGATCCATCCTTGTGGTGCCAGGATCTGTCCCGGGGTGCCAGGATCCATCCCTGGGTGTCAGGATCAGTCCCGGGGTGCCAGGATCCATCCCTGGGTGCCAGGATCTGTCCCAGCCTGCAGATCCCCACTTTGCGGGGTCTTTTAGGCTCCCCGGCACCAGCGCACGCGGGCGTTAATTACGGCCCTCGTTAGCACTGGCCCCGACGAGGCCGCGGGCCGGTGGCGGCCAAAATCCAAGTGGCCAAATCCGGCAGTATTTTCCCCCAAACCAAGATTCCCTCCGGGATCCAAGTGCCAGCTCCCATCACGTCTGGCCTACATCACCCGGATCCGGGAGCTGCCCCAGGCCCAGACCAGCCACCCCGAGGCTCAGCCCCCCGGGATTCTCCGGTGTCTCGTATCAGGGTTGAGCCCCAGGCTGCTGCTCAGAGGAAAATTGTGGGAGTCTTTTATTTTCGGCTGCCTCTGCACCCCGAAAAGTTGTGGGATCGTCCCGCCCGTGGGGTTTGTGGTGCCAAAAGTGGGGCCGGAGGGGCCCCAAGTCACCCAGGGAGGAGGGGGCACCCCGCTGGGTGCCCACCCATATGTCCCCTTTCCCCCCTGACCTGGGGTCGCAGGGAGGGAGCAAAGCAGCCCAGTTTGGGGGTCCCAGCCCCCCATTGAGTCCAGCCCTAGGAGCAGTGGCTGTGTGGAGGTGTTTAATGGGGTTTTCCACCCCGACCCCCTCGGAGGTGACGGGGGACGTGGCCGTGGCCATCGGAGGTGCTGGTGGGAGAGACAGGGGGGGCAGGCAGGACGGGGACCCAGGCTCGGAGCCGTCCCCGGGGTGTCCCCGCGGGGGGGACAGCGGGACGGGGGACCCCAGCTCGGAGCTGGGACGCGGCAGACGGGGACTTTGCCCCTTCGTTAATAATTAACAGCACCGGCTCGTCTGGGCTGGGGACGGATCCTGCTCACACTGGGCCGTGGAGGGGGGATTTGGGGGTTCGGGGGGGCTTTGGGGGGGCCATACAATGTGGTGGGGGGCTTAGCACCTCCCCGGCACCCCCGCTGACCCCTTAGCGGTGGGGGGGCTGCGCTGGGGGGCTGGGGGGGGGAGCAGGGTATTGGGGTGCTGCAAGAGTTGGGGTGCAACCTCGCGCCTCCCATTGCCGGTCCGGAGGTGACACCTGCCGTCTGCACCCTCGCAATCACCGCCGGCAGCTAATTAACACTCCGGGGGGGCCGGGGGGGTCCCCTGCCCCCCCCGACCCCCCCATGCCATGCACCGTGCCCCCAGCCCTGCCGCTTTGCACCCCAGGGGTTTGGGGGAGCCCCCCCCCCCTAATTTTTGCAAAGGGGGGGGAGCATTGGCGGCCACCAGAGGCTCCCCGAGAGCCGCCCCGAGCCCCCCATTCCCGGGGGGGTCCCTGAGCGTTTGGGGGGGCCCTTGGGCCAAAGCGGGGCTGGTGCTGGCTTAGGGTGGGGGGGTGACAGAGCTGAGCCCCCCAAAAAAGGGGGTGGAAGCAGCCGCGGTGCTTCCCCCTTTGCCCGGGGTGGGGGAGATTAAAGTGGGGCCACCGCCCTGCGCCCCCTTTTCTTCTGCGCCCCCCCCAAATTTCAGCACCACGCTGACCCTCAGGGCTTGGCTTTGGGGGGGTCCCGCCCCCCCCCCCCCCCCGGGCGGCACCCAGGTCCCTCAGGGCTCGCCCTGCTTTTTGGGGGGCTTTGGGAAGGGGGGGCTCATCGGGGTGCTTGGGCGGGGGGAGCTGGGGACCCCCCCGATGCTTCGCCCCCAGCCCCAGTGCCCCCCCCGCCCCCCCCGCCCCCCCCGATGGTTTTGGGGTTCCAGGGACGCTGGAGGGCGGCAGAGGAGCGGGGATGGGTTACGGCAGCTGCCCGATCGCGGGGTGCAGGCAGCTGCCTGGCGCCCAGCTGGGGGGGGGGGGGCAGGATGCTGGGGGTCCCCCTTCGGTCCCCAGGGACGGGGTGGGGGGGTGAGGGGAGCCTAGGGGGTCCCCCGGCTCCAACCCCCCCCGAGCATTTGGGGGCTGGGGAGGGGGCTCGATCCGGCCGGGGGCTGGGGGAGGAGCAGCCGGTGGGGCTGAGCCCCTTCCTCAGCCCGGAGGGGGCCCCGAGCCCCCGGACCCCCCCATTGGGGCTCCTGGAGACGTGCCCTTGCGGGGGAAACTGAGGCACGGGGCTGGGGGTGCTTGAGCCCCCCAAGGGTGGCAGCTCGGTGGGACCCCCCCCCCCGGTGCCACCTGCAAGTGTGGGGGGGGCTGGAAGAGACCCCCACCCCCCCCAAATCATCACCCGGGGGGGGGGCACGCAAAAAGCCGGGGTGCCGGGCACCCATGGGTGCTGGCCCAGCCGGATCCCGGCGGGCAGGGCCGGGCAGGGCCGGGCAGGCCCCGGCAGCGCTGGGACAGGCGGGGTGGGGGGGGGTGGTTTTTTTGGCCGACGCTTTTATTGCAGGCAGGGTGCGGTGCCACCCCGGGTTTCAGTGTCACCCCACCCTGCGGGGAGCGGGGACGCGGCGGGGGGACCTCGAGGGTCCCTGGCATCACCCTGCGGCTTTGCGGGACCCAGGGGCACCCAGAGGGTCCCGGGGGGGTGGGGGTTAAACCCACCCATCACCTCCGAAAAAGTTCCCAGGGCTGGAGCTGGGGAGGTGATGCCCTGGGTGGGGAAACTGAGGCACGGATCCAGCTTAGGGCCCCCCCCCCAGGCAGGACCTGGTCCCCGCTGGCAGGATTTGACACTAAAAACCACCCTGGGGGGTCCATCCCTGGGGAGTTGGGGTCCCCCCAGGGCTGGGGGTGGGGGGTGCCAGGGCAGGCTGATGCCTGACTCAGCTCATCTCACAGGTGGAGCCGTGACTCACCGGGACGGACGTGCCGGGGCCCCATGTGCTGCCCATGTGTTTTTCGGGTGTCCCCGGGCTGTGTGGGGTTGGGGGGGTGGTGTCCCTGCTCCTTTTGGGGTGTCCCAGGGTCAGGGGGGAGCTGGGAGGGGGGACCCGAACCTCTTGGGCTGGGGGGGAGCGGGGTGATGGGGTTTGGGGGTCCTGGACCAATGTGGGGGGCGTTAGGGGCTCGTGGTGGCCGCTGGAGGGGACAAGGGGACCCTGCCCGGTGGGGGTCCCCCGGGGTGAGGACCCAGGCATCCGGGGATGGAGCTGAGCCACCAGCTCAGGTGCTTTGTGCCCCCCCAAATTTCCTACCAGCGATGGGACCTGACCCCCCATTTCTGCCCCTGCGTGACCCTCCGAACCCACCCCCCCCCCCAAATCCACCACGGGGATGGGCTCCTTCACCCCAAACCCCACCTTCCCCCTCGCGTGGGGCACCCACGAGTGTTTTGGGGTCCCCTTTGCCGGCGAATGGATGTGAGGGGGAGACGGAAAGGAGCAGCACCCACGGAGGGGGCACCCAAAACGCAGGCGTGCGCCCGTCCTCGCACCCGCGTGGGCACGGGGCGTCGCGCGGGGTCCCTGCCCCGTGGCTGGGGGCTTGTCCCCCCTCCGCCGCCGGCGCCCAGGCGTGGTTCGGGGCAGGGGTGCAGCAGCAAGACCGGGCTTGCCGGCGCGTTTAAGGCCTGTAATTAGCGTCGGGAGCAGGATCCACCCAAAGCTTACCTCTTCATATTTTCACACGCACACCCCTGCGCCCTTCCCGGGTGCTGCCTTCCCCCCTGGGAGCCCCCAAAACCCTCCTGGCCCCCAGCCCCGCCAAGGCCCCTGCCTCCCCCCGCGACTCCTCGGGGGGTGAAGCATCCCCAGACCCAGCACATTTTGGGGAGGCTGTTGCCTGTTTTTTTTTTTTTTTTTTTGGGAAAACACCCCGGGATGAGGCGCTGGGTGTCCCCTGGGCGCCGGCGAATCCCCAGGCGGGGGAAACCGAGGCGAGATGGGATGGTGGGGAGGGATGGACTCATTTTTCGGGAGCTGGGGTGGCTGGTTCGGCTTCCCGGCACGTCTTTGCCCTTTAGAGGGTGCTCTGCATTTACTGTCCCCGCCCGGCGCACCCCAAGGGTTGCGGGATGGTCGGCATGGGATGGATGGATGGACGGACGGACGGATGGACGGATGCAGGGACATCCCACGGGATGCAGCACCCTCCACCTCCATCGCCCTGCATCTGCCTTTCCCCCTGGCTTATCCTGGGAGTGACCCCAGCAATTTGGGGAGGGGGCGATGCTGCAGCAAAGCCCCTTTCCCTCTGCACCGGGACGCTGTCGGGTCCCAAATCCCCCCGATCCCGATTGCTTTAACCCCCCTGGTCCGGCAGCGGCTCCCAAATCCATGCTCAATCCTCCGCCAAGCCTGGGCTCTAATTTTGCTGAAGGGAGAGATGGTCTCCCATCCATTTTGCCTGTTTTCTTCCCCAAAATGCTCCTTTTCTGACTGCTTCATGTAAGAGCCGGAGAGTTTAACAGCCTCCTTTCCACCCCTGCAGCTTAGGAGATACGAGGGGACCTTTGCATGGAGGAAAATCCTCTCCATCCTCCTGCCAAATCCGCAGGCGTTTGGAGAAACCTTTCCCTTTCCGTGAGGCACTGAGGCTTCAAACCCATTTTTCCTCATCCTTTTTCTCACTAGGAATGAATATTCCGGCCCCAAGCGATGCTGTCGGGGTGGGGGAATGGGCTGGGGGAGATGCTCTGCCCTGCAAACGCTCCTCAACCGCCCGAAGCCACTTCAAGGGGGGGTTCCCCATCCTCGGCCCCATCGCAGGTGTATTCAACACGACCCTTTCCCCTCTAAATTCACCCCATTTTGGTGTCCTTCTTTGCTCCCAGCACGGGCAAAGGATGCTCGGTGCTGGGTTTCCTCCACCGTGGGAAGAAACAGGGGGAAAGAGGTGTCCAGTGGGTCTTTATTCCCATGGGATGGGGCTGTCCGGCTCCGTGCTGGCCTCGCTTGGGCTGCTGAGATGCCAAGGGACCTCCCTCACCCCTGGGGGCCAACCCTGCCCCTGCTTGGGGTAAATCCCACACCCCCCCCCCGTATCCCTTGGAGCAGCTCCTCATCCCCCCGGGGGGGCTGCGCTGCTTCCCGCCTGCCGTCCAAGCGGATGCTCCTCCCGGCTACCTCCAAAATTATCCCTAATATTCATTTCATGGGAGACCTGGCTCTGAGGCAGGGCTGGGAAGAGCTTTCCCCTGCGGTGGGGAAAGACGCTCGCTTGACTTCCCAGCAGCATCCCGTGCCGAGCGGGATGGCAGGGGACGGCGGGAGAGGTGACACCCAACGGAGGTGCCAGTGCTGCATCAGGCAAAACCATTTAATGGCATCACCATAATAAGAAGAATTATTGCTGTTATTAATATCACTTACGGAGGGCCGCAGATTCCCAGGAGAAGGGGCTGCCTGTGAGCTATGTGTTAGCAGCATCATTTATTGCAAGCGAGTGCCCGGGGCTCTTTGCTCTCTGCAATTGCAGCTCTGACAGAAGCGGGGGTGCCGCCCGTCTTCTGCAACGCGCCGCTTTGATCTCTCTCGGGACCCACCTTGTTATTTCTGCTTTTATGATTCCCAGCTCATGTCCCAGCCCTGCAATTTGCCTGGTTAGTAATTGCCAGCTGAGCAGCCGGGAGTCTCCTGCTCCTTTACTGTTTGACAAAGCGGGGTTTTCTCGGTTGAACGCAGTCCCAGTGCAGTTTTGGGGTGAAACCGGGTACATTTGGGCTCTCTGGTTTTGCTCTGTTTTCCGCTGGTTGAGGTTACGGGTGCTGCAGCTCAGATGCTGCCCGTGCTTTGAGCCCGTATTAGCGGTCCCCTCTCCCATGGGGGCACAGGGGTACCTGCGGGTACGGATATCCTGGGTATCCAGCTCCGGGCTTGATGCACGGGGTTGTCCAGAGCCTTTTTTAACCCCTCAAGGAGGACACATCCCCTCTTCCCACCCCTCTTTGCTGGGAGAGGAGCCGGCCCGTGGGTGCAGCCGCTGATGCACCATCAAAGAGCTCTGCGGGACTCACCTGCCCGCCCCGGTTTCACTTCTCTCTTTCTTTCCTCTGCTTTGCATGCGAGACCTGGCCTGTGGCGAGCACAAGCAGGGAGACCGGAGAGCCCAGCGTCAGCCTCCGGCGAGGGGCTGCGCTCGCTGCCGCGGGCTTCGATGCCCATCAATGGCTTTGAGAAGCTTCCCTGGCTCTGAAATGCTCCCAGTATTTGCAGCCAAGGGACTGTGCTGCTTCCCGCGTCGTCATCCCTATGATCCTAAGAAGAGGTGCTGAGCACCACCAGCTCCTGGTAGGATAAATCCCAGTTTCTGCCCAGGCACGGTGTCTGGTGTAGGAAAGGGTCGCATCCTGCCATGGTTCATCTCCTGCTAAGGTGGACGGAGCGTGCCTGCTCCTCCGTTGAGCCCGGAGACCCCCGCGTCCCCATGCAGGTATCTGCCAGCAGATGAGGGATGACCCACGGCAGAGGAACCAGCTGCCCCGGTGCCAGCGGGGACTGAGCCCGTGGGTCCCTGCCCCACAGCTGCCACCCTACGGTGGCCACAGATGCTCGGGTTGTGCCTATGCGGATGTGCCTGTGCCCAACTCTCCTGCCGTGGCCTTGCGGAGCCCCGAGCAAGTCTCGGAAGCTCATTAAAGAAATGCAGCGGTACGCATTAGTGAAGCTGCAAAACCTCTTGGGATCAGGTTTCACCTCTGGGCTAGGGTTAGGATGCAAAGAAGTCGGTTATTTATATCTTTCCATGGGAAGAGCCTATTTTCTCTTTCCAGCATCTCATTCAAGCCTGGCCTAGCAAAGCTCTTAGGTGTGTGTGGAAGTCTGGGGGTTTGTCTGCTTCCTTAGGGAGAGGAGAAACCCCTTTGAAGGTGGATGTGTGTGTGGGCATTGCTGGAGAGCAATGGGGATCAATGACTGAGGAGCTCTTGGACACGTTCGGTGGGGCGTCCGGGTCCTTAGTGATGGAGCCGTGTGGATTTAAACCCAGCAGAAACCTGATGCTGAGATTTTATCTGGGTTTCTGGTGTAGGAAAGGAGCCTACGAGCTGGTCTTTAAAAGGAGGACTCATGTCGCCTGCCTTTGGAAATGTCTCATTGCCACTGCACGCTACGTCAGCTTTCCTACCATCACAGCTCTTGCGAGGAGAGAGGAGTTTCTGGAATTTGACCTCTCCTCCCAGCCCGCCATGAGGGAGGCAAGAGAGGAGGTGCCGGCAATTAAAGCGGGGCCGGGTTGTCCCGTGGGCTCTGTCTCCGCTCCCCACCCCATGGCTTTGGGAGGCAGGTCACCTCCATGGTGCGCTTCCCACCCCGGGATGCTCATCCCAAGACTTTGCCGTTGCCACCGGGTGACTCCATCCCAGCACTGGCTGGGTGATGGTGGCCAACGTTGGGTCCCCAGGAGCTTTGCTCCTGGTGCGTTAACCAGCCTGGCAAGCACTGGAGCATCTGAGATGCTCGGCCTTGGGATGTAGGGTGGATTTGGGAGGGAGCCTCGGTGTCCCAGCGAGGTTTTCCCACCCCGCCGTGGTGGGGCAGGACATCATGGGCGTTAGCAGGGTGCTTTGCTGGCCCAACAGCTGGCTTCTTGAGCAAGCGCCTCAGCCGGCGGTGAGCCAGGAGCCGTGCCAGGAGCCGGTGGCGGAGCCACCCTGGGAACTCCCGGCAGCTACGCTCTCCGCCTGGGCTCAAACAGGTTCATTCAGTTTCTCGGCAGATCTGCCGGTTGCGTAAGGTCAGGGAGACGCAGCCGCCGCCTCCTTTCCCCCGTTGAGAGCCGGGTTCAAGCCGCTTCTCTCCTCGCTGCGACCATGTCCCCACCGTGAGCTGGAAAATCGGGGATCCCAAAACCCCGGTGTGGGAGAGGGTTTCCAGGTGGGACTGGGGCGTGCAGGATGCTTGTTGCCAAAGGGGAGCACGAGTTCCCCCGTTCCCTGCAATGCAGATCCCCTTGGGCTGAAAATCCTGCAGTTCAGCGAATGCCCGGTGAGGTTCAGGAGGAGAAGTCCTCCCTTCCTGCAGAGATGCACCCAGACCCAGATTTGCATGACTGCAGAAAAAAAAGCCAGGGGTGAATAGGCTCGGAGCTGAAACTGGTTCCGCAAACCTCTCCCACGAGCGTCTCCAATAAAAGGGATAATTAAAGAGTTGGCTTTTATTGTCACGGCTTCAGCTGCAGCTTGTGGTTTGGGGGGAAGTTTTATGGCTTTTTTTTTTTTTTTTTTCACAGCGGGATAAATGGGGATTCTCAGTTGGAAGGCATCTTCAGACACCTCTGCTCATTACAATATAAATTAAAAGCGGTTAAGCAATTAAGTCGTATTTTTTTTTAAACAATGCGAGCTCGCTAATGGGTTAACGCGGGAGTGGCTTTGCCAAGTGCCACGTGCTGTGGCGGGGGCTCGTGGCCGGAGACCCTGCGAGGATGATCGGGAAATATCCCGGCAACGCCTGGCAGGCTTCCAGGCTAGGAGGGATCGCGCCCTGCCACCAGGGATGTGGGGCACAGCTCCTCAGGCTGCTAATGGCATCTCGACCCCGTTGAGGTATGGCGAAGGGTGTGCAACAGGGAAGTAGCAAGATATTTTGGTCTTTGCAAACCCCTCCGTGTCCCTCCAGGCTCCATACACCAATCAGAGTGATCTAAAATGACTTTAAAACCTTCTTAAAAGTGTTTCTCGGTCTTCTTCATTGACATCAAACTAATTTTATAATCCTGCCAAGGGCTAACGCTCTCTGGTTGTGAAAGAGTTTTGGACAACCCAAGTCAAACCTCCTCTGAGCAGGAGGTTGAACCAGAGGGCATCTGAAGGTGTGATTGGGAAACCACATTTTTGTTGGAATTCAATGAACCAAGCACCCGCTGTCAGGCTCAAAATGAGTGATTTAGCTAAAACAAGGGTCTCCCTCGAAGGTGTCACGTGTCAGTGAATTTGTAGTGCTTTGTCATTGCCATAGGAGGCTCAGAGAGGCCTGCGATGATTTGGCAGTTGCAGCTAAGGGAATTTGGAGTTGTCCTTCCAACACCAACAATAGCTTTGTTTTTCTTAGCTCTCGAGGGAGTGTTTTGAGGCAGGTCATGGTGGTGGCAAAGAAAGGAGGGCATCCTTCCAAGCCCTAAACCAATGAATAGAATAGAAAAAAAAAAAAGACATTTTCACTCCTCTGACACCTGGCCAACTCCCTGAGCACATAAAAAGGGGCACTCAGCCACTGCACCCACAGGACTCACCTCCGCCTGCCTCCGAACCTCCTCCTCTGCACCGCACCACTCCGCTCCGCTCTTCTCTCTTCACGGGTTGACTGTAGGGGACCCATCACCATGTCTCGCCAGTCCTATGGTCTCGGCAAGGGATTCAGCTCCAGCTCTGTTTCCTTCGGAGGGAGGAACAAGGTCACGTTCAGCTCTGTGTCCCAAGGAGGATGGAGGGGACCTGGCAAGGCTGGTGGCTTCAGCAGCAGGAGCCTCTATTGCTTGGGAGGGAGTAAAAGTACCTCTCTGGGAGGATTCGGTGGAGGTGGTGGCGTCTGCAGAGGTTTTGGGGCTGGTGGCCAGGGAGGCTTTGGCTACAGCTGTGGTGCTGGGGCAGGATTTGGTGGTAGCTATGGTGGTGGGGCTGGAGGCGGCTTCGGTGGAGGCCTCGGTGGTGGTTATGGTGGCTTTGGTGGAGGATTTGATGGTGGGATGGGAGGTCAAGGCTTTCCCCCTTGTCCACCGGGCGGCATCAGGGAAGTGACCATCAACCAGAGCCTGCTGGTCCCACTCAACCTTGAAATCGATCCTGAGATCCAGAAGGTGCGAACACAAGAACGGGAGGAGATGAAGAAGCTCAACGACAAATTCGCTACCTTCATTGACAAGGTGAGAGTGGCTTCAACCCGAGGCTGGGAGGTGGAGGTCTGAGCTCACCACGGCTCGTGCTGGTTGCAATTACTGGGAGGTACCCATCCAATAATACCCAGAGAGCCAGGCATTGCCCAGACCACCCCAAAGAACCCCTGCAGACGCAGAGAGGGTGGCTGGAGAAGTGACTTTCCCAAGGTTATGGAGAAACCCAGGAATAGGATCCTTGGTTCTTAAGGCCACAATGCTGGTGCTAAGCTGTGGGACCAGGTACCTACATGCAGATCATCCTCAGACGAGTCTCTGCTGGTGGACTCTGCCCATCCATGGGCTGAAGGACTTTGGGTCCTATTTTTAGGCCAAATTTAGGTCCTATTTTTGGCCTATTTTTAAGGAGAAGATGCCAAAGCTATGAAGTTCACCGTGTTTCTCCTGTTTAAGGACTGTGAGATTGGAGAGGGAAGGTGACCCACCTTTGCCCACTCATCCTAGAGCTGTGGTCCCACCTGTCCAGTGGCACCCTGGAGTCATTGCTTACTGGAGATGAGAATAGACAGGAAGGTTAAACTCATTAAATGGGAAAAAGTTATGGAAAATGTGGGAAAAAAATTAATAAAAAGATGCTTTGGGGAATAGTCTGACTCTTTTTCTACCCACCCCTGCAATCGTATTAGGTTCGGTTCCTAGAGCAGCAGAACCGAGTCCTGGAGACCAAGTGGCAACTCCTGCAGGAGCAGGGTGGCATAGGGACGGGGGGCAGGAGCCTGGACCCCTTTTTTGAAACCTACATCAGCGGGCTGAGGAAGAAGCTGGACTGCCTCTCAAGCGAGAAGCATCAGCTGGAGTCAGAGCTGAAGAACTTCCAAGATATGGTGGAAGACTTCAAGACCAAGTATGTTGTTCTCGGTGTAGTCACGGTTGGGCTGTCTGGTGGTGAAAAAGTAGAGATAAAAACTTACTTTGAACAGTCAGAAAATGGAAAGAATCATAAGAATTGGCAATATGTCACTTGTTTCAATGATTAGAAAATGTAAAAGGATTTGGGGAAGTTTTCATCAACTGAGTTTTGATGATAGGCAGTGATTTTTCAAGGTATTTCTCAATATGTATTGTTGTCTGAGTTATGCTTCTCACTAAAGCGAGATCCTCTACTGTTTGTTTTCCTCACTTAAGAATCCATGCCATTATGATTTAATGAACTAATTATATCAGTTGCTAAATCCGACTATAATTTCCTCATGGATTTCCTCATGGATTCCTTCCCATAATAGCCCTCATGATTTGAAGCTTAGAGCTTTCTTTGGAAGGATGAGGTGGGGTAAAAAAAAAAAAAAAGATTCTTCTTCCGTTATTTATTAGATTAATTT
Source organism: Nipponia nippon (assembly GCF_047370975.1). Taxonomy (NCBI): domain Eukaryota; kingdom Metazoa; phylum Chordata; class Aves; order Pelecaniformes; family Threskiornithidae; genus Nipponia; species Nipponia nippon. The sequence continues at coordinate 2,464,254 of NW_028262353.1, forward strand.
GTCTAGTCAGAAAATCAAGACCAAAGCCTGGAGAAATGCTTTCACTGATGGAGTTAAAAAAAATGGTGGGAAAGCAAGTCTGGGACTCATCAGGATCAACCAGATCCCTTGCTTTACTGAGGCTGCAGGTTGAAAGCTGGCTTTGTTTTGGAGATCATCTCCAGCACTCAATGCTCTGCAGCAGTTACCTGCCCCAACGAGCAGCTGGAAATGGCCCATGTTGAGGACCTGAAGGTCCTTGGGTCTTGTAGAAGGAGTTGGAGTGGCCACAGCCACCAGGACTTGGTTTAGGCAGAGACAGGATTCCGCTTCGCAGGCTTTCTTCAGCAAGGTGTTGGAGACGGCAGGAGCCAGGACTCATCTAGAGAGGCGAAGTGCCATTGCTTGTCCATAAATCTCGCTCATGGCAGGTCTATTTTTGCTGCATTCGTTAGTCTGAGGCCAACCACGTCTAGTTGCCAGAAGCAGCCAGAGCCAAAATAAGCAGACAGATTCAATCTACCTCACTGTAATCAACAGGTATGAAGAGGAAATAAACAAAAGGACAACTGCGGAGAACAATTTTGTGCTCCTAAAAAAGGTAAAGTCCTTTTTTTCTTTTACTACAAAGACACATCTTGGTTCAGAGGATGTCAGCACTGACTTGTTAGCATCAGACATAAACCAGGACCCCCAGATGTATGTGCCATAGGGAAACGGAGCACCAAAGGGCTCGCAGTTAAATGTCAGATACAACGATGTGCGTTGGGCAGAAGGTTTTCACTTCCCATTTCTCCTACAGGACGTGGATGCAGCCTATATGACCAAGGTGGAACTTCAGGCAAAATTAGACTCTCTGGCAGATGAGATTAACTTCTTGAAGTGTCTTTACGAAGCGGTAAGTGGTCCAGCTGCTCCCTGGAGAGGGATGCTGGGATGGAGAAGGGTTGTGACACTGTGAGGAAATTATGGCAGGGCTAAAGCCAGATCTGGTGTGAATTACAGGAGCTATCTCAGATGCAGAAGACTGTTTCCGACACCTCTGTAGTTCTCTCCATGGACAATAACCGAAACCTGGACCTGGACAGCATCATTGCAGAGGTCAAAGCCCAATATGAGGAGATTGCCAAGAAGAGCCAACTGGAGGCTGAGTCTTGGTACCAAGGCAAGGTGAGTGCTTCACACCTTGCTTGTGATCACCGACGGCTGAGGAGGTGGAAGAGTTACTGGTGGTAGCTCAGACCATGCTGAGACCTGGGATGTTGCTGGTACTGAGCTGGCCAGACTGGGGCAAGCATGTGCATGCTCGCCTTGGCTTGCATGGGGTGGTATGGAGAGCCGTTGGGAGGAGCCACTCATGGTGGACCTAACATGCTCCTCTCACCTCTGCTTACCAGTACGAGGAGCTGCAGGTTATCGCAGGCAAACACGGAGACAGCCTTAAGGACACAAAGACCGAAATCTCTGAGCTTAATCGCATGATCCAGAGGATACGGGCTGAGATTGAGAGCGTGAAGAAACAGGTAAGGGTTGCATTTTTTTGAGAAATGGGTGTGAGCTCTTGGTAATACCCTTCAGAGCTTCCCTAAAAGCAAATAGTCTGGTAATAGTCATTGTAAGTGGGAGGGAACCTGCCGTATTTGTGAATAGCTGAGCTCAAGTGATCTGGGACCATGGCTTCATCTCCGACCGGCTGCCCCTCCCCCGCTCATCATGTCCACGTCTTGCCCTCCAGTGTCAAACTCTGCAGAGCTCCATTGCGGATGCCGAGGAACGCGGGGAGCTGGCCCTCAAGGACGCCAGGGCCAAACTGACTGAGCTGGAGTCAGCCCTGCAGAAAGCCAAGGCCGACCTGGCCCGGCAGCTCCGTGAGTACCAGGAGCTGATGAACGTCAAGCTGGCCCTGGACATTGAGATCGCGACCTACAGGAAGCTCCTGGAAGGAGAGGAGTGCAGGTGGGTGAGGATACAGCAAGAGCTTGGTTGCATCCTGCTAAATCAAAGGGAAGAACGTGGCACATCACATCTCCTCTGTTAAAATATCAGTGGTGTTGCCATTAGCTATGGACTACGCTCCTATAGCTGCCGTTATTTATGCCCGTGGTCTGATGGACTGAACCTGGCTTCATGGATCTGGACCAGTCCAGATGCTCTGGCTGGAACTGACGCTCGGTCTCTTTTCCTTGCAGGATGTCGGGAGAGTGTCAGAGCGCCGTGAGCATCTGTAAGTAGCATTCCCTGCCCCCAGGGGAGCACAGTGGGCTGGGACTGATGCTCCAAAACTTCATGGTGGCATCAGAGGTAACCTCGTGCTTTCTGTTCTTCTCTGTAGCTGTGGTGGAAAGCGGCAGCAGCTCTGTGGGAGGTGGATACGGCAGCGGACTGTACCTTGGAGGAGGAGGAGGAGGAGGAATCGGATTCGGCGCTGGAAGTGGGAGAGGCAGCGGTGCTGGCTTCTGCTACAGCCTAGGAGGGGGCGGATTTGGCTCCAGGGGAGGATTTGGCTCCGGAGGGGCAGGATTCTGCTCTCTGGGCGGAGGGTGTAACTCAGTGGTGGTGGGGTCTGGCACCACCCTGAAGAAGAACACCAGCTCTGTGTCTGTCCGGAGGGCCTAGGAAAGCGAGCTATCTCACCCCTCCCCGGCACCCAAAGGAGAAAGGAAGGAAATTTCATGATGACCACCACCACCCCTTCATTGCCAAGGTGATGGCCGTCGATTTCATTTTAAAGCACCACTGCTGGAAAGGCCCAAACACGGCTGGGATAAGGCTACAAAGCAGCGTGGTCCAAGTGCCAGGCATCCTACCCGCGATGGGTAGAGGGGACTGGTCCATGTGGGGCTCAGAGAACTCGTGTCCTCTGAAGCCTGCGGAAAGGCTGGATTTCTTTCAAGATCTTGTGCTGGATCCAGATGTGGTGCAATTTTAATCGGTGCTCCTCATCGGCCAGGACTCGAACTCCAAATCAAGAATTTCCTAATGGTGACTAGTCCCAGCTGGAGAAATTTCTTACCCCACTGCAGTTTGTTTTTTTTTTTTCTAAGCAAGATACCAGCAGTTTCACCCATGTTCTTTAGAAGCTGCTGTAAAATGTTCAGTTTTGCTCAGGGTTTACCTTTTCATTGTGATCATGGGAACACTTGTGCTTGTTTGCTTAAGCCTTTCTCCTTTGGCATGTGGCATACCCTAATAAACACTAGAGGCAGTAAGCTTGTGTGGTTTTCTCTCTGACCAAGGAGTTTCGTGTTGCAACAAGACTCCTCTTTTGCTGAGATCTGAAAGTGTTACCTGACTTTCTCTTGCCCTTTGAAGTCTGCATTTAAAGGAACCAAAGTGAACGTGTAGCCCGGTCTCCCGTCCTTCTTACCTCTCTCCCAGACTCTCAAAAAATTTGGATAGTTTGTAAGTTCAGCAGGAGGGTGGAGGAGGTCTTGCAGGGGTGAGAGGGTTGGGGTGGCGAAATTGCTGGGTCAGGCTCAGTGTGATGGTCTGATCCGGCTGAGTCTGTGAAACACATGGGGTTTTCTTGGATTACATCCATGGGAACGAGCCCGTTCCTGGCGGTATGGCAGGAGAGAAAGAGGCAGCTGGGTTGAACCTGGATGCTCTTCTCCTCTGTCCTTCTGCTGGGTCTCCTGGGGTGACGGAGGTAGTTGGTCCCGTTAGAGCAGAGCAGACTTTCGGACTCAGTTGATGTTAGGAGACCGTTCCCTTCCCCCTCCCCTTCCTAAGCCCTTTCCTTGCTCGTGTTGGCCAGCTTGGGATATTCCCTAGCTCATCCACCTCTGACTGACCACTGCCTCCAAGCGCACCGCTGGCCTCCACCCGTGGTCCCAATGCTGTGGTGCCCACAGCGGGTGCTGTCATGGCAAAGACATTGCGCAGCCCAAAGTGCTTTTGGAGCATCCTATAAGGGACGGTGTGGAAGAGGGAAGGGTGATCATCACCACTCCAGCTAATTCAGAGCTAATTCCTCAGTACCCATGATGCTGGAGCCAGCCCTGCAGCTTTTACTGTTGTCTGGACTGGCCAGGGATCCACGGGTTGCTTTTAAGGTGTCTCCAAAAGGTAACTGAGACCATGGGAAGAGCAAGATCTCACCCCCCTGTCAAGCCCTACCTCTCCACAAAAGTAGAATATTTTTGATGACCTGTAAATTTAGAGCCAAAAACTCCTGGTGTGGTTTGACCTCTTGCTCAGGAGACATTGAATCACATCCCTGGTCAACCGCAGACTCGCTCTGAGATCTGGGTGAGTCATTTCATTTATCCCATGCTCTGTTCCCTGTTTGTAAATGCTTGAGACATCAACATACCAGCCACTGTGGAATGTCCCAACGCTGCCAGCGAAGGCATGTCACTACTTGGATGGGGATATGGTTTGGGCAATGGTCAAATATTCTAGTGAGTTGTGAAGGGACCTGAGATGGCGTTGAATGAAAAGGCATCTACATCCCTCAGAGTCACCCCAATATAGCTGCCTCTGTGTAAACTTGCCTCCAGCAAATGACTCCTGACATCAGGGCAGCGTGATGAAGAGACAAAAGGCTTCTAGATGTGTACGACTGCTGTAGTTAAAACAAACAGAGACCAAAAAGCCCTCGCCTTTTGTTTCTATGATCGCACCCGCAATTAGGGGAAAATTCTCCTGGGCTGGACCGAGATGTGCCATCATTTCTGCCTTTTGTTGGAGGAGCGAAAACATGTGACGTGAAATAAGTTTCATTTAATTTTGTCATGATTTCCCCCCCGTTTTAAAAATCTCTTCTAAAGCATGATGAAAACACTTAGATGTCAAGTGTTTTATGGGAAGTGTGGGAATAAAATGCTTTGCTTTGTTTTTTTCCCAGAAATTCTCCCTTTCTGTGGTTGAAGACTTTTCCTAAGGTCAGTGCACGTCAACTGACGGTGTTGCTGCTGAAATGAGCCTTTTCCTCCAAGTATTCCAGGCTTGAGCAGCTTTTCCCGTACTCCTCCCTGTTTATTTTCACAGAATCAGATTAGTTTGGGTTGGAAGGGACCTTTAAAGGCCATTTTCCTTCATTAGGGCTTTGGGTACAGCGATGTTGTTTGAGATCCTCGCAGCCTAAAGCCGCCTGTTGCATTTGAACCGGGTGATGATGTTGATATCCAAATCCCGGTTTGATTTCCTCAACTTGGCTGGAGACGCAGCCGTGACTCAACGAGCGCGTTATCTAAACACGGGCGCTCGGGACTCGAGCGTTGTGCTGACTTAACGCATCTCCTCCCAGCGCAGCTGGGAATGTGAAAACTTTCTGATCACGTTGCCCTGCCCACAGGAAAAAAAAAAACAAAACAACAAAACCCCCCCAGAAAAACATAACCACCTATTTGGTAATGCAGAGGGAGGCAAGGGAAGGCATTGTTAAATGCGTGTGCGTCTGTGCATGTGCGTATACCTGATTATATCTGGAGCAGCTATAAACCCACGGCACCCTCCTGAACCTTGCGGTGCGGCAGGCGGTGGCAGAATGTATTTGACTGATAAATCAGAAGCAGAGCGTGTTCACAGCTTGGGTCCGCGGAGGCGGCGCTGCCAGGTCTTGCCTGCGATTTGCCTCTCCTCTAGACGGGAAGGGCTGCTGAGAGATGGCTCTTGCCTTCTGGCCTCGAGAGGGGATCAGATGTTTGCCGAGACTTTTGGCTCATGGTTGCGGTGATGTTTGAGCTTGTGCTTCAAAACGTCCCAGGATGGGCAGGCGTTCATCCCAGCTGTGGCATTTAGGAAGCAACGTCTTGCTGAAGACGAACAAGCCATACGGGACCTCCTCAGCCCACATATTTATTGTCTATAAACCATGCTCTACAACCACCAAAACCCCCATCTTCCCCACCCCTTTGGTCTCACAGTGACTTGTTGATATTATATATTTTTTTTAGCCGTACCTATCCCCTGATCTGCTTCCCCGTGTGCTCACGAATCCATGCTGGTGCTGGGGAGGGAGGTAGGACGGGCAGGCTGTGCAGGGATAGTTGTGTTTTTCACTGGAAATGCCAGCTTAGCTGTGCATTGCACCACAGTCCGGGTCCCTAGGCACTTTGGAAAATAGGTGTCTGGGTGATATTTTTAGAGGTATTTAAACATCTGAAGATATTGAGAGTTGCTAGTGTGGATTTTCAAGAAGCACTTAATTGCCTGTGTCCTGTGGGAACTTCTGGGAACCTTGTTAGACAGCTACCAGCACAGTTAGATGCCTTAATAGCCATAAAGATTTTTGGACTTCAGACTTTCACAGAATCATAGAATCAGAATGGTTTGGGTTGGAAGGGACCTTTAAAGCTCGTCTGGTCCAACCCCCCTGCCATGGGCAGGGACATCTTCAACCAGATCAGGTTGCTCAGAGCCCTGTCCAACCTGACCTTGAATGTGTCCAGGGATGGGGCATCTGCCACCAACCCGTGCCAGTGTCTCACCACCCTCATCTTCTTAAGTAGCTTTAAAAATGCTACTGTCTGATTCTTCTGCTGTTGGGGATAGTTGAAAACTAACTAAAAAAAATGAATTCCTCAGTAAAATTTTTAAAAATAGACAGTAAATGTTATTTGATAAGCAGGCTTCTGCAAGACAAAAGGATGAATGCATGATGGGTCATAGTCTTATTCTTGTAAGTTTAACTCATAAGCCAATCCTTTCTCAGTATGGCGTAAAAACCGGAGTATTCTGATAAGCTTCTACCTTTCTAAAATCTGTCGACTGCTTTCAAATAAGCTTAGAAAGGATACCTGCCCGTGTTCTTGAAGGAGGGCTCAACCCAGCTCAGGAGTGTGCCTGTCTGCCAAAAATATATTTGCATGTAAATACTGAAGTAAGGCAGGCAGCTGAAAAACATGCATTTCCTCAAGTGAAAGTTATTGTGCCCTCTGTTCTCCTCATTTCTACGTGTCTCTACAAACGAGTTGAGCTCTCTAGCATCCTCTGCCTAGCTAATTGCATTTAAATAGTTACAGGATTTATTATGTGGGCAGCATGATTTTGCATGCCTCCTTCTCTCTGTCTGTCCTCAGAGCCATCTGTCCATCTCTCCACAATTCCCACTGTAGCAGCTGAGCTCCTGATGTCTTCTCGGGCTCTTCTCATGGTCTTGAAGCCTTCAGAAAATCCTAAAGGGATTTCCCATCTGTGATATTCGTGGCATTTCTCCACTGGTCCTGAGACTACCTTGGCACGAAGACTCCAGAGCTCACTTTCAGTAAGAGTTTGGTCCAACAATAAACGAATTTCCAGTGCCAACCATTGCTCCAGTATCTCGTTTCTGGTAAGGTTTTATTTATCAAAAAGACACAGAGCCTCATCAAAATGCAATTTGCTGAGCCCTGGCTCTAGATTGAGAAACTACTTCTCAAAGCCAAAGGCAATTTTCCATGTAAAAAGACGACTAAGGGTGTAACATAGGTGTGTTTTGGGAATTGTGAAAGCCGTGCTACAACTTGGCATGAACTACGCCTGCCACGGGGCTTTGGAGTGAAAGATCAAAATAAAGATAAACATAAGCAGGGAAACAACCACAATGGATGAAAGGCAAAAAAAAAAAGAGGAGTATATCCTAGGGAGACTGTTACTATACCACAAAAGCGTAAGACTTCTTAGTCATTGAGTGCTGCCATTTGGTAGACACAGTTGTATCTTTTTTAATTTTCTCCTGCATTATAGGGTGTGTTTCTGGGTAGGGTCACTGTTTGGCAAATTGAAGATGAAAATCTGTAAACCACGCCATGCTGATGAAGACAGTAACTGTCTCCTCCTTCACGCCCATGCAAACCCAGCCCACCTCCAGAAACAGATAAAAGAGAGCATCTGCTGCCCTCGAGTCAGAGGGACTTACTTCCCTTCTCTTTGCACTCATCTCCTTGCAGCACAACTCCATCGATCTTTCTTTTCTCAATTTTTGACTCTGCTTAGAAGAAACAGCCATGTCTCGGCAGTCTGTCTGCAGAAGCTTTGGAGGCGGGAGCAGAAGGGGCTACAGCTCTTGCTCTGCCATCGGTGGTGGCTTTGGAGGAGGTGGCGGCAGAAGCAGGAGCAGCTACAGCTCGTTCTCTATGTCCAGGGGATTTGGAGGTGGCGGACGTTGTGGAGGTTTTAGCAGCAGGAGTCTCCATAACATAGGTGGCAGTGGAAGGATTTCCATGGGTGGATGTTATGGTGGTGGAGGATACGGAGGCAGAATGGGTGGCTTTGGTGGAGGCTACGGAGGAGGAATGGGTGGCTTTGGCGGAGGAATGGGTGGAGGAGGAATGGGTGGCTTTGGAGGAATGGGTGGTTATGGTGGAGGAATGGGTGGTTATGGTGGAGGAATGGGTGGTGGTGGAATGGGTGGTGGAGGAATGGGCGGCTTTGGTGGGCCAGGCTTTGGCATGTCAGGCTTTGGTGGCCCTGGTAGAGGTGGCCCTGGAATCCAGCCAGTGCAGGTTGACCAGACCCTCCTACAGCCAGTCCATGTCGAGATTGATCCCCAGATCCAGCAAGTCAAAAACCAGGAGAAGGAACAGATCAAGACTCTTAACAATCAATTTGCCTCTTTCATTGATAAGGTGAGAGATGGGATTGCGTCTGATTAAGGGTCAGAAACGGGAGGAACTCTCAAGTTCTGCAGAAATGTTATCCTTTTTGAGCTAAATATCAGCAGGCTGAGGAGCCTGAGCAGAGCCTTTTCATTAAGTACTGCTAGGGAAGAGATGAGAATCTCTCTTCCATATGAGATCAAAGCTATGTCTTCAGGGCTTTAATCCAGCCTGTTGCACCAGGCTCGACTAATAGGTTATTCTTGCAAGCAGGCTCAACGCCTCCAAACATCTTCAGGTTTCAGGCACAAATTTTCCCTTCTGAACCATTTTCTTTCCAAATACCCTCCCATTTAAGTATTCACTAATATAATTGTTTTCTCTTTGCTTTCAAATACCCAGGCTTTTAAATCTAGACTAGAAATCTCAGCTTTCTATACTACCTGCAACGGGAATGTACTTGGAGCTGGTGCTACATTTAAAAGCTCCTTTGACTTGAGCATGACTTAGAAATTTCCTCCTTTTCCTGATCTTGCAGTTTAGGCAACAAAAGAAATTAAAAAAAATTGTTAACTGGTTCTCTCATCATCAAGCAAAGGAGAATCTTTTTACGTGATGAAAGGGTGCCTTGGCTACTGCTGTTGTTTCACGTGTGATGGTGGATACTCCATGTGTTGGCTTTCAGGTCCGCTTCCTGGAGCAACAGAACAAGGTCCTCTCCACCAAGTGGGAGCTCCTCCAACAGCAAGGGCCTTCAGGGCCGAGGAAGAACCTCGATGTCATCTTTGAAAATTACATCCAGAACCTGAGGAGGCAGCTGGAGTCAATCTTGGCACAGAGGGGGCAGCTGGAGTCAGAGCTGCAGAACATGCAGCAATACGTGGAGGATTACAAAACCAAGTAAGTGCAGCAACAGCCTAACCCAGAAAGCAACTCAAGCAACTTGGTCGTCATTTTTCTTCACACACATGCTTTTTACGGCAAGCACGGACATAGTTTTTTCAGTCTAAGTGTTTTATTCTGTTTTTTTTTCTCTTTTAGTTTGTTTACTGTGGCCTTAGGCAGGAAAATTCAGGAAACTCAGCTTGTATTTTTACTCTCTGTAGGTATGAGGAAGAGATCAACAGGCGCACGACTGCTGAGAACGAGTTTGTGGTGCTCAAGAAGGTGAGTCACATGCCCTACAAAATGATCGCTTGAATGTCAGGCTTCGAGGGGACTCCCACTTGAATGGGAATTTGGAGAGACTGTAGGATCTGTGGGCTGTTATTTAAAGTCCCTTGGTTTTAATTTGCATAACTGAATAACACCATCACAGCTGTTACCCTCAGTACAGACTGTAATTTCCATGGTCCTGAAGGATTTCCAAGAGGAAGTGATCTGTGATTTTTCCCGTAGGATGTGGACTGTGCCTACATGACTAAAGTAGAGTTGGAAGCCAAGGTGGGAGCTCTGACCGATGAAATCAACTTCCTGAGGTGCATGTACGAGGAGGTAAGAGCTCTCCCTTCCCCTGGGCTGGCTGGAGATGCAATGAGGAGTGTGGTGGCCAAAGACACGGAGGTTGGACTGGGTGCCCATGTGGAATTAGGCTTGAGAGTCACTTGGGCTGCCTGTCTTGGTTGCAGGAGCTGTCTCAGATGCAGACAATCAGCCGGGACCTGTCCGTGGTGGTGTCCATGGACAACAACCGTCACCTGGATCTGGACAGCATCATCGAGGAGGTCAGGCGTCAGTACGAGCAGATTGCGCAGAGCAGCAGAGCTGAAGCTGAGGCTTGGTACCAGAGCCAGGTGAGCTGGGAAGCAGTTAAGGGACATGGTTTAGAGGTAGACCAGGCAGTTAGGTTAACAGGTTGAACTCAATGATCTCAGAGGTCCTTTCCAACCTTAATGATTCTATGATTCTATGATTCTAAGGAACCCTGGGTGACAGCTAGTTTGTAGGTAATTTATGACAAAGCGAGACATTTCTTTAAGCTAACGGTGCTGGAGTCCATGCAAGGAAATCTCAAGAGGATCTGTGTTGCTTTTGAGCAGTCTGACTCACTGTGTTCAAGGTCTCCAGAACCTCACTTTGGTGCATGGTACAAGCGTCTCAATAAAGATGGCCAAAAATGTACCATAACTAGAAAATGCTTGCCCAAAGTAGCTTTTAAGAAATCAAGGGATGCTTATTACTGTGACTAAGATCTACTTCAAAGTTCAAAACCATTAATATTTGAGTCTCAGAACCATCTTTTGCATTGAGCTGGGCATCCATGACCAACGTGATAGGAGTTTGTAGCAGCACATGAGCTACGAAACTGTTGACAAATCTTGCCTAGGCATCAGGGAAGTTTCACTAAACGTTTGTTTTGTCTTGGTGCCCTCAGTACGAACAGCTGCAGAACACTGCTGGAAGGCACGGGGACAGCCTGCGCAACACCAAGATAGAGATCCAAGAGTTGACCAGGAACGTCCAGAGGCTGCGAGCTGAGATTGAGAATGTGAAGAAGCAGGTAGGGGTTGGCTGGTGTCTCACGGGATGCTGACATCAGGTTGGATCACAAAGGACCATGTGTGAGGCAGAAATGGTTTCTTCAACCGCCCCTTGTTTACTTCACGTAGATGTTTCCTTTTTTTTTCCTTGACTTCTCCACTTGGGTTTTGAGAGCTGATCCTAGGAGACAAAATGCCCTGAGCAAGTGCCCTTTTTTCTTCCTCAGAACCAGCAGCTGCAGGCAGCTATTGCTGAGGCCGAGGAGCGGGGTGAGATGGCCCTCAAGGATGCCAGGATAAAACTGGAAGAGCTGGAATCTGCTCTGCAGAAAGACAAGGAGGAGCTGGCTCGCTTGTTGAAGGAGTACCAGGAGCTGCTGAACATCAAGATTGCGCTGGACGTTGAGATCGCCATGTACAGGAAGCTGCTGGAGGGAGAGGAGAACAGGTAAACACTTGACCTGTGATTTGAGAGGGATGTTGAGACCTGGGCTGGACACCCTGAGTTTTGATGTTAACAGTTTAATCTCAAACCAGCTCCTTTGGTTAAAATGGGTAGATATGGCTATTGGCACTCTGGGTGACATTTTGGGTGGTCAGGACTGAGCATACTCTGCTCACTACAGGTGGTATAACTACCATTTCATTTCTGTTACGTGCAAATTTTTTAATGAACCTGAAGTCTGGAAGAACGTCATCATAAAGAGGAATTCTCAAGGCCTTCCCTCCTTAAATACTTTAGTGATGCCAAAGTTGCTCTTAAGGATGAAACAGGAAAATGATTCGATAATGAAAATGCAGTTCTCAGTTTTCAAGATGTCTTTTTTGTTGGGTAATTAAAATTTACCAATTTCCCTTTGCAGGCTGTGCAACGATGGCATGTCCAACGTCAATGTCTGTAAGTATCTGCATTTGTTGCTCCGTGAAGTAGTAGCAGACCCTGTCTTTTTGGAGATAGAGCTTGCCCATGGACAATGTGTATGTAACCTGTGCTTCTCTTCCAGCTGTGGTAGGCAGGACCACCATCACTGGAGGCAGAGGAGGCATGGGAGGAGGCTTCGGAGGTGGCAGCGGCATGGGAGGAGGCTTCGGAGGAGGCAGCGGCATGGGAGGAGGCTTCGGAGGAGGCAGTGGCATGGGCGGAGGAATGGGTGGAGGCGTCTGTGGAGTAGGAGGAAGCTTTGGAGGTGGAAGCATGGGCGGCAGCTGTGGAATGGGAGGAGGAATGTACAGCGGCGGCTTCTCCTCTGGAAGTGGAAGGATGTGCGGCTCTGGAGGTGGCAACTTCAGCTCTGGTGGGGGATCGTCCTCTGTACGGAGATGTGTCACGACCACCTCCGTCAAATCCTCAGGAGTGAGATTCTGAGCCCCAAAGCCAGATTGAAAAAGGAAAGAAGCATCTCCTACCTTCTCCCAGCAGCAGCCCAGCCTTCTTAAATCCAGCTCCAGTGTCCCGCAATGAAATGAACTGTGTCCCTCACGGCCCACCACAAATCGGCTCGTCTCCATGGCTCTGTCCCATCAAGGGAGTCTCGTGGCAATGCCATGTCCCGTTAGCAGCCCTGGCAAGCTGCTCGTTAGCCCCAAGCCCAGCGATGAAATAATCTCCTGGGCAAAGAAAAATCTCACCTGTGGATACCCAGCACGGCGAGCTGATTTACAGGAGGGAGATGCTCTGCCTTTCTTGCTGGGTTGTACATTTCTGGCTGCCTCGTGGCAAATGTGTATAAAACTCCTCTTTCTTCTTCTGTCCTCATGTCCCTTCCTCGATGGCCGTATCCCTGGGGCACTTCTGCATGCAGTACATCCTGCTGCTTCCATTCACTAGCCTTTGGGGTCAGGGTAGATGTGGGGCAAGCGGGACTCGTCCCATGGCAGAGCTGGGAGGGAGCACCTTCTTGGCTGGTGGCCAGCGGGATTACTTGCCCCAGCGCGGAGCACCTGAGCGCCTTTGCTCACCTGGGAGCCCCAGGTGTGCTGTAAGCTGGAGCTCTCTCTGGAGCTGTGGCTTCCAGTTCCACTTGTCCTTGCTCTCTGTGACACCTGGTAACACCTCAGGCACACGCGGACTTTTTCTAAGGAGAGCAAAGCTTGCTCTGCAGTGCCAGGCCCCCTGTGACATGGAACAAGATGTACTGTCCCCACCTCCCTTCCTCTTCTGTTTGTGGGATGTCCTACTTCCTCGGGATGTTGCCATTCTCAATAAATTGCAGAGAACATTCACTATGTCTTTGTGTCATTGGTTTGGGAGCCACTTCTAGGCCAGGTGGTTTTAGTTGTTGGGGAAGGAACTTGGTGGGAAGGTGTGGGTTGTTCTTCTGTTCACCGTGTCGTGACTGTGCTTTGAGGGAACCGAATGGGTGTGCGGATGGAGCTAGGGACGTGTCCAAGCATGGGTGATGCCTCTTGACTCTTATCAGTCATCACAGTGCCTGAAAGCACAAGCCCATACCTGGAATGGTGGGGTTATGAATGCTCCAGTCAAGCAATGTGCAGCAATTCAGCTGTGGCAGGAGCACCGTCCTAGAATTCAGGGCTCAGCCATTTGATCAGCCAATGCATTTGAGCTCCCTCTCATGACATTCCCTTCTGATCATCTCCCAGTGGAGCACGTATGTGTCATGGGATATGTGTTAAGGGGCAGTGGCATTGTGGGAGGTGGTGGGAGGGCAGGGTTACAGCTGCCTGTAAGCATGGATATGGACGTTGGCCAAGCGCCTACCCTCTGGGGTACAAGCAGGCTGTGGCCAGGCAGGCTGCACAGCTCGGCACCCTACGAGCACCAGGACTGCTTGAGAACCACTAACTCATTCTCCCCTTCACTGAACAGTTCCAGTGGGAACACGGAGGGCCGGGAAGGCACGATTCATCCCCAAACCGTGGGCACAGGGACCCATCAGCTCCTTTGAAAAGTCAGCTGAGACCCCCCAGTGTCTCCTCGTTACATTGAGAGCAAGTGGGAGAGCTTTGGTGTAGCTCGAGGAGGGGCTATGGGGGAAGAATGCTGGTGTGTTTGATGCGTGCTGCAGTTCCTCCACCACAAGAAGAGATCAAAGAGACAGAAACCGCTTTCAGGAGTGGTTCTGGAGTCCCACAACAACCTGTTGTGAGCTGCCAGTGTCCCCGTAGCAGGTCAGGAAGCTGCAGAGCAAGGAAGAGGTCCAGGCAAGGCAGTGGGGAATGGTTACAGGGCTCTCCGAAGAGGACCTTCAATGTGCTTTGAAGCCCAGCAGAGGTGTGCTAGGGCTGGGGAAGGTGGTTGGGTTTGGCCCAAACAGAAGACGATGAGAAGGCAGTGCCTCTGAGAAGCTGGGGCTGTGCCAGGAGCACTTTGGGGTTTGGCTTGGGGCAAGAATCACCTGTTTTTGTTCTTAATTTTAAGACTTTGTTTCTTCTCAGCTTTAAAATCTGAAACACAGCGTCATAGGCATTGTTGTGAGGAACCATTGCGACATCCTCCTCTATGCTGCCAGAATCTCCTTGCTGTGTGAGATCGGAAGCTGCAGCCTGGCTTGGTCTCCATCTATGTTTTCTGCAGAGTTTACATTTTGCCCGGTCTTGATAATTTCACTGCATACAACTCCTTGTGTAAGAGATCTGAAGGAACGGCTGGAGCCTAGGTTTGGTATTAATTCTTAACTGTAGGAGGCTGAAGTGACTCCAGGTTTGGTATAATCTTCGCATCTTGTCTGAAGACGTCAGGGTGACTCAATCTGGGCGTCTTATCTGTACCTGCTGAATGTGGTCAGCATCCAGGCATTTGGCTGACTTGACAGATCTTCCCCCTCGTCGTGGAGCCGCCATGTGGGACGTTACAACCAAGTCACACCGCCTTCCGAGAAAGGCAGCTACCGCGCGTTTGGCAATCTGGAGGGAGGCCATGAGAAGAGGCGACCTCTTTTCTCTAACTAAGAACCCAGTTACCCTACACCTCCCTGGGACTGCTCATCATGAGCAAGTGCACTCGACTCCAGAATCGCCTGGAGCCCTTAAGTCTCCGTTTTGGAGATAACAACCGAGAAATAGGACCCCCTTCAGTCAAGCTGCTTATGAGCGCGAAGGTATCCCCTCCCTGCTGTAGGGATGGCTGCCCGTTCGCCACCTGCAGCCTGTTGCAGAGGGCAGGCCACACACATCTGGATAACCCTTGTCCAACCGTGACTTGTGTCCCTCAAGGGTAGGATAAACCCTTGTCCAACAGTGACTTGAGTCCCTCAAGGGTAGGATGAACCCTTGTCCAACCGTGACTTGAGTCCCTCAAGGGTAGGATGAACCCTTGTCCAACCATGACTTGAGTCCCTCAAGGGCAGAATAATCCTTGGGCAACCATGACTTGAGTCCCTGAAGGGCAAAATAACCCTTGTCCAGCCGTGACTTGAGTCCCTCAAGGGCAGAACAACCCTTGGCCAACCGTGACTTGAGTCCCTCAAGGGTAACGTCCTCCACTCCCCTGTGCCCCGTTCTGTGAAGAGACTGTGGTGTCAGGCAGCCTCCCTCTCAGGGACACTCAATGGCATTTCCATTTCTGATTCCTCTACTGGCCTTTGAAAGTGACTCTGTGGGGTGGTTTTTCGAAGGGTTTGAAGTGTCTGTGGGTGAAGGCTGGTACCTAGTGATACTTTCAAACAACATTTAGTTGCCCAAGTCTTATAGGAGACAGTGAAAATTCCTTATGAATGTAGAAGTTCATACTTAGATCTTTTGAATAACCTTAAATTTATGTTCATCATTGTTTTAAATCTTTTGAAGGGTTCTTTCTGAATCTGTAATGTATATTTTCTCTGTCACTTTTTGATTACTTGTGCTGGCTATTATCTACAGAAAGTGTGAACAGTCATTTTATATTTCACTCACTAACTTAAATATTAATATATAGTATTTAATTGATAACATCCAGACAGATAATACCTTCAGAATGACTTCTAAACAGTATTTACAGACCCCAGTTTCCTTTTAACCAGCATCTATAATCTAGCTTCTTCAGAACACTGCACATCAGTATCATTGTATATTTTCTAGCATAATCTGGAACCTTATGATTCATTATTTAAAATTTCATTTACATGCAATCCAAAAATGGGCTTCTTTATTTCAGAGACATCCTACAGAATACATTTCTAAAATATGTTCCTTTCCCAGCAGAATATTTGAAATCAAGAGGATATACTATGCCTTAGAAGTTGTAATAGCTCCGTTTCTCAACATGTTTTTCCATTTCAGTTGTCTCATCTTTGGAAAGAACCAGGGAAACAAGAGGTCGGCAACATTCACCTGAGCAGGAGGAACCCCTCACCACCTTGAATTGTTCATCTGTCATTCCGCTTCTGTAGTGCTTGTCTGTCTGTCCCCAGCCATCGTCACCGAAGCAGCTGCCTGACGCGTCCCTTCGTTCCTCCACAGGTCGTCATTCCCCGTCACCTTCAGAAGAGAAGAGAAGGAGTGCGATGATTCAGGTTGCCTTGTTCACTCTGCTCCAGCATCATCCAAGGTCCCAGTTAGTTGTCACAGATTTGGGGAGATACAATTGGAGGGAATTTAATCCACAGGGAGAAGACACTCCCATTCAAAGTGACACCGTGTGCACTCCAGGGAGATGTAATTCCTTTCTAGCAGGAGAATATGCTGAGTCTCTTCAAACTTTGGTGTCATGAGTTCTTGTTCAAGATTGGGAAACTTCTTCTAAAATGCCAAAGGCAGTTCTACATATAAAAAGGGGATTTAGGGTGTGTTTAAGGAATTGTGAAAGCTATATTATAGTTGGGATTTCATCAAAACTTCTCCTACAGTGGAGCTTTGATTGGAAAGATCTATATCTGGAATTATTGGGAACCATTAATGAAGGCTGGAAATCCAATGAGGGGCTGCAGAAAAGCACATTATCTTGAAAGTTAATTTCTAAGATGTCATAAAGATACAAGAGTCCACTTAGTCACTGAGACCTGTTTCAATGTTCTCGTTCTTTTATTCACTTCTATATTGCAGGGTGTGTTTATAGGCAGGCCCAAATATGGTAAAGCTCAACTGAGAATCTGTCAACAACACCACGCTGATGAAAATAATAAATTGGTTTCCACCTTCACGCCCAGCCCGTCCCAGCCCACCTCCAGAAGCGGATAAAAGGGAGCGCCTGAAGCTGTGGAGCCAGAGAAGACTGTGCAGACTTCTCTCTGCATTCATCCCTCAGCAGCACAGCTCCGTTGGTCTTTCTGCTCTTCTTGATTTTGACTCTGCTTGGAAGGAACAGCCATGTCTCGGCAGTCTGTCTGCAGAAGCTTTGGAGGCGGGAGTAGAAAGGGCTACAGCTCTTGCTCTGCCATCGGTGGTGGCTTTGGAGGAGGTGGCGGCAGAAGCAGGATCAGTTACAGTTCGTACTCCTCATCCAGGGGAGGTGGAGGAGGTGGACATTGTGGAGGGTTTAGCAGCAGGAGCCTCCATAACATGGGGAGCAGCAGAAGAATTACCATGGGTGGATGCTATGGTGGTGGAGGATACGGAGGCAGAATGGGTGGCTTTGGTGGAGGCTACGGAGGAGGAATGGGTGGCTTTGGCGGAGGAATGAGCTGTGGAGGAATGGGTGGTTATGGTGGAGGAATGGGAGGCTTTGGTGGAGGAATGGGTGGTGGTGGAATGGGTGGCGGAGGAATGGGTGGCTTTGGTGGAGGAATGGGCGGTGGAGGAATGGGTGGTGGTGGAATGGGTGGTTTTGGTGGCCCTGGCTTCTCTGGAGGCATCCATCCGGTGCAAGTTGACCAGACCCTCCTGCGGCCAGTCCATGTTGAGATTGACCCCCAAATCCAGCAAGTGAAAAACCAGGAGAAGGAGCAGATTAAGACTCTTAACAATCAGTTTGCCTCCTTCATTGATAAGGTGAGAATTTAGGACCGTGTTTGTTTGGAGGTGAGCATTTTCAATGACTTTCTATAGCGTGGAATGGGAGCTTTTTTTCATGCCAACAAGTACTTGTTAAAGTTTGCAAGACTGATGCCTTAGTAGCAAGCTATTATTAAGGTCTTATTAAGCAATACCGAACAATAGACAAGGTTTTCATGCTAATGGAAGATTAAAGCGAACATCTGCAGTACATTCTGTAGATTCTCTTGCCTAGTCATCTCTTCAGCCTAATTTCTAGTGATTCAGGGTAAAGTCATCAACGTATATTAGCTGTCCTAAGAGTTCCCACTGCTGTGCTTTTCTTTTTGATGAAACGTTCTTTTCAAGGAACTGATTCTATAAACTTAAGAGTGTTAAATACCTTTCCAACACTCTTTCTTTATTTTCATTTCAAATAAAACCCAAAGAAATACAGAATCGCTTGTAAGAGAATTTATGTGCAGCTAGATTTAAAAAATAATTGTTTTCTTGACTTCACTACTGCAAAGATGATAGAAATGTTCAAAACTGATGTTGTGGAAGATGGGGATGCTGTTTTCTATTGGCAACATCTTTTTGCCCCACTTTTCTCATTTGAAGTTCAGAATGACTCAAAATTTAATAATGCTTGCCATGCAGTTTAGGAGCTTGGATGTTGGAATGAGCCATAGTTGGGGCTTTGGGGAATGATTCCCTTGGCCTCCCAAATACGCAGGAGGTTGGAGTAGCATGATGTCTCCCTGGGTGAATATCTCACACACCCCTTTGTGGGCTTTCAGGTCCGCTTCCTGGAGCAACAGAACAAGGTCCTCTCCACCAAGTGGGAGCTCCTCCAACAGCAAGGGCCTTCGGGGCCGAGGAAGAACCTCGATGTCATCTTTGAAAATTACATCCAGAACCTGAAGAGGAGGCTGGAGTCTCTCCTGGGCCAGAGGGGGCAGCTGGAGTCAGAGCTGCAGAACATGCAGCAATACGTGGAGGAGTACAAAACCAAGTAAGTGCAGTGACAGGCTAAGGAAGAAGGGAGCACCCGGACAGGGGAGCTAAGCCAGCTTGGAGATTTCCGCATTGGCTTCCCTCTGCAGAAATGGGACGGAGGTTGCCATGGAGGGGAGCGGGGTTGCAGCGGTTGACTGATGAGCATCCAAGAGACTCACCTTGTCTTGTCCCCTTCAACAGGTACGAAGACGAAATCAACAGGCGGACCGCTGCTGAGAACGAGTTTGTGGTGCTGAAGAAGGTGAGTCACAGAGGCACCAGGAGAGGGGGGGTGTGGGGGGCCAGGCTGCAAAGACCTTGGAAGGAGGCAGCACCAAGGTGGGCAGCTTCCAACAGGAGGCCTCGGCTGCCGAGAGCTCTTCTGGGACGGGAGGAAGCCGTTGTCTGTCTGTGTGATCTTTCCTGTAGGATGTGGACTGTGCCTACATGACTAAAGTAGAGTTGGAAGCCAAGGTGGGAGCTCTGACCGATGAAATCAACTTCCTGAGGTGCATGTACGAGGAGGTAAGAGCTCTCCCTTCCCCTGGGCTGGCTGGAGATGCAATGAGGAGTGTGGTGGCCAAAGACACGGAGGTTGGACTGGGTGCCCATGTGGAATTAGGCTTGAGAGTCACTTGGGCTGCCTGTCTTGGTTGCAGGAGCTGTCTCAGATGCAGACAATCAGCCGGGACCTGTCCGTGGTGGTGTCCATGGACAACAACCGTCACCTGGATCTGGACAGCATCATCGAGGAGGTCAGGCGTCAGTACGAGCAGATTGCGCAGAGCAGCAGAGCTGAAGCTGAGGCTTGGTACCAGAGCCGGGTGAGTTGGGAAGCAGTCAAGGCACCTGCGGCAGTCTCTGCTGCTGGCTGCCTCCCTTGCCACAGGGCAAGGCAATGGCCTGAGTTCCTGGTAGGTTGTGTCGCTGATGAGTTGCTTTGTCTCCATGCTGTCAGTATGAAGAGCTACAGAACACTGCTGGAAGGCACGGGGACAGCCTGCGCAACACCAAGATAGAGATCCAAGAGTTGACCAGGAACGTCCAGAGGCTGCGGGCTGAGATTGAGAACGTGAAGAAGCAGGTAGGGGTTCCTCAGCATCTCGTTGGGTGATGGCATCAGGCTGGGTCATGACTGAGCTGGGTGGTGAGCTGAGGAGAGTGTGAGGGAAACGTAGTCATTGAAATTCAGGTCCTGTGGAGGAGATTGATGGTTTCTGCTTATTTTCCATCCAGTTTGTGCCTTGAGGACTGCTCCAGTGGAGGGTGTGCAGAAGGGAACTGAGAATCTGCTTTGCTTTTTTTCAGAACCAGCAGCTGCAGGCAGCTATTGCTGAGGCCGAGGAGCGGGGTGAGATGGCCCTCAAGGATGCCAGGAGGAAACTGGAAGAGCTGGAATGTGCCTTGAGCAAAGACAAGGAGGAGCTGGCTCGCTTGTTGAAGGAGTACCAGGAGCTGCTGAACATCAAGATTGCGCTGGACGTTGAGATTGCCATGTACAGGAAGCTGCTGGAGGGAGAGGAGAACAGGTACGTCTCTTTCTTTGACTCTTTGACTAAATTCTGGACAGATTATACCATGTGTGGGTAAAATCTTTGCCTGCACTCTAAAGATAAATTTCGTATCACTCATGCTGTAATTCTTAGCCTTAAGTATGTTTTCAATATTTCATGTAAGAATGTTAAATTCAAGTTTGCTCATTTGTTTTGAACAATAATTGGGAAATTCAGAAAGAACAGGGAATATATACTTTGTTAAAAAAGGGAAATTCTCGGCTGAAGAAACGTGCACTTCCCATAGGATTAACTGGTCCTGTTTTCCCTCACAGGCTGTGCAACGATGGCATGTCCAACGTCAATGTCTGTAAGTATCTGCATTTGTTGCCTCGTGTCTTTTTGGAGATAGAGCTTGCCCGTGGACAACATGTATGTAACCTGTGCTTCTCTTCCAGCTGTGGTAGGCAGGACCACCATCACTGGAGGCAGAGGAGGCATGGGAGGAGGCTTCGGAGGTGGCAGCGGCATGGGAGGAGGCTTCGGAGGAGGCAGCGGCATGGGAGGAGGCTTTGGAGGAGGCAGCAGCATGGGAGGAGGCTTCGGAGGAGGCAGCAGCATGGGAGGAGGCTTCGGAGGAGGCAGCGGCATGGGCGGAGGAATGGGCGGAGGCGTCTGTGGAGCAGGAGGAAGCTTTGGAGGTGGAAGCACGGGCGGCAGCTGTGGAATGGGAGGAGGAATGTACAGCGGCGGCTTCTCCTCTGGAAGTGGAAGGATGTGCGGCTCTGGAGGTGGCAACTTCAGCTCTGGTGGGGGATCGTCCTCTGTACGGAGATGTGTCACGACCACCTCCGTCAAATCCTCAGGAGTGAGATTCTGAGCCCCAAAGCCAGATTGAAAAAGGAAAGAAGCATCTCCTACCTTCTCCCAGCAGCAGCCCAGCCTTCTTAAATCCAGCTCCAGTGTCCCGCAATGAAATGAACTGTGTCCCTCACGGCCCACCACAAATCGGCTCGTCTCCATGGCTCTGTCCCATCAAGGGAGTCTCGTGGCAATGCCATGTCCCGTTAGCAGCCCTGGCAAGCTGCTCGTTAGCCCCAAGCCCAGCGATGAAATAATCTCCTGGGCAAAGAAAAATCTCACCTGTGGATACCCAGCACGGCGAGCTGATTTACAGGAGGGAGATGCTCTGCCTTTCTTGCTGGGTTGTACATTTCTGGCTGCCTCGTGGCAAATGTGTATAAAACTCCTCTTTCTTCTTCTGTCCTCATGTCCCTTCCTCGATGGCCGTATCCCTGGGGCGCTTCTGCATGCAGTACATCCTGCTGCTTCCATTCACTAGCCTTTGGGGTCAGGGTAGATGTAGGGCAAGCGGGACTCGTCCCATGGCAGAGCTGGGAGGGAGCACCTTCTTGGCTGGTGGCCAGCGGGATTACTTGCCCCAGCGCGGAGCACCTGAGCGCCTTTGCTCACCTGGGAGCCCCAGGTGTGCTGTAAGCTGGAGCTCTCTCTGGAGCTGTGGCTTCCAGTTCCACTTGTCCTTGCTCTCTGTGACACCTGGTAACACCTCAGGCACACGCGGACTTTTTCTAAGGAGAGCAAAGCTTGCTCTGCAGTGCCAGGCCCCCTGTGACATGGAACAAGATGTACTGTCCCCACCTCCCTTCCTCTTCTGTTTGTGGGATGTCCTACTTCCTCGGGATGTTGCCATTCTCAATAAATTGCAGAGAACATTCACTATGTCTTTGTGTCATTGGTTTGGGAGCCACTTCTAGGCCAGGTGGTTTTAGTTGTTGGGGAAGGAACTTGGTGGGAAGGTGTGGGTTGTTCTTCTGTTCACCGTGTCGTGACTGTGCTTTGAGGGAACCGAATGGGTGTGCGGATGGAGCTAGGGACGTGTCCAAGCATGGGTGATGCCTCTTGACTCTTATCAGTCATTGCAGTGCCCAACACCTAGCCCATTCCTTGAATGGTGGGGTTATGATGCTCAGTTCACACAATGTGCAGTAAATGTGAGCAGGTAGGAGCACTGGGAATCCATACTGGAGGAATTCAGGATGGTTTTAAATTTTTTGGGCAGGTCCTGATGTAACCCCATCCTTGGAATCATGTATAGTCGTTTTCATTTGCAGTGTCTTGAAACCTCCAGCACAGAGGGGTCCAGCACCTTCTGAATCAATGAGGAGGCTACAGGCTACCCCGTGACAATATTTAGGACTCAGCCATTCTGCAAACTAAGGCACTCAGTACCCTATTGCTCATGTCACATCTTACCAGAGTGATCTGGTAACACACAAATTGCAGCTGCTCTAGGAAAGAGGTTTTATTAATCTCTCTCTCAGATTTCAGGTTTTTAGAGCAGGAAGAGGCTGTGCACAGGGTATGCTGAAATCACAAACAGAAAGTTATGGGGTTCGTGCAGGAATGCTGCTGGTGCATAGTGGCGAAACCAGTAGAGACCCAAACACATTGATTGATGATGGAAATCGGCAGCGACAGGGAGGGAGCAGACATCAGATCAATCTGCCGTTGTCAGTTCATCTGAGTTTCCTGCCTTGGAGTGGAATTTGCTGTGTGGCAGGGGAAGGTGGCAATGGTAGGAGTCTTGTGAGCAGCAGTGGGAGGGCAGGGTTACAGCTGCCTGTAAGCATGGATATGGACGTTGGCCAAGCGCCTACCCTCTGGGGTACAAGCAGGCTGTGGCCAGGCAGGCTGCACAGCTCGGCACCCTACGAGCACCAGGACTGCTTGAGAACCACTAACTCATCCTCCCCTTCACTGAACAGTTCCAGTGGGAACACGGAGGGCCGGGAAGGCACGATTCATCCCCAAACCGTGGGCACAGGGACCCATCAGCTCCTTTGAAAAGTCAGCTGAGACCCCCCAGTGTCTCCTTGTTACATTGAGAGCAAGTGGGAGAGCTTTGGTGTAGCTCGAGGAGGGGCTATGGGGGAAGAATGCTGGTGTGTTTGATGCGTGCTGCAGTTCCTCCACCACAAGAAGAGATCAAAGAGACAGAAACCGCTTTCAGGAGTGGTTCTGGAGTCCCACAACAACCTGTTGTGAGCTGCCAGTGTCCCCGTAGCAGGTCAGGAAGCTGCAGAGCAAGGAAGAGGTCCAGGCAAGGCAGTGGGGAATGGTTACAGGGCTCTCCGAAGAGGACCTTCAATGTGCTTTGAAGCCCAGCAGAGGTGTGCTAGGGCTGGGGAAGGTGGTTGGGTTTGGCCCAAACAGAAGACGATGAGAAGGCAGTGCCTCTGAGAAGCTGGGGCTGTGCCAGGAGCACTTTGGGGTTTGGCTTGGGGCAAGAATCACCTGTTTTCGTTCTTAATTTTAAGACTTTGTTTCTTCTCAGCTTTAAAATCTGAAACACAGCGTCATAGGCATTGTTGTGAGGAACCATTGCGACATCCTCCTCTATGCTGCCAGAATCTCCTTGCTGTGTGAGATCTGAAGCTGCAGCCTGGCTTGGTCTCCATCTATGTTTTCTGCAGAGTTTACATTTTGCCTGTGTTGATGATTTTGCTGTGCACAGCTCTTTGCGTAAGAGATCTGAAGGAACGGCTGGAGCCTAGGCTGTCTATCGAGTTTTACCTGGAGGAGGCTGAAGTGACTCCAGGTTTGGTATAATCTTCGCATCTTGTCTGAAGACGTCAGGGTGACTCAATCTGGGCGTCTTATCTGTACCTGCTGAATGTGGTCAGCATCCAGGCATTTGGCTGACTTGACAGATCTTCCCCCTCGTCGTGGAGCCGCCATGTGGGATGTTACAACCAAGTCACACCGCCTTCCGAGAAAGGCAGCTACCGCGCGTTTGGCAATCTGGAGGGAGGCCATGAGAAGAGGCGACCTCTTTTCTCTAACTAAGAACCCAGTTACCCTACACCTCCCTGGGACTGCTCATCATGAGCAAGTGCACTCGACTCCAGAATCGCCTGGAGCCCTTAAGTCTCCGTTTTGGAGATAACAACCGAGAAATAGGACCCCCTTCAGTCAAGCTGCTTATGAGCGCGAAGGTGTCCCCTCCCTGCTGTAGGGATGGCTGCCCGTTCTCCACCTGCAGCCTGTTGCAGAGGGAAGGCCACACACATCTGGATAACCCTTGTCCAACCGTGACTTGTGTCCCTCAAGGGTAGGATGAACCCTTGTCCAACCGTGACTTGAGTCCCTCAAGGGTAGGATGAACCCTTGTCCAACCATGACTTGAGTCCCTCAAGGGCAGAATAATCCTTGGGCAACCATGACTTGAGTCCCTGAAGGGCAAAATAACCCTTGTCCAGCCGTGACTTGAGTCCCTCAAGGGCAGAACAACCCTTGGCCAACCGTGACTTGAGTCCCTCAAGGGTAACGTCCTCCACTCCCCTGTGCCCCGTTCTGTGAAGAGACTGTGGTGTCAGGCAGCCTCCCTCTCAGGGACACTCAATGGCATTTCCATTTCTGATTCCTCTACTGGCCTTTGAAAGTGACTCTGTGGGGTGGTTTTTCGAAGGGTTTGAAGTGTCTGTGGGTGAAGGCTGGTACCTAGTGATACTTTCAAACAACATTTAGTTGCCCAAGTCTTATGGGTGATTGTGAAAATTGAAACACATGTATATCACATTCTGGAAACTTAAATATAGTATTATATTGGACTGCTGAAACGCTTAGAAGGCTTTAAAATATATTTCCCTTGACAGTCATTGATGATTTTCAGGGACTAAGGACTGGGAAAAGATTGGGGTTTTTTCTTAAATTTCATACATTCAACTAAAATGTGTATTTGATTAATGAGACCCAGAAGATACCTGCAAGATGCCTTTTAGGTGAACTACCGACTTCATAGCCAGAGAGCTTGTGCATGAAATGAAATATTATTGTTTTCAAGTTTGAAGCAGCAGCTGTTGTCTCAAAAATACATTTTTCTAAAGTGAATTTGGTCAGCACCCGTTCCCTCCCCCACCCCAAATTTACTGTGGTCAAAGATGTGGGCAAAGATGCTCTTAAAGCACACTTCATATACAGCAATACTTTAATGTTATTACTTAAGAAAGCACCAGAGCTTCTTCTACCTTTTAGTTGCCCCTTATTTCAAAATGATCAAGTATAATGAACGCAGCCTGATCATTTGCCTACCAACTTAAGTAAAAAAAAATTATTTCAACAAGTCCCTGTTATCCCTGCCTGCATTTCTCTGCTGTTTGTCTGCCTTCAGTCATCATTACCACATCTCGTGCCCGAGGTGTCCTTTCAGTCCTCTGCAGGTTCGGCAATCCCTGCGGCCATCTGAAAAGCACAAGGAAGGAGCCTGGACATCCTTGTTCTCTTGCTCATTCCACTCTGGTGCTGAGAGCCTTGGCACCTGGTTATCCCAGACTCTGGGAGACAAATTTTGCAGAAATGTGTCCTTGAAGGAGGCACTCTCATCCTAACTGATGCTCTTAGGAAAGGAACTAAGCACCTCCTTTCCGGAGAAAAAAGAAATGCTGACTGCTCTTAAATGTTAATGTGTGGTTTTTTTGCTCTTCATTGGGAAACTGCCGCTTGGAAAGCCATCAGCATTTTTCCACTTAAGAAAGAGATTTGGGGTGTGCTTGGGGGAATTGTGAAAGTCTCATTCTAGTTGGTTTTCACCAAAATGCTTGCCTGACGTTGAGCGTCAGTGCGAAAGACCCAGACTCAGACAAACTGCGAAATCATTAAGAACAGATAGAAAGGTGGGAGGAAGGAGGAACATGACTACATCACTGTAAAACATATTTTCCCAGATGCCATAAAGATATGAGAGTCCACTTACTCATTGAGATCTGTTTCAATGCTCTTGCTCTTTTATTCCCTTCTGCATTGCAAAGCGTATTTCTGGGTGGAGTCAACAATTTGGCAAAAATCTGTTAACCGCACCAAGCTGATGAAGACAGTAAATTTGTTTCCTCTTCACGCCCTTGTAGACTCAGCCCACCTCCAGAAACAGATAAAAGGGAATGCCTGAAGCTGTGGAGCCAGAGAAGACTGTGCAGACTTCTCTCTGCATTCATCCCTCAGCAGCACAGCTCCGTTGGTCTTTCTGCTCTCCTCAACTCTGCTTGGAAGAAACAGCCATGTCTCGGCAGTCGATATGTAGAAGCTTTGGAGGCGGAAGCAAAAGGGGATACAGCTCTTGTTCTGCCATCGGTGGTGGCTTTGGAGGAAGTGGGGGCAGAAGCAGGATCAGCTATAGCTCGTTCTCCACATCCAGGGGAATTGGAGGCAGCGGACCTTGTGGAGGTTTTAGCAGCAGGAGCCTCCATAACCTGGGTGGCAGCGGAAGAATTTCCATGGGTGGCTCTTATGGCGGTGGATACGGATGTAGAATTGGTGGCTTTGGTGGAGGCTATGGAGGAGGATTTGGCAGCATTGGAGGAGGTGTCATTGGTGGAGGAATAGGCAGCTTTGGTGGTCCTGTGAGAGGTGGTCCTGGGTTCCCTGGAGGCATCCAACCGGTGCAGGTTGACCCAACTCTCCTGCGGCCGGTCCATGTTGATATTGATCCTCAGATCCAACAAGTGAAGTGCCAGGAGAAGGAACAGATCAAGACTCTTAACAATCAGTTTGCCTCTTTCATTGACAAGGTGAGAGGCTGGAACTGTATTTGCTTGGGCATGGGGACTCTGAGGAACTTTCTCGTGCTGTGGAGAGGGAGATATTGTCCGCAGCTCAGTGTTGGCAGGCCTGGAGGGCTGGTAGTGTTTTCATTGAGTCCTCCTAGAGGAAATGTAAAAATTTTACATCCGCAGAGAAACCAAATGACTTTCTCTAGGTTTGGTGATACAAATTCTTCCTTAGCTTTTCTCTCTAGTGTTCTCCGTGCAGTCAGGCGAAGTGATCATGACATACTCAGTTATCCTAAGTGGTTCTTTAAGTCTGTCCTTTTTCAAGGATGGTTTCTTCTTGAGGAACTTAAAATGTAGGAATGAGCTTTCAGTTAATTCCTGGCTGTTCCTTATTTCAGCTCAAGTACAGATGAGTATTCTTCAGACTGTCCGCACTGGGAGAACATTGGTTATAAACGTGCTTCATGTTTTTTTAAATATATGACGTGCGTATTGAATATTTTTTGTATCTGAGAAGAGGAATGTTCTCTGATATTGAGACATACAGGATTTATTCACTGGAAGGTAGAAGATGGTCTGATGCTTTTGCAAATTAATGTGGGTCAAAATTTACAACTGGAAATGACAATAATCTGTAAATCTGGAGGGTAATCATTCCAATAGATAATAAAAAAGGAGCAGAAATGTAGGAGTAGAAAAGAAGAAATTCAAGAATAATAGAAAAAAGAGGAGAAAGAAGGCAGGAATCTTCCTCTTGGAAAACGGGCTTTCAACTCGCCATGGTCCTGTTGGGGCTTTGGGGAATGATTCCCTTGGCCTCCCAAATACACAGGAGGTTGGAGTAGCATGATGTCTCCCTGGGTGAATATCTCACACACCCCTTTGTGGGCTTTCAGGTCCGCTTCCTGGAGCAACAGAACAAGGTCCTCTCCACCAAGTGGGAGCTCCTCCAACAGCAAGGGCCTTCGGGGCCGAGGAAGAACCTCGATGTCATCTTTGAAAATTACATCCAGAACCTGAAGAGGAGGCTGGAGTCTCTCCTGGGCCAGAGGGGGCAGCTGGAGTCAGAGCTGCAGAACATGCGGCAATACGTGGAGGAGTACAAAACCAAGTAAGTGCAGTGACAGGCTAAGGAAGAAGGGAGCACCCGGACAGGGGAGCTAAGCCAGCTTGGAGATTTCCGCATTGGCTTCCCTCTGCAGAAATGGGACGGAGGTTGCCATGGAGGGGAGCGGGGTTGCAGCGGTTGACTGATGAGCAGTCCAAGAGACTCACCTTGTCTTGTCCCCTTCAACAGGTACGAAGACGAAATCAACAGGCGGACCGCTGCTGAGAACGAGTTTGTGGTGCTGAAGAAGGTGAGTCACAGAGGCACCAGGAGAGAGGGGGTGTGGGGGGCCAGGCTGCAAAGACCTTGGAAGGAGGCAGCACCAAGGTGGGCAGCTTCCAACAGGAGGCCTCGGCTGCCAAGAGCTCTTCTGGGACGGGAGGAAGCCGTTGTCTGTCTGTGTGATCTTTCCTGTAGGATGTGGACTGTGCCTACATGACTAAAGTAGAGTTGGAAGCCAAGGTGGGAGCTCTGACCGATGAAATCAACTTCCTGAGGTGCATGTACGAGGAGGTAAGAGCTCTCCCTTCCCCTGGGCTGGCTGGAGATGCAATGAGGAGTGTGGTGGCCAAAGACACGGAGGTTGGCCCATGCGGATTTAGGCTTGAGAGGCTGCCTGGGGATGCTGCTCTTTTCTCCCCTCCTCGGATGGTCAGGCTAACTCATGTCTTGGTTGTAGGAACTGGCTCAGATGCAGACAATCAGCCGGGACCTGTCCGTGGTGGTGTCCATGGACAACAACCGTCACCTGGATCTGGACAGCATCATCGAGGAGGTCAGGCGTCAGTACGAGCAGATTGCGCAGAACAGCCGGGCTGAAGCTGAGGCTTGGTACCAGAGCCGGGTGAGTTGGGAAGCAGTCAAGGCACCTGCGGCAGTCTCTGCTGCTGGCTGCCTCCCTTGCCACAGGGCAAGGCAATGGCCTGAGTTCCTGGTAGGTTGTGTCGCTGATGAGTTGCTTTGTCTCCATGCTGTCAGTATGAAGAGCTACAGAACACTGCTGGAAGGCACGGGGACAGCCTGCGCAACACCAAGATAGAGATCCAAGAGTTGACCAGGAACGTCCAGAGGCTGCGGGCTGAGATTGAGAACGTGAAGAAGCAGGTAGGGGTTCCTCAGCATCTCGTTGGGTGATGGCATCAGGCTGGGTCATGACTGAGCTGGGTGGTGAGCTGAGGAGAGTGTGAGGGAAACGTAGTCATTGAAATTCAGGTCCTGTGGAGGAGATTGATGGTTTCTGCTTATTTTCCATCCAGTTTGTGCCTTGAGGACTGCTCCAGTGGAGGGTGTGCAGAAGGGAACTGAGAATCTGCTTTGCTTTTTTTCAGAACCAGCAGCTGCAGGCAGCTATTGCTGAGGCTGAGGAGCGGGGTGAGATGGCCCTCAAGGATGCCAGGAGGAAACTGGAAGAGCTGGAATGTGCCTTGAGCAAAGACAAGGAGGAGCTGGCTCGCTTGTTGAAGGAGTACCAGGAGCTGCTGAACATCAAGATTGCGCTGGACGTTGAGATTGCCATGTACAGGAAGCTGCTGGAGGGAGAGGAGAACAGGTGAGTCCCACTGTCAGGTTGGCCTGACCAAGGTACTGGCTCTTCTTGGGACAGACTGAGGTTTAATCAAGTCTCACAACCCATCTCATGTTGGAATCTGATTTACTTTCCTTTTTTTCCCAAGTTTTTAAGCCCAAAATAGAAACGAGGTGCCCACATGGAATCTTTCTCAGTGATTTCGATTGACGTTAAATGAAACAGGAAATAAAAGGAGTACTTGAGAAATTTCATGGAGATTAATTGCTTTCTATTAAATTAGGTTTACAACTTGTGTTCCTTTCCCTACACAGGCTCTGTGGTGATAACCCGTCCAACGTAAATGTCTGTAAGTATCTGTACATTGTCTTCTCTGTGGAATGTCTTTTACCTTGGGTTTCGTGAGGATTCCCAGGCTGTCACTTGACGTACAGTGAGCCTGTCCTTCTCTTGCAGCTGTGGTAGGCAGAACCACCATTGCTGGAGGCAGAGCTGGTGGCTTTGGAGCCGGCAGTGGCATGGGAGGAGGCGTGTGTGCGGTTGGAGGAGGAAGCGTCATTGGAGGCAGTTGTGGCGTAGGAGGAGGAATACTCAGTGGTGGCTTCTCTTCTGGAAGTGGAAGAATGTGCAGCTCTGGAGGTGGCAACTTCATGGCAGGGGGTGGATCCTCCTCTGTGCGGAGATGTGTCACAACCACAACGGTCAAATCTTCAGGTGTAAAATACTGAGCCCTGACCTCAGTCCCTCCAAGGAAAGAAGCATCTTTTCCTTTCTCCAGCCAGCAGCACAGCCCCTTCCATCCTGAACCAGTATCCAGCAAAGAAATGAACTGTTTCCCTTATAGCTCACCACCTCCTTCAATCATCCTGCCCAAGGGGAGATTTGCAGCAAAACACCATCCTGTTGCAGAGCCTGGCTCCTGTCTGAGCTCCACCAGTCTCCAGGAATGAAAGATCTCCCTTGTGGGTACCAGGGACTGCAGAGCTCATCCGAGCATCTCTCGCTGCGCTTCTCACTACTACCCCTGGCTGCTGCGCTGGCTGAGGAGGAGCGTGTATAAAACTGCTCTTTCACTTTTTAAGGTCTCTTTTTCAATGGCCATGTTTCCCTTGCGATTTCCGTGTGTCCTGCATGTTACCCACATGCTTGTTTCAGCTATATTAGGAATTCATGTAAGCAGAAGAAACGTGATAATGTCTCATAGTCAGACTTAGGAGTGAGAAACATGTCTCTGGAGATGTCCACCTTCCCTCGGTGGAGTAATTTGGCAGCTTTAATATTTTATAGATTTCTTTCCCTCTTCTTCACACCTGACATATGTACGGCATTATTGCAAACCTTCTGTTGCGTGAACCCTACTGCATGGTTGCTTTCTACCAGCACCCCTTTCCTCCAAGTTCTTTCATGACCAATAAACTGCAGAGAGATGAAAAAATATCTTTGTGTCGTCTTATCACTTAACGGTCCCCAGGGGATGGAAAACACGCTTTGTTGTTTGCCGTAAGGAACGGCAATGTCTACAGTGTTCTGTCCTATGGTGCAAGTCACTGAGCGCCATGAACTGCCCAGCTGAGGTGAGGAGGAGGAAGATGGCCCTTCTCTCTGCTCTTAGGAGGTGCCATCTTGCTCCTCCACAGTAGACTCCCCATCTCTCTGTGGGGTGGGAGAGCCATGGCTGTGAGGAGCGTGGCACAGGAAGGGAACATGCAATGTCAATCCAGAGACCATGAGGTGGGGGGATTGTGCTCGTCCCAAGCGTAGCAGGATGAAATGTCCAGCCCTTGGTTGATGGGCACCTCAAGAGCGAAGCAAGCAGGGCCACCAGCAGGGATGTTGTGGTTAGGACATGGCAACGAATGGTGGCAGTTGGTCATCTGGAGGCGATGGTTTGAACATGGTGGTCTGAACAGGGCAGTTGTGGCATTTGGACTGGGTGGTTTGAACGTGGTCATTGGGATGTGGCAATTAGTGCCAGTCCTCGGCACAGCTGTCATCCCAAGAGGACATGCAGCCAATCTGTCACCACCACGCAGTGGCTCAGTCCTGGTGCTCCCACCCAGGCGCCCTGGAGGCCTCGATGGGGGAGGACACCAGCTACAGGTCTGCAGTGGGCGGTTAACGCACTGATGAAGAGTCGTTGTCCTCCACCCTTGGGTGGCACAAGGGCAAGCAGCACCATCTATCTGACGAGCAGGGCTTTTGCATGGGCACCGGCACCTCATACGTGAGCAGTGGGAAGACCTTAAGACGTTATGTGGACACAAATTACTCATGAAAAAAAAGCTGCGTGAAAGTATGAGACACAGCCTCGAACCTGCTATTATAATTCCAGATTGCCCAGCCAGGTTAGTCACTAGCCCTCTCCAAATAACATCCCATTGCAACCAAATTAATTTGATTAATTCTTCTCTGGATTTTTCTCCAGCATTGGGAGGAGTGAGAGCAGGACCAGTAGGTGAATCAGCCCTGACTCTACTGTAGCGTGCGCATTATCCTGGTGCAGTCTCAGTGTTTGTCACATAAAAGTATGGAAATGGAGAAGATCTGTATCGCAGAATCCTCGCCATCTAAATGAACAAAACAAATCAGGAAGAGATGATAGTTCTTATTTGAACTAGTAACTAGTAACTAGTGTTACTTTCATGCTGCTTTTCTTATTTCCCCCCAAATATTCTTTCAGTTGACACACCTGACTTCTTAATCTGATGTTTATAGCAGGCTATAAGATGCCTTATTCTCTTTTTTGAATAAACAATGACATTTCTGATTCTAAAATTTATAGGTTGGGATGAGAGAGACCAAGAAGTCATCTCCTACTTCCTCATCCCAGTGAAGAGTCCAAGGACAAGTACGGACCAAGATGGTACAAAGCCCTAGAGCATTCCTGGGGACTTCCTTGGGAGGATGGGGGAGAGGGCGAAGATCTCCAGTGTGTTGAAACCCAGGAAGCCAAAGATGCAGGCTTCATCCTGCAGAAAACCGCAGGTTTTTTATAGGTTCCCTGAGTTTTTCCTGGAGAGGGGCCAGGCTATAACACGGAGGTGCTGGAGTTTATCTTTCCTATCTGCTGTGCTCATGAAAAAGGGAGTAATGCTAATTGCTCAAGTACATCATGCTTGAATGAAAGATCGTAACAGCTCAGTGACTGGGCTCCCCTTCATTTGCGCCATGGGGCACTGTGCTAGCTGCTAGCTCTAGCGTAAAAGTAGATCCATATTTGCAGCAACGGGGCCTGTTTTGCTTAAAACAAGTGATTTTACTTGTGAAACAGCTTCAGTGTGATCAAGCAATGATAACTCTTCAATACTTTTTGGTAGAGCTGTTGCCATTTTGGACATAGAGGATAAAAAATACAGAATAAATATATTTTTTGTTGGTTTGTAAGTTCTGGCTTTCTACAGAGAAGGACATGTGCTGTCTGTGCTAATACAAAATCTGCCCCCAGGAGTCTCCTGTGGGCTCTGTTTAGCTGCTCACGAGAACCTGCCTGCATTTTCCAGGTAATTTTTGGCTTTGGAGTTCAAAGCAAGATGGCAAATGCCTTACTCCTAGCGTTTACCACTGGGTCTCCATCATTCAGTCCAAGTAATGTGGGGTTGTGAGATACAGTCTGGGATTGCCGGCCTCTCCAGTCACCAACTGGTTTAGTGCAAGACCACTGGTGGCTAGATGCCCTGTGGCTCAGAGGACAGTTAGGTCTGAGCTGGTGGGATCCAGAGCATTCTTCCTTCCACCAAGCATTGTTGAGGTGGAACAGAAAGGAGATCTCACCCTCAACAAAGCCAAAAGCAAACTGGATGAACTCTGCAGAGCCCTTAGTGGAGCCAAAGAGGAGCTTGGCCATGAGCTGAAGGAATATCAGGACTTGTTGAGTGTGAAGATAGCCCTGACATTGAGGTTGCCGTGTGCAGGAAGCTGCTGGAAGGAGAGGAGAGCAGGTAGATGTCTATACGATAGACAGGTAGATGTTATACAATACATAACCTGGTTCAGGGTGTGAGTGGCGCAATATTCTTTGCATTAGAACATGCAAAGAAATATAATAGGTGCAAGATTTTATGAGCCTATTGGGGAATTAATCCAGGTGGCATTATATTGGCTGTAATTAGAGCTGTAATGAGTTTTTAATTGTTACTCATCATCTATATTATGGGAGGGCGTCAGAGGCTACCAAGATTGCTTCTCTTGGGTTGGTCGCTGTGCAAATATGGAGGAGACTCACCCACTTTGTAGTCATATTGGATAGGACAGCGAACAGCTGGTAAGCAGGAAACATTTGCTTTTATGAGTGGTGATGCTTCGTTGAAAGGATGGGAGCATTATTTCCTGAGAGGTAATCTGCCTCCGCATCCTTGCTGCCGTATTTGTGTGGCACGTATCTCCTGAGCAGCTGGAGTCCTTCGTGATCCTGAAGGATGAGATGTTCAGGGCAATGGAGCTGAGGTGCAGAGCTTAGAGGAGGTTCAATGCGGAAATCAGCATCCTTTGGTCCCTTATCTACACTTCAAACAGCAACACCCCCAGCTCACTCACCTCCAACTCACTTGTCTAAGTGCAAAACTAGCTCAAATACTCACTAGAAAACCTGCTGACTTTCTCAAGAGAGACTTAAATCAGCGTATCATGAAAGCAGCAACAACCACCAAATATCTGGGCTTGGAAGCAGTTTTAAACCCCAACGGTCAAAGACCTAAAAGCTTCTGTAAGCAAACACATGGACAAACGTACCTAAAGCTATGAGGCTACCAAAGAAATGTAGCTAAGGAGCAAAGTGGAACTCTTCTGTTTGCTTTTTCAAGCTGCGCTCCTGTTCTTTTCTTCTAGATGCTAAAACTGCTCTTTCCTTGCCCCTTCGGATCCTGTTTGCTCTTGCCTTGGATTCATCCTGAGTGAAACTGGTTCTGTTGTCAGTCTCCAGGGATGCCTTGTGCCAGCAGGGTGAATCTTGCTGACTGGCTTACTGGGATCCAAAGAAGTGCGTGTCCTAGAGCATCATCTAGGGCTTTGCAGGTGAATTTGGGCCCTTCATCTAAGTTAGTATTTGATTAGATTTATTTGACCTCAACTTTGATTGTAGAGATTGTGCCAACAATCAAGGGCCTTTCATCCCAGCCTTTTCTTCCTGCTTGATGTCAGCCCCGTTCCTCTGTGAGAGTGCTCAATGAACTGCGAGCAAATCACACGCTGCTCCTGTGTTATGTGTCTCTGAGCAAAATATCTGCTCCCACGTAGCCAGGTGACCTGGATGAGTGCTGCCAGTGGATGTGGTGTACCTCCAGCTCCCTCCTGGCCCCATTTCATCCAGTGCTCTCTCAGCTAAAGCTGGGGTGGGTAGAGCAGGATTTGCAGAACTTGTGGTAACCATGTCGTCTGTGTCTGGTGCTGACAGCAAACCTTCCTCCTCTTCTTTCTCACACCCACTCTGGCTTGGATGCTGGTGCTTCTCTGCCCTTCGTCTTGCTTCCACACTCACTAGCTCTGCCCTAAGTGTGGGCTGATATTCCTTTAGGTTTACACTCATGACCCCACAACCCACGTTTTCTGACCAGCTCCACTGCTGGTGCCCATCAGGCCTAGCTGAAAGTCTATATGACATGACATGGCATGGCATGGCATGGCATGGCATGACAATATCCACTCTTAACTAGAAGTATGGGTTGAAGCAAGGGTACATCTCCTGCCTGGGGACCAGGGCTTGCTGGGCAGACCTGATGAAGACAGGGTAGACACGGCCACAAAATGCCACTAGAGGGCTTGCAGCCTGTGCAAGGGACACTGCCCCGTTCTCACACACACCTGAACCTGCTCTTGTCCGCCAGGTAGATGACAAATTGACTTTCCCATAAATTATCCGTCAGGTTGAGATGGGAATTTCAGGTTGTGTAGAAAACCACTACCTAAAGGAAGGACTGGCTCCATTCTTAGTGCAGTCATCGCTCGTAAGTGATGGCCTGATGAAAGATGAAAGGACAAGTGGTGTGTTACATTTGCCAGTAACTGTGTTTGTGGCAGATCCATCTGAGCTGCAGGTCCTCTGCCTTGCCTGACCTTCAGAGGGTTTGATATGGGGTCAGAATCATCTGAAACAGGAACCGGTTCTTGTCTCAGACTTGGACAGCCACTTCATGCTCATCCTGGAGGCCCTCAGACCAGCCTCCCTTCCTCCTCCCCCACAAAACCACTTTCTGAAGTCCTTAGAATAAGTTCTCTAATTTTTTTTTGTGCCTCCACAGGTGTTTGAAATCTGCTGGAGTCAAGGCTGGGCTGGCAGCCAAGGAACCAAGCCCTTCAGCTGGCTTGCATTGCTTTGTTTTCACCTCTCCGACAAAGCCCAGTTCCTTGCAGACATATAAAGAGGAAATACGCTGATCCTCTGTTAGAAGGTCTGTTTTTGTGCTACAGCCTTATCCCTTTGAAGTAAATCAGCTGAACAAGAGCAAGGGTAGCTCTGGTGTTGTCATACCTGCCAGCAGTGTAGCCTGCTTGAAACCTTTTGGGCTGAGAAAGAAGTGTCTTCTGTGGCTCTGCAGCAGAAGCCTCTCCAGAAATGGTGGGAATAGAAGTGTTTCCTACAGGCTGGAAGCTCTCAGCTGGGAGGGTGCTTTGGTGCTGAGTGCTCCTAAGGTGGTGTGCCAAATCTCTTTGGTGAAAACAGGTTGGTTGTTGGAAAAAAGATATGCTAGTTCCCCTCCGTCATGTCTGCTGGCATCCAAGAAGTCACCCTGAACCAAGACTTCCTTGCACCTCTCGGTCTAGATGTTGACCCTGGTGCAAATGCTGGAGAAGGAGCAAATCAAGATCCTCAATGAAAACATTTGCCTCCTTTGTGGACAAGGTAGGAGTGGTAATTCTTTTCACTGTTACACTTGTAAAGACTTCTGGTGGGATATGGCATTCGGGGTAGGTAGACAGGTCCCTTTTCTGGAATATTAGGTAGGCAAATTGGGCCTTGGACAGGGGAGCCTATCTCATGCTTGGATCTGACAGGCTGTGATGGCTGAGGTTACTCCCACCAGGCTACCAAAGCACTGGTAAATGCAATGGGGTACTTCAGGCTTTGGGCATCCTTTGGCCATGCTGAGGGCTCAGCGGTGATTTTTACACCAAGGTGCGCAGCAAACTGCTGCTCTGGTGGCTTTGAAAGCACAGACTGCCAAGCACCACTAGAGGGCTCAGAAAAGATTTCAAATGCATAAAAGATAGATCTAAATTACTCGTTACTGCAAAGTGTTAGCAGTCTATCTCCATGCAAGGCACAGCGCCAGCATGCCTGTGGCTCCAAAGGGGTTTTGGTGACAATGTGTGAATGGTTTTGCTTGTAGAGCACCTAGCACAGACGATTGATGGCCCTGACTGAGGTTCCCAGTGACAATAAATAACTGTATTTAAAACTTTTGTATGTTGTTGACTGCTTCTGACATGGGAAGAATTGAAAGCAGCGTGATTTGGGAAAGACTGTGACCTTTTGAGTCATAGGGTTACTTCTAGCAGTCTGCAACTCGCTTGGCTCTTCCAGCGGTGGCATGCCTTTGCCAGTTGTTCCGGTGTGCAAATCCGCCTCTGTTCCTGCAGACTGGCATTCTTCTGCCTTGGTGAGCAAAGTGCAGCTGCAGGCCAGGGTGGAAATGGATGATGGATGAGATAATTCCTGAGATGCTAATACTTCAGTTCCAGCCCTCTTGGGCCATGTAGCAATGCTGATAATTTCCTGCTAACACGGACAAGAGTTGAAGCACCTCCCCTAACAGAGCTGAGTGCTCAGCAGATTTTTATTCTTCTCCAACCGGGAGGTTGAATGTGGCCCTGGGAGACTTTCCTTTGCTAAAGGACAGCTCTGAGTGGCAGCTCATCATGGGTTCCTCTTGAAGTGCTGGGAGTGCCCATGGCCACCACTTGAAATGCCCTGTCCCTGTACCACAATATCAGCTGCAGTATCTGGAGGTTTTGAGTGATCAAACCAGCCTTCATAGGTTTTATGATACTCTCCCACCTAAGAAAAGCCATACCCAATGTTGCCCCATGAAGCTTGCCCTTGAAGCTGCTACACACTTATGTTGAGTGCAGTAATAGCAGCCCCATGTCGTGCGCTCACATGATAAATATTGCTGCAGTGCAGCCTGGGCCTCTCAGCAAACTATTTCCATCCCCAGACAGATTTATAGCCAGCGTGTTAACAGATCCCCTGGGCCATGAGACAGGCGGCCACATACCATATCCTACCCAGACAGCTTTTTCCAGATCAGAGGGACGTGGTAGCCTGAACCACCAACCCCTGGCTAGTGCTGCGCACAAGCAGGCGCAAAATGTGCGTGGTCCTGAGGAGTGCTGGTGGGCGGCGAAGGCATGCTGCCCTCCCTGGGCCCGTTGCACCACCAGCTTGACGGTGCACGTCAGCAAGCTGTGCCCATCCTACCGTGCAAAACCTGCTGGCCCAGACCCAAACAGTGCTCTGTGACAGTGGCTGTGCTCCAACGGCGATCAGACGCTGTTCTGGCATGCAGCGAGTGTGAGGTGGCTGCTGGTCTCAACTTCTTTGGAAAAAGCTGAATTAAGGGCTTGGCCAGCAAATTACGTTGTGCAGTTGCTGCTGTGAACTGGAGCTTTTAACTGGGAGATGCCATGAGATAGGAACTTGTTGATTTGCTGGGTGGAGCACCAGGTCCTGAGTTTTGAACACTATGGCCTTGGTGTCCAGCTAAAGAAGTGTGGGACCAGGATGAAGTTAGCATGATGGGATGGATCTTCCAGGGATAGTACCATTTATGATGGTCTGAAGTGCTCTTGAAAGTAAGGTATCTCATGGTGCCACAGGTCTCCTGAGAGGATGAATGCTGGGGAATCTTGTACCTTTGTGCCAAACTCAGTTGCTGGCCCTCGTCACATCCACCACCAGTCAGACCACTGCAAAGCCAAGAGAGACTGGTGGAATGTGGCTTGTCTGAAACTGTGGACATGCACAATATACCTGGCAGAACCCCTCTGACGGAAGAGTCCTCTTGGCTAAGAAATGCCATTCTTTAAAACACTGCTGGCATTATCTGTAAGGTTGTGTTCAGAGAAACTTTGATTGACTTTGCTATTATGTGGAGAAAGAAAGATACCTTTGAGGATGGATTCTTTGGAGAGGGAATCGCCTTCTGGAGGTGGCGGTCTCTCTTCATCAGCTTTGCAAAGAACCTACGTGGCTAGACTAGCCAAAATACTTATCTTCAGAGCTGGGCATCACATGATGCCTATGCTAGGTGTCTTCAGACCTTTCCCTTGCTGGGCAGGAGGTCTAGTCTGAGAATAATCGAAGTTCTGGTGCTTTTTGTGTTGCTTTACCTTTTCTCCACCTGTCTTGTTGTCCTGTGGATGCTGTTATTGATGCTGCAGAGCTAATGACAGCAATTGAGGTTCCAATAACTCAAAAGCGTGATTTACTCAATTGATCACAAAGTCTGACCTTGATTGGACTAATTATCAGCTCTAAGCCCATTGGGAGGCCAGCCCAGGTGATATGTAAGTGTGACTGGGTGTGGTGAACTTCCCAGATGCAATGACACTCTGCCCAGAGAAGGCAGCACTGGGACCCACTTCTTTTGTAGGCTGTTAATCACATTGTTTACTGGATTCTGAACATCTGCCAGAATTATTCCCAGTTGTTTCAGCTTCCTGTGGGAAGGGATGTTATTAAGATTGTTCTCAGTCATAAACAGCGTCTTTTGACGCTTGCCATACCCCTCTTAGCATGTTCTCTGATTCTGCTCTCTGACCAAGTGAAGCGGTCCCCAAAGGTCCCAAACCCTTCGAGAGGCCATTCCTGTGAGCACTGATTGCTGCTGTCAATTACTGAAGTTTCAGCAACTCCCTTTACTTATTCCCAGTGTAGATCTTGATCAAGAAGCTTCCCTAATATTTTTGCTCTGTCTATATCACAGATGCCATGTACATTGACTATTTTTCTGCTGGGAAGCAGCTGCACCTAGAAAAAAGTAATGTTTTCTCATGAGACCTGGTGTACATAACCTAGAGTTCAAGCCAGTTTCCTCTTCGTCCTCATTTTTCTTTTTTCTCTCTCTCTCTCTGCAGGCCGTATCTCTCCTCCTCCTGAAACCCTTTGGACATTTCATCTCTGCCTTGCTCCAGCACTGCACACCCCAGCTTGAGGGCATCAGCTGCAGGTTTGCTGTGCATGAAGGAACCAGGACTTGCTCAGCCTTTAAGAGATCTCGGGGATCAGAGGGCATGATATTTTGCATTAGATTAGCTAATAAAGTAAAAAAAAAGTAATATGCTTCTACTTCATCCACTCACTGCAGTTGTTAATAATAACAGCAATAGAAAAATTACTTCACTATTTTCACACATTATATTAAATTGATACTTTCACATTCTTGTAGGGGGAAATAAGGGATTAACAGATATCATAATTATGATTAGCAATTAATTTCTGAATAGATAATTTAATCTTATAGGTGTTTACAAGTTATTGACTTGTTTACCTTCCTGTTAACCCAGAATTATTAGCCATTTCTTAAAATAGTCATTAGTCATTTGTTAATGGGATTGCAAGGTAAAGCAATATTTTGTTTTGTAGTAGAAGAATACTTGCTGGTCCAGACCTGAGACTAAAATCAAGCCTTAATGCAGCCCACCTCTCCCCATTCAAAGTGTCTCAAGCAGGCAAGATAAAGATGGGAAGTCCCCTACCCCTAGAAGTAGGGGACCTAGCCCACACCAGGGACCTAGCCCATGTCCTGCCTACTCTGCCGTTCTCAAAGTCAAAGGTCTAATCTAAAGCCATCATGCAGGATCCCTGCACAGTCAAAGAGAGAGGTTCGTAGCTCCAGGGGCAGCTCTCCTTGCTCCCTGTAGGCTTTCCACACCGTGTCTTCTTAGCTTGCCGTGCTGCCATTGTACTTATGAACGTACAATGGTTCCAACCTGGTTCCAGCCTCTTGCGGGTTGGTCTGTGCTGCCCCTGACCTCTTGGTCTCCACCTTCTTCTACTTGCTGTCCATCCTCCGCTCAAAAAGAAATCACTTGCATGCAAGCAGAGATGCACTGTTGCTTCTTACCATCTGAAATGCTGTAGTCCACCAGTTGCTTCCTTATGTCCGTATTATGGAGCAGCTCCTGACGGAGAAGCCGATGACAGGTACTATGCCAAGTTCCTCCTTAGCCATCCATTGAGCTCACGTTGTTTAGAGTGGTCAGCTCTTCTCCCTCACCTTCGATCCTACCTCCACCCTGGTTCTGTGCAATTTGCCCAAAGCATTTCCCCAAAATGCTTCTGTTTACCAAAGACAAAAGAACATTTTCCCCCCCCAAAACATTCCCAACCAGCTGAACTCAGTACCCACTTATATCAGTCTATGCAGGACAAAGCCCTCTCATTTTAGGGTCTTCCTAGACCTCCTCTAATTATAGCTTCCTTGTCAGGAAGCTTCATTGTTTTACTATGAAGGGTTGACAACTCCTGTAATTCTGAACATGCCCTGATATAGGGCGCTTTTTTCTGTGGTCTAATAGCAACTTTCAGTCTCACCCAGATGTAAGTCTGGGTGAGGGAAACTCCGTCTGATCTCTGTGTACCATAGACCACGTATGGGGGATCATATTCCTGCTCCCACCCTGAAGTGTCTGTATAATTAGTACATAGGGCCTTGCAGGCATGGTGCTTTCCAAGCTGGGGAACCTCAGAATTAAAGTAGCATAAACCTTTGGTAGAATACCAACATTTCACTTTTTTTCTGCTATTACAAGGTTTTTGACACTTCTCTTCCTTTTGTTCTCTCCTCAGAATCTCTCGCTGCCTTCACTGGCCACAGAAAAAAGGTTATTGCTAGTCCCTGTGGTAGAAGGTGGGAGAAAATGAAAGTCTGTGGGACGAAAGGCATTTTTATTAGTGCATTTATGTGATCTCAGTCCCATTTTCGAAGCGACTTAGGGCCCTACTTATGCAGGTATTTAGGCAACTAGTGATCAAGATCTACTGTTTCAATCCTGTGTGTGTGTCTATCAAGCAGATAGATATCTGGC
This sequence comes from Nipponia nippon, assembly GCF_047370975.1. Lineage (NCBI taxonomy): Eukaryota > Metazoa > Chordata > Aves > Pelecaniformes > Threskiornithidae > Nipponia > Nipponia nippon. Next base: position 2,505,799 of record NW_028262353.1, read on the forward strand.
CAGCTATTAAATCCAAGTACTGTATTTATTAACGTACTACTGTACTACACTGCTGTGTGTCCACTGTGCTGGCGTGCAGTAGTTAGGTAATAGTGATAAGAACATTACTGTACTTATTCATCTACACTCTGCTCTGCTGACGAGGCTTGTAAAGATCACAAGTTTATGTCCAGCAGTGCTGAAAAGTAGCTAGATCTTTGTTCTGAGACATCTGCAGGATTTTAGTCATTTAGGCTTTCTGTTTTGAGCTGATTAAAATGGTCCTGCAAGAATGTAGAAGCATTTCCTTGAGCATGAATTTAGGTACTAGAATTTATTATTCCCATTTATTATTTGGGTTGACTGGAGGTGGGCAGAGATGGATGTGGGTTGTGGAGGCTGGCAGGTTGCTGCATCAGTTGTGCTCAAAGAGTTAAGCTTGGGTCTGTTTGTGAATTGTCTTTATGGTTTGAAAATGTTCATCCTTGGCGCAGTCTCCGTGACATGGGTCTGATGGAGGACGGCTCAACTCGCATTACTTTCACCACCTGAAAGTCAGGAGTTGAGTGAGCTCTCCAGGTCCCTTAGGGTCCATAGAGGGAAATGAGACCATCCAGAAAGGCACGCTCATGTCACCTGTCTCAGAGGCTCCTCCAGATGGGAGGAACATCATCACCCACTTCACGGACTGTTCTGGATGGGAGGAATAACACGTGGACTTTCTGTGCTTGCTCCAGCAGCTATACAAGAAGCCCAGGCAGTCAATTTTACATGAGTAACTTCTGGGATGCAATTTAAATTTGTCTTAAAAATCCCCAACAAGAAAAAGCCAGGTTGACCATGTGGCTATTTGAATAGCCCCTGAAGACTTGAACTCCTTCCTAGATTCTGTGATATTCCATCTCCGTGGTAAGGATGTTCGTTGAACCTGTGGTCCTTTTGGTCCATGCATGTTGGGAACTGTTTTGCTGTTTCTTTTAAAGGGTCATTGCAGAAGCTCCCCAGGTACATCCAAGAGCAATGCCAACTCATTGCAGGGAAGAGGAAGCTCCCCCTTCATCCACCGGATGCATGAACATCTCTCTGGATGCATCGCTGTCTCTGGAGCAAGCTCAACAGGTTCGGGTGTGGCTTGGTCTGTTGTGCCAAGGCTAAGCTGGTGCCAGCAACAATCACAACAGCAGCCTACACGCTGTGCTCTGGATTATGTGGCACGTGGGGTAGGATGGCTGCTCTTCTCATGCAGGGTTTGTAGGAGGCCTTCTCAAGCAGGACACAGCTGCCTCAGATCAATGCAGCAGTTCTGTATGAATTGCCACCTGGTTAGCTTCACACAGTGAGTTGATGTATGTATTTAGGGCAATGATTTTGGATAGACATCTATCTAACTGTTGTTCCACCTGGAGCTGGCTTGTTTGGTCTGTGGGTGTTCATAGAATCATAGAATCGTTTAGGTTGGAAAAGACCTTTAAGATTGTCAAGTCCAACCGTTAACCCAGCACTGCCAAGCCCACCATTAAGCCGTGTCCCTAAGCACCACATCTCCCTGGCTTTTAAATACCTCCAGGGATGGGGACTCAACCCCTGCCCTGGGCAGCCTGGGCCAGGGCCTGACAGCCCTTTCAGTGAATAAATTTTTCCTCATATCCAACCGAAACCTGCCCTGGCGCAGCTTGAGGCCATTTCATCTCATCCTATCACTTGTTACTGGGGAGAAGAGACTGACCCCCACCTGGCTCCAGCCTCCTTTCAGGCAGTTGCAGAGAGCGATGAGGGCTCCCCTCAGCCTCCTCTTCTCCAGGCTGAGCACCCCCAGCTCTCCCAGCTGCCCCTCCCCAGCCTTGTGCTCCAGCCCCTGCCCCAGCCTCGCTGCCCTGCTCCGGCCATGCTCCAGCCCCTCCGTGTCCTTCTTGTGGCCAGGGGCCCAGAATTGAGCATGGGATTCGAGGTGTGGCCTCACCAGTGCCCAGCACAGGGGAACGATCGCTGCCGCCGTCCTGCTGGCCACACTGTTCTTGATACAAGCCAGGATGCTGTTGGCCTTCTTGGCCACCTGGGCACACTGCCTTCTCGTATTCAGCTGGCTGTTGACCAACCCCCCCAGGTCCTTTTCTGCCGGGCTGGAGCACAAGGCCACTCTTCCCCAACCCTGTAACATTGCCTGGGGTTGTTGTGACCCAAATGCAGGACCCGGCACTGAGCCTTGTTAAGCCTCGGCCTATCAATCCGGCCTGGCCAGATCCCTCTGTAGAGCCTTCCTACCCTCCAGCAGATCAATGCTCCTGTCCAACTTGGTGTCATCTGCAAACTTACTGAGGGTGCACTCGATCCCCTTGTCCAGATCATTGATGAAGTTCCCTCCCCTAGGTCATAACATTTCCTTCCACGATCCATGTGGATGATCTAAAGTATTGCCTGATGCAGCGTGCATTGGAACGAGCCACTCTGAAAATGGAAAGAGGAGGGATGAAGATGAATTGCACCCAAAGCAGTCATTCACAAACTCAACAGATGGGTGAGCAACAGCAACCCTTTAGAAACTCTTGTGCACGTTGCTGAGGAATTGTTAGTTAAGGCAGGCAAAAGGGACTTTTTAGGTCAGACCTCTCAAGGAAAATCATGGGTCATGTCCACTGAGTCTCACCTCCTCCTGACATGAAGTCATATTGTCCTCCTAATCTTTACCTGAGCCTAATAATGGCTCCAAGGTCACACAGGAGTTTCAGTCTCAGCATTGTTCAGACACAGTTTGTCCTACACAGAATTTTGCAGGGAGTAGATACAGTTCTGAAAGCATCTTTCAGCTTGACTGAAATATGGGAGTGAAGGAGGACAATTTACGTTGGTTTCTCTTGAGATGCACCAGCATCTAGAAACTACTGAGCCTAGCTAAAACAGAATAGGAAAGATTTTTGTGTAATATCCTAATGCTTTGGGGAAACCTTACCCAGATGTGTTGAAATGGGTCTGTTTCCAGATTTCTCTGCACTCACTTTTAAAATCGTGGTCATTACACATTTTTTCTGTTCACCATAATTATTCTTCCCAGCAGGACACAGAATTCTCAATCCAAGTCAGACTTTTATATAGGTATATAAAAAGGGGGAATTCAGTGGGAAATTTGGTTGAAATTCTCAGTAAAATATAAGTAACTAGTGAGTTTAATTACAAAAAAGTAGTACAAGTGGAAGGTCTGGGCTACCAGTTGGCTGTTCCTGGTGTAAGGCGAGAAGAGACCAAGTTTGATAGGGAAAAGCAGTACTTCTCATCTGGTTGTCTGGAAAACGCTGTGTCTACTTCTGGGAAAAGTCCTTTCTCTGGTCACTGAGCATCTGAAATCTTGTCCACCTCAAGATATTTCAGCTGGTCTAATAATAGCTGGTTTAATAACCTCTCCCTACAAACCTTTCATTTAGGGGATTTACGAGGCACTTTCCAAATGCAGCCGGAGCAAGGATTGCAGAGCCCTGACCACGTAACCTCTATATAACTGAAGGGTTCACAGCGTGGCTTTAGCCAGCACCTTTGGAAGGAAGAGCATCCCATCAGGTGAAGCCCAGCTCTTCCTAATGTTGTGTAGGGGACAAAAGGGAGGTGCTTGCCACGTGGAAATTGTTCCACCAGTGCTTTTGGAGACACTGTACCAGATCTCAGTTGTCTTCTTGAGATATTAGTCAAGGCTGAAGACTCTCAGTGGCACGTCAGCAGTAGGATTTGGCTCCCAAATGCTTTTTAACGAGTCCATGGCCATGGAGTCTTGCACCGGAGTGTGCTCAGACTGGAAAGGTGGAGTCTTGCACAGGGATGAGGAGAAGAAAGTGGGATGGATCAAGCAGATGGCAGATCAGTGGGAGAATCTGGGTAGAAAAGCTTGGAGCCCAGCTCTGTATTTGACATCTCAGCTATCCAGTGGTGGGGCCTTTAAAACACCCCACAAACAGGCAGTTTTAGTTCATGGTCTAACTATTCCCACGTGGAAGAGCAGGAGCAGCCAAGAGTCCTAGTCTATGGAAGTGATATGGGTCATCTGTTCCCTACGGTGACCTCATATTAATCTTTAATAGTTAAAAGATTGGTTTAATTGATTAAAGTTTATCTCAGAGCTTTCTCTTTTCCATTTACAGCTCTGTATCCGTTTATTTAAAGCCAAAATTGATACAGAGAGATTCCATTTTTTCTGTTTTCTAGACACTATTTCAGCTTTATGAACCAAAGGCAGATTTTTTTTTTTAATGCCATTAGCAAGAAGACCAGATCACAACACCTCCCTCTCCCTGTAGAAGCAATACTTACTCAGAGGTGGATATACTGGGAATGAGAGAAAAGAGAGGACGGGAAGCTAAGGGAGCTGTAGTCTTTGCTTTCCGTAGTAGGCACTCCCGGTGATGTGGTGAAGCAAGGTGAGCCACCCCCAAGTCAATATGAGGACAATATCAAGGCCTTCTGTCTCATGAAATGAAATGCCAAAAGAGGTGGGGAAATTTGAGAGAGAACAAGCGATGGTAATGTGCATGGATAACTGTGCGAACTGTAATTAATGATGGAGGACAGGCTGATGAGATAAAGAAATCTCATCTGAGCAAAGCTCATGAGTCAAGCAGGATTTGGGGAATTTCACAATTCCTCCACTGGTGTGTGGTGTTTACTCTGACCTCTCTTCAGGCAGCCACTAATTGCTGCCTGATGAACCAAACCCAATAACAACATTAACAGACCTGCTAATTACCACGGAATGGAGACTAACTCCTCCAGAACATATAAAGGAGAACTTCTGTCACCCCCACCAGAGGAGCTGAGGATCCTTCACTCTCATTTCTCCTCCTGTTTTACAGCCTTCTCCATCTGCTCTCTTGTCTTCTCTTGACGCTCTGAAAGCGACGCTATGAGCCACCATTTCTCCAGATTTGGGGATGGGAACTTCAGTTCTTTTTCTGCTCACTGTGGCATACTGGGTGGTGGGAGAAGCTTATCTACTATAAGCGGCTGGGAAGACAACAGAGGAGAAGAAAGATACGGTGGTTATGGGTATGGTTATGGCAGCAGGAGTCTCTACAACCTTGGTGGGTTTAGGAATGTTTCTACTGGTGGAGGCTATGGAGGAGGAGGAGGAGGATATGGGAGGTGCCTGGGATTTGGTGGTAGGAGACATCTTGATAGGGGCTTTGGTAGAAGAGAATACTTTGTGGGAGCTTTTCAAGGTGGTGAAGCAGGGCTTGGTAGCATGTATGGAAGAAGTTCAGGCAGGGAGGTGCTTGGAGGAGGCCTTGGTAGAAGTGCCTTTGGTGAACAAGGGGCTGGACAGGGTTTTGGGCAGGCTGGTGTTAGCAGAGGCATCGAGGAGGTCCGTGTCAATACCAGCCTGCTGAGGCCAATACAAGTACAAGTTGACCCCGAGTTCCAGAGAGTGCGGTCAGATGAGAAAGAGCAGATTAAGGCTCTCAACAACAAATTTGCATCGTTCATTGATAAGGTGAGTCCCTGTTCTCTTTTTTTACTTGTTATCTGGGAAGGGGGAAATATAAGGGGTGCTGCTCTGCTTGTGTGAGTCATGGGGACACCTTCACATTGCATCTTCTCCCCCCAAAAATCACAGCGCTGCCTAGATTCCCTTCTGCTGGTGTGAAATTCTTAATAGCCTGCTATAAACGCTGCTGCATGAATCACTTACATTTAGCCCTGGGATAAGTATCTCTGAGTCGTCTTTTGTGGCAGGACAATAACAAACTACTAGGATCTCACTGCCACATTAACTCACTTGTCTTTTGAGGAAAAGGGTTTCTGCATGGCTAGTAATATTCTGTTGCCTGGGAATTGTTGATGCTAGCAGGAAAAACGGGTGATGGACTTGGACATCCTTGATGTGTTTTGTTTTTTTTTTTTCTCAAGCAAAGCAAAATGTTGCATTTCTCCAAATTACAAATCAAATTAATTCTTTGCTTGGAGGTCCTAGCCTCTTTCAGGTGGCCAGTGGCCCCCACATCTTTTTTTTTTCTTTACCTCTTTCTTGATTTACACTACAATATTTTCACCTCTGTCTGCAGTCTTGTCTTCTTTCATTTCTACTCACAGACACAGGAACAAAACAGCCACAAAAACACGTCCACCCACACAGACCCGACATGTGCCTTTGTTTGGGTGGTGCCCTGTGTCTCTGCACAGGGTGGAAGCTTGTATTATTTGTTACACGTGAAGACTTAAGGGCTTCTTGTATTACCCTACAGAAAAGGTGTTGGTTACACCCAGAAGTTTTAAGCATGCTTAGTCCTGAAAAATAGGATTTTTTTTTTTTTTTTTTAAAACTTCTGGATGTCAGCTTCCAGGTTATAACCTGTTCAGTGGCCCAGCTGAAGACATGCTATCCCTCCGGTTTCCAAAAATACTAGCTCTGCATGTTATAGGTCTTTCTGACCTTCTTCTCTAAGGCAAGGTATATCTAGGAAGAGAGTGGTCCTGTGTGGTCTTCCGAGAGGGAGCAAACTCTTCTCGTGTATTTGAGTGTCTAAGGTACTTCAGAAAGAGCTGAAGTCTCCCCCGGCCCCAATCATCCCCCTAAGTATTGTTCATTTAAGAGACGCACAGCAAAGATTTCTGTATCAGCTTTGAGAAGCAGCAGTAAAATCATACCCTTCTTACGCAACAGATTGGGAAAAAAAGAGGTGTCCCCCGCTTTAGTCTAAGCTGTCTCGTGCGTTGGTACCAGCGTTACCACAGTTGGTGCCACCTGACGAAACCTCTAGATGTTACTGCTTTGGAAATATTAATTAGGATTTGTTTTGCTATGGGGACTAATGCTGATGTCGGTGCTTCCCCCAGTGCTTTCCAGTGGCTGAGACTCTCTTCTGCTTTGCCTTTCAGGTTCAATGTCTTGAGCGGCAGAACCAGGTTCTGCTGGCCAAATGGGAACTTCTGCAGCAGCAAAGTGCCCGACCAGAAGAGAGCAGAAATATCGCCTCTTTCTTCCAATCTTACATCAGCAACCTGCAGAGGCAGCTAGAAACGCTCCAGAACCAGAAGGAGCAGCTGGATCCAGAAGCGTACAATATGCTTCAGCTTGTTGAAGATTATAAAAAGAGGTGAATAATCACAAGTCTGGGAAAAAGCATACTGGAATTTTCCAAGGCAATGCTAATCATGCCCGGGGATGGCACAGCTCAGCTTCGCACCTTCAAGAGTTTTGTAGCCATTGTAGCACTACTCTGCAGTAGGTTCATTATGGGACTTGACTTGGACGCTGGAAGACTAAAGCGGATTTGGTGAGGGTAGAATCCAGAACAGTAAGAGGAAAATGAAAGGCCCTGTAGATCTATCCCACTCTTCTCTCGTCCTGTCCTCCTTCATGCCCTTCCTCCCCCAAGCAACGAGTAACCCGGGACTCCTTACTCCTGCTGGTAGTTGTGGAATTGTGGTCAAGCTGGACAGTGGGGAGGGACAGAGCTGAGCAGTGGGGTCAAGTTGAGAAGAGTCGTCACCTCTTCTGGCTTAGCTGCACCCAAAAGATGGGTGTAAAATGGGAAGTTTAGTTCCGAATTACAGGGATGTTAGAACAGATCTACATCTATCCCATTTTGTTGGCTTATTTAGCATATAGTTTTGCAGAGGGTTTGCAGTTGCCAGAAACTGCAGTTAAATGAAAACTTGACACATTCCCTTTTTGGATGATTCCCTTTGGTTTCTGATCCACCTGACTGAAAAAGTGAGATGGGCAATGAGCTACCTTTTTCTTTTCTCTGCTGCAACAGATTTGAGGACGAGATCAACAAGCGTGCGTCTAAAGAAGAGGAGTTTGTGGAGCTTAAAAAGGTGAAGTAATCCAAGACACTGAGCTAAATCAAAGCCTCAGAAATAAAGCAATAACTGGATGGTTGCTGAGGTTTTCAAAAGCAAGGTCTTTGCTTAACTTCGTCTAATTTTCCTCTAACTGAAGTAATTGAAAACCTGAGCTTTTTACTGCAAGACTGGAGAGAAATAATTTCCTCTAGAGACTGAATCGGTCCTTAGTAAGATGAATATCTAAAAAGTGCTGGTCTTTCTCTATTCACTCAGTCACAACCTAGGTGAGACGTCATTATTAGGGGTTAAGTGATGTCTACAGATGGCTTAGACAGGAGAAGAGAAAATTCAGACAACTTTTAAAGTTGTCTAGAAAGAAATCTACGTTTCTACATTTTGCATTTTCTCCAGGAACACATTTATTGCCACAGCTATTTTGCTTATTTCCAAGCCATTCTTTTCTTCTAAGAGTGAAAAACTTTCCCTTTGTTCCAAAAACTTTCCCTTTGTTCCAATAGCTTTTAAAATGAAATCTGAGATTCGTGAGCCATTATTTGACTTCAGGAATGAAGGCTTTAAAGAAATGTATGAAGTCTTGCAAGAATTGCACTTCAGTGGAGAATTTGGATCAAAGAAATACAAATATGCCTATGGCTTTTTTTACAGGAACTGGACAGTGCCTACATGGGAAAAATGGAGTTTGATGTTCGGGTGGAAATACTGAAGCAGGAGCTTGAGTTCCTCAGATGCTTACATGAAGCTGTGAGTATGCTTCTCAGATTAAAAACTTACCCTCGGGTCTTGAAGGACATGTATCTTTTGGAGGTTCCCAGAAATTTTGCCTGAACAGGACTTTTTGGTGTGGAGAGTGGCTCATCCTTGGCCTCTGATCTTATAAAGTCCTTTTTAATCTGTGAGTGAAAAGGGGGTCTGATGTGTCACGAAGGCTGGAAGAGACACTTGAAAATTAAAACTGGTGGTGGAACGATAGGACCTGAGGGGTGCAGGTAGGGAAGTTCCAGTGGGTAACTGGCCAGAGGGTCCCATTTCTTTCCTCATAACATGACCTGGACTGCTCACATGGACTGTTAAAATCTAAAATCTTGTTTTCCTTGCAGGAGCTGTCCCAGCTGCAAACAGTAGTTGGCAACACCAATGTCATTCTGTCCATGGACAACAACAGAGAACTGAACATGGATGGCATCATTGAAGAAGTCAGGCAGGAGTATGAGACAATTGCTCAGAGAAGCAAAGCTGAAGTAGATGACATGTATCGGGGCAGGGTGAGTAGACATCAACAAGACAGGGAGGCAAGTCTGTCTGCTCAATGGAAAAGAAACCAAAAATGTCTCTTCTCTTCTCTGCACATCAGTACCAGGACCTTCAGAACATGTGGGTAAATCAACGTGAGCAACTGAGGAACAGTTATCAGGAAATCCAGGAACTTGCCAGGCAGATCCAAAGACTACAACCAGAAGTTGAAATTGCAAGGAAAAAGGTAAAGCTGATACTTTCCAACATGATTAAGCTATTTAAGTAACTTTTGCATGGGGACTCAGTGCGGTATAACATAGCCTGTCCTTTGGAGGCAAACCTAGAGATGATGTTTTCTCTTCAAAATGAAGTAGATTTAGATCTTGCCTGTCTACATTGGGATTTAATTTCGGTTAATTTACGCAGTCTAATTGTATCTTCTGAGTTCTGTCATTGAGGCAGGTCTTTTAATTTCCAAGGATGGCCAGAAGGGTTTGAAAATCCCAGTGCTGTAGAAGGGAAATGGACACGTTCTGTTTGTGCCCTCTGCAGAATGCCGGCCTCCAGGAAACCATTAAAGATGCTGAGCAGCATGGGAGCTCTGCCGTCAAAGATGGCCAGCAAAAGCTTCAGGAGTTGGAAAATGCCCTGCAGCAGGCCAAAGATGATCTCACTCGCCTTCTTCATGATTATCAGGAGCTCCTGAACGTGAAATTGGCCCTGGATATTGAAATTGCCATGTATAGATCACTCCTTGAGGAGGAGGAGACCAGGTAGGTACAAACTATTCACCCTGGATAGAAGCACCTGCACAAAGCAGCGTGTCCCATTCTTCGATCTGTCACTTAGATCTCCAGGATGAATTGCTGCCTGGAAGGAGTGACTGCTTTCATTGGTTTACTGATAGAGTCTAGCTCGACTTTTACTTTTATTGGATGCATTATCTCAATGTCACTTTTCCTTCACAGGATACAGGAAGGCTCACCAGCCACAATCTGTAAGTATCGCAAGGCTTTGCTTTGCTTTTTTAAGAGCATCGTTTCCGTTTTGTTGTCTGTGGTACTTAACACCTACCATCAGAAGAACCTTTTTTAGTTCCTATCTTAGTTTCCTAGGGAAATGAAGCAAATAGTAGTCTCTTGTGAGCGTGCGTGTGAATACATGCGTATGTGCATTAATATGTCAACGTTGAGCTACTGACTTTGGAAGTCATTGGCTACTTTCAACCAAATTTGTAGGAAGTGGGAAACACCGCACTTATTCTATAGGTCTGTACGGTGCATGTCAGAACTGAAGAAAAAAAAAAAACTAGTCCTAAAATTTGTGGAAATAGGAGGCCAGCTAAAGGAGAGAGAAACCCGTACTCTTGGCCTTGGTACAGGAAGGGCTGCACTGAGTGTTCATGTATGGAGTAAGACATAAGTCATGTTAAAGATAAGGTAATAAAGACAGAACCACAGGAGAAAACGTTCCACAGTTACAGCTACTAATGAAGATCCTTGTTGCCTTTTTTCAAAGAGATGACGATGAACACTAGATTAGGTACAATGATGGACACAGATAAGTCCTTATATGAGTTGTGCTTATAATTTTTGGGGGTAAAAGAATAAGGTGGACATCATTTCCATTTCTTGCAGGTGTCATTGACCACAATACGAGTGCCACTGGAGTCTTTGGAGTAGGATCTGGAGGCTTGAAAAGTGGGAAGGGGGGGCTGAGCCCTGGCGGTGCCAGCAAGAACAGAAGCAAAGGGGCGATCTCTAGAGGAGGAAAAGGTGGAAGCTCTGGAGGATGGGAATCAAGTTCCAGCAGTGGAGGGTCCATCTGTGGAGGAGGAGGAGGCCAAGGGTATGGAGGTGGGGGAAGCTCAGGCAGTGGAGGCTCCATGTCTGGAGGTGGCCACAGCTCTGGAGGATGGGGATCCAGCTCTGGCAGTGGTGGGTCCATTTGTGGAGGAAAAGGAGGCTCAGGGTATGGAAGTGGGGGAAGCCAAGGTGATAGAGGGTCCATCTCTGGGGGTGGTGACAGCTCTGGCAGATGGGAATCCAGCTCTGGTAGTGGGAAGTCTGTTTGTGGAGGAGGAGGCTCAGGGTATGGAGGAGGAAGCACAGGCAGTGGAGGCTCCATGTCTGGAGGTGGAGGAGGAAGCTCAGGTCATGGAGGATGGTGTTCTGGCAGTGGTGGGTCCAAGTCTGGAGGAGGAAGCTCAGGTCATGGAGGAATGAGCTCTGGCAGTGGTGGGTCCATCTGTGGTGGAGGAGGAGGAGGAAGCTCAGGCAGTGGAGGATCTATGTCTGGAGGTGGCCACAGCTCTGGAGGATGGGGATCCAGCTCTGGCAGTGGCAGATGCAGTCCTCACGGTGGAGGGATGAGCACTGGTGGTGGCAGCAGCTCTGGCAGGAGAGGCTCCATGTCTGGAGGTGGAGGAGGAGGAGGAAGCTCAGGTCACGGAGGAATGAGCTCTGGCAGTGGCGGGTCCATGTCTGGAGGAGGAGGAGGAGGAAGCTCAGGCAGTGGAGGCTCCATGTCTGGAGGTGGCCACAGCTCTGGAGGATGGGGATCCAGCTCTGGCAGTGGCAGATGCAGTCCCCACGGAGGAGGGATGAGCTCCGGTGGTGGCAGCAGCTCTGGCAGGAGAGGCTCCATGTCTGGAGGTGGAGGAGGAAGCTCAGGTCATGGAGGAATGAGCTCTGGCAGTGGTGGGTCCATCTGTGGAGAAGGAGGAGGAAGCTCAGGAAGTGGAGGGATGAGCTCTGGTGGTGGCAGCAGCTCTGGCAGGAGAGGCTCCATGTCTGGAGGTGGAGGAGGAAGCTCAGGTCATGGAAGAATGAGCTCTGGCAGTGTTGGGTCCATTTGTGGTGGTGGAGGAGGAGGAGGAAGCTCAGGCAGTGGAGACTCCATGTCTGGAGGTGGCCACAGCTCTGGAGGATGGGGATCCAGCTCTGGCAGTGGCAGATGCAGTCCCCATGGTGGAGGGATGAGCTCTGGTGGTGGCAGCAGTTCTGGCAGGAGAGGCTCCATGTCTGGAGGTGGAGGTGGTGGAGAAGGAGGAAGCTCAGGTCATGGAGGATGGAGCTCTGGCAGTGGCGGGTCCATGTCTGGAGGAGGAAGCTCAGGCAGTGGAGGGATGAGCTCTGGCGGTGGCAGCAGCTCTGGCAGGAGAGGCTCCATGTCTGGAGGAGGAGGAGGAAGCTCAGGGAGTGGAGGCTCCATGTCTGGAGGTGGCCACAGCTCTGGAGGATGGGGATCCAGCTCTGGCAGTGGCAGATGCAGTCCTCACGGTGGAGGGATGAGCTCTGGTGGTGGCAGCAGCTCTGGCAGGAGAGGCTCCATGTCTGGAAGTGGTGGAGGAGGAGGAAGCTCAGGTCATGGAGGATGGAGCTCTGGCAGTGGCGGGTCCATGTCTGGAGGAGGAGGAGGAGGAAGCTCAGGGAGTGGAGGCTCCATGTCTGGAGGTGGCCACAGCTCTGGAGGATGGGGATCCAGCTCTGGCAGTGGCAGATGCAGTCCTCACGGTGGAGGGATGAGCTCCAGTGGTGGCAGCAGCTGTGGTAGGAGAGGCTCCATGTCTGGAGGTGGTGGAGAAGGAGGAAGCTCAGGTCATGGAGGATGGAGCTCTGGCAGTGGTGGGTCCATCTGTGGTGGAGGAGGAGGAGGAAGCTCAGGCAGTGGAGGCTCCATGTCTGGAGGTGGCCACAGCTCTGGAGGATGGGGATCCAGCTCTGGCAGTGGCAGATGCAGTCCCCATGGTGGAGGGATGAGCTCTGGCCGTGGCAGCAGCTCTGGCAGGAGAGGCTCCATGTCTGGAGGTGGAGGTGGTGGAGAAGGAGGAAGCTCAGGTCATGGAGGATGGAGCTCTGGCAGTGGCGGGTCCATGTCTGGAGGAGGAGGAGAAAGCTCAGGCAGTGGAGGGATGAGCTCTGGCGGTGGCAGCAGCTCTGGCAGGAGAGGCTCCATGTCTGGAGGAGGAGGAGGAAGCTCAGGGAGTGGAGGCTCCATGTCTGGAGGTGGCCACAGCTCTGGAGGATGGGGATCCAGCTCTGGCAGTGGCAGATGCAGTCCCCATGGTGGAGGGATGAGCTCCGGTGGTGGCAGCAGCTCTGGCAGGAGAGGCTCCATGTCTGGAGGTGGAGGAGGAGGAGGAGGAAGCTCAGGTCATGGAGGAATGAGCTCTGGCAGTGGTGGGTCCATGTCTGGAGGAGGAGGAGGAGGAAGCTCAGGCAGTGGAGGGATGAGCTCTGGCAGTGGTGGGTCCATTTGTGGAGGAGGAGGAGGAAGCTCAGGCAGTGGAGAGATGAGCTCTGGTGGTGGCAGCAGCTCTGGCAGGAGAGGCTCCATGTCTGGAGGAGGAGGAGGAAGCTCAGTTCATGGAGGAATGAGCTCTGGCAGTGGTGGGTCCATGTCTGGAGGAGGAGGAAGCTCAGGCAGTGGAGGCTCCATGTCTGGAGGTGGCCACAGCTCTGGAGGATGGGGATCCAGCTCTGGCAGTGGCAGATGCAGTCCTCACGGTGGAGGGATGAGCTCCAGTGGTGGCAGCAGCTCTGGCAGGAGAGGCTCCGTGTCTGGAGGTGGAGGAGGAGGAGGAAGCTCAGGTCATGGAGAAATGAGCTCTGGCAGTGGCGGGTCCATCTGTGGTGGAGGAGGAGGAGGAAGCTCAGGCAGTGGAGGCTCCATGTCTGGAGGTGGCCACAGCTCTGGAGGATGGGGATCCAGCTCTGGCAGTGGCAGATGCAGTCCTCACGGTGCAGGGATGAGCTCTGGTGGTGGCAGCAGCTGTGGTAGGAGAGGCTCCATGTCTGGAGGTGGAGGTGGTGGAGAAGGAGGAAGCTCAGGTCATGGAGGATGGAGCTCTGGCAGTGCCGGGTCCATGTCTGGAGGAGGAGGAGGAAGCTCAGGCAGTGGAGGGATGAGCTCTGGTGGTGGCAGCAGCTCTGGCAGGAGAGGCTCCATGTCTGGAGGAGGAGGAAGCTCAGGGAGTGGAGGCTCAATGTCTGGAGGTGGCCACAGCTCTGGAGGATGGGGATCCAGCTCTGGCAGTGGCAGATGCAGTCCTCACGGTGCAGGGATGAGCTCTGGTGGTGGCAGCAGCTGTGGTAGGAGAGGCTCCATGTCTGGAGGTGGTGGAGAAGGAGGAAGCTCAGGTCATGGAGGATGGAGCTCTGGCAGTGGCGGGTCCATGTCTGGAGGAGGAGGAAGCTCAGGCAGTGGAGACTCCATGTCTGGAGGTGGCCACAGCTCTGGAGGATGGGGATCCAGCTCTGGCAGTGGCAGATGCAGTCCCCATGGTGGAGGGATGAGCTCTGGTGGTGGCAGCAGTTCTGGCAGGAGAGGCTCCATGTCTGGAGGAGGAGGAGGAAGCTCAGGTCATGGAGGATGGAGCTCTGGCAGTGGTGGGTCCATGTCTGGAGGAGGAAGCTCAGGCAGTGGAGGGATGAGCTCTGGCGGTGGCAGCAGCTCTGGCAGGAGAGGCTCCATGTCTGGAGGAGGAGGAGGAAGCTCAGGGAGTGGAGGCTCCATGTCTGGAGGTGGCCACAGCTCTGGAGGATGGGGATCCAGCTCTGGCAGTGGCAGATGCAGTCCCCATGGTGGAGGGATGAGCTCCGGTGGTGGCAGCAGCTCTGGCAGGAGAGGCTCCATGTCTGGAGGTGGAGGTGGTGGAGAAGGAGGAAGCTCATGTCATGGAGGATGGAGCTCTGGCAGTGGCGGGTCCATGTCTGGAGGAGGAGGAGAAAGCTCAGGCAGTGGAGGGATGAGCTCTGGCGGTGGCAGCAGCTCTGGCAGGAGAGGCTCCATGTCTGGAGGAGGAGGAAGCTCAGGGAGTGGAGGCTCCATGTCTGGAGGTGGCCACAGCTCTGGAGGATGGGGATCCAGCTCTGGCAGTGGCAGATGCAGTCCTCACGGTGGAGGGATGAGCTCTGGTGGTGGCAGCAGCTGTGGTAGGAGAGGCTCCATGTCTGGAGGTGGTGGAGAAGGAGGAAGCTCAGGTCATGGAGGATGGAGCTCTGGCAGTGGCGGGTCCATGTCTGGAGGAGGAGGAGGAGGAAGCTCAGGCAGTGGAGGCTCCATGTCTGGAGGTGGCCACAGCTCTGGAGGATGGGGATCCAGCTCTGGCAGTGGCAGATGCAGTCCCCATGGTGGAGGGATGAGCTCTGGTGGTGGCAGCAGCTCTGGCAGGAGAGGCTCCATGTCTGGAGGTGGAGGAGGAGGAGGAAGCTCAGGTCATGGAGAAATGAGCTCTGGCAGTGGTGGGTCCATCTGTGGTGGAGGAGGAGGAGGAAGCTCAGGCAGTGGAGGCTCCATGTCTGGAGGTGGCCACAGCTCTGGAGGATGGGGATCCAGCTCTGGCAGTGGCAGATGCAGTCCCCATGGTGGAGGGATGAGCTCCGGTGGTGGCAGCAGCTCTGGCAGGAGAGGCTCCATGTCTGGAGGTGGAGGTGGTGGAGAAGGAGGAAGCTCATGTCATGGAGGATGGAGCTCTGGCAGTGCCGGGTCCATGTCTGGAGGAGGAGGAGGAAGCTCAGGCAGTGGAGGGATGAGCTCTGGCGGTGGCAGCAGCTCTGGCAGGAGAGGCTCCATGTCTGGAGAAGGAGGAGGAAGCTCAGGTCATGGAGGATGGAGCTCTGGCAGTGGCGGGTCCATGTCTGGAGGAGGAAGCTCAGGCAGTGGAGGGATGAGCTCTGGCGGTGGCAGCAGCTCTGGCAGGAGAGGCTCCATGTCTGGAGGAGGAGGAAGCTCAGGGAGTGGAGGCTCAATGTCTGGAGGTGGCCACAGCTCTGGAGGATGGGGATCCAGCTCTGGCAGTGGCAGATGCAGTCCTCACGGTGCAGGGATGAGCTCTGGTGGTGGCAGCAGCTGTGGTAGGAGAGGCTCCATGTCTGGAGGTGGTGGAGAAGGAGGAAGCTCAGGTCATGGAGGATGGAGCTCTGGCAGTGGCGGGTCCATGTCTGGAGGAGGAGGAGGAGGAAGCTCAGGCAGTGGAGACTCCATGTCTGGAGGTGGCCACAGCTCTGGAGGATGGGGATCCAGCTCTGGCAGTGGCAGATGCAGTCCCCATGGTGGAGGGATGAGCTCTGGTGGTGGCAGCAGCTCTGGCAGGAGAGGCTCCATGTCTGGAGGTGGAGGTGGTGGAGAAGGAGGAAGCTCAGGTCATGGAGGATGGAGCTCTGGCAGTGGTGGGTCCATGTCTGGAGGAGGAGGAGGAAGCTCAGGCAGTGGAGGGATGAGCTCTGGTGGTGGCAGCAGCTCTGGCAGGAGAGGCTCCATGTCTGGAGGTGGAGGAGGAGGAGGAAGCTCAGGTCATGGAGAAATGAGCTCTGGCAGTGGTGGGTCCATCTGTGGTGGAGGAGGAGGAGGAGGAAGCTCAGGCGGTGGAGGCTCCATGTCTGGAGGTGGCCACAGCTCTGGAGGATGGGGATCCAGCTCTGGCAGTGGCACATGCAGTCCCCACGGAGGAGGGATGAGCTCCGGTGGTGGCAGCAGCTCTGGCAGGAGAGGCTCCATGTCTGGAGGAGGAGGAGGAAGCTCAGGTCATGGAGGATGGAGCTCTGGCAGTGGTGGGTCCATGTCTGGAGGAGGAAGCTCAGGCAGTGGAGGGATGAGCTCTGGTGGTGGCAGCAGCTCTGGCAGGAGAGGCTCCATGTCTGGAGGAGGAGGAGGAAGCTCAGGGAGTGGAGGCTCCATGTCTGGAGGTGGCCACAGCTCTGGAGGATGGGGATCCAGCTCTGGCAGTGGCAGATGCAGTCCTCACGGTGGAGGGATGAGCTCTGGCGGTGGCAGCAACTCTGGCAGGAGAGGCTCCATGTCTGGAGGTGGTAGAGGAAGAGGAAGCTCAGGTCATGGAGGAATGAGTTGTGGCAGTGGCGGGTCCATGTCTGGAGGAGGAGGAAGCTCAGGCAGTGGAGGGATGAGCTCTGGTGGTGGCAGCAGCTCTGGCAGGAGAGGCTCCATGTCTGGAAGTGGTGGAGGAGGAGGAAGCTCAGGTCATGGAGGATGGAGCTCTGGCAGTGGCGGGTCCATGTCTGGAGGAGGAGGAGGAGGAAGCTCAGGGAGTGGAGGCTCCATGTCTGGAGGTGGCCACAGCTCTGGAGGATGGGGATCCAGCTCTGGCAGTGGCAGATGCAGTCCCCATGGTGGAGGGATGAGCTCCGGTGGTGGCAGCAGCTCTGGCAGGAGAGGCTCCATGTCTGGAGATGGAGGTGGAGGAGGAAGCTCAGGTCATGGAGGAATGAGCTCTGGCAGTGGTGGGTCCATCTGTGGAGGAGGAGGAGGAGGAAGCTCAGGCAGTGGAGGGATGAGCTCTGGTGGTGGCAGCAGCTCTGGCAGGAGAGGCTCCATGTCTGGAGGAGGAGGAGGAGGAGGAAGCTCAGGTCATGGAGGAATGAGCTCTGGCAGTGGTGGGTCCATTTGTGGAGGAGGAGGAGGAAGCTCAGGCAGTGGAGAGATGAGCTCTGGTGGTGGCAGCAGCTCTGGCAGGAGAGGGTCCATGTCTGGAGGAGGAGGAGGAAGCTCAGTTCATGGAGGAATGAGCTCTGGCGGTGGTGGGTCCATGTCTGGAGGAGGAGGAAGCTCAGGCAGTGGAGGCTCCATGTCTGGAGGTGGCCACAGCTCTGGAGGATGGGGATCCAGCTCTGGCAGTGGCAGATGCAGTCCTCACGGTGGAGGGATGAGCTCCAGTGGTGGCAGCAGCTCTGGCAGGAGAGGCTCCGTGTCTGGAGGTGGAGGAGGAGGAGGAAGCTCAGGTCATGGAGAAATGAGCTCTGGCAGTGGCGGGTCCATCTGTGGTGGAGGAGGAGGAGGAAGCTCAGGCAGTGGAGGCTCCATGTCTGGAGGTGGCCACAGCTCTGGAGGATGGGGATCCAGCTCTGGCAGTGGCAGATGCAGTCCCCATGGTGGAGGGATGAGCTCTGGCCGTGGCGGCAGCTCTGGCAGGAGAGGCTCCATGTCTGGAGGAGGAGGAGGAAGCTCAGGTCATGGAGGATGGAGCTCTGGCAGTGGAGGGTCCATGTCTGGAGGAGGAAGCTCAGGCAGTGGAGGGATGAGCTCTGGCGGTGGCAGCAGCTCTGGCAGGAGAGGCTCCATGTCTGGAGGAGGAGGAGGAAGCTCAGGGAGTGGAGGCTCCATGTCTGGAGGTGGCCACAGCTCTGGAGGATGGGGATCCAGCTCTGGCAGTGGCAGATGCAGTCCCCATGGTGGAGGGATGAGCTCTGGTGGTGGCAGCAGCTCTGGCAGGAGAGGCTCCATGTCTGGAGGAGGAGGAGGAAGCTCAGGTCATGGAGGATGGAGCTCTGGCAGTGGTGGGTCCATGTCTGGAGGAGGAGGAAGCTCAGGCAGTGGAGGCTCCATGTCTGGGGGTGGCCACAGCTCTGGAGGATGGGGATCCAGCTCTGGCAGTGGCAGATGCAGTCCCCACGGAGGAGGGATGAGCTCCGGTGGTGGCAGCAGCTGTGGTAGGAGAGGCTCCATGTCTGGAGGTGGAGGAGGAGGAGGAAGCTCAGGTCATGGAGGATGGAGCTCTGGCAGTGGCGGGTCCATGTCTGGAGGAGGAGGAGGAAGCTCAGGCAGTGGAGGGATGAGCTCTGGCGGTGGCAGCAGCTCTGGCAGGAGAGGCTCCATGTCTGGAGGAGGAGGAGGAAGCTCAGGGAGTGGAGGCTCCATGTCTGGAGGTGGCCACAGCTCTGGAGGATGGGGATCCAGCTCTGGCAGTGGCAGATGCAGTCCCCACGGAGGAGGGATGAGCACCAGTGGTGGCAGCAGCTGTGGTAGGAGAGGCTCCATGTCTGGAGGTGGTGGAGAAGGAGGAAGCTCAGGTCATGGAGGAATGAGCTCTGGCAGTGGTGGGTCCATCTGTGGTGGAGGAGGAGGAGGAAGCTCAGGGAGTGGAGGCTCCATGTCTGGAGGTGGCCACAGCTCTGGAGGATGGGGATCCAGCTCTGGCAGTGGCAGATGCAGTCCCCATGGTGGAGGGATGAGCTCTGGTGGTGGCAGCAGCTCTGGCAGGAGAGGCTCCATGTCTGGAGGAGGAAGAGGAAGCTCAGGTCATGGAGGATGGAGCTCTGGCAGTGGTGGGTCCATGTCTGGAGGAGGAGGAAGCTCAGGCAGTGGAGGCTCCATGTCTGGAGGTGGCCACAGCTCTGGAGGATGGGGATCCAGCTCTGGCAGTGGCACATGCAGTCCCCACGGAGGAGGGATGAGCTCCGGTGGTGGCAGCAGCTCTGGCAGGAGAGGCTCCATGTCTGGAGGTGGAGGAGGAGGAGGAAGCTCAGGTCATGGAGGATGGAGCTCTGGCAGTGGCGGGTCAATGTCTGGAGGAGGAGGAAGCTCAGGCAGTGGAGGGATGAGCTCTGGCGGTGGCTGCAGCTCTGGTAGGAGAGGCTCCATGTCTGGAGGTGGAGGAGGAGGAGAAAGCTCAGGTCATGGAGGAATGGGTTCTGGCAGTGGTGGGTCCATCTGTGGTGGAGGAGGAGGAAGCTCAGGCAGTGGAGGCTCCATGTCTGGAGGTGGCCACAGCTCTGGAGGATGGGGATCCAGCTCTGGTAGTGGCAGATGCAGTCCCCACGGAGGAGGGATGAGCTCCGGTGGTGGCAGCAGCTCTGGCAGGAGAGGCTCCATGTCTGGAGGTGGAGGTGGAGGAGGAAGTTCAGGTCATGGAGGATGGAGCTCTGGCAGTGGCGGGTCCATTTGTGGAGGAGGAGGAGAAAGCTCAGGCAGTGGAGGGATGAGCTCTGGTGGTGGCAGCAGCTCTGGCAGGAGAGGCTCCATGTCTGGAGGTGGAGGAAGCTCAGGTCACGGAGGAATGTGCTCTGGCAGTGGTGGGTCCATTTGTGGAGGAGGAGGAGGAAGCTCAGGCAGTGGAGGCTCCATGTCTGGAGGTGGCCACAGCTCTGGAGGATGGGGGTCCAGCTCTATGTGTGGCAGCAGCTCTGGCAGTGGTGGGTCCATGTCTGGAGGTGGAGGAGGAAGCTCAGGTCATGGAGGTGGGGGATCAAGCAGTTCTGGCAGTGGAGGTTATGGCTCTGGAGGGTGGGTATCCAGCTCTCGGGATGTCTGTAGGTCTGGTAGTGGTGGGTATTGCTCTGGAAGTGGGGCTAGCTCTGGAGGGGAAGGGGGTTATGGAGCAGGGAGCTGTGGAGGTGGTAGGTACAGTCCTGGAGATGGGACTGGAGAATGCAGCTCTGAGGGAGGGTGTTCTTCTCGAAGGCAGGGTTACTGTTCTCTCTATGGAAGTGGCTCAGGTTCTTCTGGAGATCCTTCACACAAGTAAGATTTGCATTTAAAAATCTGCTAGTGGAATGAGAAGGCAGCATTCCCCTCGCTATTGAGGCAAGGGGGCTTTCCTGCCCACCAGTGAATCACCGCTGGTCTGAACGTGTCGCATGTAATCCCAAGCTCTCTTCTCCCTGCACAGCCATCTCCTGAATTCTCCAACCGCACACCTCTCTTTCATGACAATATTGTGATGGTTGCTGTTGTTTACTTAGGCTTTGTCTGAGCACTGCAACTCAGGCTGTTTGGAACTTTTGTCTTTGGCAACTAAAAGCTTGAAACCCTGTCTGTTGTGTGTATTGGTCTATGGGAGCACAGGACTCTGATGTGTATGATAAGATTTTTTGAAAGCACTCTTTAAATATATAAACCAGTTTATAGAGATCTGATCCAACCTCAAGAAAAAAAAACCAGGGAAAAAAGTGGAAGAAGGTGTTTACAAAAGAATGTCTGTTGTGGGGCCAGACGCTGAACATCTGCTGTGAACATGGGTTTTGGACAAGTCCTACTGGCCGAATCTAGCCAGTCAACCAGGACACGTGGCTACATCTCAGTTCCACCAAGCTTCAGTAATGGCAACTAGGTTGTAGCCTTCTAGCAGCACGTTGGCTTCCAGCTCCTCCCGTTTGTTGCCCGTGCTGCGTGCATTGGTGTAGAGGCACTTCAGCTGGGCTGTTGGCCATGTCACCTTCTTAGAGGAACACCCCTTAATTCCTTTGAGGTATTTCACTGATGTTTCCCTCTTGGCTCCTATTACCTCCAGTAAGACTTCCAGTGTGCTCCAGTGCACATCTCGGAGCAACAGGCTGAGGGCCCTCGCTAGCACCCTGTCCCTCTAACCTTGGCGTCGTCCCACAGCTCGTCACGAGCAAGCCTGATCCCCCTCCCCCTTCAAATCTAGTCCCCCTCCCCCTTCAAATCTAGTTTAAAGCTCTAGTTTAAAGCTCATCAGGAATATTTCACGTCTTTTCCCTGGTTGGGGGGAAGGTAGCATCCTCTTAACTGTTTTTCAAAGAAATCCAACTGTGAAGAGTCCTGGGGGTGGCAGCCAGTGGGGAGCGAGATACTAATCTTGGTGGGAAATCCACTGTGGAGATCCATTTGCAAATGGCCCTAGAGCCATGAAAACAACCAGAGAAGGCTGACGGGGAGCCACAAAGGGCTAAATCAAACCTCTATAGCATAGTCTATAAGCAGTTTTAAGTACCCTGCATGTGGGGAGGTCTAGACACTGCATTTCAGTCAAAACTAGGTTATCGCTGCCCTCATCAAATGCAGAAAGCCCTACGCCAGCTGCGAAGCAGTCAGCTGCGGCAGTGAAATCTGGGGATTGTGTTAGCAAACCCTGCCGAGATAAGCCTGTGTTTTCGTCTGCGCTGGCTCGCATCCCACAGGTTCAGCATGTGGGTGGTGCGAGTCTACCTTGGCTTGCAAAATGCCATGTACAGCTACCCTCCAACAGCTGAGAGAGTTTATTCACCCTGTTAATGGCTGCTTCTACGTCACTCACCGAAACAGTTCAGTTCTTCAGCATCCAAGTAATAAATAAGCTGCATCATCACAACCCCATTTTTTATCTAAGAGATTAGGTAAGACTTCTCAATCAAGACAAAGTCTCCCCTCTTACCTTTCACAGCTTCCACTTTTTATTGTAATTCTGCACACTGCCAAGTATTGTGGGGCTTTAGTTTCACTGTTAAATTAATTAGGTAGACAGGGTGCCTACAGCTTTTCATCTCTAATCAGAAGAAATAAAGAATGAATATGAACGCTGTGGTCAGGTCTGTGGGTTTTTTACTGATCTGTTTTGTAGACTGAAAGGTCGGAAGGGAAGAAGGTAGAGCCAATGGAGAGAAACAGGCACTTCTGGAGGCAATTCAAAAGACCTAATTTGTGCATCTACCTTAGTATGGGATGAATCACCCGCTGGAGATCAGACAAACCATCTGTTTCAGTTGACTGTAAGAGGAGCCTGGGAGACCAGCTTAGAAAAGAGATTGCTAACCTCCAACTCGTACGAGGGACTTGATCAGCATTTCCACTAAGTTGTTTTAAATACTGTTTACACACTGGTAGTACATAGCCTTAAGTGCTGGGCTAATTTAGTGAAGGAATGGTTTGGAAGGGTTTGTTCTGCTTGCCAGCTAAGCTATAATCATATCTCCAGTTTCTGGAGGTGAGTGTTCTAGCACCTCCTTCCATACAAAACTATCCCTTTCTAAGTAGCAGTGAAAAACCTGGCCCAGGATTTCAGGTGTCTAAAACCAGAATATTTTTAAAAGGTTTCATTATTGCCATTCCTTTCCTTCAGCAGTTATGTGGTCCAACTCCTGCTAGTATCTGTAAGGAGCTTGTGTATTTGGCTCTGCTAAGACCAAGGCTGAGTTTCAGGTCTTTAGACCGTACAGATTTGAGCTGGGATGATCAAGCAGATGACTTTCCTTCCACCACCACAGCACGTGGAAAGAGGCTAAGAGGTGCAATGTTAATGTGGGGAGCATGGGGACATGTCCACTGCTGATTTCTTGTTGACTCAGCGCTAAGTTGCTTATGTCAATTAGATACTGCCCATGCATTTTTGATGGAAAATGCCACAAGACAGACTGCCTGAGGCTGTGCCCAGAGACATTTTGATTTTTGAGGTTCAGGTGCTGAGCCGAAGTCATAAGAAGAAGAAGAAAATTATAAGCTGGGGCCTTCAGATTAATGTGAGTTAACGTCTTGGGGCACGTATTATCAGTCATCACAACGCTGTAAGCATGCTGAGGATGTAACACTGAAAGAAGGTGTCTACTGACACCCTGTGCCTAGGCACAGCTTGAGCCTCCGAGAGTATTGACGTGATGAGCAGGATTTCAGGTATGAGGGGAGGACGCCAAGGTGGTGAAGAAGACGACAGTAGATCAGTTGTCATTAAAGCTGGTGGTAACCCTCTGTCTCAGTGTTGTTTTTCTGCCAGAGGTGCATTACTGGATGCACACCTATTTTACAAAACATCCCAAGCTCATAGTCAGCCTCAGAGTACAAATCCATATGAAACCTCACCGCCTCGCAAGGACTAAGGACCTTGTTGGTCCCATGCTGTCCTGACTTCTAAATAGTGCCCTCTACAGCTGTGAGCTAGCTCTTGCTAGTGGTATCCTGAGAGGTTGCTGAGTGTTGGACTAGGTGTGAACAGGCTCATGTCACCAGCAAGATCCCAACCAAGAACCCATGTGGACAGGGAGGCTCAAGATGCATTAGATACCACCACCTAGTGGGAGAAAAAAGTGGTACCACAGTGGTGTAGGGCTGGTCTTTGCGCTGGCTCTCCCACTTTCTGACTGATGGAGTTTTGGGCTTGAGCCCTCTTTGCTGTGCAGATGTGGCCAGAACAAGTTCCCTCCTGATTTACTTTGGCAAGAAGTGAAATCAGTCAGGGCTATGTTGTAGCACCATGAAAATCGTGGGCCTCCTATCTTCATTGCTGGGCCTCTTTCCAAAATTCCTGGTGATTAGAAGCAAATTAATGAGCTGTGATTACCCTGGGAGCTACCCCCCGGTGCCCACATCCACTTACAACCCTCTCTCTCCTGAAAGGGAGCTGCAGCAAACACAATCGCTTTGACATGAATACACCAAGTTCCATCAACTGGATGGAAACAAGTGGAGGAGGTCCGGTGTATTTCAAACCTGGAGACTCTCCGCTGTCAAATGACACACAAAAACTTTGTCTCCTGCAGCAAGTTAGGTGGGATGAGATGAAGGTGGGAGAGGAAGGCAGAGCTGACCTTGTGGTCCTCTAAACTACAGCCTGAGCTGGGTGGTTAAGAACAGCCTGAGGGCTGCATCATCTGCCTTTTGGGGACTCAGGGTCATCGGGGGACATCTAGACTCAGAGTCAGAGGTGAGGCTGATCCAGATGGATGAATCTTTTGCTATGTCTGGGGGTGTGAAAACCCAAGTTCAGAAGTTTTGCTTATCAAAGTGTAGCTACGGGAGGAAAACTTTTGAAACCATCCATGACCCTGTAGGCTCTAACCACAGCAAGGAAACAAAATCTCTGAGCTAACTCTTTCTTGCTTGAAAGGAGCCAAACTCTCCTTGCTAGCAGCAGGGCTGGGCAGGGTGCTGTGTGATCACCCACCCCTGCTCAGAGGGTGCAGGAGGACCACCAAGCATCGTGGCACCTCATCACCGGGGCCACGCAGCTGCTGCAGGGGGATTCAGTGGGAGGCCAAGGAGAGACAAACTGGAAGCACAAAATGAAGACCGAGTCAGAGTAGCTCCAGGCCAAGTGCCCTCCTCCTGGGCTCCAATCCTGCTCTTCCAGCTGGGATTGCCATGGACTCTTCCTGTATTTAAGCAGCCAAGTGAGACACCCAGGACTTCAATCATTCCTGCTCTTCTGTGTGTAGGTGTAATTGATAGTGCTGTCAAGAACCTGCAATTAAGCTAGTTGTCTTTCCAGCTACTTCATACCATCAATTATCTCTCTTGCTG
The DNA here is from genome assembly GCF_047370975.1 of Nipponia nippon. Taxonomy (NCBI): domain Eukaryota; kingdom Metazoa; phylum Chordata; class Aves; order Pelecaniformes; family Threskiornithidae; genus Nipponia; species Nipponia nippon. The sequence continues at coordinate 2,530,546 of NW_028262353.1, forward strand.
GGCTAAGGGCAGGCTGTTCCAGTGCAGAACATTTGCAAATAATGAGGTACAAGAAAACCTTTGGCATCAGCTGCTCTTGGAGACAGAATACCAGCAAGGTTTCTGGTAACCAGTTTTGTTTTTCGTCAGCCTTCTTGCGAAAGGTGGTGAAAAAGCCCTCCAATGAGCCCAGCGGAAAAAAAAAAAGAAAAAAAAAATCCCTGCAAAAGCAAGGAAAGCAATAAGCAAGTGAAACACTATCAAATTTCTTGGGAATCTGAAATGCTTAAATGTTTAATTGCCAAGAGAAAAATGACCAAGGTTTGAACCTATTGAAAAAGTTAAGGATTAGTATGGCATAATAGCAGGGGAAAACCATTTCTTTCAAATCATCTGCAATGAAACCCTTCGCCTTTCTGTTTTGAAAGAGAATTTGGCAAGAAGCCACAAGGACTGAGATGTAATCTTGGCTCCACCTCTGAGGTATTGTGAGGCTCTCAGCAAATATATTAAATTTATCAGCCTTTTCTTCCCCATCTGTCAAGCAACTCTAATAAATCTTTTTTATTTGCCTCGAGGTATCCCAAGGGTTTTAATTACAAGCTCAAATATAAAAGAGAGTAACAGAGAGTAGCCGTACAGTAGCTGTATTAATAAGGTATTTTTGCAGGATACTGGTTGCTGGTGCATTCATAGTCTGCCCACCAAAGCCAAGCCTACCGCTGTTTCCAATTAAATGATTAATAAGCATCCATTGTGGCTGAGCTTCCTATTTTCTAGGCTATTTATTGTCTTCTCCATGCAAGTCTCATTTTTTCATGTGTTCTACACAATCAGAGCCGAAAACTGAATGAGAAGATACAGCTACGCTAATTTATTCTTCTAAAAGCTGGGCATTCAGGTCTGAGCTGGTCACTTTAGACTTTCTTGGACTCAATGAAGAAGAGGAAGGCTCTCTGGAGAGCAATCTCTCAGACGTGCCTGCCTCTCAGCACAGACCTAGCATCAAAAGTTTGAGGAGATGAGTCCTGCCCAGTCAGTTATGGTCTTTAACTGAGGATGGTGTGTGGAGGGCTATTTCTAAAAAAGAAATATTTTGCACTCTTGTACCACAGCGAGGACATTTGCTTGTCCAGTCCACGCTCTGGTTCCCAGCTTCTAAGCACTGGGCTGCCTTTGGCTGTGCCTCATGGACTCTATCCTTTGTGAAGGGAGTGACTATGAAAAGAACAGATACAGCAAAAATCACTTCTAATTTGCTGTTCAACAGAACATTCTTTTACAGATTGTCCTTGACAAAGGAAGATACTCTTAAGGCCATTTGCTAAACTGTAATTAATGTAAGGAAGGAGGACAAACTAAACCAAAAGAAGACTCCTCACAAAACCCAGCCCATAGGATCCTCCAAGCTGAGTATGCACGCAAAGTGATTTAAAAACTGTAAAATTCCATAGGATTTCACAAATGTTCAGTGTTATGCATTGTTTTGCATATTTAAACGTACAAATTGCTGCCAGGCAAGGCAAACCCCAAGAAAACCCCAAATTATTCATCTGCATCAGCCAAGCCCCACTTCTGAGATGTGTATAAAGGAGGAGCTCAGGGTTGTTGAAGCAGAGGGGCACCTATTTGAGTTGCGTGCTCTGCTGTCCTCCAGCATCCTCTCCTCCATCACGTCGGCCAACATGAGCCAGCAGCTGTCAGCTGGAAGGTCTCTTCATGGAAGAAAGTTCTTCTCATCCTCTTCTGCTGCAAGTGGCATGAGCCACTGCCGAAGCAGCACTTTCCCCTCTGCTGCATTATTTGGAAGAAGATACGGAGCCTGGAGCCACAGCAGCCGAAGCCTCCAAAACACAGATGGGTGTAAATGGATTTCTTCTGGCCGAAGCCTTGCACAGGGGGTCTGTGGAGGCTGGAGCTGCAGGGGCATCCGTGCCAACAGTGAAGGTGGGAGTCATGGGTTAGGCTTCCACAGCAGGAGCTGCAAAAGCGAAGGTATTCGCGCAGTGCACGTCAATGAGAGCCTGCTGCAGCCTCTTGATGTGAAGATCGACCCCAAAATCCAGCACATCCGAAAGCAGGAGAGAGAGCAGATGAAGAGCCTCAATAACCAGTTTGCCTCTTTGATTAACAAGGTGAGAGCTGAGGCAAGACTTAAAGGAATGATGAGGTTTAAGTGTGAAGGAAACCTTTTTGTACTCAGGTCTTTGATTCCTCTCTTTCTATCACCCTATTACATGAGCCTTGTGCTGGTTTTAGCATGCATGGCTCTAGTACCACGAGCTGCAAGTGCAGATCTAGCTGATAATGTTATTTTAATCTGGCTATTTATGTACTTTAATAAGCTGCATCTGGTTTTGTTATTAATAGCAGAAGGGAGCTGTTCCCCCAAGGTGTCTTACTGAGCTTCTGCACTATTGACTTCTCTCTGTGCAGCTAGACCTTGTAAAGTTGCATTGTCTCCTATGGAAAAATGATGGTTTCCTCTATCAGCCAATGGATATGCAGATGTATTTAAACATTCCGTGGTTTCTGTAGCTGTGCTGTCTAGGGCTTCCTTGGAAAACAGGAGAGTATCACACCCAGTATACTCTAGGATTCCTGGGTTATGAAGATTGCAGTGTCCCCCTTTTGTCCTCTCGTCCCCTTCAAACCATAATGAGCCCCTGGAGCATTGACTCAGAAGATGCAATGCCTTGTTCCCCCCACATTCGTCTGGTCCCCATACAATGCATCTAAGCATGTGCCTGAAGAAGGTGGCTTTGCTTTCTGAATGCAGGTACAGCATCTGAAGCAGAAGAACAGGGTGTTGGCCACCAAGTGGGACCTTGTCCAAAAGCAGGTCCTGCCATCCCAGAACATCAAGCATGTCTTCAACAACTTCATTTGCAGCCTGCAGAGGCGGCTGGACTCGTTGCTGCATGAGAGGGGGCAGATGGAGCCTGAGCTGAACGACACAGAAGAGTTCAGATGCGAGTGAGCAGAAACCATCCACAGGGCAGTCAATTCAAACAGCTTGTCTAATGGGACCTTTATTTTCGTCTGTATCAATAGACTTCTCTCTGAGGTCCAAAAAGCTGAGCTCCAAAAGGCTGAGATCCAAAAGCACCCTGACCCCTACATACCCAGACAAACAAGTTCTCCAGTCTCCGAATGACCCAGCAACCAGTCTCTTCTCTTCCCTAACAGATACGAGCAGGAAGCGAACAGACGCACAGCTGCTGAGAACGAGTTTATGTTAGTGAAGAAGGTAAGGAACTGGGAGGAATGGAAGGGTTGGGTGCAGAGATCCAAGGACTTTCCTCTGATCTGCTCCTTGCAAGGCAAGGGTCAGGTCTTGAGAATGTTAAAAGTCATTGGATGCAGAAAAGCATGTCACAGAGTTATTGCCGGAAAGCATGAAACCTCTGCCTATTAGTACAGAAAATATATTTTATTCTAAACTGACAGCTTGCTAGTCCTGATGCCCAAATCATGACATTTTTCAAGCAAGAACTCAGTGATATTGTATAAGCTTTTGGGACTCCTCAGCTGTTGCTGTTCTGGGGATATCTGAGCTTCCCAATTACAATTCCTAAACAAAATTTCTTACTCTAAAAATATAATGAAATTGCCTTAGGTCTCTGTGTAGGCACTATTTTGACTTCTAAATATCTGGGAACTCTTTTAGGATGTGGACTGTGTCTATCTGACCAAGGCAGAGCTGGAAGCAAAGCTGGAAACCCTAAAGCAGGAGATAGAGTTCCTGCAATGTGTTTCTGCTCAGGTATGGATGCTCCTGTCCCAACCTTGTTTGATGGCAGCTGTTCCTACCAGCCACTCCTTGTCTACATTGATTTGGGCCTGATTAAACCAATCCATCAAGCTCTCTTTGGGAGGCAATGGGAATCCCAGATAGGGAAGACTTTGAGATCTCAAAAAAACCCCCCTCAAGCTGCATGCATGACCAAATCTAGTCTCAGCTCCTGGGTTGTGGCTCAGGACAAACTCTCAGGGGTGGTGTTACTTCTACTGGAGCGTGAGATAAGAAATCCAGGGACAGCTTGCTGCCACTTCACATGGCTTCTAGGAAATTGCTGAGCTGGAGAGAGGTCCCTGTGACACCTCTGTCGTTGTGAAAATGGACAACAGCCAAGGCCTGGATGTGGAGGGCATCCTCAGGAGCGTTGAGTGCTGGTATGAGGATATGGCTCAGAAAAGCAAGGCAGAGCTGGATGCGTTGCACAGAACTAAGGTAAGTTGTGGCATCCAACGACATATCCTTAATTCTCTCATTGTCAAAGTAATAGCGGAAAGGTGGTGATTTTTTTCTTTCTGTCGTCACTATGTAACTTCTGCACCTAATTTTCCATTCTGCTAAACTGGATGGGGTCTCAAAGTCAGGAGAACATCCCCAAAACAGATACAGTGCAATGGGACAGGAATCAGTCACGCTGGGAATGGAGAGGTTGTAGGTGAGTTGAATGGTGAAAGCTGCAGGAGGAAAGCTCCATTTGCTGCTGAAATTCTCAGGAGCTGCAAAGCTGAGAGGACTTTTCTACAGCTAGTTTAATTCACTTTGGAAACAGAAGCAAGGCTCCTATGTCACATACACTGCCTGTATTAATTGCCACCTCTCTCTTTTCCTACAACCAGTATCAAGAGCTTGAGGAGGCAAAGGGGAGACATTGCAATGAACTGAAGTCCCACCAGCAAGAGATTGAAGAGCTGAGTTTTGTGATCCAGAGAAGGCAGCGTGACCTTGAAAATATGAAGAAGCAGGTATGATGGATCGCGTTCATTCACTGGATCTCCTAGATGTGAGATCCCAAGTCATGTTTTCTACATCTCTGTGGCATTTCTTTCATCTTTGTTGAAGAGCATTGCCTCACATCGGTTCCATTGGCCTAGAGAAGATCTTACCAATGCCGAGCAGGGAAGAAGAATTATCTGCTGGCCTGTTTTCTGCTGGATTATTTTGATTATTGCAAGGAACTAATTGTGCCAAATTAGATCGTTGAATTAGCTACAGCCACTTGGAAAATTGCTAAAATTGCTCCAGCAAGAATTCTGGCAGGAGACAATGCTTCTGACACAGGTTCAAAGCATCCAATAAGTAGGGTAGAATTATGACTCACCAGTAATTCAGCACCCATAGAAACTGGTATAATTTTCAGACCATCTAATTCATTATATAGTTTATAACGGGAAGTAATGGAAAACCTTAATTATTAGTTCCAATTAGAACAAAGTATTGGTATCCTCAAAACAAGGCTTAAACACAGTCTGGCAGTACAGGGACATGTCCAGCCTTTCTGTAGTATTTCAGAATTGATATTTGATTTTGGAAACATTTGGCTTGCCTAAAGACAACCTCAATACTTCCCACTTTGGGACTCTCAAAAGAAGCGGGAATTTCTTTTTCAAGGGTGAGTATGGCAAGACAGAGGACATGGAAAGTAAGGCCTTCTCATGTCTCCCCTGACAGGTGTCCTCTCTGCAAACCTCCATTTGTGATGTTGAGCAGCGTGGGGACTCTGCCCTGAAAGATGCCCGGGAGAAGCACGTTGAGCTGCAGAATGCCCTCCAGAAGGCCAAGGATGAGCTGGCTTGCATGCTGCGGGACTACCAGGAGCTGCTGAATGTCAAACTGGCCCTGGATATTGAGATTGCAACATATAAGACTCTCCTGGAGGGTGAAGAGAGCAGGTGGGTACCACTACAACCGTGTGTGGGCAGTGTTCAGTCCTTGGGACTCTTCAACAGAGACAAGGAGGCTGGAAAAAGCTAGAAATGCTAGTTACGTGATGGATAACCTTGTGACTTTCTTCTCCTTCAGGATACACCTTGGGAGCCCTGTGAGAGTGTGTAAGTAAGCTCAAGGTTGTCTATTTTCCTTACAACATTAAACGATCTACTTCTGGTCTGCAGGGGGAGGAGGAAGGCTGTGTCCTCCCCATGAGTGATTCAGCTTGTGTTTTCCCATGACAGTGATCACTGCCCCTTGCAACACCATCTCTGGCTGCGAAGCCAACCTGGGATGTGGATCTGGTAGACAGTCCAGAAGATGCAGGTCCTCCTGTAGCGCTGGTAGAGCATCCCTACCCGAAGACACTGGTGCCTGCCACAGAGGATTCACCTCCAGAAGTGCTGCCTGCTCTGTAGGCAGGCAGCGTATCCCTGCTGCTCCCAGCTGCATCCATAGGAGTGAAGAATTTAGGGCCGGAGGTGGGGGCCATTCGTGCCAGAGCTCAGCCCCTCTGGGCACTGGTGGATGCTGCAGTAGGACTGCAGGGAGGTGTAGAGAGAGCCGCAGAGCTGCAAAGAGCATGGGAAACACAAGGGATGTGTGGGCAACTGGACCTCCACATGCCCCAGGAACACCTGGATCTAAACTTCAGCTGTAGAGTCAGGACAACCAGGACGTAACACCTAAAGTAGAAAAATGAAAGCCCTGTTCCACTTTCAGTGGTAAAAATATCCTCAACTCCACCTTACACACGAGGAAGAGGCATACTGGGTACAAGCCCATTGCAGCATCATGAAACCACATCAGAGAAACTCCAACTGGGCTCACATCAAAAAAGGGACACTTAAAACATACTCCTTTTGATTTCTGCTGCTTCTTCAAAAGGCTGGTGGTTGTGTTGGGGCACTTACCTTATAATCGCTCAATTCCTGCCTTCTTTTTTTTCTGATTAAGCCTTTGCTATCTATGAAAGAAGTTATGATAGTTAATTCAGAATCCTTTCCCTAGAGTGCTCGGGGAAGTGTTTCTGGAAATGAGTTCTCTAGGACTCACCATTTCATCAAAGTCTATCTGATGTAATTTTAGGCAAGTCAGTGGAGTTGTAGTGGTGAGGCACATGGGGTCATGGAGAGGAGGGGCAGGACTCCAGTGATGTCCTTTGCTGTCTTGGAGCAGTTTGGTCATCCATATGTAGGCAGGCAAGTCATAAAGGAAATCTCAATTCAAAAAAGCACATTTCACCTTCTGTAGTCAGCAAAGAGTAATTACGTCGCTTGTACTCCTGTTAACTTCCTTGCTTAGTGTCCTGACATATGCATAAATTACAGCACCCTCACTTCTATCTCGATGACTCAAGACCTTTAAACTTTTTGCTCTTTTTCCAGTAAAGTGCATGGAGAACGAATGTGTCGCCACTTGGTTTTTAGTATTTCCCAAGAATAGAGAAATGCCCTATTCCTAAATGGGACAAGACATATCTGCTGATCAGAAGTCTTAACAATTAAGCAGAGATGGCAGGGTTGCCCAGAGAGTGTCATATAGATCCAGTCTTTGGTTGGTGTAAATTATGGAAGCCTTTTAAAGGCGGATTATTTATGCTGATTTGTACCAAATTTGGCTCCTACCCAATGCTATTCAATGGGTGTTTTAAGATGCATAGAGAAGTCATCTCAGCCTCTTTGCATTTTTATAGTGTGTCTACCGCAGAGGTGTGATGATAAAACACAGTTTATACCTCTTCAAAATCTGCTG